>NC_084484.1:95116807-95725713 GCF_030035675.1 Rhineura floridana
TTAGAACAGGGGTAAGGGGTTTCATCAGCCCTATCCAGCATGGCCAACAGTCAGGGATGATCTGGAGGGCTGTAGGTTCCCCATTCCTGGCATAGAGAGTGAGAGAGAGAGCTATGATGGAGAAAAATGGAACCTCCTTTTTCCAAAGCAGCATAGCTCTGATTGCTGGATGCTCAGGACAAGCAATTGGGGATGGTTAGTCATCATTTATAAAGGTCTAAAATTTACTAAGCGCTGTACACAGATTAAAAACTAGACTGACACTTTCCTCACACTGATAATGTAAAAGACAGGACAAAAAGGAAAAGGAAATGGGGAGAGGACAGCAAGCAAACTCAGGCACCTGTTCTTGAAGTTGTAAAATTTCTTGTGGTGCCCAGCTTTAACCGAAACAGTTCAGGGTGGTGAGGAGCCAAATGGCACCTGGTCTCTCAGCTGGACCAATGGAGTGGGCCCTGCTGGCCCATCTCACTCTCTGCTACAGCCAGAACTATCCCTATTATGCATTGCTTATGAGTTTCCCATAGGAATCTCGCTGGTCACTTTCTTCTGGTCAAGCAAGGCAATTCTTATGTTCTTTTGAGAGACTTTAAAAAAATATTTTTCATCTGTTTCCTTTCTCTGCAGTATTGCCTTTGACACCATCCATTTGATAGTAACATTCCATTTTCTCTATTTCTTTACAACAACAGTATAGAAATCCAAGCAACCCTTTGACACACTATGACACCACTGCTGAGGAGATTCTGGAACAATGTGATGGTATAATTAATACTTATTTTAGAGATAACAGCATTGCTCAGTTTACCTAGTTTTACAAGGATACCTTAAGAAATTATAACTGAAATAAACACTATTACCAGTTCTCACTACTGAATTGCACTTTGCATGATTTTAGTTGTACGAGAATAAAAACCATGACGTGCAAGTTACAGTCTTGTGGTTATTGTCTTTTATAATGAAATGTATTAGGGCTGCTATCAAATACATGTTAAACTTAATGGATTTGCTTACAAGTATCTAGCCCTCATGGTTTATTAATTTGTAGCTCATCCTATTTCCACTTGTAATTGGGTAATTACCAGCAGTGGACTGTGTGGTAGGGTAGCTGTGCTTATCTGACCTCCCAACAGCTGAGCTGGGATATATCGAAGATATGCCGAGGATATATCTCCAGGGGGTGGAGGGATCCTTGTAGTGGGTGATTCGATCATTAGGAACATAGACAGTGGGGTGTGTGATGGGCGTGTAGACCGCAAGGTGTTTTGCCTGCCTGGAGCGAAGGTTGCGGATATCGCCCGTCGTTTAGATAGTTTGGTAGACAGTGCTGGGAAGGAGCCAGTGGTCGTGGTGCACGTTGGCACCAACGACATGGGGAAATGCAGCCATGAGGTCCTGGAAGCAAAATTTAGGTTGCTAGGTAGGATGCTGAAAGCCAGGACCTCCAAGGTGGCTTTCTCTGAAATGCTACCAGTTCCACGCGCAGGACCAGCCAGACAGGCCCAGCTTCGCAGTCTCAATGCGTGGATGAGACGATGGTGTCGGGTGGAAGGGTTCGGATTTGTTAGGCACTGGGGAACATTTTGGGACAAGCCGGGCCTGTACAAAAGGGACGGGCTGCACTTGAACCAGAATGGAACCAGACTGCTGGCACTTAAAATTAAAAAGGTAGCAGAGCAGCTTTTAAACTGACTAAGGGGGGAAACCCGACAGGAGCTGAGAAAGGTCCTGTTCGGAATAAACCTCCCCCCTGGGATAAAGACCAAAGAAATGATGAAATTTTAAAAGGGGTAGGCCTAGAAGTAGGCATTGTGAGAGCAGGGGCACAGCATATAAATTCAGAAGAGCAAAATTACCACAGGCCTAACCACAAGTGCCAAAGACACTTGAAGAGAGACACTGCTTACAAGTGCCTGTACGCTAATGCTAGGAGCCTCCGAACCAAGTTGGGAGAACTGGAGTGCTTGGTCTTAGAGGAGAGCATTGATATAGTGAGCATAACCGAGACCTGGTGGAATGGAGAAAACCAGTGGGATACGGTTATCCCTGGATATAAACTATATCGGAAGGACAGGGAAGGACGTATTGGTGGGGGAGTCGCTCTATACGTGAAAGAAGGCATTGAATCCAGCAAGCTCGAAACCCCAAAAGAGGCAGACTCCTCCACAGAATCGTTGTGGGTGGTGATACCGTGCCCCAGGAGGGACTTAATACTGGGAACGATCTATCGTCCCCCTGATCAAAATGCTCAGGGAGACCTTGAGATGAGATATGAAATTGAGGAAGCATCCAAACTAGGAAATGTGGTAGTAATGGGTGACTTCAATTACCCGGACATAGACTGGCCGCATATGTGTTCCAGTCATGACAAAGAAGCAAAGTTTCTAGATATTCTAAATGACTATTCCCTAGATCAGTTGGTCATGGAACCGACCAGAGGGACGGCAACCCTGGACTTAATCCTCAGTGGGGACCGGGACCTGGTGCGAGATGTAAGTGTTGTTGAACCGATTGGGAGCAGTGACCACAGTGCTATTAAATTAAACATACATGTAACTGGCCAATTGCCAAGAAAATCCAACACGGTCACATTTGACTTCAAAAGAGGAAACTTCACAAAAATGAGGGGATTGGTAAAAAGAAAGCTGAAAAACAAAGTCCAGAGGGTCACATCACTCGAAAATGCTTGGAAGTTGTTTAAAAACACTATATTAGAAGCTCAACTGGAGTGCATACCGCAGATCAGAAAAGGTACTGCCAGGGCCAAGAAGATGCCAGCATGGTTAACGAGCAAAGTCAAGGAAGCTCTTAGAGGCAAAAAGTCTTCCTTCAGAAAATGGAAGTCTTGTCCGAATGAAGAAAATAAAAAAGAACACAAACTCTGGCAAAAGAAATGCAAGAAGACAATAAGGGATGCTAAAAAAGAATTTGAGGAGCACATTGCTAAGAACATAAAAACCAACAACAAAAAATTCTATAAATACATTCAAAGCAGGAGACCATCTAGGGAGACAATTGGACCCTTGGATGATAAGGGAGTCAAAGGTGTACTAAAGAACGATAAGGAGATTGCAGAGAAGCTAAATGAATTCTTTGCATCTGTCTTCACAGTGGAAGATATAGGGCAGATCCCTGAACCTGAACTAACATTTGCAGGAAGGGATTCTGAGGAACTAAGACAAATAGTGGTAACGAGAGAGGAAGTTCTAAGCTTAATGGACAATATAAAAACTGACAAATCACCGGGCCCAGATGGCATCCACCCAAGAGTTCTCAAAGAACTCAAAGGTGAAATTGCTGATCTGCTAACTAGTAGTGGACAGCACGATGAAAATGTCGACCCAGTGTGCGGCAGCTGTGAAAAAGGCAAATTCCATGCTAGCAATAATTAGGAAAGTTATTGAAAATAAAACAGCCGATATCATAATGCCGTTGTATAAATCTATGGTGCGGCCGCATCTGGAATACTGTGTACAGTTCTGGTCGCCTCATCTCAAAAAGGATATTATAGAGTTGGAAAAGGTTCAGAAGAGGGCAACCAGAATGATCAAGGGGATGGAGCGACTCCCTTACGAGGAAAGGTTCAGCATTTGGGGCTTTTTAGTTTAGAGAAAAGGCGGGTCAGAGGAGACATGATAGAAGTGTATAAAATTATGCATGGCATTGAGAAAGTGGATAGAGAAAAGTTCTTCTCCCTCTCTCATAATACTAGAACTCGTGGACATTCAAAGAAGCTGAATGTTGGAAGATTCAGGACAGACAAAAGGAAGTACTTCTTTACTCAGCGCATAGTTAAACTATGGAATTTGCTCCCACAAGATGCAGTAATGGCCACCAGCTTGGATGGCTTTAAAAGAAGATTAGACAAATTCATGAAGGACAGGGCTATCAATGGCTACTAGCCATGATGGCTGTGCTCTGCCACCCTAGTCAGAGGCAGCATGCTTCTGAAAATCAGTTGCCGGAAGCCTCAGGAGGGGAGAGTGTTCTTGCACTCGGGTCCTGCTTGCGGGCTTCCCCCAGGCACCTGGTTGGCCACTGTGAGAACAGGATGCTGGACTAGATGGGCCACTGGCCTGATCCAGCAGGCTATTCTTATGTTCTTATGTTCTTATGAGTTGCCTGCTGCTTATCAGGAGGGAGAAGGGTGAGGCAGCAGGGAGGTCAGCACGCTGCATGTGCACCAGCAGGGCCATTCCAGGGCTCCTGACGGTGTACTTGCACCTCACCAACTTCCTCACTACCTCCCCCCCCTCCAGTTCAGCTGTTGGAAGGTCAGATAAATGCCACTGCCCCACCATGCCATCTGCTACTGGTAACTACAGAAACATAAAAAGAAACAGTTTCTAAAAGGTTGACAGTTAAGAGTCATCTTGCACTTCAAACAGGGATGGGATCCATTGGCCGGTGCTTGTTTGAAAGCATTCTGTTGACCTAACAGGCTGGCATTGATTCGAGTTTGTTCTTTATCCGCTAGCTGCATGTTGTTGTTTTTTGCTTGGAAAAAAATACCAATATTAATACCAATATTTTTAAAGGAAATATCAGTAAATTACCATTCTTCAAAACAATGTTTTAGAGGTGGATTGTTTTTTTAAAATGTCCATTTTCAAAAAAATTCACTGAAATTCACTATATTAAAATCCGATCCTCAGTGATTGAAAATAAGTGAATTAATGGAAAATTCAGTACCAAATCTGAGTTGGGCGGAGTTCTAGCCCATCTCTAACTTCAATATAGCAGCGGGTTTACACTGGGGTTTCACACAAAGGCTTGTGCTTGTGTTTGTTTTGCCATGGATACTGTTCTTATTATCAACTGACCACTAATTAAGGTTTGATAGGAGTAAGCATGAGCTTTCTTTGCAGAAAGTGTGCGGTCTGATTGTTTTCTTGCTTCTCCCACTTTTTTAATTGCAGGCAAAGTTGACATGATTGTGGCTGGAGCTGGCACTGGAGGCACCATCTCTGGTATTGCCAGGAAGATGAAAGACAAATGTCCTGAATGCAAAGTATGTGAAAAGGCTTCTTTGGGCTGGGTCAGACGTTTGGGTCCATGGTAACATCATTCATGTGGTCAGGGCCCAAGTGGGCCTGGAGGGCCCACATCTCTCTAACTCGAGGCAAATTACGTCTTGCTGGAGCAAGAAGTTTGTACGTACATATATTTGATTCTCCTCCTGAAAGAACCACGAACACTGGATGCATAAGCTTAAGTTTGTATGTGCAGTCACCGTGCTCACACACAGTAGCATTTACATGCGCCCCTGAAGCCTGGTCCAGACCATGTGCATGCAATTTCCCCTTTGCTTGTGGGTTACAGGTATGGGATACTCAGGTTTCCATGTCCCAGTAGGTTCTGATCTCCAGTCGGCACCCATCAAAACAGTAGGCTCATAAACAACTTTCTGTTTATTAGGAACAACACAACTACCTTGCAGGAAGACAGCCCAGCTTGGACAGCCTGCTCTTTACTCCCTCTGGACACGTATATATCAACAGAACAAACGAGAGCCACACTCACTGGGACTAAACTGCACTTTTTAAGCCTCAGAAGGGAACAGATTGTTCCATTACAGGCCCCTTCAGGATGCATTCAGTGTACCACAACCCATGAGAAGTTACTTTAGGCCTGAACATCTGAGCCAGCCCTCTATATAAGTTACGGACCCTGCCTTGTGCTAGCAAAATTGTTTGTTTCTATCTTGTTATATCCCATTAACCCTTTCCCATTACACTCTTCTTGTGACTCCCCAGCAAGCCCTGTGTTCTTCCTTTACCTTGTTGCATCCTCCTAGATTAGACTATAGATTCCGTGGCATGGATCCAGTCCCTTCTGTGTTCTGTTGAAGGATTGGCATACTGTTGTTATAAAACAAATGCAAAAGTAGTAATAGTAATGGCTGGGACATTTAACCACTATGGACCCCTCCAGACTGGTGGTTTTGGGGGTTGTTTGTTTTTTGGTGGGTGTATTCTGGATAGGAATGGACAAGAATTTACGTGAATTTGGATTTAGCACCAGATTTTTCAGTGGTCCGCATATTCTCCATCTTTGCAGAGTGATCCTGTTTGCTCTGAACTTCAGCAGCTTTCTCCTGATACTGGATTTTTTCCTATCAAATATTCCCTCAAATATATTGCTCTTTTATTGATTTTATTCACAGTACAGCACAGCGGTGCAGGTTTCTCTCTCTCTCTCTCTCTCTCTCTCTCTCTCTCTCTCTCTCTCTGCTACCCCCTCCACTTAAATAATCCAAACTCCAAGTGGGAGGAAGCAAGCCAAGTCTCATCCATGTTAAGGACTCAAGGCTTGCCAAGGTGGGAGTGGGGGGCACTGAAAGCTGCTTACCTCCTTTCCTTTCCAAACAAAAAACAGCCAGTCTTTGCTTGCTAATGTGAAAATTGACCAGCCACAGTCACAGCAGAGGAGGCAGTGAAGCCACTCCTTTCCTTTATCAATATTTTCTTTCAAATTATCATATTGGAAAAGGAATGGTTAGAGGATCAGGCAGGCAGGTGGACCCACCACTAGTATTGGTGGGGCCTGCTAGAGTGCTTGGGCCACACCAGCTACCCTGTGGCCCTCCAGATGTTGCTGGACTCCAGCTCCCATCACCTCTGACCAACCATTGCCAAGCTGGCCATAACTGACCATTAGCCATAGGGCAAATGGGAGTTGGAGTCCAACAGAATCTGTATTGTCACAGGTTTTCCACCTCTGAGTTAGCTCTGGAATAGCCTGGTAATCACTGAGAGACAATTGACACTCTTGCAGTTGGTTGCTGCAAGAAATTCTTCAAGCATACGGAATGTAGCAAATTATTGCACTTTTGCACTATATGGCAAAGCTCCTAAGATGTTCCTGGGAAGAAGCAGAGTGATGGCCATTCTTTCCTACTTTCAGATGCGAATGTTTATTTAGGACTGCTTGTGTCCCCATAATATCTGTTCAACTTGTACATTTGTAAATGAACAGATTAGTACAAGGGCTAACGTGTCCTGCAAAGGAAACTTTCCCATGTAGTATCTCACAATTTTGAAAAGAGCGATACTCATTTTTGTGCGAGGTGATTGTTCATCTTTTTTATATATGTATGTGATTAATTAGTTCATCTTCCTTCACAGATTGTTGGAGTAGATCCTGATGGTTCCATTGTTGCCCTACCCAGCTCACTGAATACAGTGTCAGCAGAGGATACAACAATGGAGGTGGAAGGGATTGGACATGACTTTATCCCAACCGTCCTTGACAGATATGTAAGTGGCAATGCGACAAAAGTCAGGAGATGCAAAAATGAAATCTGAACATAAATACAAACTTTTAGAATTATTTGTATTTGAAGTTAGGAGCAATCAGCTCCAGGATCAACATGACATACATTTAAAATAGCTGAGAATGGTTGATTCTTTATTATCCAGCCAATGTAGATTGATGTGATAGCACAAGTATAAGATTCTGCACCCGGTGGAATTCAAAATCCTAATCAGTCTGAGGAGAGGCTCAAGATATCAGCTATAGCATATCCTATAACTTTTAAGCAAATGTTCCAGAAAGATGGTCTGAGACTGATGAAAGCAGCAGAGTGTCAACCCTCTGCAATCAGGCTCTGGGACTGGAGGCAGATGATAGTGATTTTTTTAACAGCCCAGTCCTGACCATGTTTACTCAGATGTAAATCTCACTGATTTTGATGGGTCTTACTCCCAAGTATGTGCACTGGATTGCAGCCTAGCTGAAAGTGGCTTGAAAGAAGCATCACTTCCCATAGTATACATGTTTGTTTGTTTGTTTTGGTCCCTCTGGTGGCTAGAGTTTGCCAGGTTTTTGAAACAACAGACACATTTGAAAATCCTGTTCAACACAGGTAAGAGCATATTTATTTATTTGAAAATAAATACATTTTATATTGCACCTTATCTTTGAAAAGCTCAGAGCAGATAACAACAGAAAGTTAAAAATGGGTGCAACGAAAATTACTGAAAAGAAAAATATTTATCTTTGAAACTGTTCCTAACTCTGAAGAATTTATGATTTCTCTCCCCAGCCCATTACATGTGGCAGAGGTACAAAGCCCGAGAGCCCTGGAAACTTTCATCTCCATCTTTTGTTTCTTTTCTAGGTGATAGATCAGTGGTGCAAGAGCAACGACACAGAATCCTTTCTTATGGCACGCAGGCTGATTAGAGAGGAAGGTTTGCTTTGTGGTAAGATTGCTAAAGGTTGTTGTGTACCTTGGTTTAATCGGGTGGGCAACATTTTCAGCCTGAGGGCCACATTCTTTTGTGAGCAACCTTCCAGGGGCCATATGCCAATGGTGGACAGGGGCAGAAGGAAAGTGAGCAGAGTAATAGCTGTGACTCTTACCATTGTACAATAGGTTATATTCCAGCCATGCAAAAGTCAGTGGTTTCTGCACACGCGCCTCTTCATCCAGGCTAACAAGAGGCATTATTACAGTGCAAAGACACATTCCAGCCATATAAAGCACTCAATAAAGGGCCAGTGAGGGGCATGGCCTGGAGATGGGTGTCGCCTGAGGAGCCCAAGGACTAGATAAGGAGGATGGGGGGAGCACATGTGGCCCCCAGGCCTGAGGTTCCCCATGCTGGTTTTAGTTATACCCTTTACAAACAATTTCTGAGAAAGTATTGTTTGGATCCTGAATGCAAAACTAACCCAACCAATTTCTAAAGGGCCCTTCCACACAATCCTTATTTTCATGCCGTAAGTATACAGTTGTTATTTGTTTCTTTGTTGTGTGAAATCCAGGTCTTAACTCAAAAGTCATGTTGTGCAGCTATTGCACTTCAAGCACTCAGAAGAACTTGGAGAGTTCACGGGTCTCTATTGAATAGTATATGTGACATCTCCATTGCCGCGTTCCACAACAGCTCCCCTACACACGGTGCAAAGATCACCATTTAAAATGCTCTGTTTTAATTCTTGTTACTTTAAAAAAAACTGTGATGGCTTCTGACTCTCATTTGTTTAACAGTCGCAGCAGCAGCAGCAGCAGAAGCAGCAGCAGCAACCACCAAGCTTCCCTTCCACCCTAAATCAGGGTGCTAAAATGATAAAAATAAGGACTGGATTTTTGTGTGAAAGTGCTGAACTCAGTTCTGGTACAGACAGCAGAAAGGCACCCTGTACCTCAGTTCTAAATGTATGATCTCCCCTCTCCTATTTCCTCCCTGAGTTCAGTTGGTTCAAACAAGAAACAAAGTAGATTCTGCAAGGCTGAGGTCTGCCTTCCCATGCTTTGGAGAACAGACCTCTGCAGAAGTGGCTATATATAGCTTAGAGAGTTCTACCCCGTAAGATTTCATTCATCCTTGATGTTTTAAAAAGCTGTGAACACTAGCAAGGCTAGCTCCATGTATCAATTCTCCGCCACCTTTGGCGCTGAGCTTCCACATAAGTTGTAGTCCAAAACCTTTGGAAGACACCAGGTTGGAGTCATTGTTTTATTGCTTGTTGAGTAATGTGTCTTCTTTCTGCCGCAGGAGGTAGTGCGGGCAGTGCCATGTCTGTGGCTGTGAAGGCTGCTAAGCATCTGAAAGAGGGTCAGCGCTGTGTTGTCCTCTTGCCTGACTCTGTGAGGAACTACATGTAAGAGAGAGCATCTTCCTTCATTCCTGTTTTCTAGCTACGGTTGCCCGTTAGTTCCAAACATTCCGCTGTGTGGGAAAGGAAGCATCTGTGGTGAAGACTAAAGAACGTGAGCTGTTGCTCTCGTGTCATAGTCATGGGAAGTTTGTTAGCAAAGAAGCAGGACATTCTTTGGCCCGCCCCCATTCCCATAAGCAAGTTAGATGATGGACTAATTCTACTGATGTCAGATAACTTGTAATTATTTGGCAGAGAACAGCCCAGCATAAAATTAGTTACACTTTGATAAATGATACCAAAAAGAGAGAAAATACTACTTCTGTTATTGTTACATTATTGCATGGAAGGAGTTGTGAAAGTTTCCTAGCTCTTAGAGGAAGAAACAGAAGTCTTGGGGGAGGCGGTTAACTGATTTTAGTATATAGTTCACAAAAAGACACTGAGCCCAAGTTCTTCTAGAATGACTAATTTTGGGTGTTCACCTCAAGGTAACTTAAAGATGCTTACTTTTCATAGTAGGCCTAGCATCCGCCTCAACCAATTAACATCACACACACAAACACAGCTCAGTTAGTGGACCCAAAACCATTGGCTACCTAAACATCTTGGACTCATGCACTAATATTTTCAAATGTTGCTCCCTAAATGAAATATTTTTATTTATATTTCATTGCTATGTCCTAAAGATTGAGAAAAGCAGTGTAAGAAAAGAGACTAGGAGCTTCTGATGCTGAGGGTGTAGCTCTCCTTAATTTTTTCTTCTTGCTGGCATTTGCAATTCACCAGGATTTAATGATACCTGGTTCACTATTGGCTTTCTGCTGTTCTCACACCTTCTATTCCTATTATTTTCCCAGAGAAGCAGATAATACGTTGGCCTTCCACTGTTCACATTCTTCAGCAGTTGATATCATCCCACATTTCCATTTCATTTGATTCTTTGCTATTAATCACAATAATAATAATAATAATAATAATTTGCTAAGCTGAATGTCAAGAAGACTAAAGTAATGACAACAGAAGATTTATGTAACTGTAAACTTGACAACGAGGACATTGAACTTATCAAGGATTATCAGTACCTCGGCACAGTCATTAACCAAAATGGAGACAATAGTCAAGAAATCAGAAGAAGGCTAGGACCGGGGAGAGCAGCTATGAGAGAACTAGAAAAGGTTCTCAGATGCAAAGATGTATCACTGCATACTAAAGTCAGGACCCCCAACTCAGACAAAGGATACCATGCAAGGTTGATGGTACTGAAACAAAAGGGTCACACTCCCCATGCCTTTCTCCCAACAAAGGCTGGCCCACATAGCCACAGGCTAGCTAAGGTACTCCCAGGGCTAAAAACAGGCCTGAATGTCAATTGAAATGGGTCCAGCTCCAGAAAATCACATTCATCCCAGAGAGCCTGGACCTGATTGGCATTTATACTACCAGCTTTCCTGCTTTATTGCCAGCCTCTTGACTAAACAATGCCACAACCACTTTCCTCCATGTGACGATGTGCATTCTGTGTTTGCTGTCTTTCCCCTATATATTTAATTTTAAAGATTGTGTGAGTGCCTGAAGGTTAGGAAATGATTGGTCTTGTAATGGATGCTAGTATGAAACACCAAAGTCTAACATAAGGTCTTTATTCATTATCTCCAGGTCTAAATTTTTGAATGACAAATGGATGGTCAAGAATGGGTTTCTAAAAGAGGATGTTCAAGAACATTATCCTTGGTATGGCTCAGAATCTCTACACCTGTTTATTTTGTCAGACATAAAGAAAAAGGAATCTAAATGGTGGGGCAGGAGAAGTCAAATGGTGATTGATTTGTACCAGTGATAACAAGATACCTAACACGGTTGGTTTTAAAGTCTGGAATCTGACCATTTGATGAAATCCAGACTGACCATCTTTTGTGCAATTTGTTGCAGGTATTGTGTGAGTGATGGGATCCCAGTCTGAGCTGAATTATTTTCATCTGTCACTATCTGCATTTCATTTTCTGATTTTCTTATGTATTTTGCAATTCAGCATAAGAATAGTAGGGGTGGTGAATATTTTTCTCCCAATATCACATCCTTGCAGATGGCACCATGTTTGAAGATGTCAGGCCTGGCTCTAGATTTTGGAGGCCATGGACAGGCTATACCTGGTGCTTCTCTCCCCCCCCCCGTGCCTGCCCTCAGTGACCCTGCTGTATCTGCTAGGCTCTCCCTCTCCTTTGCGCTCATTTGTGGGCTTCCCTGCCAGTGGCACTGTAATGGGCCAGGAGCAGAGCAGCTGCCCAGATGGGCAAGCCCACTTGTGAGCATGAGATATCGTGCTTTAATGGGCTGGGAGCCAAGAGATTTCTGGCCCATTGCAGCACCAGTATCAAGTAAGTCAGTGGGTGTGTAAGCAAGAGGGGGAGACTGGGAGCCCAGATGATGGCAGTGGGTGTTGGGGAGGCAGGCAAGGCAGCAGACCCAGTGCACCCTGCCAGGGCCCATGGGACCTAGCAAATGCCCCGGCATGCTAGGTTCTGGTGGTGAGCCTGGAAAATGCAGAGCTTGGAAAAGTTACTTTTTTGAACTACAACTCCCATCAGCCCCAGCCAGCATGGCCGCTGGATTGGGCTGATGGGAGTTGTCATTCAAAAAAGTAACTTTTCCAAGCTCTGGAATCCACTCTGAATAGTTTGCTGGGCCACAAACATATCCCTTAAGTCCTTGCAAAGTTAATCCCTTACCTCAAAGACCAATGTGCCCTCTATCCCTGTCTTCTTAGACTGTATGTGTGCGTATGTGTAGAGCAGCATTTAAATAAGAGAGAGAGAGAGAGAGTAGACTGTTGGGGTTTAACAATGCTTGCTGTCCTTTTTTACCTGATAGGTGGTGGAATATCAAGGTGCAGAAGCTGAACCTCTTAGCCCCTCTAACCCTTCTCCCAGATGTGAATTGTCAAAAGGCAATTGAAATCCTCCGTGAGAAGGCATATGACCAGGCACCAGTTGTTGCAGAATCAGGGTAATTGTTTCTTATTGAAGGTTTGATTTAGCTATCAGCAGTCTTCAAGAGAATTCCACAATCCTCATCTCCTAAAGCACCAATGATGAGTAGCTTATCACTGACATAATGAAATCTTTAAATAAATACTTGAAATAATATGAGCCTTATCCTGCTGATCACAGGCACAGTGCTTGTACATGAAGGATTCCCCTTTGCTCAAGAGAGCCCTGTTCCCTGAATCTAGTGCACATATAGGCATTACTGCCTTGGGGAAATTACAAGGAGGCAAAGAATTAAACTCCTCTTCCCCCTGTGTCATGGCCCCAATGCAAATCCTCCCTCCCCCCACAGCAATTTGTTTGTTTTTTAAGGCACTGAGAGCTTCCAGTCAAGAACTCCTGTGTCACAAAGTTTGGCCCCTAGAGTCAAAAGAGCTAGACCTCTTGTTGATTGTGTCCTTTTAAGAAGTTTGAGAATTTGAATCTTTCGGAGAATTTACAAAGAGTCCAAATAGGTTCAGTATTGATTTCCACCAAATTTCTGTATATCAGGTTGCAATAAAAGAGACATGAACTGGTCTAATGTAAAAGGTGGCAACCGTGTGTATCACTGAGCTACAGCTGATTTTGCAGAAAGAGACCTTCCACCACCACCCCACCCCATGATTTGGTCCTGTATCTTCTCTGTATATGCCTGAGCTGCTGGTGATTTCGTCTCAGTGGTGTGAATATTCAACCGCATTCATTTTGCTTTTTCTAAAACTAAGCAGCCTAAGCGCTATCCCCTCCTTTTAAAAAAATGCTGCATGTATTTTTACAGTCTCATCCTGGGAATGGTAACTCTCAGCAACATCCTCTCCTCCATCCTGGCAGGATCTGCCCAGTTCTCAGACCCAGTAATGAAGGTCATTTATCAGCAGTTTTCAAAGGTATTTACCCTTACAGCAGCCCCTCTAACCCTTCTCCCAGATGTGAATTGTCAAAAGGCAATTGAAATCCTCCGTGAGAAGTCATATGACCAGGCACCAGTTGCAGCAGCAGCAACAATCAGAGAACAGGCACAGTTTAGGGGAACAGCAGCAGAACTCTCAACAGGAAACGCCCTTTTCAGGGGCACGAGATTCCCCACTGGAGGTACACACGGAGTCAGAAGTGTGGAGTTCAGACAGCCTATTTTTGGGGCAAAGCACCTCAACAGTCTGAAACCATAACCACCACACTACATACAGCCACAAAGGGAGAATGAAGGACAGGGGAAAACCCTAAAAGTCAACAAACCCAACTACCAAACTGTCCATGTCTTGGTTTACTGACAGTTCTTATTGTATTCTTCTTGTTCACCGCCCAGAGAGCTAATGCTAGTGGGGCGGTATAAAAATTTAACAAAATAAATAAATAAATAATACAGTCATTGATGGATTTTCAAGGCAGCACCCAGATGTGAGCTTGGTACCTCCTTTGGAGATGCTGCCTAATGCAAAGGATGAGGATGGGGCTGGCGGTGGTGGTGGTACAGAAATAAAAGTGGAAGCAGAGGTAGAAGACGATAATATGTGAGAGAGCATGGAAAGGGAGGAGAAAACAGCACTTGTTAAGTTCAGTCAGGCTGTTTCATGGATGATCCTTGTACACATGAGTGGGAAGAGAGCTATGGTGCTTCTGTTCTAAGCCTACACAGATGTTGCCTGGGTGGGGGATGAGTTTCATTATGTGTCATGCCTACATACAAGAAAAACGACACCTTGCCTCATAGGAACCCACAAGAGCTATGTATGTACACAGATGCAAAACACAGTCGGGTGGTGTGAGTTTAGAGCATTCAGCATAATGCAGAGAAGCACATATGAGTGTCCTGGGTAGGTCAATGTAGGCTGTTGAGATTTTGCCTCATTTAAGAGGCTTCGGTTGCCACATCACCATAGGATAGGGATGGGGGAAACCTGTGGCCTTCCACATGTTGTTAGACTACAACTCCTGCCATCCCTGACCATTGGCCATGCTGGCTGGGGCTGATGGGAGTTGGAGTTCAATGACACCTGGAGGGCCACAGGTTCCCCACCCCTGCTACAGAAGTAGTAACATATGAGCAAGATCCTGCTTGCACTGTTCGCCTTCCCGCAAAGCAACTGGGGGGAAGGGAATGTCATCTAAGCCCAACAAGGGCTTGACAGGGAGCATCCAACTCAGACCTTATTTCATTTGTTTCTAGCGGTGGGGCTACTTTATGTAGGACTTCATGTGGTTGGGTCCCAGATAGCTACTAGTAACAGTCTGAAACACTTTATGTTTGGGGCTTCACTACAGATTAGTCTGGATGATACCCTTGGAAAGCTTTCACACATCCTGGAAAATGATCACTTTGCTATTGTTGTACATGAACTGGAGCAATGTAAGTAGCTTTCTTAAAAAATCATAATCATAATACTAATATTGCTATGTGTTTTTTTAAAAGTACACTGGAGATTACCTAATGCACATTTCTAGCCATGCAGTAGAACCCTTCACATATTCATCACATGAAGAGGCATTGTACGAAGAGTGGAGCTGCAATGCTATGCACCCTCCCCCTTGACATTAGAAATGTCTGTGCGTGGAGGCTTTCCTTTCCTGACACCCACATGTGGACTTTTAGGGTGTGGTACATGCTATCATGTCACCTTAGAGCAGCCTTTCCCAACCAGTGTGCCTCCAGATGTTGTTGAACCACAACTCCCATCAGCCTCCCATTGGCAATGCTGGCTGAGGCTGATGGGAGTTGTGGTCCAACAACATCTGGAGGCACACTGGTTGGGAAAGGCTGCCTTAGAGAGTTGGGACAGGGCCAGCAGTGCAGCTCCACAACTGCATTTTATGTGCAAAGGGGGCTTATGTTTGTCTGAATTCTAAAAAAGACATCATCTGTTGCCTTTGGAAGATGCTCACAGTTCAGACTTTAAAGAACACCCAATGAATAAAATTCTTAAGGTTGGGAGCAACTGCAGAGAATGTTATTTGGTACAGAAGGCGCTTTCAGCTAACTATTGAGGTCACGATAGAGCACCAGGATGAGAGTGACCTTTCAGGTATGTAGGTCCCAAGCTCCTTGGGGTGGGCCAAATTTATAAAGAACATAAAAGAGCCCTGCTGGATCAGACTAGAGGCATCCTGTCCTGCATCCTGCTCTCTCAGTGGCCAACCAGAAGCCAATGGGAAGCCGGCCATTGGAACCTGAGTGCACCAGCACTCTCCCCACCTGTGATTCTCACCTTCTGACATGTTGCCTCTGACACTGGAGGTAAAGCATAGTCATCGTGGCTAACAGCCTTTCATAGCCTAATCCTCCATGAGTTTGTCTAATACTCTTTTAAAGTAATCCAAGTTGCTGGTGGCCATCTCTGCCTCTTGTGGAAGAAAATCCCATTGTTTAACTGCGCTGTGTGCCTATCCCGAATCTACCAACTTTCAGATACATTGGGTGGCCCCAGGTTCTAGCATGATGAGAGAAGGAGAAAAGCTTCTCTCTTCCCACTTTCTCCACACGATGCATAATTTGACAGTGGCATTAAGGACAAAGTTTTGAACTTCCAGGTGGGCCTTACATAAAGATAATACTACATTGTGGGTTTCTTTAAAGGCTGCCCAGGAAACATCAGCAATGTGTAACCTTCCTTTGTTTCTGTGTCCTTCCAGACAATGCAGATGGCAGCTCCTTCATGAAACAGATGGCGTTTGGTGTGGTTACAGCTGTTGACCTCCTCAGCTTTGTCACTCACAAAAACAAGACCTAATAGCCAAGAGATGTGAAACCCAAATCAGATTCTTCTGCGAGAACTTTTCCCATGGCAGGAAAAAAATACTGGAAGACTTTTCAGTATAACAATCTGCTTTTGTTTTCGAATATGGGTAGAAATACACTCACTGTTCTGACGGTTCCAGTGTATCTCCACCTCTCTGTTCTGAAAAAGGAGGCACACAATGCTAGTCAACCTCCACCCCTTTTTACTGTAAAACCTGGTAGGAGGCGCTTGAGTGTTTTGTTTTTTTAAAAAATTCAGCTTCAAAGAGATTTTGCAACTGAACAGCAGATCAACCCATTCCCCCTTCTGGTGTGGCTAATGGAAACACTTTGCTCTGGCGACTAGTGTGTTCATAGCCTATGACTAGTGTCTCTGTTTTAATTCACTTCACTATGCTTGGTCTACTATGTTTATAACCATGTTCATCCTAAATGCCAGCAAAAGGAATAATCTGGGATCAGGATGATTGGACAAGACTGTTTAAAATTAAAATAAGTAGCTATTATGTGATAGTTGGTTTTTTTTTAATATTCTTGGGAGAAAGCAACAGACTAAATGAATTCTCCTAGGAGGTCGGCTTGTTGCATTGATTTCTGTCTGACATTTTGTTGTTTGCATTAACATTAACTGATAAATGCATTTCAAAATCTGCTGGCAGAGCAATAAAGAAATACTACAGATGCAAAGGCTGCCTGAATTGATTGTAGAACTGACAATAATATAATTAGCCTGTACAGGGGAAGTGTGAACTGGAGCTGTTCTGGTAGGAGAAAGCTAGGGAAAGCTCTCTTGCTGTTATGGCTGACTGCAGGATGTGCATGTTACTACAATTCAACATTGCATATGCAGAATGCAAAACTCTCAGAATTTTGACCAGGAAAGGTTCCCGGGCATAGGAGCACCTGTAAATTCCTTCTTCATTCCTACCCTCAAGAGTCTAGTAGTAGCAGTAGTAGTGGTAAAACTGCCAGCTCAGGGTGAGCCTTAAGGAGATCTGATCCTGAGAAGCATAGCTAGGTCTGGTGATGAACGCCATAAACCACCTATGAATATCAATTTGGGAAAATACACAAAATCATACAGGTAGGTTTTAGTCTCTTGGTGTGAGATTTGTTGATCATTCTGAAACAGCATCAGGCTAAAGTGTTCTTATTGCAGGGGTGGGGAACTTTTTCAGCCCAAGGACCACATTCCCAGCCAGGGGCTACATACCAGTGGTGGGAGGGGCCAGAGGCAAAAGTGGGTGGAGCAATGAATGTAAATACTATTTTTGTACAGTAGGCTAGTTTCTACACAGACTCAGACAGCCCTGTCTGTCCTCCATCCAGGCACAAACACTCAGCAGGACTACTGAGGGGTGTGGCCTGAGGAAGGGTCTAGCCTAAGGAGAGTCCCAAGGGCCAGATACAGAGGTCTGGAGGGCCACATTGGGCCACCTGCCCTGTCTGAGTTTCTCCATCACAGCCTTATAGTAACTGTTCATTAAGCTCAGAAATGACTAGCTTGCTTTAATGAATGACAAGGCTCCCAAAATTAGTTGTGACTAAGGCCCATTGAAAGCAGTGGCTGACATTAGCTGGAGTGAGGCCCTGGGGTGAAACAACATGTTACAAGAAAAACATGGAGGGATGTGTGCCTCATAAGGCTAACAGAGGAGGGCCAAGGCATTTGCAGGAGAGAAACAGTGAGAAGGGGGTGCTTAACCCTTTTGTTAGCTATGGAATCTTCCCTACAAATAACTCCTCCATTTGAAATAATTCCCCCACTTGCCAGGTTCCAAAACTGGAAGTAAGACCAACTGGGGGAAAATAGCTTTGAGGAATGGCACCATCTGCAAAGTTCCATCCATGGTGACATCCGCACCATACATTTAAAGCACTCCTATACCACTTTACAGCTAATGTTTTCCCACAAAGAATCCTGGGCACTGTAGTTTGTTAAGGGGACTGGGAATTGTAGCTCTGTGTGGGGTTTCCTAATGACTTTCAGCACCCTTAACCAACTACAGTTTCCAGGATTCCTTGAGGGAAGCCATGATTGTTAAAGTGGTATAAGAGTATTTTAAATGTATGGTCTGGATGAGACCCGTGGTTCCTCAAAAATAGGGTGGGGTATGGGTGGCATGGGGGAGAAGCACACCTATACCAAATCTACCCTCCCCCCCCCAATTCCTCAGACACTGGGACAGGACGTGGCATAAGTCATTTCCATTCACTCCAATGGGAGGAACCATGTAATAAGAAGATGGTTCCTGCCTCTCACCTCCCATCACACTTGTCTATTCTCCCTTCTTCCCCTTCTTTTGCTGGGGATGGTTTAGAATGATGATGTAGAGCTACCACTGGCAACCTTGGAGCCAAAGGATTCCTGGCCATAAGATTGCTATGCCCAAGTAGACTTCCCACTGACCATGAAGCCAGTCTTCTCACCCCCCATAATAATGAGGTGGGAGGCATGGCATGAGCTAGGTTCAGATGCACAGTGAATGTACTAGTACTCACCACATATGAGATCCACATGGAAACAGATAGTTTTTGTTTTGTTTTCCTTTTTTTATTTATATACAAAACCAAAAACAAACTGTTGAAGAATCAAAAATAAAAAGGAAGAAAATGATAAATACTACCACTGGCCACTTAACGTGTGGGTTTAGGGCTTAATGTTTTGTTTTCTAAAAGGCAGCTTAGTGAAAATATTTTTTGTCCTAATTCTGAGGAAATGATTCATGCTTAATTCCTATCAAAAGCAATGGGAATTTGATCAATCATGATAAACCTGTTCCATGGGTTTCATTCATTGGGACTTGAGTCCAATTAACCTTCATTGTAGGCAGGTGACATTCTGAGTCCATGTACTGGGTATTCATTCAGGTAATCTATTGCCATGCAAATTGTAATGCACACTGACTGTAAAAGCCAATATAAGATAGAAAAAAAGTGGTTAATCCTTTCAAAATGTCTTCATTATATGGTTTGTCCAGTAGTAGTCAAAAGCCTGGTGGGTTTTATGGTAATTTATTCATTAATATTTTCCCCTGCCTCTGATCTTTTGTAATGTGCAATCAATTTTTTAAAAAGCCCTTAAAATAATGAAGAAAGCATGCCCGTATGTGCTTGACAGATACATAGTGAAGTCATGCATCTGTCCTGGGCCATGAACAAAATCTTTCTATGGGTACATCCATAGTAAAAGACGGAAAAGAGAAGTGGTGGTACAGCTACTCAATGAGGATGGCAAAATGATAACAGATGAAGGCAGAAGTGCTCGATTCCTACTTTGGCTCAGTCTTCTCTCAAAAGAGGGTCTATGACTCTCCTGGGAAACATGAAGTTAAAGGAGCGGGATTGCAGCTTGAAATTGATAGACAAATGGTCAAGGAATACCTAATCACCTTCAACAAGTTCAAATCTATGTGGTCCGATGAACCGCATCCTAGAGTATTGAAGGAACTGGCTGAAGAACTCTCAGAACCACAGTCTATTATCATTGAAAACTGTGGAAGATGGGTGAAGTGCTCGATGACTGGAGGAGGGCTAATGTCTCTATTTTCAAAAAAGGTAAAAAGAAGGAATCAGATCTACAGACTAGTCAATCCCTGAGAAAATGCTGGAGCAGATTATAAAGTCAGTTTGTAAGCACCTTGAAAACAATGCAGTGATTACTAGAAGAAAACAAGGATTTATCAAAAACAAATCCTACCAGACTAATCTTATCTCATTTTTTGATTGGGTAACCTCCATGATAGACTGCGGGAATGCTGTGGACATAATATATCTCAATTTCAATAAAGCTTTTGACAAAGTGGCCCATGATATTCTGATTAGCAAGCTAGCTAAATGTGGGCTGGATGGAACAACTGTCAGGTGGATCCAGGGTTGGCTACAGAATCATACTCAAAGAGTACTTATCAATGGTTCCTTCTCAAACTGGGGGGAGGTAAGGAGTGGAGTACCGCAGGGCTCAGAACTTGGCCCAGTGCTCTTCAACATTTTTATTAATGACTTGGATGAGAAGGTACAGGGAATTCTTATCAAATTTGCAGATGATACAAAATTGGGAGGGATATCGCTAATACCGTGGAAGACAGAAACAAAATTCAAAGAGATCTAGATAGGCTGGAGCATTGGGCTGAAAACAACAGAACAAAATTTAACAGGGATAAGTGCAAAGTTCTACACTTAGGAAAAAGAAACCAAATGCACAGTTATAAGATCGGGGATACTCGGCTCAGCAATACTACATGTGACAAGGATCTTGGGATTGTTGTTGATCACAACCTGAATATGAGCCAACAGTGTGATGTGGCTGCAAAAAAGGCAAATGCTATTTCAGGCTGCATTAACAGAAGCATAGTTTCCAAATCATGTGAAATATTGGTTCCCCTCTATTCAGCACTGGTTAGGCCTCATCTTGAGTACTGCATGCAGTTCTGGAGACTGCACTTTAAATGAAGACAGACTGGAACAGGTTCAGAGGAGGGCAACAAGGATGATCAGGGGACTGGAAACAAAGCCCTATGAGGAGAGACTGAAAGAACTGGCCGTGTTTAGCCTGGAGAAGACTGTGAGGAGATATGATAGCACTCTTCAAATACTTGAAAGGTTGCCACACAGAGGAGTGCCAGGATCTCTTCTCAGTCATCCCAGAGTGTAGGACATGGCATAATAGGTTCAAGTTACAGGAAGCCAGATTTCGACTGAACATCAGGAAAAACTTTCTGTTAGACCACTATTCTCAATCCGTCAAAAGGAAAAGGGTTATGTCTACACACGGAATGGAGCACTAAAGTGGAGACTACTGAATGTATATTTATTATTTATTTATTGCATTCCATTTCTAGCCCACCCCTAGCCAATGGCTCTCTGGGCGGTTCACAGCAAGGAATAAAATACAATACAATAAAATAGACATCAGATAAATCCCTAAAAAAGACAGCTTAAGCATTTAACAACTTGATATAAAATTAACTTAACATTAAGCAATTAAAATGCCTGGGAGAATAAAAAGGTTTTAACCTGGCGCTGAAAAGATAGAAGAGTAGGCGCCAGGCACACCTCATCGGGGAGACTGTTCCATAATTCGGGGGCCACTACTGAAAAGGCCCTGGATCTAGTAACAGCCCTCCGAGCTTCCCTATGGTACGGGACTCGGAGGAGGGCCTTAGATGTTGAACGTAGTGAGCGGGTAGGTTCATAGAATGTAAGCAATGCAGCTTCACTGGACATTCATTATGTGGGATCTAATGCTATTTTTAGCTGTTGACATAAATCAGAGCAGAAATAAGCTTCAACCAATATTCCAGGCTGGCTTCTAAATTCAGTGAAGGACCACAGCACAAAAAAGAGAAAAATCTCACAAAGGCCAGTTTCATGCTTCACATACTCCCAATAAATCCTAGTTGGAAGGGACCTCAAAGGTCATTACGTTCAACCCTCTGCCAATGCGGGAAACCCACTACTGCAGTATTTGTGATTTGTGGCCATCCAGACACTGCTTAAACAGCATGGGTGTTTGCTGTCCTATATTACTAGGAATGAAAAGCAACGTCCCCTTTGGAAAATTCAAGTTCTAGAATATGGAGTTTTCAATTTATTGCTAAGCCCAGGTCTGGGGAGTGATTCCAGTCAGGACCACGGTGGAGCTAAAGGATGAAAGGCTCCTGATCCCCCTCCCCTGTGCCTCATGGAAGGGCAAACTATGTGACAAATGTCACATCTTGCTTGACCCTAAGTCATGAGAGAAGCTCAGTTCTTCCTCATCCATGCAATCTTTTGTGAGCCCCCTCAATCACCGTATGGGAGCAAATGATTAAATAGAAAGTTCCAGGAAGCGGGGGGGGCCTGTAGTTGTAATCTGAACATGCTTAGCAGGTAGAAGAAGCAGGTTTGCTCACATTTTTACTGTGAAGTCAAAAATTAAGAGATAATTGCAGCCCTGTTGTCTGGAGTTTATTGCCTATTAAAACTGAAGACTGATGTGTAATGCCATGTGCATTAAATGTTAACAGGAAACTCAATTTTGTTGTTGTTGAATGGTAGTTTTTTTTCTGAACAAGATAAATGATCTCTTTTTTGTCTTTTTCAAAAAGAGAAATCATTAATTTAGTATGGGGGGGGGCAAGATCCAGATTAAGTTAGTTGAATTTAAGGTCCCATTGAAATAAATGAAACAAGTTAGTCATGTAATGTGACCCACTGATTTCAGTGGGAATTACGTTCAACATAGTCTGGATCCAAGCATATATGTATATGTGTGTGTGGTGTGACAATGATAACTCAAGTTGACAGATTTGAACAAAAATTGGTATGTATGGCTCTTGTAGTATCACGAAGCAGCAGCTCATTTTTGGTTGGAAACACTGAGGTTTATTAAGATAATTTTGTTGTGTGTGGAATTTTTTGGCAACTATGATTCATGAAATTTCATGCAGAAGATAAGTGTAAATTTCACTCAGAACATCATACTGAAGTGTCAAAGGGCCCATATTCCAAATATTGCATAATGAGAACAAGAATATTTTTATTTTATATAGGATTGATATAGCAGTTTATAATTTTTTTAAAATAAAAATAAATAAAATGTATGCAAGACATATATATCTGCATTTCTCAAGTGCTACCTATTTGCAATTTTTAAACACGTTTTAAAAAGAAACATAGTATGATGTTCCATACAAAGATTAAATACTTAAAGTGCTTTGCTATGATAGTGTACTGTTTGCATCAAAATGCTGTAATTCATAACATAGTGCCTGATTTTCCAAAAACAAAAAATCAAGACATTGTGTTATGTCTAGGGAAATGTTAAGGTTAACAGAGCAATCTAAACTACAGGAAGCCAGTGTAAGTTACAGTGGGCTAAATTATATCAGTGTAATTTACCCCTATTCCAAACTCCATTCAGGGGCTGAGCCACTGCTAGCTGTGTCAGCCCAAGCCCAGCAAAGGGAAAACAAGCCTTGAACTTACCACCTTTTTTGCCAGTGTAACTTCCACTGGGTTGCTAGGTCACACGTCTGAACTGAACGAAAGTTAGAATAGGGTAAGTCTCCCCTACCCCATCCCACTCCACACCCCTTTTCCGGAATTTACTTTGCTTCAGCTAAGCCCGGCCGAGCTGGGATGGAGGATTTACACTGGCATATCCCTGGCTGAGCTAGGATGAGGGACTTCAACTGGCATAGCCCAGGCTCAGGCAGAGATCTGCCTATTCCATACTTTGCTCATCCTAGCAGATCTTGGGTTCAGATTGCTCCGTAAGTCATTATTCAAAGTATTTTTAATTGTGAAATTATTGTAATCTGCTTAACTTTCATCTTGGGGGAGCACAAAATATGTTTTCATGGCAAAAAGCACCTAATAGTTTTAATACATTATAAATGCTGTATTGTATGTGCAGTTTATCAGCACATATGTCTAAATACATTGTCCTGAAATCTTGATAAAGTAATATTAAATTTTTTACATACATATATTTAATAGTTAATAGCTGCTCCTTCATGAGACTCTAGTCAATCCCTAATGCATCTGACATGTGAACATCTTCTGTCTCTGATAATGATCACTGAACCCATAGACATAGATGGTAGACATGTGTCCAGAGAACTACTACTTGCAAAGCCATGCCCCTTCTTCTATGAGCATTTGATCAGGAGTAGGATGAATTGCAGTGCTCAGGATAAAGTAGGGATGGGGGGGAAATTCAATTCAGTTCGCATTTAAAGGCAAATCTATCTGATTCACACTTTGTGTAACAATACAGGAACCAAAACAGCCATTTTTTAAAATTTGCACTTCTCTGAATTTTGCAATGCAATTTTCCAACCAAGTAATATGTACAACGATGCATATACTTGGGTAAACAGTGCATAAAAGTACATATATTTGTATGCCAGTTGCACCCTTTCTTGATGAAGTTAGGCACTATCACACACAACTTGGCGATATCTTTATTGTCGTTCACTCTACACAGAGCTGCCTTTGAAGTGTTACAAAACTACAGCATGCTGCTGCCATGCTGTTGATAGAAGCCCATTATTCAGAGCATGTGATTCAGTCAATAGTTATCACTCTTTAAATGCCCTATGGCTCTACAGATGTTGTTGGACTCCAACTCCCATCAGCCCTAGCCAGCATGGTCACAATGGTTTGGGATGATGGGAGTTGTAGTCCAACAATATTCAGAAGGCCACAGCTTTCCTACTCCTGCTGTAAAGGCAGAATGGATCCATTAGTTGTGCTCTTGTGTAACTTGAAGGACTCGGTATAACAAAACCAACTCGAACTATTTTGCTCCTATCTTTTATTCCATACCTCATATATGCTGTATTGTAGTGAAACTTTGGCAGGGAAACTTATTTCCAAGTAAACATAGGTGTGGGCAATTGCTTTAAAAATAATCTACTTAACATATTTTATATAGATAACTACAAAGGATTCCATTGGAATGTAAATTGTAAAATGTTTTCTCATTAAGAAATATGGAATATAAAAACTCTTCTCACAATAAATAACAGAAAACCCAGTGGTAATAAATTAGAAGGGGCTCTTAGCTCCTCCCAGTTGCCCAGTTTATGGGTTTGACTTCATTTGTGCCACTATAAATAGCCAACCTTCCAGATGGACTGGAATAGCTACTCAGGGGAAATTGCTACCTGCAGACCAAACCACATCTACACACCTTAAGCCTACCCAGGTAATTAAAGCTATTTTTCCTTTTCATAGATCAGCTAAATATTTGACCTGAGCTTCCCTTTATTATCATGAAATAAAAGTTAGAAATGCTTGCTGCATATGAGGGAGTTTTCTTTTCTTCTTTTAAGAACTAGAGAATGACAGAGCTGCATGAAGAACTAGACTGATGGTTTATTCCTTCCTTCTTCTGTAGTATACCACCTGTGTAAAACTAACTAGAGATTTTTGTATAGGGAAGGATGGCATAGAAAAAGGGGTTTTAATAAAGTGTTACTGATCATCAGTGCTTCTAAAACTTTGTGAAACTGAACTCATGTACAGGGAGCTATACCATATCTCTTAATGGTGACCAGAAAGACTTCCCCATGAAGAGGAGAGATAAAATGTGAAAAACGTCACTCCCAATTGTGTACAAATCTATGGGAACTGTTGGTTGGGAGACTGAAAATGAGCTTCAGGTAGGACACAGGTGACCCACAGATCACAGGGGCTTGGATCATTAGTCATGCTTTAGTCCCATTGAAATAAACAGAACTAAAGCATGACTTACCCAACCAAGGAAGTTTGAAAGACTGTGAACCTATCTTCCTGCATGGCCATGAGTTGATTCACAAACTGGATACAAGTGCATTATAAAACTGCACTTTTTTGTCTTTTATACATGCACACAACAGCAGGAGCAAGGCTCAACAGCCCTTGGTACTTGTACTAAGCCCTTGGTACTAAGTGGTACTTGTGAGATTGGACTGAGCATTATGTGTAGTTTGAGGCTGAGAAAGATGACTGTAATTAATAACAAAATTCATTCATTAATAACATAATTCAAAGGAAACAGCAGTTTCCACCGTGGAAAATGTACCTGACCTGCAGTATAACTATCCGCCTGATTCAGTGGGCCAACCCATGATCTGCCTTGTATTCAGTATTTTTGCCATTGATGTGAGAATATGCTATTTAAATTGGTGGAGTTCCATTGAAATGGTTGATTAATTTTGTATTTAAAAAGGCAAAGTGGGATATGATATAGAAAGCTATTAATGAGTAAAATCACCATGCTACTAAAAGGACTATTTTCATTTGATATAGAATAATGAAACCTGAGCACTTCCTTTGCCTGCTGCTGAGCTGCTGCTTCCTACAAAATGGTGACTGTAGACACCACAAGCCACACTGTACCCTTGTCAACTGCATGGTTTGTCCTGATAATCACAAAGCAGTGACCAGTGAGAAAGAGTGCTGTCCTCGTTGCATCCCTCAGTGTAAGTGCCCTGCGTTTCTGGAGGAAGATTGTGTCCAGGAAGGCTACGAAGGCAAGATCCTTCTCCAGGGACAGTCTGTGACCATCAACTTTGCTACCCAAAAATGTACATGTGTTTCTGTTCAGAACATTGTTTGCATTTCAACTTGCCCTAAAATTTCTTCAGCTTGCAAATATATAGGAAAACCTCAAGATGGCTGCAGCATGTGTGCTTGTCCTACTGAAAATGACAATTTTGTACCTGCTGGTGAAACCATTGAAAGCGAATGTAAGATCTGTAAATGTCCCTCTATAGGGGGAAAGCTTCAGTGCACCTCAAGCTGCTAGGCGTGTTAGTGTAAAAAGCATCCTAAACTGGGTCAGAACAATATTTTGAGGTGGGGTGGGGTCCATAGGTAGCATTATTGAAGAAGCTTCTTGGCTTATTGTAGAATAGTATTTTAGAGTTGAAGGTCATCTAGTTCATTGCTGGAATCTCACAGTTACATCATCCCTCATAAATGCCTGTCTAGCCTGTTTAAATATCTCCAGCAAAGGAGAGTCCACCACCTCCTGAGGCAATCTGTACCACAGTTGAACAGAAAAGACTCTCCTAATGTTAAAGCTGATATCTCCTTCCTTGCAATTTTCTCCGTTATTTTTAGTCCTGTACTCTAGAGCAACAAAGTCAGAGGAACCCATGAAGACTTCTCTTGTTGACTAATGTATTTTGTACAATTGTGTTGGGAGTCACTGTCTTCCATATTCAACACATTTGGAAGACAGCCTCTGCAGTCCTGGAGGGAGGGCCTTAGGCTGCAATCCTATATATGTGTACCTGGGAGCAAGTCCCATTGAACTGAGTAGACACACATAGGATTGCATTGTAAGAGGCATGCTAGAAAACTTAGGCAAAGAAAAGTTCAAAGATTCTTAATACAAGAGTTAGAGCTTCTGATCATGAACCCGATTCCATTTTTTCTAGATTGAGCTTCTTGGAGGAAAGGTGAGATATAAATGTAATAATTATACTGTAATGATAATAGATACAATTTTGTATTCCATAGGTAAAATAAAGGATTTCTATTCCATTTTCCTCTAAGATGAGCAGGAAAAAGCTAGGTACAGATATGGGATTTGATTTAAGTTAATTGCTTTCTGTTAGGGAAAAATGAATTAATATATTACAAGAAGGGCTTCATTTTGAGGAAAAAGTTGAGTAGGAGTTATATTGTACTTTTAATTAATCTAATAATACTTTGACAACTCTGAGAGTAAGTGGAAGGAGCTGTAAGAAATTTATAAAAACATTCTTTCTTAGTTCATATTTTTTAAAGATACTGAATCATAGACATTTTTAGAATTAATAAAATAGTTGTCACTGAAGTTTTCCTAAGAATAAAAAAATTACATAATCCATGGAATTTTTAAAAGAAATAATTTAATAAAGGTTGGAGTTGAAATATGTTTGGATTCTGACAATCTATAGTTTTTGATTGAGACAAATAATGGAAATAATTCAATGCCTGGAATTTTGATAAATAAAAGTGTGAGAATAATGAACATATTAAACATTATATATGAGAAAACTTTGGCACACTCATATGGAATGCAATTGTCAAGTGGAGCCTGTAACTGGCTTTCTGTATAACCTAATCAAAACAAAAATGGCAAGATTATACAATTTGGCATATTTGGATTAATTTCTAACAATTGTTTTTATGATAACATGTCCCAATCAAATGAGGGGGTCATGCCAAGTGGTTTTTCTCACTGCACTCTCTCCACATTGTCTATAAAAGTATATACATGGCTTGGAAATTATGGAAAGGTTTTTTTCCCTTTCTCAAAAATACTAGAACTTGGCATCAAACAAAACTTGATTGGCAGGGGATTCAGGACAGACAAAAATAGTTCTTCAGACAAAACAGAATTCATACGTGCTATTTGCTGCTACAAGAAGTAGTGATAGTAATATTAAAGGGGCTTAAAAGGAGATTAAACAAATTCATGGAAGATGGATCTATCAACAGTGGTTACACATCATGCTAAATGGAGCCTCTACATTAGGGTTGTGGCACATGTGGCCCTCCAGATGATGAGACTCCAGTTCCCATCAGCCCCAGCTGGGGTGATCAATGGTCAGGGAGGATGGGGTTGTTTGTAGCTCAGCAACACCTGAACAGTCACAGGTGCCAATCTCTGAACTACATGGACCTTTGGTTAGATACAGCAGGGTGTGGCATTCATACACAAGTGGTAGTTAGCTTTTGCATGTTTGTTCCTAGCTGGACACAGAATAATATGCATAAACATTTACTCTGCTTACGCTCTGTTGAATTAGAGTTACAGTGAATGCTGCTCTGTGTACATAAGTAGAAAAACAGCTTTAAAATGTTTTTTAAAGTACAGTTACTCCATGAATTAATAAGTAACTAGCCTTCAGTGTATTAAGATATTCTTTTTCAATTCTCTATGACAAACGTACAATTTGAAACCAGACTTTTTAATAGCAGAAATTGGTCCAATAAATGGCCAAATGTCATTATGATACTTCTGATCTTCTATACAAATATAAAGTATTATACAAGATATTTGGTGGGTAATAACTGAGGTGGGGGAACAGACTTGCTTTCTCTTGCTCTTACTTGATTTGGTCATTTTCTGGATTCCAAACAAATCTTTATAAACAACCAAATACATGGATAGTGCTATAAATTCATCATCTAGTGGGCCAACAGTTTGTTGCAGTTCACATATGCCAAAGTTAACAGTGAAGCAAAAAGCATTATAGTGGCACCTAGTGACAATAAGCAAGTATAAAATCACTGATAAAGAGGAAACAGTTTATGTGTTCCATCTAGCGAGAAAAAACCTTTAAGAACAGAACCCACAGATGCCTGGGAATTTTGGGGAACGAAGCCCAAGTAATAAACCACACAAAAACAGCTACGCATACTGATTGTATGCACTAATCTTAGGGCTGTTGCTCATACAGACTACTTCTGAACTGACAAAATGGGTTCATATCAACACTAAAGGAATAAGACTATAGCCTTTCTCCCTTTCTATTGATTACCAATATGGATTGCCTTTGGCTAATTGGATTGTGTTAACTTCAATATTTGTTTATTTAATTAATTTATTTATTAAATTTATATCCTGTACTTCCTCCCCAGTAGGAGCAAGTATCAGCAATCCATGACAAAGAAATAAAATTTAAAATGGGGGATTTGGATCTCAGTGCTGCATTTGCAAGAATGTTCAGCAAACAGTAAAACTCAAGCATGATAGATTGGACCCCACAAGAGTATTTTGTTTCACAACCTACAGCTTATCTGCAAAGCTACTGCTATTCCACTTGGAAACCACTATTCAGCAGTAATTAGGACTATAATTCTACACCATTGCCAGGTAGTAAGTGTACTTAAACTCAGTGGGGCGGGTTTCTAAGTAGACATGCGTAGGATTGCCCCGTTAGCAGCCTGACAAAAAAACCTAGTTTGGCCTAGGTTGAGGCAAAAATGTGAATGGCAACTAATGTCTGAAAAATCAAGCTACACAGCTACTACACACCTCTGAAAATGTTGGTTACCTTAACAGCCATTCAGTTTCATAGGTAATAGTTGGAACAAATTTTCAGAAGCATAAATTCTACTGTTCTTAACACCACTGAGATAACAGAGGTTGTGGAGTGGATTCTAGCAGTGGTCAAAGCATATAACACACATAAACCTGTGTAACTGACGTGTAACCCTTTATCTTAAATTTATACATTATTCATTTGCCTATCCATCAGACTCCCTGAATCTGTCAATTAATCAATCACTCTCCACCTACACAGAGCTACAGTACAGGAAGGCATTTGAAACCATTCCATTATGTCTCAGCATCAATGCAACATTTTTAGAAGTAATCTAACAAATCTGACATATCAAAAATGACAGAATCCAGGCTACAGACCGCTCAAGTGAAATTAAGGGATTGCAAACTGCCATCCAATCCACACAAATAACCCATGTGTTGTACAATCTCATATCATGATTTTCAAAAGGAATTTAATTGATAAATCATTTTCTGAAAATTGAGTGTTTGCTGGTAATTATTAGCTGAATGACAAGGTAAAACTAGTACTTTCCATTTGGCCATTTTAGAGTCCTGGATACATACATACTTAAGTATTGTTTTCAATACCAAACTGAACTATAATAATAACTTTTAAAAAGGAAATATTTCTTGAATGCAGTATCTACTTCTGATTAGCTTGCTTAAATAACAAGCATATATACTCTTAGGTCTTATTTGGATAGTTGAACTTTAGATGGTTTAGTGTCATACGGAGAAGCCTTGGGCTTCTGCACTGCCCTGTCTTCTTTTACTGTGGATGGAAGGAGGAGTTCAGAAACTTTTGCTTCTATGTTCACATAACCACAGTTTAGTGTTAAGTCTGAACTCAAAAACAAAATGTGATATGCTTTAACTATGGTTTAAGGAAATTAGTCAACTTCAGAGTGTGAATTAACCATGGTTTTGGGTTTGGATGTAATGCTACAACTGTCATTAGTTGAAGCTGGAAACAAAAGCTTCTGCACTCCTTGCAGCACCACTACCATAGTATATAGTAAGAGGGAGAACATGAGCCCAAGGCTTATGCCTGTAACACTAAACCATAGATTAGCATTATTTCTGAACCAGACCTTCATGTCTTTGTATTCCTGATCGAATTGACAAGTACTGTAAAATATCCTCCTTATTCATAGAGTTAAAAAAAAAATGACTTCCAAGATGGTGTTGTGGTGATATAGTTATACCAAAACAATATTAACTAATAATTTTTCATATGCCAGAACAGGAACTCAAAAGATCATCTGATTGTCTAAACTGTTTTTCAATGTGAACATCATTCACTCACTGTGAATCCAGCTATGCCTATTATTGGAGGAAGCAGTCACTTCCTCTGTTCTACATCTGTTCACATCAACTAAAATGCAAGAATTTTAGTACAAATAGCATTAATGATTCAAGATTTAAGATTCAAGGTTGTGAAACAATATGGGAAACATAAACAACATGGCTGCATTTGTGGGTGGACAGTGGACACCCAGTTAAAATGTCTTTAAAAATGGACTGCTTCTTGGCCATGTCATTGGAAGCCAGTTCCCCAGGAAAGAAATATGTATCACACAGACCTGGATCCAAACAACTGCAAAACTACTTCTGCATACCCAGTGGAACTTTGGATTCATATTACTCAAACAGCAGTTTCCCACATCTCACAGTAAATCTCTTTTGAAATTGAAACTTTCAAAATATGTGTTGAAATATATTATACACTCTGCTGTTCAAAGCAAAAAGGAGGGACCTCTGTGGGACCTCCATAAAGTAGCATTTAGATCCAACCAATAAACACCAAAGAAGGGTGTGTGTCCCTCCCCCACATTACTGATTGGAGAAATCCCATTCTGGAGAACCACAATTTTCTGATTAAATTGCAAGTTCTGTTAAAATAGCCTTTAAAAATAGCTTTAGAAGTTTGATATCCCCATTGCTTTTATTTCAGAACAAAGAAAGGAAATATTCTGAACTAATTGCATAGTCTTTCATTCGGCTTGTGTACAATTAAAAACACAACATTCCCAGACCAGTAAAAATTTCACATTTTCGCTCCTGTAACTTACGTAATGATGTGTGTGAATAAACCTGCATAGTATTTTCCAATTTAAAGAGCTGGGGGAATATTTCCAAACAAAACTGATTCACAAACCTAAAACAAAATTAGTATTTGCATTATGGAGTTTTGAAACAGGAACATATATATGTGACCAATACAATTGAACTTAATTAAAGCAATTTGAAATTTTACTTTTAAACCACAAATGGAGAAAACATACTTTGTTTTTGTTCAGAGGTTTCATGTAAAACACATTAATGAATTATAATTATTTTGCCATGCTGGTTCAAATATTTCCCAAACATTCAATTGAAAGACAAACAAACAGAACAACTAAGTTCATTAGAGTTTAGATTTTAAAGATTCTTGTGGGGTGGACTGAATGAACAGCATACGTTGGCAAACCACGCTGCTGTTCTCAGTACACTATCTCTCAAGACATTGCGATCTGACCAGTGGAAAAACAGGATGTGGTTAACTTTATGGCTGTAAACGATACTGACATCTGTAGTGGTTAAATAACTGCCTGCATATTGCCACGTAGATAATGCTGTTGTACTATGTATGTACGTGATGTTATACAATAGTTAAAGGTCATAGGCTGTTTATGGAGAGAAAATAATCCACGCCTCCAAGCGGAGGTAAAATAAAAGCGGAGACGAGAATTACGAGGGGGGCTCCGAAATTGAACTCTGGTCTCACCGTGTCTCACTGTGTCGTGATATCTACATCTGGTGACCCCGACGTGATTCAGAACAAACACCCTCGTACCCACTGGCAGGATCAGCCAACGGTGCACCTCAGCGTACAGCTCCCATTCGTGAGTATGGGGGGGGAATTGTCAGCTCAGCAGAAGGTTCATGCACAAGAGCTACAAAAAATTTTAAAACAGGATACCTCAGCTTTTATAAGTCGTTCTCACATTGAATCATTGTTAAAAACAATTCAATGTCAATGTCCATGGTATCCAGAGCAAGGATCACTACGTCAGTCAGATTGGATAAAGATAGGGAGAAAATTACATGAAGAACCAAGAGCACCTATTCACCATCTCTTATTATGGCAAAAGTGTGCTGAGGCCATTAGTCATTTAGGGATAAAAGAGACATCGCTGTTTGCCAATTCTGACCAGAAAACTCCTCTTTATCCCCAACTTTCTTTACCTACACCTGAAAAGGATATTGAGAAATTTGTAAATGCTCCTCCATATAGCCCTCCAGTTCAACAAGAACAGGTTACTGGGAAGGTTAAAGCAGCCATAGCTCAGGCTGCAGCCTCAGGATTATTATCTATGGAAGAAATGGGAGACTGGGAGGGTACAATTTCAGCTTTTCCCGTTACATATCAGCCAGATCCTAATAATGCTAATAATCGCATAGCAACTTGGACAGCTCTTCCGTTTTCTGTTATTAGAGAAATAAATAAGGCAGTAAGAGAATATGGGATTACGGCTAATTATGTACAAGGGATGTTGGAAGGAGTAGCTACTGGATATAACATGATCCCTCAAGATTGGAAGGATCTCTTTAGGATGATTTTGACTCCTTCGCAATATGTAGTTTGGGACCAAGAATTTAGACATGCTGCTATAGCAGCTGGGGATGCTAATATCATTCCCGAGCAAATTTATGGGTCAGGTAATTTTGCTACCATAGCACAACAAGGGGTATTGCCTGAAGCCGCATTTCATCGAACTGCTGAGTGTATACAGAAAGCATTTAAAAAGGTGCCTGCTGGGAAAGAACCCTTACGTTCTTTTACGAATGTACGGCAGCAAGCAACAGAGCCCTATTTTCAGTTTGTTGACCGTTTGAAAGAGGCTCTGACACGGCAGGTTGATAACCCTCAGGCACAAGGGGAATTATTGTTAAAATTAGCTTACGAGAATTCTAACACAGACTGTAAAAAGATTTTGAAAAACATTATTCATAGACCGCAATATGAATTGGGAGACATGATTCAAGCTTGTGCAGAGGTAGGTACACATGTTCATGCCATGACATTGTTAGCTGGGGCATTAAGACAGGGTAACAAACCTACAGGCAATTGTTTTAATTGTCAAAAGCCTGGTCATTTCAGAAGGGAATGTCGGGCTCCTGGCGGAGGAGCATTTAAAGGTGGGGGCACTGTTACAAACCGGCCAAAGAAAATCTGTCCGAAATGTAAAAAGGGTTATCATTGGGCTAATCAGTGTCGTTCAGCTCCCACTACCAATACCAACGTGTCTTCCCGTCCTATTGAGGGAAACTGAACTTGGGGCAGGCTTCCAGCCCCGAATCTCAAGGAAGTGTACCCACCCCTGCTACTCAAGGAAGCGCTGGAATTGATTTAATACATGCAGAGTCAAAAGATGTTCCTTTGCCTGGAGCAGTTCTTTTAATGCCTACCACACTCACTGGCCCTTTACCAGAAGGCACCGTAGGCCTTGTACTACCGCGATCCTCTGCTTCCAAGAATAATATAATGGTGGTACCTGGTGTTATTGATTCTGATTATCAGGGAATTATTTATATTCAGTATTGGAGTCACCTTCCCCTTCAGTTGAAGAAGGGAGATTCTTTTGCGCAACTATTGTTATTGCCATATCGTCTTTTCACATCGAACACTTCCTCCCAAAAACGTACTGGTGGATTCGGATCTACAAGGACGAAATCGCCGAGTGTGAGTATTTCAGGTAATCCTTTCCATCCACAGGTAGCTGCAGTACTGGCAGAAGTGACCAGGGAGAAACCGGTTCGTAAGTATTGTTTAAACAATGTTATTTTTGAAGGTATTATAGATTCTGGGGCAGATGTCACAGTAATTGCTGAACATAACTGGCCATCCTCTTGGCCAGTAGAAGTGGCCCCTTCTGTGTGGGGAGTGGGCGGAGCTCAGGATTCAAAACGGAGTAAGGATTGGATACAAGTTGTTGCTCTTGATGGTGATCGTATAGCCCACATTCGCCCTTGTATTTTGGACATTTCAGTAAATCTGTGGGGAAGGGATTTACTGGAGCAATTCCAGACCACCATTGTTATTAATGATTAGCCAACAAAAGGCAGCTCTTCCTTTACAATGGAAGACAGACATACCCATTTGGGTAGAACAATGGCCCTTACCCAAAGAAAAATTAGAAGCTCTGCACCAACTGGTAAAGGAGCAACTGGAAGCTGATCATATAGCAGAAAGTAATAGCCCTTATAACACCCCAGTGTTTGTGATTAAAAAGAAATCTGGAAAGTGGAGGCTCTTACATGATTTACGAGAAATAAATAAATTAATTGTGCCCATGGGTCCGCTACAATGTGGGACGCCCAATCCAAATTTAATTCCATATGACTATTCCTTAGCTATTATAGACCTGAAAGATTGCCCCTGAAAAGGTACAACTCAAAGAACCATTTCTGTATTTAGGACATAAATTAATGCAATCCTACTCCACTCCTGTATTGCCCTGTCTTACTTTGTCAATGAAGCCAACTTATGTAGAACTACAACAATTCTTGGGTTCTATTAATTGGATTCGACCATATTGTAAACTTACCACTCAAGACATGGGGCCTTTATTTGAATGTTTAAAACAAGGACGTCAACCTGCAGATATTATTACTTTAACGAAACAGGCAAGGCAATCCCTAGAATTAGTTTCTACAACGTTAAAAGCTATTTGGGTGGATCGACAAATATTGAATAAACCACTGATTTTATTTGTTTTATTTGATGGAAGCCAACTTTTTGCTGCACTCACTCAGGAGTCAGGCTCCAATGCTACACATATAATAGAGTGGCTTTACTTAGCCCATACACCAAAGTCATCTATCACAACTTTGCCAATGCAAGCAGCAGAAATAATCCAAAAAGCACGATTACGATCAAGGCAATTATTAGGTATCGATCCGGTTGAAATTTCGTTGCCTCTTAAACTTTACACATGGGAAAATGCTGTTGCGCTTTCTGATGACCTTCAATGGGCTTTAGTCTCTTATTTGGGCACAATTTCATGTCGTTCCTCATTAGATCCACGGCTTCAAATTACACAAAAAATTCCTATCCAGTTTCAATCTGTAATCAGTTTACAACCCTTACCTGCGGTCACGGTCTATACTGATGGCAGTCCAACTAGAGGGGTTGTTGCATGGCACGAGCAGGGGGTTTGGAAGACAATTTTCACCTTACCCCAAACTTCCGCTCAGAGATCTGAGTTGGCCGCTGTTAGTATGGCGCTGTTGACTTTTGCAGATCAGGAGGTTAACATTATTACCGATAGTCTTTATGTTAAGAATGTTGTACTTGCATTACCCGGTAGTTATGTCTCTCCCATGCTGGACACTAATCTACTTGCTCTTATGCTTACACTTCAAAAACTCATACATACTCGGTCTTGTCGATTTGCTATATTTCATATTCGCAGTCATCAACCTTTCCCAGGATTGTTAACAGAAGGTAATCAATATGCTGATCAGGCTCTTCGTGCCCTCCTTTGCACACCCATAGAAAGTCATGCCCTTCATCATCAAAATGCTAAAGCACTCCAGAAGCAATTCCATCTTACTGCCCAGGAAGCCTCTGCCATTATTCAACAATGTCCCCAATGCACACAGTTAACTCTATCCCCAGAACCAGGAGTGAACCCACGAGGTCTCATAGTTAACCAGTTGTGGCAAATGGATGTTACACATTTTCCTACTTTCTCCCCATGGAAGTATTTGCATGTTACAGTAGATACATATTCCGGATACATATGGGTAACTCCTCAGAAAGGGGAAAAAACTAAGAATGTTATTAATCATGTCATTCGTTCTATTGCCATCATGGGCCAACCTCAGACGATAAAAACTGATAATGGTCCTGCATATGTTTCACAGCAATTTGCACAGTTTTGCACTAAGTGGTCCATTACACATTTGTTTGGTATTCCTTATAATTCTACAGGTCAAGCTGTCGTCGAACGTACCAATCGTACCCTTAAAGAGCATTTGCTTAAACAAAAACAAAAAGGAGGAGTACCACTGGGATTGGCCACCAAAGAGGAGTGGCTGGCACAAGTGTTGTTTACCATTAATCATTTAAATTTGTCTCAATCTCCCAATACTCATTTTTCCTTTTCTACTCGAGCGCAGCGGCATTTTCAGCAGTCGGAGTCTCTACCTGCCCCGCGGGTGCAGTTTCGGCAACTACCAAATCCAGAGTGGAAAGGCCCAGTTCCGCTTATAACGTGGGGTCGAGGTTACGCGGCTGTGTCTACGCCTGACGGTCCTGTGTGGGTACCTGCTAGGTGTATCCGGCCCTGGAAAGACGATGTCCTGGCACGATAATCTTAAGAATCCCATCCCTAATTTTTCTCTGCAACTTCAGGATACTGGGATGTCTTCCAGGAAGCGTGGTCGGAATGTTCCGCAACCTCCCGTGACTTGGGGCCAAATAAAGAACTTAGCAACACAAGCAGAAAAAGCAATGGAACAAGCCGGGGTGGACAAGACAACTGAGAATACCATTCTTGCTTTAATTGCGTCTTTAAATACAAATTCTATTTTTGTACTTTGCATTTGTTGGATTTTAGGAAGCGCCGGGGCTGACAGGTTGGGGCAGGAGTTGGGGATGCGGTTTCAACACAATATCTGGGTTCAGTTAGCAAGAATGACAAATGTGAGTGACTTTTGCATGACTGAACATGTACAGGAAATGGGTATGTTGGGAACATGTTTAATACCCGTATGCAAAGCACCTGGGGATATTGGGAACATTACAGGACTTGGGCGGTTCATGAATACTTCAGAGATTAAATATCATACTGTTTCGAATTGGGGAACTCCAACCTTCCAGCTGCCTGTTAATGCTTTTCAATTATTTACATCACATGTTGCAAATTCCATTAATAATACGTGTGCTCGGATGGTTAATTGTAGTCGACATAAGGTGCAGAAGGGATGTCTAAAGGTTGGGAGACCCACATGGAATTGTACACAGCACATTAACATATCCAGTATGTACGGACACATTCCTTTACCAGGTGGATGGTTTTGGACATGTGGAGAAACCACTTTTAATTATGTTCCCGCTAATATTTCTGATACCATCTGTTGCCTGAGTCGACTGGTTCCCATTTTCCTTCATAAAAGGGAGTTGCTAGCCCAACGTAGGAAAAGAGAAGCTGTTGCCATGCCGGCTGATTGTAATGACAAGGTGGAATTGCTTAATAAAGCAGAAAGTGTATCACTAGCCATCTCCCTTGTTGGACTTCCTGCATTGGCAGTAAGTAACAGCAATCAATTACATAAATTAGCCTGTAATTATGTTAAGATGATAAATGCCACCTCTCGAGCCATTGCTTTGTTAAATGAAGAGCAGGGTATATTAAGACAAGCTATCTTGGATAATCGTGCAGCTATAGATTACCTGCTATTACAACATCAGTTGGGGTGCGAAACTATAAAGAATATGTGCTGTTTTAATTTAACTGACAACAGTTTTGAAATCAGAACACAGGTAAAAAACTTGAAGGATCTAGCTAATAACATTTTGCAGGACGCCCCTACAACTTGGTGGCAGTGGCTTTGGAGTTGGCTGCCCACTGGATGGCTAAGTCAGATTCTTAGATATGCTATTCTTTTACTCATTTTAAGTATAGGCTTATGCTGTTTTTTACAATACCTTTTCCAGACGTGTACACCTGTTGCTCCGCGACCATTACATAGTAATTACTTTTTGCTAAAAAATAAAAAAGGGGGAGATGTGGGGTGGACTGAATGAACAGCATACGTTGGCAAACCACGCTGCTGTTCTCAGTACACTATCTCTCAAGACATTGCGATCTGACCAGTGGAAAAACAGGATGTGGTTAACTTTATGGCTGTAAACGATACTGACATCTGTAGTGGTTAAATAACTGCCTGCATATTGCCACGTAGATAATGCTGTTGTACTATGTATGTACGTGATGTTATACAATAGTTAAAGGTCATAGGCTGTTTATGGAGAGAAAATAATCCACGCCTCCAAGCGGAGGTAAAATAAAAGCGGAGACGAGAATTACGAGGGGGGCTCCGAAATTGAACTCTGGTCTCACCGTGTCTCACTGTGTCGTGATATCTACAGATTCTCAGTTATAAGGATTAAATAGTTGAAGACCAGTAATTTCTGTCTCTGCCAAAATACACAGGCTCTACTAACAAATGATAAATACCCCCTCCCCCAAAAGCATAAGATGATCATAACTTTTAAAACTGGGGCTCCAATGCCTTCTTTTCACAGACAAAGCCAATAATCATTTATCCTATACCACTTACGGTCCTGGATGTCTAATGTGCTTTTTAAAATGCTTCCTGCATCAACAAATCAGTACTTAACATGCTATCAAAAGTTTACTTCAGCTTTACATTATGCTGTCGTTGTAGCTAGACAACCTCTGGTTGCAGCAGCAGTTGCCATTGACCAATATAATAGCCACAATCCAAAGGGGAGGGCAAGCGCATGAGTCAGACCCACACAGACAGGGCTTTTTTTCAGTTTTCCCTGAAGCAAAAATCACCTCAAAATGTCAATGAAGGCTAGGGAAATGGAACTGGGCTTTGGAAAACATCTACTTTCACTGTAATGCAATTCCAATAATCAATACTAAAGAGAAAGCAGCAATAAAACATATTATTCTACCAGATGTAATTGAACACACCATGATTAGCTGATGCAACCTGAACCTCATAATGAATTCTCAATTAGTGCTCCACTTTTGGGTTTCTTTGTGGAGCTGGTGCCTCATTAAAGTTGTATTAACTTTGCCAGAGTTGATTTGGACATCTCACAACATTTTCCCTATCTTTGTTTTTCTTGTACTGTAAGAGTTTGCAAACGAGTCCTTCTGACCATACATGGTGGGGCTTCAGCGCTATCCCACAAACACATCTCAAACCTCTTGCCCTGAACTTTTCCATTTTTGTGCACCAGTAGCATAGTGGGTGTTCTACATACCTGCACAGTTCTTAATTATGTTTTTGTGGATCAGTTTACTATCTCCAGAGAAGGATGCACTTAACACATATATCAGTCAGAAACAATAGCACTATTATAAAGTGTAGCAAAGGAAACTGCACCTATACATGTAATGTGATGTTTGAAAATGATTACTTAGCTCAGATATGTTTGGCTACTGAGTTTTGAAGATTTTAAATTAAGAATATGTAAAGTCAAGTGGTGCTGTACGTCTTTTGTTGAAGAAGCTCACCTATAAGGAACTGGATCTTCCCTATTTGGCTTATTAACTGGACATTGTAAAAAGTTATCCATAAGATCCAGTTTTCTACTGCTGTGCTAACCCAAACGTCTCTCCACTCTGCCACATCGAGTCCAGAAAACTTGCAGCCCAGCAACCATGATTTTCCCAACATTTCTGTGGCTAAGAGATAGTTTCAAAATACCCAGGCAGAAGCTACAATTTCTGGCTGAGTGTTGTTGTAACTATTTCAACCAACTGCAACACACACATACACAAACACAGAGCAAGGAATGGCAAAGCACCTGCAAAAATAGAACATCCACAGAGGCAATACCACTTCCCAGTTCCAGGTATATCAGGAATTTGCTTGTGTTGAAGGGAGGGTCGATGCCCAGAACACAAGCAAAAAAGTTGGAGATCTCATCCAATATCATCCATCTCTATCACACTGATGATTTGCTAATGCTGGATTATTTTGTCTTCATAAAAGTCACAGCATTGTATTAAGAATATGTGCTAGTTTATGTGTTCCAAAGCTCACATTACTGTCTCTTTGCACAGCTAATGTCTCCGATAGCACACGAAATGAAATCTGTTGACTATGGCTGTGAGAACAGACTGTTTGGTTTTCTTTTGTTAAAGAGGTCTTCCTGCATACAAAGGAGGCTTCTATATTTGGAATTCAACGTTTGGCCAAATCGTATTTTGAAAGAGCATGCAGTGGCCAATATATATTTTCCACATGTGGAAAATGCTTTGTGGAGTAAGTTGTTCTTGTGCAGGTTGCTTTTTGCAGTGGTTTTAACCCCTCCACCCAAAAATGGAAGAAAAAAAAGATGGTGGTAGTGAAAATGATACATATCCAGGTGGGAAGCTGCAACTACAACTCTCACATGGCTTGTATTTAAAATAGCAACCACTTGCCTTTTCATATGGGTGCCTTAAGTTTTCCTTCCACTTTCTGAAAGCCTACTTTTTATTACATTATAAGCATCTGGAGTCTGCACTTTTTTACATGGAGAAGATAAGAAAAAGTTACTTTGGATTTGTTTCTCCCCAGGCCTTTCTAACATCTTAAAGAGAGGGTAGAAATCTACAGATACATCAGAAAAACTATATTATATAAGAAAAAATGAACATACGTTTTATGAAGTACTTAAAAAAAAGGTATTTTTGTGCTACCTTACATAACTGTTTTAAGCCATAACCCAATGACCACCAATTTTAATGGGAGCTATAGGTTCAGATGCAGATTTTAACTGCATTTTATTAGCTCTTCATTTTAATGGTGGTGTTTATGTTTTGTAGTTTTATTAAAACTGGATATTATTCCTATAAATCTGCCACATTATAACTGTTTTCTCAACCAAACATCCTGCAAACATTTTCTTTTTTTATACTTTAACTCCTTTCGGGAAATTTCCAAAAGCTTTAAAGGGAAATTATGGATTAACCCAACTTTTATACAACTATAAATCTCAGAGCAGTATCAAACTAGGCTTTCAAGTGAAGTGCTTCAGAACATCCTGAATCTAAGGTTGTCACCTTTCAGCTGTTTCCTTGCTTTGTATTTGTTAGTTTACTAAGACTGGAAAGACTTCTATGTTTCCTTCTCCTGATGTGAAGCTATGGAGATCGTGGCACTCTTATCAACTTCTGTTGTCTTGCTTATCTGGTGATCAAGATTGTACCTATGTAATACGAGACAGGGAAGAGGGCATGTACTTTGAATGTGAGCCAATTTGAATATTAATTGCAGAAGTGTGGTTGACACTGAACAACACTTCTGCATATTAGGGGCTCCAAGCGGCTAACGTAGTAACTCAGATCTTGTGACGTTGTTATACCAGTGTTCACTTCTCAGAGAGGCAAACAATCCTGGTGTAGAGAACCTACTTATTCAGGCAATTTTGTTGGATATTGATTATTGATCCTAAAAGAAGCCACAATAAACCCCTATCATGTAGAAACATTTGTTGTGGTAGTAGCCATGCTGTCAACATAACATTTGGTTTGGGTCTGATATAGTATAAAAGCAGAAGAAAAATACAGTTTTCTCTTCACAACCTCAAAGATTTACCTACACAGGAGCATGGGGCTCGCTGAAAGGTAGCAACCCTTTTAAAATTCCAACAAAAAGAACAGAGAAATAAAGGACACCCTTGAATGTTTTGTTGAATCAGGACTTTCAACAAAGCTAATTTTTCACATTCAGCTGGAGATAAATGTTGATTTTGTTCATGGAGAGAACTGTCATCTAGTTTCTCCAAATAGCTATGCCTCCAAGTAAGCAATAGGAAAATACCAACTTCCAGAAGTGCCAGCAGCAGTATACACAGAGATAATAAGCAAACTCAAGATGTATTGGGGGGGGGGTAGGGAACGCTAATGGAAGTCATGGTGAAGGCTGATTTATCATCACTAGTTTTGAATGTTGTATGATATAGCTAGTATGTTGAAACATTGTTGAGAGTATCCAGGTAATGTGCTCATTTTATCTTATCTCATATTTTGGCTATAAAAACACACAAAAGAACCAGCAATGACTAGTGTGGACAAAAATCTATCTCAGTTCAGAGGCTAATATCCATATTCTATTAACTGGTGAGAAGTGTGTAGCACTGCAGATTTTCTATTGATTAAAAGGCAAGATTGTGGGTTTTTACTCACCTGAATATTGATTTATCAAATCTCTTGAGAAACAAGTTGCAATATAGACTGAAATGTAACACTAGTTTACATGGAATACAAACTAATGCTTAAAAATATTCAACATCTGATTAAAGGCTGGGTCCTTCTCACATCTTATGCCACAATAGGCTGTACCACTACATGATAGCAGAGATCCACAGAATATAACATAGGCATGTTTATTCAATTTGGACTGTTTTCATAACCTTCCAAATAGGAGTACTAAACATTTTTTCTCATGCTCAATACAGTCACCATCCCGATTCTTAGAGAATTTATAAAAATATTTTAATCCAATAACCTGATAAGGTAAAAATAAGTGTTTTATAGCAAATTATGAACAGACTCACTAGCTATGAGTAGGGCTGCTAAGTTGCAATCCAGAAATTCCCCTTGCACCTTTAAATTGACTACTGAAATTGAACACTCGTGGCTTCTTTTGCTCGTTCCAGTCTTTTTGTTGGCCTCCCCACCACTCCAAATCCACTTGTTTAAGTAGGATCCCAGTGTGTCACAGGGCAGGTGAAATAAAATGATAAACAGCAACTGTGTCAATGGCAAATTTTAAAGGTACCGGGGGAATCTAGGGTTTCCACTAAACAACTCTATGAGAAATTAAGTTCATTTTAAATGCCATACATTCGTTACTGAATCACACATCTCCACTTTCGTTTATGTGTTTTGTTGCCCACTTCAGACTGGCAGTTGTTTTTTAAGGTGCAGAAGCATCTTTCAAATCTACATGGCTAACTTCGTAAACAAATCCCAAACACTAGTTGACATGCTTTACATTTACATTGTTAAACCACCAAGAGTAATCTTAAAATGACAGGACTAATTGAAATGACATAACTCTCAAGGAGACTCAAGGACTTTCAAATTCTCCCGCTAGGACAATTTCATATATCACAAAATTGCAGCAGATTTGATGATGTTATAGAACAGCAACCACTGAATAAGATGGTGAATTGTGCAGTGGGAATATGTTTAAATCCATGCTAATGTAAAATTAATTTACCTGCCAGGAATCCATGTTTTCCCCATGACTGCAGTCCCATCACTCTCCTTCCTTTATCAGAGGGATCTGGTATCAATTTTGTGAGTGAGAAAATTACCCTGAGAAAATAATGGTGTGATTATGTTTCCCCCTCTTAAATTAATAGAATTTCAAAATCAAAACCAAAAACACATTTGAAAGAAGTTGCTGCACCTGCAAAGACACTCTTTAAGCTGACTATGAAATACAAAAAGTGCACTCTTCTATATCTACATATAAAACATATTAGAAACAAAACTTGTGTAAAATGTTTGCTGTGCAAACTATAAAAAGTCAGTCAGTCTTTTGTTTTTCCTAATATTTAGGTCTGATTCTTGTGCTTCCTACTGCAGAGAATCACTGTTGTCCAAGACGAGCCCACTGATGTTTGTGGTTGAGAGGTCTGCTCCATCATCTTCAGTGCTGTCCACAGATTCATCCTCACTTTGTCCTGCCATCATGACTTGTTGAACAGCCAAAGTAGTACCATCAGATGAAAGAGATTGGAGACTGTCTACATTCATGTTGACTGGGGCTGTAATTGTAACAACAGCTCCTGAAAATTGGGGGGGGGGGAAAGGTCCAATTGGAAAAATAATTAAAATATTTTAAAAATTCATAATTCCTATTCTGAAAAAATTAATAACAAGCCAAGAATCTGAAAATTAAAAGTGAACTAAAGGTTGTACTTGTAAAATTGGGCTACCAGTGAAAAGCAATTCCAAAGCTGGTAACTTTAAAGCAGCAAACTTTAAAGCATACACTCACTTGGGGGCAAACCCCATTGAACAAAATGGAACATGTATAGGATCAAGCTGCAAGTGCACACCAAATGCAGGCATGTTTAACCACACTGAGCCACTACAGACCTGTGTTTATATGCATGGCATGATATATAAGAGCATAAAATAATCCAACTTGGCACATGAGAATTTTCCTTAATTTCAATAGTTTATTTGTAATGGAGAGATTGAATCCCTTTTGTCAATTCAAACTGTTTGCAAAATTGCTTGACTGGTTCAAAAGATGGTCTAAATCATCCAGTTTGCAAGGAACAAATAAAGCAGCTTATTAAATATTCTACACAGATATCTGAGGAGTCTGCTCACCATCTGACATTGTAAGTTCATTTGATTGATGCTGAGCCATTCCTGATGCAATGGAGTCTGGCCAGAACCGTTGAACAGGTCGGTTTTGAGCTGTTTTCTTCTTTGTTTTTGGAGTTTCTGAACAGCTGGAGTCCAACATTGGCTGAAGAATTCGCCTTCTAGCATTGATAAACCTAAAAATAGCCAAAATTAAATCTTATAAACCAACCCATTCAAATTTGACTCTTTCAGCATTAACTGAGTGGAAAATCCTTACCTGCCTTAACAATGTTTTAGGCTGGGGAAGGACCAGAATTGTTAGATTTCAGAAGAAATTCCTGGACCAATGAGATTCCTTGATACTTTAAAACTAGCCAGCAAGTGATTTTCTGTTCCTGAACTAGCTTTCCCTTCTTTGCTGCTTCTTCCTATGTCTGCAGCCATACAACTGCAGGTCTAGTTTAACTTTTTCTTGACAAGACAGGCTGTAAATAACTGCAGTTTCTGTTCCTAAGACACTTGTATGGCTCCAGCCTCCTCCCATCCCAAACTATTCCAATCCTCCAGTCTATTCACAATCACCTCTCTTTCACTCCTGGAATAATTTTTTTCTGGGGGGGGGGGAGGCTATTTGGTATTCATGAGTTTTGCTTAATACTCATGTTTTGTGGTCATAAGATTGTATCAGGACAAGCACATGCTTCCTGTCCACACAGATAGGATTGCACCTTGTATTGCCATTTACCCATTCAGTTCCATCCATGCTTGTCGTCTGCTCGCATAGTGTACAGTATGGTTTTACCAAGTACAGTACCAAAAGATGGCAAATGGGTGCAATAGCCCCTACAATGATCACATCTACTTTTTGCTTCCCACTGCAGACCACAGGAAAAGTTGGTAAACTAATACCCTGACTTCATTTCTATGTGACTTTTTAATATAGGCAAAATTTGTAACACACAAATGACTGGGCATATTCATTGTATCTTACCAGTTGTTAACCTGAAGTAATGTCAGATTTGTTTGTGCTGCTATCTGTTTTTTCTCATCCTCTGTTGGATATGGATGCTACAGACAGGAAGGGGGAGGGAGACATAAAAACTTTGCGTTTGCTTTTTGACACTTTGAAGATATCCAATAAATGTAATACAAAAATCTACAACTATAAAACAAAAAGAATAAAACTTAGTAAGGGATTAATTCTATGCTAATCAGGTAATCTCTGACCAGATAAACTGTTTTTTTTGCAAATGATTGCAGCTTCCATTGTTTGTATTTAATATGTTAATTTTATGACACCAATTAAAGATCATAACTTCTTAATCTAATATTGAAGTGAGGATTATTATTTAGAATTCATTTTTTGTGAAATTAAGTTTTAAAAGCACTCTATTCTTATACTCTCTGGTGCCAATTCGCAAAACCCTTTTACGTGCAGATAAAGAATTGTCGGCAGAGAAAGCTTCAAGGGAAAATAAATATCTGTAATAGACTGAGAATTCTGTCACCTTCAGAGGCCCTCATTTCCTTTTTACTCTACTTTTTCAAAAATTATTTAGCCTCAATTTTTTCTGTTATATTAACTTTTACTTTATGAAGTTTGCAAGATGAACTAGCCATTTCTCCCTAAATATAATGAATCTCTTTTTTTCAGAATTTCCACAGAAAATGTTAACTCCTTATGTCTTTCCAGCAAAACAGCTGGCATATCTTTTTTTTTTTGCTGATATCTCTGATCTGTTTACAGTTACTGGCCCAGTTCAGAAATAACTGATTAACTAATTAGTAATCAGCTGCAATTTAAACTGGGGATAATTTAAATGCTTAGCACAGGAACAAAAGAAGTAGAATTTTAAGAACTATCTCTCAGGAGTTTACTCTTCAAATGACAACACAGAACCTCCCTTCTAGGAAAAAAGAGGGCAAGTAACAGCTTTGCAACATCTCAAACCTAGCTCTGTGCAGATCCAATATGTGTGACTGCAGAGAGGTCATGAAATATCACATGAATCCATAAAGGATATCATAGTGAAACCTTTAAATGATAACCAAGCTTACTGCTAAGTGAATGTTTTACACGTTTAACAGCATAAATTTATACTTAACCCCCCCCCCATAAATTTATCCTTAAAAAACAAGAATGCGGGAGGGAATAATCATAGCTATCAAGAGTCCTTGCTAGACAGCATGATCCTTGGTGAACACAGCATGTGATAAACCTGGATTTCTCACAATGTGTCATGTGGTAGAGATGAAATAACTTGTGGAGTTAAATAAAATTATTATCAATTAAAAATCTACAATACAAACATATTACATGAAATATTTATAATTTACCTGTTAGAGAAATTTTAATGACTTATCAGGAACTATTAAAAATTAATACAGATTCTATTTTTTCCTTTAGTAATTTATTATCTTATATAGTATAGTTCAAAAGGCAATACCACCAATTATATTTTAATATCACTTTAACACCATTGGATGGAGGCACCAACATTAGCAAGCTGTTATGTATCTTAGTCTGTTTAAGTTGAAGAGTTCAATATCCAGTCACATTTCTGTCCAGGCAGTACAATTTTGTTTCTATAATAAACTTGGCCATGAGTACATTTAAGACTGTGGACATCACAAAGAGTTGAGCAACCCTCCCACCTCCAAAAACATACAACCCAAGGGACTGAATTCTATGTACATATAGCATGTGTATTCAGAAGAAAACCTATAACAAAATATATGTGTGATATTTAAGGTCATAAATGCTATGCATGTGGCTGTTACAGGATGTATGTGTGACCCTAAGTTAACAAGGCTCATTGTGCCCCTTTTGAGAGTGTAAGGCAATCTGCACAAACAAACAAGATGGTGCACCTTGCCCTTCCTTTATTACCATGAATATATTCTAGCCTCCTAGGAAGTGTTTAGATTAATTGCATGATGAAATAAAACCAAAAATACTTCCAGAATTTAAGATATCAAGATTATATATTAGACATCTACTGAATCTGGCCCTGATTCAACTGTTATATATTATTAATAGTCTCAGTAAGTCAACAGAAACTGTGTACATTTAAAAGCTTCAGATATGACAAAACATTTTTCTCCCTCATGTAGCAAACAAAAAAATACACCAACAGAAATTATTAGAACAATGCCAATTCCCAGACACTGTGATCAAGCCTTACCCCTATGTGCTGGAAAAGCCAAGATCTCATCACATTTGTAGCATGCTTTGGAAGAACTCCTCTTTTATTTTTTGATGACCCATCATCTTGATGCAAGATGCTTAAATCTTGGTTTAATTGTAATTGGAGCTGCACACAGATTGACAAGTACCAGACAGTTATTAACACATCATAACATTATTATAGGTTGGAGATGTTAAATTTCTGGAAATTTTGAAGCCACACAAAATAACTGCTTTTTCTGTGCCCCCCCCCCAACAAAAACAGAAATTTTGGAAAAAAATGTAATACTTAATTTTTTAGCACCACTGGAAGACTGAAAATCACTTTGTTACACATAATACATGTAACTTGGTTTGCCCACAAGCCCCAATTTCCATAGTTCTGCCTAGGGTTCTCTTCTTGGTCACTAGTGTGATGGAACATTAGGTTCTGACAGAGATGAGTTTCTTTTTACTAGACTTTTTCCTGATTATTCCCCTCAGTGCTGCCCAAACCCTCTGAAAAGCTGCTCCTGAAGAACAAGTGACCCTCTAGAATGGATTGGGACAGGACACAGGGAATTGCTGGGGAAATAACTGAGTGGTGGTACCACTTTGTATAAGCAGAGCTCTGTTCACACAAAGTGACCCCAATTTTTGCCAATTTCCCCCTGCCCCAGCAGCCTCCCAAGGGGAGGGGGGAGTCTGAAGTGGGAAGGAGGTGGTGGGAAAGTTCTCTTCCACAAACCTCCTTTCACTTCCAGTTCTCAGCGTCCAACCCACTGATTTTATATTTAAAGGGTTTAAATACATTACTTATACAACCTTGAATACCCTGGTTTTCATATCTTTCCAGTAAATACTGGCATCTTCCCACACATTAAGCTCTTCTATGAGGTGCGTAAAACAAACCTGTGAATTCTGGATCCTGATGGTTCCAGGTGATAACGCTTGTGTCACTACCTGACCTTGAGGTGTGACCACAGTCACTGGCTGATACACTGTACCACCTGAAAAGAATATTATAACTATATTATACTGCAGCTTAGAATGATAATTAGTGTTTTTATGTAGATACTATTAAAGAAACAAAACAAGGAATTTATTTACGTAACACGCAAAACTTATTTTAAAAAATGCACAAAAGTATTTTGAACAACCTTTTAACTTCACTAGAATTTTATCAATACTCAATTTGTTTATTACGGTCATAGACCCGAACAGAACAGAAAATACAAAATACAAAGCCTTTTATCACCTTTTATGTTATGCTAATATCACAGAGATTCAATATATAGGCTTGATCCTTTAAAAAATATTTTTACACAACTGTATTTTGTTCACCTTAATTTTATTTTCAATAGTTCATATCTCCTTATGTAATAATTCAATAGGTTTGAACAGCAATGTTATACTTAAAATGGTGGCTACCTTTGACTTAAAAAAATCAAGTTAAAAAGAAATTATCCCAATTCAGTAAATGTGAGTTGTGAAGACAAAAAGGTTTCCACTAATGGATCTCTTCTCTGACCAGCAACCCAAGTCTTTTAATTTTCAGTATCAGGGGAAATATTTTATTATTTCAGAATCATGCTGTATACAACAGCTGACATACATAGCCATTATTGTGAAGATGCTAAGACATCTGTTTACATTGCATCTAAACAATTTCTTTTTAAATAATATAAAATAATAATGTATCTATTAGCAGCCATTCTACCTGGCTGCATCAGAAGGAGAGCCGAAAGGAAGGCCTACTCCATTGGTTTGGCTGGGACTAATTGCCATTTGGCTCCCTCCTTTCCAAAACAGTTTGCTTAGTGGTCATTCAACCTGGTCGTTTTAATAGTTATGAAACATTTTGTAAGAATGTGTACCTGAATGTTCTTATTTTCCTTATCCCTCCCCATCCTCTTTGCCTTTTGTGTCATGCCCACGTGTTTATGTACCATGAACTGAAATTGTAAATGGCCTTGACTGCATTGGCAGAAAAGCAGAATATAAATTTAGTAATTAAAACATCATTTCAAGAATTCTTTTTCTTAGGCTGCAACCCAATACACACTTACCTGGGAGTAAGTCCCATTGAACCCAATGGAGCTTACATCTGAGTGGACATTAATTAGATTGCAGCCTTAGTCATTTAACAATCAGAAAATATATCTATGATGAGTACAGTGTTTGAATTTTTGTTTAGTACATCCTACCTGCAACAGTTGCCATAGTTACATTTCCCTGCTGCAATGCTGATGCAGGTACCACAATCCCCTGGGGACTGAGTGTACCTGTGATGGCACTTTGAATTGGCTAGAAACAGTAAACAACAAAAATTACAGATCTTATAACAAAGGATGTTCCTGTTGCAACAGCTTAAAATACAAGATATTTTTAAAATGTAAACTCAATGATGATGATGATGATGATGCCATCATTACTAACCAATATGATCAAAGACATGAAACTCACATGACAAGGACATTCAGTGAAAGGAGTAAATAATTACAGTAGATATTTTTGTTTTCCAAATGCTGGGTTTTTTGTACGTATATAAAACACATATGTGAAATCTGGATCAAAATTAACTCAAGCGCTTATGCTACTTAACAATGGGCTAGTCCCATCCTATTGCAGTCAAAGAGCTTGTGACAAATTGCTAGATTTGAATTAATTCACTAAATATTTAGAGTGTTATTCTAGAATAATTTAGAATTATCTCCACATTTAAAAAAAAAGACTTTATGTTTATAAACTTAAGGATGCAATCCTATGCACACTTATCTGGAAGTACTATAAGTCTTACTGAACTCAGTGGGACTTACATCAGAGTAGGCATGTTTAGGATTGTGCTATGAGGAAATCATAAGGAAGCCACAAGTACGTTCAGAAGATACATAAAACTGTATTGTGGGGAAAATCCTAGCCCTTCTAAAGTTAATGGCATGAATCCTCATAATTAAACATAGTTAAGATTTCATTGTTTTTACACAGAAAAGGTGAAGTTTGAAGCATTTAAAATTTGAAGTTTAAAGATGATTTAATATATTTTTTCAAACTTCAGATTTGAAACTTTACCTGATTTATTGAGGCATCATCCAAATACATAGATGGGACTGGACAACAATGCAATTTACAATTAGTACTACTGGCATGGGGCTGGCATGAAGGATGCAATGAAACACAATGAACAGGTCCTCTATTATATTTCCAAAATATATACCAATATTTTAATACTATTCATGGTTAATGTAATTTATGCTATGAAATTTGTGAGCAGATGTTGTCTGACTGGGTTTTTAGGAGAGCTCTCACAGGATGAAGGATGAATGTAGCCATATTCTGAAGTTTTGAAAGGTGTGCTCTGAAATTATAGCAATACCAATGCCTTTTTGACTTATGTTCAAGGAAAAATGGTTAATGAAGAAGAAATGAAATTATCTATCAATTTCTGTTTCTCCAGTTACTATTACTAATAATTCAGTTTAAAAATTTAATACTTCTGTGCAGCAGGTGTTGTTTACACTGGGGACCTTCCAATAAATTATACAAAACAGAATGCCAGCATAGATACTTTTTTCATGTATTATAGATGTTACAATATAGGAGCGCCCACAGTTCAATGGTAGAGCAAATACTTTCTATATGGTTCCAGTTTAAACTCTGGCATCTCCATTAAAGGATCTCAGGTAGCAGGTTCCTGAGGCCTTGTACAACCTCTACCAAATGAAGCACACAATTCTGAAATAGGTAGATCTGACTCAGTATAACACAGCTTCTCATTGTTCAGAGATTCCCCCTCCCCAGTAAGGCAGCCAGAAGAAGGGGATGCTGTGACTGAAGCAGCAGGTAAATAACTCTCTCCATACAGATCTCTCAGCTGGATGCTTATGCACATGGAATCCAGGGTACTGACTGTGAAGAGCTTTATGCCCTGAAGCCTTGCGTATGCGATGGAGAGCAATCAGAGAACCCTGTTTCTACATATAGATCATCCTTTGCTTGGATGGGGCCATTATCTACAATGAGATGAACAAAGCCAACCCAAAAATTAGGCTAAGAAAATAGTGTCAAAGAGGTGCAATGATAATTGTGTCAATTTTGCTCTACTGCTCACATTTTCTGGTGACTCTTTCCATGAAGACAGCTGCTCCAGCAAATCCAAGCTATCTTTATCATGTTTAAAGTTGCTGGACTGCAGATAAAGAGTTGATAGATTATGATCATTCTTTAAAAATTACATTTCCATGTACCTGACCGCTAAGAAACTGCACATGGGAAACCTAATAATCTTAAAAAATATCACAAACCCTTAAAAATTGCTAGTTTGCCAGTCATAGATCATCTATTTGTAAATTGCATGTTTTACAACTTTAACCATTATTAACATAGTAGTTTATATTTGATCTACTATTTTTTACAAATCTATTCTTACTTAACCTGAGCCTTTAGGATATGACAGATTATAAGTCAAATAAAGAAAATATATTTCCATTAGTGTGAAAGGTACCTGGGGTTGTACAGGTGAATAAGGACTTCCAGATTCTCCACTCAGCAGAGTTTCACTGTTCATTTTAGTTTTCAGACATGCAATGTAGCGACTACAGAAATCCTTACACAGCTCATTAACTTTTTCTAGCTCAAGCAGATGAATTCGTAGAACCTGAATTGCCTTTACCATCTAAAAGAGGGAAAACAGAAAGGACTTGCTGAAACATGTTAAAAAACAATAGAACAAAAATTGCAAATATCATTTATAGTGTTAAGATGCTTTAATAAATGTTTGAGCTACTTTTTATCTTATTTTCAATAAGGCTGTTTATAATTATCATCTTTGTTGTCTCCTACACAGAATTTGTTTCAATGTAGAAAACTGTGCACACTGTCAATTGTGATGAATGAATCTGCATCACTTACATTCCTTGCACAAAAAATGGGAGCTGACTATAGCTTTCTGCATTTATATGCCATATATATGCTTTTTCCTACACAGATCTGATTTGTGTAGGTAAATTATCAGGAGTGTCGCAACCCTCCTATTTGTCCAACTCCCGCCCCCACTTCCTTATGAAAAAGAGTTGAGCAATAGCAATATGTATGATCTATAAGTCACTCAAGCACAATTGGATATGCATTTGGCACAAAGCTAACCATTTGTTTTGTTTTGTTTATTAAGGAAACATAATATCCCTATTCTTAAGTTCAATTATAAACCTCAGGGTGGTTACAGTTGTGAAATTAAAACAAAATAATTAAAACATATAATTACAATATAATACAATCTAAAATCAGTGGCAGACTAAAAAGAAGGGAAAGAATTAGGAACAGTCAGTACTACAAGCATAAAAACATGTAAGAATAAAAACCCTGGGTAAATAAAAAGGACTTCCTGGAATCACAAGGAGTAACACAAATACAATCCACTTGCACAATGGGAAGTGTGATTGGGTCTCCCAATTCTATGGAGCAGATTTTAGGTGTGCACAGGAGGAGATGAAGTAAAGCCACGCTGCGCAAGCAGATGCCTGCTTGCACTACATTCAATCTTATTCATAGAGAACAGGCTCTGCCCCAGGCATACTTCTCAAAGGAGAGAGTTCCATAAACGTACACCACTCAATGGGCTCTTACCCTGGTTGCCACCTGTTTCACATCAGATAACAGTGGCACCAAGGGCCTTTGAAGATTATCTCAATACTCAGGCAATGCCTCAATAGCTAGGATCATCAGACACAAAAAAATATTCAAATACTACACAGAATACCTGTATACTTTGATTTTGGCCTTGGGCATACATTTGTGAACTGTTTTAAGTAATACAATTGACTGATCACACCTGATTTTCTAATAAAATTTTCAAACTCAAATGTCAAATTAATTAGCATATTTTTTGTAATTCAACCTGACTTTGTCGTACTGGTTTTTGAGGCATTGCTAGACAATCTGAAGAAGCAGAAGCAGAACTGCATCTCAATGATTTTTGACTTTCTAATCACTTAAACCAGGGGTTGTCCATCTTTTGGTCCCATGGGCACATTTACAAACAGCAGGAACTGTTGTGGGCACCACTCACATGCTGCAACCAAGCAAACACAACCTTTTCAATTGGCTACAGATGAATAATTCATTCAAACCTAATTTCAGTGGGGCACATGTGTGCTCTCAGACACCATGTTGGCAGCCCCTGATTTCATCAGACAGAATATCTCGCCTATTTGTCTTGGATATAATCTCTTAATTGTCAAGCATGAAGTTTCCACTTAATGAACAATATGCCCAGCCAATATATTTTTTTCAAGCAACGTATTACACCAAATGGTCTGTTGACACCTAAACTACCAATTCCAGACTGAGAAAAAAGTGGAAGAAGAGAATGAAGAAAGCAAGATGGTGGTGTTGGACTGAAAATCAAATGCAAACAAAAAAAATCCTAAAAACTAGAAAATCTGCCTCACTGGGAACAGTACAGTATGGCAAAAGAATCTGATGAAACGGGTCAATTAACTGAAAACCAAAGAACTATGTAAAAAAGAAGGCAGCTGATTTGAGAATTTGCTAAGTGATGGAGGTGCTTCGGTCAGTACTACTGAAAGGGAATGTCAGCTGCTACAGAAGACTACCTTAGACATTTTGGGGAATTCTGTTTGTTGTTTTGCCACTAATGCAAATAGGCTGCCATACCTTGATGCTGCACAGTCATTTTAATGGGTTTGCACTTTCCACAGACTCCCACACAAGCCCAACTGAAAGGAACGATGACTGCATAGCACTTGGAGGACTTCTAACAACTGAAGCATTTGCAACACCTCGACAGCTCTTGGAAACCTATAGTGGCGTCTTGGCTATTTTAAAAGAAATATTATAGTCTTAAATAATTTCAGATTACCAAGCAGTAAGAAAACTGTCTGTATAAATTTATGTATTATGGTCAGCTAGAGGAATGTTAGAAATAATGGACACTCACATATCAGGGTGGTGTTGTTTTTTTAAAAAAGTCCAAACATCTAAATTTCAACTTTCTTTTAGTCAGTTTTCCAAATATAAAGTTTTAATAAATGCTAGAAAAAGAGCCAGTGTGGTGTAGGGGTTAGAGTGTTGGACTAGGACCTGGGAGACCAGGGAACACACTGGGTGACCTTGGGCCAGTCACTGCCTCTCAGCCTAACCTACCTCACAAGGTTGTTATACGCCACTTTGAGCTCCTTGGAGAAAAAGTGGGATATAAATGCAATAATTAATTAGAAAAACAGAAAGAAAGATGTGTATCATTTTCCTCTCTAAAATGTTTTTACTTACTAAATTATCAGTTTCTGGATCTTCACAAAAGAAGGGTTTTCCTTCCTTCTCTTGTTTCCTAACAAAGTTTTCAATATCTACATCAAAACTTGCAGATGTTGTGCCTTCTGATCCTTGTGTAGATTGTTCACATTTTTCAAATAATAGTGCTAATAAGGGAAACAGTGGATGTCTAGGAATAAAAGCAGAAAAGATAAGCAAACTATAAATGTGGAAATGTCTTTGTGCAAGTCAGTTTGATGAAAAAAAATTAACATTTTAGATATTATATATATGCAATGTTATTGTTTTACATTATTATTACATTTAATGTAATAAAATTACATTTGCAATTACTAAATTGGGATTAGGAATGAACATGCTGTGCAATTTCTCGTACTTGCTCCTCTATTTACTGTGGATCAAATACTGCTGACTACAGAGTCATTTATATGGTTCTAATTTGACTATCAATATCAATCCACAGTTTGACATAAATGAGACTGATGGGTAGCTTGAACTATAGGATCTCAGTTATACTTTTTTAAAACTTTTTTCAGATAAACACCAAAATAATTATAGCATATAACCTAATAGAGTACAATATATTTTTTTAAAAAGCCAGTAAGAATGTCATACTTCATTTTCTTAGATTGTAACAATGTAGCTCCAACACAAAAATATTTAGACATATCTAAAAATTCAATACAAATATCCAGCCTTATCCTGGGACAAAGGTCCTGAACTCTTAAGTGTGCTTAACTCCCACAGAGATAAGAACTTACTGCACAAGCCTATGCTTATTCATTTAGAAGTAAATACCACTGTCTTCAACAGGACTGGTAAATGTATAGATTGCAGTCTTAACATGTGTTAGCCACACAAATATAATGAAGATATTTTAGAGGGCATTAATGCCACCCATGACTTGGCTGGAGAGGGGGAAAAGGTGCCATCAGCCTTACAACGTATCATCCCTAGAACTTTCATTGCCCTCTTCCAAATGTTCCATGTCTTTCTCCCCACCCCAAGCTCCATCCCACAATTTGAGAACAACTGCTTTACCTACTAAAGAGGATGATATTTTACTACTTGAATAGTTTATCTTGTCAGCACTGCTACCTGTAAATGGCCTGCTTGTCTGCATCCATCGGAGTCTGGGACTCTACTGGGGAAGGACTCAGTCCTCCTGCATCTGCTTCCAAGCAGTTTGGATCTTGCTCAGTTTTTAACTCTGTCACTACTTGCATCTGCTGGAAAAGAAAGATGCTTTATATTGCCAGCAGCATAGATTCACAGCTAAACAGTTCATTTTCTAAACCAAGAGAAAGGCAAAGCCCTAGTAACTTGCCAAGTCATACCAACCTTTTGGCAACTATACAAAAAGCACATCCATTTAACAAGAAACTCATTTAATCCCTGCAACATTTGGAGGCGGGAAGATAATGGAGAGGTCACTACAAGTTTGACTCCTATTAGCAGATTTCTTTTAATAAATTGTTTGTTACAGAATGTTGCATTTCATAGCCAGCTATTTTTGGATAAAGCTATACATACATTGCTCGAACAATAATCACTTTAAAGAAAGCAGATCTTGAAAACATAAGCCATTCATTTCCTTCTCTGTGTATGTCATATCATACCAAGTGAAAATTATTTTCACTAATATATTTAAGAATCAGACAGAAATTAAAAGAACTTTGTTAAATCAATCATAAATTGGGAGTCTGGTAGCTCTTCACAACTCCATCCTATATTTAAGCATGCAGATGACATACAACTTAGAAGTTACTATCTATTATAAAAAAAAATTAAAATCCTGAATTTATAAGCAAATTGTGCTGGATGGAAATTTCAAAACAATACCAAACTGGCTTCATATCATATACAAATAACCACCACAAGGTCTAATACTAGGCCTAGGTAGATAGGCTTGGGTATATCTGTGGTGTAGCGTCCACATACTGTTCTCAGTGTGCTGGCGCAACAGCTCTAAGCAAGGCAGTGCAAGATTGTGCCCTGGGTGAATTAAAATGGACCATTGGTCTCACCTGAAGGGTGATTTTCTCAGGTAGACTGCCGGCATGTGGGGATATAGCGCCATCTAGCATCCGAAGGCAAGAATGGATCGAAGTCAAGACCTGGGCATCAAGCCCCTCCCACTCCAGTATATCTGAGAAGACAAAAAAGGCCAACGGGCCTACCAACAAGGAAACATTGTCCCAAATAATAACCCAAAGATTACATGCACTTTAACAGCTCCAAAAGGGTCTTGACTTAACTAAATAGTTTAAATAGTATAACTCTGAAGAGTGAGAATTTGCAAAGTACCAAAAACCCAAAAAGCCTCCAACAGGGAGGGCCATGACAGCAGTCTACCTGAGAAAATCACCCTTCAGGTGAGACCAATGGTCCATTTTCCTCAGGTAGCCTGACATCATGTGGGATGTACCAAAGCAGCCCCCAATAGGGAGGGACCGCCCCTTGATTAATTGTCATAAAGAACCTGTTGTAAAACACGCCTCCCAAAGGAGACATCAGCAGAAGTGTAACGGTCTATCTTGTAATGCCTTATAAAGGAATCTGGAGTAGACCATACAGCCGCTCTGCAAATCTCTGCAAGAGGTGCATTGGTTGCGAAAGCAGCCGTAGTGGCTGCTGACCTAGTTGAGTGCGCCGTTATCTTACGAGGCACTGGCTGCTGAAGCGACTCATAGGCCAATGCAATGCAGGCACGCAACCAACAAGATAACATAGAACTGGCCACCTTTTTCCCCAGAGTACAAGGATGAAAGGATACAAACAGTGAATCCATTGACCGTATGTCCTGGGCTAGAGACAGGTAGGTCTTGAGGCCCTCTGGACATCTAGCGAGTGCCAGGCCTTCTCCAGTGGATGGACAGGATTCGGACAGAACAAGAGAAGAACAATGTCCTGGTTACAGTGGAACACCAAATCAACCTTGGGATGGAAGGAGGGATCTAGACGCAGTACCACTGAGTCCTTATGGAAAATACAGAGATGGTGAACCGAGGACAATGCCCCCAACTCTGAAACTCTTCTAGCTGAGGTGATCGCCATGAGGAACAGGACTTTGAAGGACAAAAGTCGTAATGGCACAGATTGAAGGGGCTCAAAAGGAGGACGCTGCAGGGCTTGCAGGACCTTTGATAAACTCCACGAAGGAAAACGGTGACAAACTGCCAGCGACAGTAGGGTGGCTCCCTTCAAAAAACGTTTGACGAGTGGGTGTGAACCCATAGGAACACTAGGAGATGTGACGGAGAGAGTAGAGGATATGGTGGCGGCGTGGCAACACAAGGTGTTAAGTTTAAGTCCCATCGTCAGACCTCTATGTAGAAATTGCAGCACCTGTTGAACATTAGCCTGAGATGGTTGGATGTTCTGAGAGTAACACCAGTTAGAGAAGGCAAACCAAGTGCTCTGGTAGATATGAGAGGTTGTGTTCTAGACGCGAGGATTGTGTCCACAACCTCCTGAGAAAGTCCTGAACGAATCAAATGTTCCCGTTTAAACGCCACGCTGTCAGATTGAGCCATTCAGGATCCGGATGCCATATCGGACCCTGAGAGAGGAGATCAGGCCTGAGTGGCAACCTCCAAGAGTCTGTCACTGAAAGGGAGAGTAGATCGGATAACCACGGCTGGCGAGGCCAGTACGGGGCTATCAGGACCAGACGGGCCCTTTCGCGTCGTAGCTTCCTCAAAGTCCTGCTCAGTAGCAGTATCGGGGGAAAATCATATAGGAGGCATGCTGGCCACGGTGTCAACAGTGCATCTACCGATTCCGCGTTGGTGTCCAGATACCTGGAGAAGTAGCAAGGTAGCTGGTAATTGTGACTGGAGGCAAACAGGTCCACTGAGAGGATGCTGAACCGTCGTTGGAGAAGGCTGAACACCATGGGGTGAAGCTTCCATTCTCCCGGGATCACCTGTTGTCTGCTGAGCCAGTCGGCGGTAACGTTCAAAACACCACTGAGATGTTCTGCCCTCAATGAAATTAGATGTATTTTGGCCTAGTCAAAGAGTTGAGATGCTTCCGTCTAGAGAAACTGTGATCTGGTTCCCCCTTGCCTGTTCAGATGTGATTTCACACAGGTATTGTCCATTCGAATCAGTACATGGCCCAGAAGGAATATAGGTTGAAAATGCCAAAGGGCCAGATGCACTGCTCTCAGTTCCAACCAGTTGATATTCTGACTCGCTTCTGTACTGGACCAGACACCCTGAACAAATTGGGAACTGCAGTGAGGGCCCCATCTGGACAGACTGGCATCTGTTGTTATTACAGTCCTGTCTGGTTCTCGGAACGGGGTTCCCTTTCTAAGATTTTCGACTGTCGCCCACCAATGGAAGGAGGCCCGCAGAGACGTATGCAAGTGGATTGTCCAGTGGTTGGATGTGGCAATGTCCTGTTGGAAAGGGAGTAAAGCCCACTGTAAGGGTAGAGTGTGGTGCTGAGCCCATGGTACGATGTGGATGGTCGAGACAAACATCCCCAGAGCCCTTGCCAGAAGCATTATGTCCGCGCTTGATCGACCTGCAAGGTGCTCTGATGGCCGTAATCCGATCTGGTGATAAAAAGACCATGGCCTGTGTGGTGTCTAAAATTGCGCCCAGATGTTGCAGTCGCTGAGTTGGCTGAAGTTGACTTTTGTCGAGATTGACAAGCCAACCATGGGTGCGCAGAACTGTGAGGGCGCAGTGGATGTGAGAGTGGGCCAGATCCCTGGAACCCGCCTGAATCAACAGATTGTCCAGACAGGGGTAGATATGAATGCCTTGGAGGCGGAGGGAAGCCACCAGGGTGAGCAGCACTTTGGGGAAGACTCTCGGGGCCGACAAGAGACCAAAAGGCATTGCCCAATATTGAAAGTGATGGGGGCCGAAGGCAAATTGCAGGAAACGTCTGTGGGCCGGGCAGATGGGCACACAGAGGTAAGCCTCTTTCAGGTCTATGGAAGCCAGAAAGTCCCCTTCGCGTAGAGCCTCTATAATTGATGCCAGGGACTCCATTTTGAACCGTCAATATTTCATGAAACGGTTGACAAATTTGAGGTCTAACACCGCCCTCCATGACAGATCTCACATGGGAACTGCAAATAGGAGAGAGCAAAACCCCCTGCACTCTCTCCACCAATGGTACTGGTTCTATTGCAGCTATGTCGAGAAGATGAGCTACGGCTTCCCGCATGATCCGGCACCTGTCTTGAACCCTGGGCAGGGGGGACGGGATGAATGGAAGGTGGCATCAAAGAGAAGATAAGGCTGTAAAAGGGAGCTGCAGCCGCCGCAACCCCCAACCAAGGGACTAAGGGGGGGGAGAACAACCAAGGAAAAAAAAAACCCAACAAACGTCCCAGTCAAAAAATAAAAACAGTGAAAGAGGGAAGGGAATGACAAGACAAAGACGCAATCAGTCCCACACACTCTATCACTCACAAAACACACAAAAACCTTAGCTACAAACGCTACACTAGAAGATCCAAAAGCCTCGGACAAAGGAAAGAATGAACTGGAGTGGGAGGGGCTTGATGCCCCAGGTCTTGACTTCGATCCATTCTTGCCTTCGGACACTAGATGGCGCTATATCCCCACATGACGGCAGGCTACCTGAGGAAAAGCCACGGCCGACACAGGATGGAGAAGTGGTGACATGAAAGCATAGTCCTATCCAATCAAAATTACATAGATTCCAGGTGCCATGGCTTTAGCCAAAGAATCCTCACAATGCACAGATCGCAATGCAGTATCAACCCAATGATCATGTAACTGACTGATATAGTCTTCAGTCTAACACTGTCACTGATCCCTCCTTATAAACACACCCATGTTCTATGGTCCACAAAGAGGAACTGGGAGAAGGCAGTTCGGGAGGAAGCACTGAATTAATGGCCAGTCACATATTGCAAGTACTATAATCACGTTTTAAGACTACCTCTGCTTTTCAGACGTAGTAGAGATTCACATTTCTAGCTTCTTTTAAAGTCTCCTTCCCTCATATAAATCTACCCAGATTCTGTAACTGCATGTTACAATGAGAGTACAGAGAAGTAATCTTCCTGGTACAACAACAACACTCTGTAGGCACCCTTAGCATCAGACTATAAAATCGCTAACTCTTAATACTTTAATATAGCATTCTAAACAAAAAAGACTGCTGATTTGCTGAGCACTGCTGAAGGTGGAGGAGAGTAAGTGAAAGATGCAACACTGAGGAAAGAAAAACATATACATAAAGGGAAAGGAATTACATTCTATGAAATATAATATTTAATATAATCAGTTTTAAAGCCACTTTAAATACAAAGTCCTGCAATCCTGGTAGAATTTTATATCTATACTTTTTTATAATCAGTTTGTCTGCTGCCAGTGCTCAAATTACAGAGGAACCATAGGGATTCTAGCCCTACCATCTTTTGTGTTGGCCTCTGTAATCTCTGATTTAGAAGGCTACAGGGGGCATGATTTAGGTAAAACAGAAATGACTCAAGGATAGGCTTTGTAAATTTCATTAGGGCCCCTTAATTTTACCCAAAAAATTGAGTACTCCTTGATGCATATTTTATATATCTGCATTTGCAGAAGCCATAACAGTGAAGGTAATTTCATTTTCAACTCTCAGTTTGGTAGCATATGCTTCCTGGAAGAAAAGAATTACCTTTTTGACTTAATGTTTTTCATGAAATTTCTTTTTTTCATTGTCTGGTGCTATTCCACAAGGCCATCTCTGAAGTTATCAGACTACACATACACACCCAAAAAACAAACTCAGATCTTTTTCACCTAGATAATTTGAGAAAAGAAGTTTACGTTTAAAATTAAAGAGCCACTTTTAACTTAGGCTGTAACAATAACCACACATTTTTGGAAGCAAATTTTATTAAAATTAATAGGGATTTGCTTCCAAGGAAATGCATATTGAATCCGAGTGCCAATCCTCAAGCCCAGTTATCCTCAATGTTTGCAGAAAACTGCAACAATTTCATTCCATCTCACAATTGTTGTTCTTAAAGATCAAGAATCAAAATAATTTTTGTAGAAGAATGGCCAGTTAAGTTACTATCCTAAACACAGAACACAATGGGACTGACTTCTGAGTAAACGTGTATAGGATTGTGTTGCGATTTCTAAACAAAATAGCTGCCTCCCAAGTGACTTTAACATGTAATGAAAATTTAACTAAAATGTAAATATAATCCAAAACTGTATGTAAATGAAAAATAAAATGCGATACTATTTTTTTAAGATTTATGAAGTTCTGCAAGAGGCAAAATCTCAGTTGCACAGATGGAAATACAAATTATCATTAGAGGTAATTCAATAAGCTACATATTTACTTGAAAATTCAGTGGAACTTATTTCTAGGTAAGAATATTTTAAATTTCAGGCTTTAACTTTGGCTATAGAGTACATGGAATTTTTCAGAATTATTGCAAAGGAGAGACCATTTAATGATTTTCCTAGAGAAGCCTATAGCTTGATTTTTAGGTTTAACTATTAATAAACATTTTTTCAGAGTTTGTTCTGTACTGAACATAAATAAGGACATATATATATATATATATATATATATATATATATATCATATATATGATAAATATATATATATATATATCATATATATGATAAAGAGCTTGTGATAAGATATGAGAAATGTCAAATATCTAGTTTTTGGTAGGCAGCTGTAGTTTATTATGAATTAGACTAATCTTCAGTAAAGTCAATTTAAAAAAATGTAACTACAGGACTATAGTTGTGATATTTTTCCTCTCTGTGAAACCTGGGGAGATAGTAGTATGTTTACTGTAACTCTGCACCATGTCTCTTGTGCTACTGTGGAAGACTCTGGATAGGTTGAAGGACTGCTGCCTTCCCCCATGAATCGCTAGGTTTTCCTAGTCCCCATTGGAGAATCACCAATTTTCACTCATAATTTGCACAAAGTGAACAGTATTTTCAAAATCACCTACCTTGTAACAAGATGAAACATGTAAAAGGTTCAGCGATAACTAAATATGGGGTGAAACCACCAAGGGTGATGCCAAATTAATGTGAAGAGAAGGGGCCATAAAGTTAGCAGGCCTGAATACTAGAAAAAGTCATTCTAGAATCACCTTGAAATTCATTTATGATCATACTCTTTCATTTTATGTGGTGGATGCCATTTTATGCGGTGGATACCTAAATATATTTCCCCTAAAGTAACGTAATACATTTAGCAAATATAAAAAGACAACACAATCTCATCAAGTGCCTAGATGCTTCTCTCTCCCTGTCCCATCTCACAATACCTGGGGAAAATTCCAAAATAGCTAATGAGAGTCAAAATACTACATAGGTAGGGACAACAATAAATGGTTGACATCCCCAGCAGCAAAACAGATAAACAAGTTAAAGTTTTACAGCAGCATTTAAGCAAAATGGCACAAAAAGTATTGTATATGTGTATAAAGTAAAATGACAAAGCAAAAAACAAACTTTGTTCAGCAAGTATGGGATGAAAGCATAATTCAGTGGTTGAACATATCCGCTGTACGCAGAAGACACCAGGTTCAATCCCTGGCATCTCCAGTTAAAAGAATCAGGAAGTAGGTGATGGGAAAGGCCTCTTCCTAACACCCTAGAGAGGTACTGTCAGTCATAGCTGGCAATACTGGGCTGAATGAGGGATAGCAAATGTGGTGCCCTCCAGAGGTTTTGGACTACAACTTCCATCAGTCTTAGTTAACATGGCCAGTTGTAAGGGATGATGTGAAATGTACATCTGGAATGCACCACATTGGCTAACCCTGGGCTAAATGGACAAATATGATCTGGTATCAAGTAGCTTCCTGTGTTCCAAAGTCCTTCTAAATAATTTTTGCTTCTGAAAATTTAGTTGCTTTCTTCAAAGAGCAGTAGAACAGAAATGGACAATGTATATGCCAGTGACAAAGCTTGTGTAACATATCAAAGTAACAGGTGAGAGCAAGTTATATAGACCTGGTGGAATTGATTTCAAGTCTTGGGTGTCATAATTATTTAACCTGATATGTTGCAGTGCATATTTAAAAATGTTCTTACTTGTTGTCCATCTTGATAGTTGTCTATACTTAATGTTTGCGTTGCCATCATGGTTACTGAAGGTTCTTGTAAAGTCAAATCATCATAGCTTAGTTCAAATTTTCTAAAGAAAAAAATAAAAAGGTTAGTGTTTTCAAAGGATGCTATTGAATACAAGAGATATAAGTGAAATCTATGTATGCAGCAGCTAAATAGTGGGGTTTGGGGGGTGACAATGCCATTTATGTATTTGTATTTGCTACACTAACCTAGAAGATCTTGGAATCTTCAAAACATCTTTTTGAAAAAAGTAATCATGATGCTTATTTAAATCATATTTTCCAGAAAAAGTTATAAATTCAATATGAGTTAGTCACTTGCTCTTGCTATTTATCATCATAATAAAGAGTTACAGGAACTGTTAACAAAATGCGTAACTAAAATACACAAGTTACAGCCACAAAATATTGATCAGATAATCTTTCATATAAGAATATCATGTGGTTTTACTTGCTAAAATAAAAAAAGTCAAAAGGGATATATAACCAAAGTATGCAGGACAGTGAACAATGCAAGACAAGCCATTCTGGGCACTGTGATAATTGTTTTTCAGAATATTCTCTCTTGAGGAATATTTGACATTGGCCACAGTTACAGGACCAGATGGCATTTTTTTTACTATACTCTGGAGTGAGATTTCTTTGTACATCTGGGGATTACAAGCAAGCTAAAAATCACCCACTGGCTGTACCAAGAAATAATTTTAATAACTCATGGAATCTCTCACATAGAACACATATAGTTTTCTTCTAGTATATATGCTGCGATGTTCACATATCTTTCCCTTCCACATATAATCATCCTACTTTTCCTTGTACATATGCATACCCTTTCACTTACAAAACGCTGATAGATGCATGGGCTAGCTACTTAATTTTTTCCATACACGTCAAGCAGCCTTCCTTAATTTGGTGCCCTCCAGATGTTTTTGCCTAGAACTCCTAATAATCCCATCCAGCATGACCAATGGTGAGGAATGATGGGTGTTATAGTCCAAAGCATCTTGAGTGCACCAGATTGGGGAAGGTTGATGTAGAGCCACCTCAGTGTGAAATGAGCTGCATACAAATACAGCCTGGCAGCAGCCATTCTTACCACATGTACACTTTTTCATGCTACATACAGTATCTGGGTACAACCTGGTTCACAGAGGCTCTATGGATTAAAAAACAGCTGGTTTAAATGTGTGAGTCAGTCCAAAGGTACAGGCACCCACAGCCCTTGAGGATACATTGAGAATGAAATATAATCTCCATTCACAACAGGACAATCACATCATGCATCAGACACTGCAGAAAACATGCAAGGTCTGTACTATGTGACAGAAAGGCCATCTCCATGCTGAGCAAAGCTTACAGATGTACAACTATGCTGTACTGAGTTCCCAATTTCCTTATACCGTTGAAAGTGTGAGGGACAGCCTCTCACACAGCCATTTTCTTGTGAATACTGGAGATGTATGGTAGGTGTGTGACATCTGTTTATTTACAAACATTCAAGCTGAGCATAGGAGAAAAAACAAGCACCTAGAAAGACCATGCAAGAAAGACCATGACTTAAGAACTAGAAAGACAACGCTAATCTCCAAAGCACTTAGGAAGATGGAGCCTCTTTATATTATTATTATTATTTATTTAATTTATATCCCGCCCTTCCTCCCAGCAGGAGCCCAGGGCAGCAAACAAGGCACTAAAAACACTTTAAAACATCATAAAAACAAATCTTAAAATACATTAAGACAAAACAGCGTTAAAAACATTTTAAAAACTTTTTTAAAGGGTTAAAAACATTATTAAAAAACATATTAAGCAATTCTGACACAGACACAGACTGGGATAACTCTCAACTTAAAAGACTTGTTGAAAAAGAAAAGTCTTCAAAAGGCGCTGAAAAGATAGCAGAGATGGCGCCTGCCTAATATTCAAATATTAGAAAAGCATAAATTGTTCACAAGCCGCTAACTGCAACTATGCTAGGACAAATTTCACCTGAAGAATTTCTGATGGTCAGGTGTATCTTCCCTTGTATATGTTCATATGCATTTTCAGTCACAAGCACAGAAGTCTCATTTTTTCTTCCCTAGGCAAGCAAAACATTATAGGAAGCAAGCAAGAACCTGCACGTGTTTCTATGAGAACTTCCCACGATACATTCAATGAAGACAGGAGTGGACAAGCAGGATATTGTCAAATTAGGAGCCACAAAGAGGCAGTAAAATGTCACATGCAAATAACCATCTACATAAAATGCAGGTCACCAACAACAAACAATTCTTGCAACAAAGCCTCTCCATTTTCAAAGCTAATGCACTAAAATGTCAGGTAGCTTCATTGTCCAGCACCTTTCTCATCAGGCTGCTTTCATTTGTATCCGTCTACATGCAAGACATAATCTGGGGACTCGTGTGTTCCTTTGTTTCTAGGTCTGTTGACTGAACATGGTCCTGAAAGTTCTCAAACTTTAAAGATTGAAAATATCTATGAAAGATACTTTGCTCACCCTTTTTGCAAAGAACTTATTCCTGGTAGTACCTCAACAACCAGAATTGCTTTTTAAAATGTTTTTAAAGATGTTTTAAGATATTTTAAAGTCTATTTTTAAGATGTTTTAGGGTCTTTTTACTGTTTTGTTTGCCACCCTGGGCTCCTACTGGAAGGAAGGGTGAGATATAAATTTAATTAATAAATAAACAGATGGATATGTGAACCAAATGCCCAGTTCTGAGTTTTGTTGTGGAAATGTACTTCAAACAAATCCATTTGTTTAACGTATAACATATAGGGCTCAGTTATAAAAAATGTCCAAAGTTCTCAGGAGGGAAAAGGCATTTCATCTACTCTCTCACAATGGATTATAGAATGTAATGAAGTCACATATAAGGAATTGTAGCCTGTTTTGTTATCAGCTCCTCTATTTTCAGTGGTCCATCTTTGGAAGAAATCTTCAAGGCTACAGAATAATCCTTAGTGCACAGTTTCAAAGGGTATATTACATGGAAGACAAGTTGGCTGCAGGTTACCCTAAGAGATGAAGACCCTTGGTTGGTCCCAGGCAGAGACATTTCCTCAGAGAAGGAGCTGCTTTTAACTTCCTCACACTAGCCACCAAAGAACATTTTGAAGGTCTTCTTTTCCCACTTTTGCAAGCACTCTCCATTATTTTTCAGCTGGCTACCATGCTGTTCCTATATTTGTTTCTCAGGTTTGTGTGTGTGTGTGTGTGTGTAACAGAGTTTTTCCAATTCTCTAGAAAAAGCAATAGGCTGATGTCTCTCATACCAACTGATAGGGATAAAATATTCTCACTGGAGTTAAGAAGGAGATACATTCAACTAGGTAATGTTCTCCATCTTGAGAGAGAAAAGGAATCCACCCAAAAATTATATCTTCTCTCTGCATGCATTTTTATGAAGTTATTTTTATTTATTAACATAATTATTGCACAACATGGTAAATGAGAGCATATACACCTTTATATTTTCCATCTTAAAAACTGCCTTAGATCCCAAATTATACTATATGTTAAGAAGAGATTTAAATGCTAGATCAGCTTCTGCAATTACAACTCTTATGTAGAATTAAGGTCCGTTTCAGAGAATAAAGATGATTGATCTGGTGATAATTCACTCCTGTTCCAGATCTTCAGAGTGCTTCCCAGCTTTAGTTTCCTTAAATCAACTTGAGCATCTGAAATTTCTTGATACTATCATGGTCTGCAATTTAAGATCAAAATTTACTTCCAAATAAACATGGTTAGAATCAGGATAAAGGTTTCCAAACGGTAATGGTGGTGATACTGCTGCCACAATATAATATGTAGCATTCATTGTTTCTGGACTGAAGCATTGTTGCCTCTCACCCACAAGTCCTATAGAGGGAGATGCTGCACGCCTAATCATAATAGTTTCGGTAATTGTCTTGAAAGAGTACAGGCATAGGAAGCTATACACAACTAATCACTGGGAGAAAAACTGACACACACAAAGGTGGAATTGTTTCATTCTACTTTGCTTTTAGATGTCATAAGGTAGATCTTCAATTAGATTAATAAAGCTGTCAACCTGGAATATTTTATAGCATATTACTGTATTGCCTTACACCAAAAACAGGGCAATCCTATGCTTGTCTACTCAGACATAAGACCTTCTGAGTTCAATGGGGCTTATTCCCAAATTTATCTGTATAGAATTGAAGACTTGCACTGCAACCCTATGCATTTTTATTCAGAACTTCACTAAAACTTCCTCTGAGCAAAATCCTTGTAGGATTGCAGCCTTAATACATTAAGTAAACATTATTTCACTGTAGGAAAATACATAGAAAATACAACCATAATATTTGGGAAAACACATTGCCTGAACAAAGAGATAAACATGACTTTTCAGTAATTTCATCAAAGCCCAAAGCCTTTTCAAAGGATGACCTGAGTTTTAGATAGGGAAACGGATTTATTATTTACTCTGACTTAGGGTGCAATCCAACTCATATTTCCTCCAGGCTGGGAGGAGTTGGATGCAGCAGTCCCTTGGCTGAGCTGGCAGGTTCCTGGAGCTAGCAGAATCCCCCTGCTGTGGCTGAGCTGTGGCACTGCCAGGATCCTGGCAGTGCTACTAGGGGTCCACCAGGGATGGCCAGCCTAGCGGACAGAGATCCAGTGTAAGCCCTGAAAATGGGGTGTTCCAGGGGCATGGCGGGGGGAGGGGGCTGCGCAATTTCCAAGCCCCCCTCAGAGAGCTCCCCCTGGGTCCCAATGCCCATGCTAATTCAGCCGACTAATAGGCCAGCACAGTAAAAAAACTACAATTGTGGCCTACAGGGACTGCTTACTCCCCAGTAGGCCTGTTTGTGGGAGCTGGCTCTTCTCGTCCACCTCCTATGCACAGCTTCTGTAGGAGCTGGCGCTCAGCCAGGCCAGCAGCTCCTGAGTGGCAAGTGGATGCCGCAGAACATTTTGCTGGCTCCTCCGCTGCCACCCCTCCCCGTCAGCTTCCCATCATTTGCATTGCTCTGTCCTTCTTCAACTTCAGTCATTATCTACTACCATGACTTCATCCATGTGACAAGTAACTTGAGGTCTGAAACATTAAACTGGCTTCATAATTTTTTATGATTTCTATTCACTTTGAGTTGTTTTCTGATGAGTCTTTATAGCAAATACAGATGTTCACGACAAAATTATTTACAGAGTAAAAAGCTGATTACAAAACAATATTGTGGCATTCAAAAACTAAAGTGTGAATTTAGGCTGTTCCTTATTACTAGGAAACACTAGTTTCCCCCTTAATGTTATTATAATAGCCTTTACTTATAATGGGATTGATTTTTCAGTGAGGTCTACCCTAGGCATGATGTGTAAAAAACACTTTATAAAAAATGTTAGCTTTTTTGTCATTTTACATTTAATATAGAGTACTACTGTATACATATGTTCTCTGTACTTATAGTAACAGAGTTATTGCTGTGTACAGTAGGGCCCCACTCATACAGCGGGTTACATTCCAGAACCCCACTGAAAAGCAAAACCCGCCGAAAAGAGGAACTCCGTCAATAAAATGGTGCCTGAAACACGCCATAAAAGCGGAACAAGCGCCATATGAGTGGGGCCTTACTCTAATTGAAAACTGCTGTATTAGCAGGCCGCCGAAAAGCGGGGCCCTATTATATATGTCCCTGTAAAGTAGATGATTGGAACTGTCAACTTTGCTCCCCAAAGGTTAACCATTCAGTGGTGTTGGATGGGCATGTTTTCCCTGTAAACTACACCCCAAAACCCAATCTTCATGCAGTAAACTGCTTCCCATGTGCAGATAGTCCTTGGAGCAACTAAATTTTTGTGTCACCAATTGCTTACAGTTTTGCTGAAGACTGTAACTCCACATTAGTGATATGACTAATCGGGCAATTTATTATCATCACAATAATTTCATGGTTATATGGTATGCAGTACAATATAAATGAAAAGACTTTTATTCTTCTGTTACACTGCAATACATAAACAATGTCCTATTTATATTTTAAAGGCTTTGTTTCCCTAAAATGACACCTGATTTCTATACAAATGATGGGATTGCAAATGATGAAACTTAAGATTCCTATTTTAGAAATACAGACTTCTTTTAAAAAAGACTTGCACAGTTCTGTATGAGGGTTATTAAGCTAATGAAACAAAGCATATATGAAATAATGTATTAATTTGTGCCAGAGTTTTATTCAAATTGTGTAATGGAAATTCAACAGCAATTTCAAACACATGCTTACATACTCTTGTTTGGAATATGCCCATGAGGGTGGTCAAATATTGCAACATTCAAATGTATGTCCTCCCTAGAAATTGCACCTATTATATTTGGACAATAGCATGACAACGATAAACAGAATGCAAAGACAAATTACGTTTAGCTTCTTCAACAATAATTAAAGAACTTCCAATTTTAATTGCAAAACTGAACATACAAGCTCAACAAGAATATAGCATTTCCTACAAAAGTTCTGACATTGTTCTTAGCAAGATGTTTTACATTCTGTAATTGTGTTTTACTTACATAATGCTGCCATTATGCCATGCTCATGATGTGTTGCCACCTCTCTTACTATACAGTGCCTTGCAAAAGTAATTGTGTGAGAAGCCACAGAGAGGCCAACTATCACTTTGAAGGAGCTACAGAGTTGAGTGGAGTAATGGTGCACCAGCCAGCCATATCAAGAGCTCTGCATAACACTGGCCTGTATGGGAGGGTGGCAAGAAAGAAGCTGTGACTCAAAAAGTACCATCTGAAAGCACGTCTGAGTTTGCCAGAAAGCATGAGAGTGCCCCAGCTGCAATGTGGAAAAAGGTTTTGTGGTCCAGATACCAAGATAGAGCTTTTTGGCCAAAACTCAAAGCACTATGTGTGGTGCAAACCTAACGTTGCCCATGCCTCAAGATACACCATCCCTACAGTGAAGTATGGCGATGGCAGCATCATGCTGTGGGGATGCTTCTCATCAGCAGGGACTGGGCATCTTGTTAAAATTGAAGAATGGATAGAGCAAACTACAGGGAAATACTGCAAGAGAACCTGCTTCAGTCCACTAAAAACTGAAGCTTGGGAGGAAATTCACTTTTCAGCAGGACAATGATCCCAAGCACAAAGCAATACTGCAGTGGCTCAAGAACAAAAAGGTGAATGACCTACAGTGGCCGTCAAAGTCCTGATCTCAGTCCCATTGAGAATCTGTGGTGCTCTTTTACATTGCGATCCACAAGTGACATCCAACCAACCTGAACAACCTGGAGCAAATCTGCCAAGAAAAATGGGCCAAAATCCCTCTGACAGTGTGTGCAAAGCTGGTACATACCTAACCCAAAAGACTTAAAGCTGTTATTGCAGCGAAAGGTGGCTCTACCAAATATTAATGTGTGGGGGTTGAATACTTATGCAAGCAACATGTTAGTTTTTTATGTTTCTTACAAACACTTCTCAACATAAAACCAATGTCACCAATTGATTTTGAGTTTCGGTGTTAAAAAATAAAATATCATACAGAACGAAATTACAATGTACCATTTGTAATTCAGTAATATGAGATCATTGATCAGGGGTCTGATTACTTTTGCAAGGCACTGTATTCCACTATTAGTTATCTTAGCCCTAGCAATGCATTTTATTTTTAAAAAAATTGCCACTCTGTTCAACATTATTTTCAGGTAAGTGGGCAAAGAACTTCAGCATTCACGTGATGGTGGAGCAAGTCTTCAGCCCTGTTTAGCTGTAATGTTCCTGATTCAACAAACCATAGTTTGTTAAAGGTAGGAACAAATCTGAGTGTTCCACTCCTTCCATCTTAGAATTGGAATGTTTGTATTTTGCTTTATATCCCATTCTATCCTGAAACTCAGGATGGCTAACAGTAGTTTCAAATTATCTATGTGGGTACATCTCTCTTGGATTTTTTATTTTCTACTTTGAAAATAGCCTCTGTAATAAAAAGTGTAAGATGCCAGATCAAGGAAGGATTGCAAACTGTATGAAATACTGTTCGAAGAAGTTGGCTAAAATATCATGGTGTTCCTTCTTAAAATTATCAATACAAGACTTGTTTTTAGCTTCACTCTTTTCTGAAACCAACTTTGTTATATCCTAGGTGATTACTGGAGCAAAAAAGAAAAATGGGAACTATATGCAGAAACTATTAGCAGAACATCAAGAACACCAAGAATGCAATATTTAATGAACCCCTTATGGATAATTAAGCATTATCTGATAGCTGAACAACATAGGTCTATGGTCCACATAAGATGGCTGCACTGTGTCAGAGCCTAGGCTGGAACAGTATCACTTTCAGGCCTGCAAAGCAAGTGCACAAGACTTAAACCATAATTCCAGTCCTACTGCACTGAGATTACAGTTGAATCTTTAATGCACCACATCAATAAAGATTTAGTCCTTTGTTCTAAAGGCTAAACACATCTGAGAAGCTGAAAAACGTGAGGAAGTATTTCAGAATGAGCACAAGCCCAATATGAAAATGGCAGTGCTACAAACACCTGTGAGGTGAGGTCCAATCCATATGAAAACAGATAAACATGTTTTGAGGAGTTTGACCACGTATCTCAAATGAAGAAACTGAGAAACTAGTGTAGAAATTTGGCCATGGAAACCAGACTGTGCACACATGCTTTCTGAATCATTCAAAGACTATCTTTGATGAAATCAGCTAACATAATTGGTATTCAACTTGGCCATTGTCTAAATAGGCTTACTGAACAAAACAGTAGCAACTCGTTAAAATTATTCTCATCTTCTTTCCGAGACCTAATCTTGCAAGTCTGTACTCATCTACACTTAAAGGCACAATTATGCACTCAGTTGCTCACTAAAATTAGAAATAATTTCAAGCGAGCAGACAAGCGATATGTCCACATAGCTACTGCATTGGTGGCCTTCGGATGGAAGGAGCAACACTGCACTATTTCCAGCTTGGGATGGACCAATACAGTGGTAGGTCAACAGGATATTTATTTATTCATTCAAGAGATTTATAACCCATTTTTCAAGAACATGGTCCGGAGATCACATCTAAAAATACAAAGTACAACATAAAAACCATTTAAAATAACAATTTCATAATACTAAAACCTAAAAAACAGCAGTGACAAAACAATAAAGCTGTCAGACCCATTAAAAGTCACCGAGAAATAATGTCAAGGCTCATTTAAAAGATATAAGGGATAAGCTCTTCCCAATCTCAGAGGGGCCTATTATGAGTGCCCACCAGCCTGTCTTTTGACAGAGAGCACTTAAGCAGGCCCTCTAACATGGATTTCCATGTGCATACAGGTTAGCATGCTTGGAGGCCATCCTTTAAGTAACCCAGTCACAAACAGCCCAGAGTTTTAAAGTTCGTATCAAGCACTTTGAATTGAGCCTAAAAACACAATGGCAACCAGTGTAATTGATACAAAATTGGTGTAATAAATTTTGACCTCCTGGTACCCACTAGTACCAGATGGCCACATTTTGCACAGCTGGAAGTTTCCAAACCATTTTTCAAAGACAGCCCCATGTAGAGTGCATTAATGTAACCCAGGCTAATTGAGGCTAGATAAAGTCACAGTTGGCATACCAGCCTAACCTGGATAAAAGCACTTCTGGCACCGGGAAGGCGATGTGCATGCTAGCAATAGTGTCATGGGTCTCATGTCCCAGTACAGAAACATCAAGCCACTCTTGCAAGTATCTCACTTGGCTCTGGTTTGTATGCAAATCTAAGCTAGTTTTGCATATGGGTCCTTCAGAATCTAGTGTCCTTGAGGACTCCATTATGGCCAAATGTCAAATCTTATTTATTTATTAATGTTAATGTATACTTATTGAAGTCAGGGCTCTCTTTATTTTCTAAGCATGCCTCACAAGTTCAGAATTACATGTCATGAGAATTGTAGTTTCTATCTGTTAGGTTTGCATGGAAACCTAACAGGTTGGAAGCATGAAGACATCTTGAGCATGATTTCTGGAGTCTTGACTGCCTAGCACTAATTCTCCCCACCATCCTACACTAGTGACCAACAGGATTATACAAAATTAGCAAATCCAATAGGTGTTTAATTTTCACATGGTAAGAGATCAGCCTTTTGGGGAACAGAATTTACATTGATACAAAAATCTGGTGTGCTCCACTAATACTACAAGGCTGGTAGTAACAGTAGACAAAAGCAATAGCCATACATGCAGTCAGGAGCAGATGTCAGTTTGGTGAAGAAAATTCTCCTAGCTTTAAATGTGAGTTTCTGCACATTACCACTAATCCTTTAAAACTTGGCATTAAATCCCAGCATTATGGTGTTATGTACAGTACTTCTTTTTCAAAACTACTTTAAGGGATGGGGTCCCAGAGAGGGTCTAAAATCCATGGAGGTTTTTAAATATCATTTTTAAAGATAGCGGTTGTCTTTTCGTTCAAGCATTTCGTTACCGAGTTTCTTGACTAATGCATTTGAACACTGGAATCTAAACTGAGTGAGTGAAATGCACCACAGAATGTTTACCAACATCACAATCAAGCTGAGTCTGGAGTACACATTACATGTAAAAAAGTGGTATTTGTATCCAGGACAATAACTTATTTTTCCAGTTCTTTCAGAAGTTGGCACTTGAACACTTAATGCCAGCTCCAAATATATCTTTCTCCATATACAGTCAGGTAAAAATTGCTAACATTAATTGAGGAGACATATAATTCCTGGTGGATTATCTGTTGTTTTGGTCCATTCTGTCATGCATGGCTCGATTCACTCCACCACTTTTTGTTTATATGAAATACATATGCTTGGCATTTGTATGATTGGTAGGCAGGTCATTAAGTAAACGTCTGAAAACGACTTAGAAACCAAGAAGCGGCAAAACGCCCCATATTTATTGTTAACAACTGGATTATACATAACGACAATTCCCATGAATTTTCCACTGCCTCACAGCGTTGCGTTTTCCCCACGTCAGTTTTTGAGGGAAAAGGAGGATTGTTTCGAACGACGGAAAGGACTGTTCGGCTTGCCTTGGCTTCCCTGCTAGACGAGGGCAACAGGCAAAGGAACCCGAACCACACTAGAGAAAGCAAGGAAAAGCGGGGAATCCGCCACCAGCTGTATAACTCCGATCGCCCCGTTTCGGGTCTATAGGAATGTACCCGAAAATGGCCCCTTTTAAATATCGCCCTCCCCACCCCCACTTCGCCTCGTGCCACAAACAGCTGTTGCCCTTTTCTCTCCCCGCTCCCTCTACCCCGAGGCGCGCTACACCTTCCCTATCACGAAGTGCGCGCGCACGACGCCGCCACCTCCTACAAAAGCAACGGCCAGTCGGTGGCTGTTCCAGAAATTTCCTCACTCCCCCTCCCCTTCCTTCCTCGCGCCTGTCTGCCGACGCCCCTAACCCCCCTCCGGGTAGGTTACGGTGCGAATGCCCCCGCCCCGCTATTCCGTATGGCGGGCTCGTCTACCCCCACTCTGCCCCATATCCCCGGGTCTGTTTGCGCGCCTGAGCCAAGACTGCCGACAGTGGCGGCGGGCGCGCCGTGATGGATGGCTGGCTGGTTAGGAGCAGGTTTGAGTGACAGCGCTTACCTGGGTGCCAATCTTCGTCACACTGACAAGCGGCTGCAGCAATCGGGACCCGCACCGCCGCGATGCGCGTCACCACGCACACACGGATTTATCCAATCGCGTGGCGCGCTGTGCCAGACGACATCACGCTTCCAAGACGTCTCATCAATATTCAACGAGGGAGCGGGGCGCGTCGTGCTTTTAGATACGCCCACCTCGACGCAAGCCTTGGTGAAGGGGCGGGGCAGCGGTTAAGGTGCCGCCTTCTTGGGCCTCTGCGCGCGGCCGCAGCAGAGTCATGAATACTTATAAGGTGGGCGGAGGGTGCCACGCACTTCTTTCGGATGCCTGTTCCGAATTCTCCGGGTTTGGTCTGGAGAGACTCGAAGGTTAAAGTTGTTCCTTTGGTAGCTTCGCATGTGGGGCAGCGCTGGAAAAAAGGCTCCGTTCCCTGGAGTCATGTAGCCACAGGCCAGGGCCGAGGTCCCGTGTGACGTCATGTAGTCTTGCAGCTGCCTTTCGCTTGAACGGGAGGATGGCCGAGGCGAACCCGATGGGCAGGGATGTAATGTAATCGGCAGGGTCCGAGAGGAGCTCTTGACTGATCATTGCGTTTTTATATACAAGACCTTTAATAATAGGAACTCTTAAAAATCAAATAAGGTCTTCTCTATTTTATTCTCTAAATTAGTTTCCTTAGGACTGGATGACATTTTCTTTTGTTTGAATAAAAATTAAAAAAGAAAATGGGCACACATCTCGAAATCTCTCTCGTCTCCTTTTCTTATTTTTAAATTTCGGATTAAATTATTGGGAAGAAAGCCAGCCTCAGGTCGCGATCAGTAGCCTACAGGCTTATTGGCTGTTTGACTTGTGCTGTTGCCGTTCTGCATACAGAGTATACGCTTGTTTGGAAGCAAGACCACTGAAAATAGGAGAAAAAGGATTGCCGCTTTTCTCTACTAAAATAGCTAATTGTCCTTTATCTTTAGAAAAGAGGTAACTAACTGGGAGGCAATGATACGTGAATGTATAGGTGTGCCAAATGCTTGTCAGTCACCTTAAATGCCTCTGCATTCGTTGGCCAGCCTGTTGGGAGCAGACATACTATATTCTGATTTTATTTTATTAATTTCATGTATTTGTATCTTGCTCTTCAAAAAGAAAAGAAAGCTTCTTAGAGGAAGCTTCCAGAATAAGAGTGAGCAGAAAAAGGGGGGGGGGAGGAGAGAAAGAAAATAGAAACCTCTGTGGAAACCAGCCTTTCTCCACCTCTCTTGCTTCCAGCCTTCTCTTCTCTGGCCTGAAGTACAAGGAAGATGGGAATAAAAGGGAATACAGGCTCCTTGTATTTGTATCCCTGGTCTCTTTAGTTGCTGTTTTACTTTCCATGAACTGGAACTCCACATGCCTTAATACCTTTTTAACCTGTGTTGGCTCTGATAAAATAAGTTGTTGCCCATGAAATCTGATTCACAATAAACTAGTTCATTTCTAAGGTGCCACAATGGCCTTTATGTCCTGCAAATAAATGTATAAAGTACAAACATTGGGGAAAAGTGAACAGGGAACTACCCAATTACATAAATAATCATTTCGTTTTTTGTCTGCGTGGTCAACGAGATGTTGCTTATCTTGAGCCTTCAGGCTTAATTGGAGTAATATTTAATTACCTCTTTTTGTCTTTCATGATGGCTGGAGTTTTCTAAACAATGGGACTTACGAGTATATATGATGAGGACTGGGCTGCTGTACATAGCCATCTATCCTCATTCAAAATAGTGCAACTGTCTTGGAGTTGAGGGTTGTGGCCTAGCGATCAGACAGTTTTTCAAAATAAAATCAATAACATCTTGTAAGTTAGGTATTAATAAATTAAACATTTGTAAAAGTAGTACTATAGCATCTTCATTATTAGACAACGTCTTGTGGCATGAGCAGTTGTCAACAAGTTTTTCTTTCATCAGATACAGAAATTAATGCCAAACATTTTACTGCTAGGTTAGAATGGTCAAGCAGCTGGTTCCAGTGAGTCTAGCAGAACTCATGGTCACGCCTGGCCAAATGGCAAAGCCACTTAAAGGGAGCCTGTAAATCTTAGAACAGGCAAAATCAGAGGGTTATATCCAATGGTGACTTTCTGCTAGCAGAAGCATTTCTTATGTAAGGCAGATTCCTTCTACCTAATCCAGAAAAAGCTGCTCCTGGGGGTTCAGGACCCTCTGAAACAGTAAGGGATATGGCACAGAAGGTTACAATTTGTATGAAGGATTGGTGAATCCTCCTTGCTCTACCAGAACCACTTCACTATGTCAAAGCCACCATTGGATACAAGCAATAATATTTTTCCACAGATTATTGTTTTTATTTCGTGTTTTTAGTAACTTGTATACATATTAACTTGGGCGTAAGTTTCATTACGTTTAAGGGACTTACTCCCAGGAAAGTATGCGGAGGATTGAAGCCTTCATACTAGATGACAAGTTATTTAAATGTGTAGATGCATAGGAATAATTATTGTTAAGCTAACCATATATTTGGACTAAGGCAGGCATCACTGGGTGGTTTAGTCTCTGGGAAAAATTCAGTATGGCATGCAGCAACCAGCTCTTGAGAAAATTTTAGGATCTGAGTCCATATTCAAAAACATGTTCGTAGTTTGATTTTTGTGATGACCTATGGATGGAATAATAAATTTTTTTTCTAGGTATCTTATCCAATCATAAAGTATCAGAGCAGGTAGCATGTTTATAATAGAGACAAAAAATAAGATCATAGAGTAAAAACATACAGCCTCTTTTAAAATAACTCCCTGTTGGCTTAACTCCCAGTCACCAAATGCCTGTCCAAATGAAAAAGGGCTGGCATTGCTTCTGGAAAATGCTTGGGATTTGGCGAATCTCCAGAGAAAAGGAGATGAGAAGCAGTTGCAGTGATTGCCTCTCCACATGTCCTTGACCTTCATAGGTTTTATACAGCTGATACTGCAATAAAGGTCATCTTAGTAAGTCTGAATGGTCAAAATGAGGAAGAGTGGAAATAAAGGCAAATGAATTAAGTACGCTTTCTGCTTCTCAGATAACGGTTGGGAAATTTCCCCATAATTACAATAAGAACTAGGCCATGATTTAAAACTGGTTGTATGTCCCCCTGAACTGTTGGGGTATAAACATAAAGTGGTATCCAACCAAGTCATACTGGAAGTAGGTCCATTGATTTCAGTGGATCTATTCTGAGTATGAGTTAGTTGGATATTACCTATAATACATAATAAGCAATAAAATGTAAATATACTGCCTTCAAGTCGATTCCGACTTATGGCGACCCTATGAATAGGGTTTTCATAAGGCTGAGAGGCAGTGACTGGCCCAATGTCAGCCAGTGAGCTTCATGGCTATGTGGGAATTTGAACCCTGGTCTCCCAGGTTGTAGTCCAACACCTTAACCACTACACCACACTGGCTCTCATAATAACCAATAATAAGACATAAATTCCTTCTGTATTTCAGGCTCTTAGCCACTGCCATGTTTAATTTTAATCAAAAATTAAAAACCTTGTAGTTTAAAATGTTTCATGGTACTGGTTAACAGGCGGTGCTGACAACTGCTGTTCACCAGTGTTGTCATGGTCATAATGCACATTATTAATATTTATTTATTTATTAAAGTATTTATAGGCCACACTTTTCATAGAGTACATCAAGGTGGCTTACAACATACAACAGCATAAAAAATTAAAAACTAAAAATATAACTCATAAAAGCATCCATAATACTGTATTGGCTGGGGGGTGGGGGGGAATCATGGTAAATGGCCTGTCTAAAAATTTAGGTTTCAAAACACGCCTGAAACCTCTATTGGTAGGGAGTTCCACAAGGCAGGGTCTGCCATGCTAAAGGCTCGGTCATAGGGGCATAGGGAACTACTAAGAGTGCCCCATTAGAAGATCTCTGTGATCGGGATAGAACATAGGGGTCAGGCAGTCCTTAAAGTACTTTGAGCTCAAGTTGTTTAGGGCTTTGTGAATTACAGTACCTTGAACTTGGCCCAGTAGTAAACCAGTGTAGCTTTTTCAGCAGCGGGGTAACATGTTACCAGTAATCTGCTTCTGTAAGCAGTCTGGCCCCTGCGTTCTGCACTAGTTGCCGCTTCTGGACCAGATACAAGGGTAGTCCCACATAAAGCACCTTACAGTAATTGATTTCATTTACAATGGCTAGAAACTGGATTCAAGAGCGCCTCCTTCCATATGCAGAAGGATACCACTGTTTTGATTAGTTGTGGGGAGAAAGTGATTCCAACAAAAACATTGTGGAATTGATCCAGTAATTTCAAAGAGAATTGGTTTCCTGAAATTCTCCCCTCAAAAAAACATTTCATTAATTTATATTGCTAATTAGTCAACACATTTACTTGGAAGTAAATTCCATATAACTTGATGTACAGGATTGCACTTTCAGTCTCTGATTCTCCCTCCCCTCAAAGTCCCTTTTAAGCCTTTGGTTCTGCTTTTGGTGTAGTGGTTAGAGTATTGGACTATGACCTGGGAGACCAGAGTTTGAATCACCACGCAGCCATGAAGCTCCCTGGGTGGCCTTGGGCCAGTCACTGCCTCTCAGCCTCAGAGGAAGGCAATGGTAAACCCCCTCTGAATACCACTTACCATGAAAACCCTACTCATAGGGTCATCATAACTCAGGATTGACTTGAAGGCAGTCCTTTTCCATTTTTTTAGATAAAGTAACTGAATTTTTGCAAGATAATTTTTTAAAAATAAAAATAAATCCGTGTAAAAATGGTCTTCCCGTAGTATTTCAGGTTTAAAAATAAGATTGCATCAGATGGAACATCATGACTTTTTTCTAACAAGTCTGTTTCAGTTGCTGTCCCCCCCTTTTTTGGGCGGGGTATTTAACACAATACTTCTCAGGTGAAGTGCTAGAGGAACACTCAGCAAAACCTTTTCAACGGATATTCAAGTGCTATCCGTTATCTGTTAACTTTGCTTGGGACGCTTGTCTGTAAGCATGTCTACAGACTACTTCTCCATGTTTTGATAGTAAGCTCTCAAGGAAGACAAATGACTAGGAACTTAACTGAAATGTATTAGTGGGAACTGTTTCCCACTGTAATTCTGAGTCTTCTGGAGGACAGGCTGCTGACTCAGAATATCACATTTTAAACTAACACACAAAAGAGCCAAGTGTGAATAACAGGGACTGTATACATGCTACCCAAAGAGAGTGATGGAATGAGACCAGAGCTTCTCTAGAAATTGTGTTTTTATTGAGAAAACATAACAAAATAGCAATTAAATAGCTAATTACTGAAGGCTTCCCATGAAGGGACAGAGAAAGAGAAGGAAGGGTCAAGGCAAGGTTGATTAGTGAACTTCAGTTTCTAAGGCAGAGAAGGGAAGTTTGCAACACAACAGAAAGGCAGAGGAAGAATTAAAGAGAGTAAATTATTTAAAGAGGAGATAATTGTTACCCATACTTTACTCTCTCTGAATCCCAGGAAGGATGCTGGTCCTGGGAGGCAAGGATGAACTGCTGTTTCACCAAAAAATTGACGAAACAACCCATTTCAAAGTGAGTTTCCTATATAAGAAGTGTTCTTTCTCATTTTGAGCCAGCACTAGCTTTGATTGGATTGAAAGGCAGGGTAACAAGCTCCTTCCCACCATTCAACAAATATAGCATAAAGGCTGCAAGATTCACATCTTAAATTGGGCCAGATTGAAGTCGTAAGAACCCTTGGATAAGAATAAAATCTTCCCCCAAACTGTCTGCTTTGTAATACAGAAATATAGTGGAACACTGAATCTAGATCAGAGATGGGGGAACCTTGGCCCTCAAGATATTGTGGGGCTACAGCTCCTATCACCCCTGACCATTGGCCATGCTGGTTGGGGCTGAAGAGTTTGAACAACATCTGGAGGGTCACAAGTTCCCCATTCCAGGTCTAGATAAAAGAGCTTTATTCTGGTTCCTGGTTCCTCCCAGCTCCACACCAAAGCCACTTTCATAGCTGTGTATGTACCACCTATTTTTGAAGCACATTAGTTCACTGAAAATTGCTCAAATGAAAGACATTTTGTGGTTAATTCTTTAACTCTTAGGAGGGCTATAGTATTGCTTTACTTAATTCTGCCAAAATATAGTCTATGGATAGAGGAACTGTAGTTTTTGTAGGGGCCCTGCTGCATGGTTGTCTTGGTATGTGATACTAACCACTTAATCTAACCCTTAAATTGTTTAAATTGAGGGTCATTTGGGCAATCTTTTTTGCAGGCTTCTTGATTACAAAGGAACTTTCTCCTACATCATGTGAACTTCCTTTCTTCCTGTTCCTTTAATCTTCTCCAGGGCTGAAAAGAGTGAGCGCTTCCAGATGAACAGTGGGCTTTGTTTTCCTAAGGTTACATTTAGGAATATTTGAATATTGTTTCCTGGATTGAAGGAAGCTTTCCATGACACAGCTTTAGGAACACTGGGCCTAGTTTTCAGATATGATCATATACCATAACTTGCTGGCAGAATGACTTTGCTTCTGCACAGTAAGAGGGGTAAAGATATACCTCAATATCTTCCAATTTTACTATAATTATTACTCAAATGAAAAGTCATTTATTTCTGCCAGAAAACAGCAACAAGAAGACAACTTTGTCCAGGAACCGGACAAGAATGATTCACTTCTCATATGGATACCAATTATTTTTTCTTTTTAGAACAGCAGTTGGTGAGTGTAATAATAGTTATAACAGGTTGAGTGGATAATTTAGTGATCGCATGTTTATGGCAGGCCTTTGTACAAATTCTCATTGAAACTGGGGGAATACTAACCACAAAAAAGGGATATTCTCTTTCCTTTTGTGTTGTGTCTTAGATTGTAAGCCTGTGGGCAGGGACTGTCTTGTTTTGAGTATATGTAGATACGCTGGGAGACTTTTTAGCTGAAGGGTAGGGTACAAATGGTAGAAAGATTTAAAATAAATTAAAAAGGGCCTCTGCCGAACAATGTTTTCCTCTATTTTCAATTTGTCAGTTAAGCTGTTAAAATGACAAGAAAGACATGTAGGTTAACTGTATCCCTGCTTTGATAAACCTTAATGCAACAGAATAGCACTTGTGGGTCAATACTGTACTAATATTTGCTGGCTGTTATGTTATATATGGCATAGAAATACACATGGAACATGCTGGCTTTCCCTTTTAAGTCAATGGGACGCTGAATGATTATAATGTTTTAAATTGAACTGGAGCTGCAAAAAAGGGCTTTTCCAAGTTTGTAAATAAAAACGGAGACATGTTTTCATCAAGAAAATGTAACAATTCTTTCATGTGGCTTAATTCTTTTTTGGATGAATGTCATCTTGATCCAAAAATATGCCTGCATTAGCCCACTGGAAGATCTGCTTAATTTATTTTTTTCCCCTAAATTACTGAATATTTGTCCATGAAACATGAACTAGAACACTGCTAAAGAAATGTGGTAATAGAAAGGACTTCATATCTGGATCCAAGCTAACTGCTTTAGCTGAATTAATTGAGAATATTTATGTGTTTAACTTTGCAATCTACTTGGAAGTAGCCTGAAAAAAGAGATAATTTACATCATTTGTAAGATTTAGACATCTCTCTTTGTTTGATCAGTTCCATAATGCTCCATTTATACAACAGAGTCACCCTGTCTACTATCTTATTATTTATTTGAAAGAAATGGTAGTTGAAATGAAAGCAACGTTTGTGTCCAGCTGAACATACTTCACTGACTTCAAAACTTTTGAGGTGCTTATTTCATTGAACATGTCCAGTGGCGGCAGATGAGGATGGTGAGGGGCCAGGAGATCAAATTCTTTGAGGAAAAGTTGAAGGAGTTGGGTATGCTTAGCCTGGAGAACAGACAATTAAGACGTGACCCCTTTCCATTTTGGCTGGAATTGTTTTACTGTTTTACATGTTTTTATAACTATGGCTATATTATTATAATATGCCTTGAGACCTTATTTCTTGTAAACAGCTTAGAGGTTTTGTTACGAAGCTGTATATAAATTTTGTTAAATAAATTTTAAAAAATGGTGAAGGGTGAATAAGCAATCTTATAAATAAATAAAAATAAATATGATAGTGACATGGGGGTTGGGTTAAATAATAATATTAATAATAATTTATATTTATTAGTCGCTTTCCTTGCAAAGCAACCAAAGCGACTTACAACAATAAGATTAAATCCAATTATAACAAACCCATTAAAATAACAAGCACAACACAACCTAAAAACAGATCAGTACAAATAAAGACAGGACTTGCAAGACTGCCACATTAAAAGAGGCCATTGATACCTAACGTTCTTCAAATTAAGGGCCAAAACCCTGGATAAAAAAGATTTTTGCCTGGCACCTGAAAATAGATAATGATGGTGCTAGGCGTACCTTCCTGGAGAGAGCATTCCACAAGTGGGGGCCATCACTGAAAAGGCCCATTCTCATGTTGCCACCCTCTCACTTCCCTTGGAGGGGGCACATGGAGAATGGTCTGAGATGAAGAATACAGGATCCAGGCTGGTTTATGTGGGGAGAGGCAGCCCTTGAGGTATTGAGGTCCTGAGCCGCATACAGCTTTATAAATCAAAACCAGCACTTTAAATTGAGCCCCGAAACTAACTGATAGCCAATGCAGTTATATGTTCTGACCATCCTGTCCCACTTAATCTGGCTGCCAAATTTTGCACCAGCTGCAGTTTCCGAACATCTTAAAAGGCAACCCCACAGATAACGCATTGCAGTAATCCAACCTAGAGATTACCAGAACATAGACAACTGAAGTTAGGCTGCCCCTATCCAGATGGGCACAGCTGGGCTACCAATTAAAGCTGATGAAAGGCACTCCGCACCACTGAGGCCACTTGACCTCAAGAGACAATAATGGATCCAGAAGTACTCCCAAGTACGTACCCCCTCCTTCAGAAGGAATGTAATAACCCCATCCAGAGCAGACCTTGCCCCACCCATCTGGTCTAGGGAAACACCCACTAACAGTGTCTCAGTCTTGTCTGTATTAAGGCAACTGCCCCCCTTGTCCTGGCTGCAGGTGCCTATGCATCATCATCATCTTTCTTCTTCTTCTTCTTCTTCTTCTTCTTCTTCTTCTTATTATTATTATTATTATTATTATTATTATTATTATCTGTTTTATCCTAAAGAACACACTGTGCACATTTCAACTGACTACGGTAGAGAAAGAGATGAAACGGCACAGCTCATTCCATTGCTTTGGCTGGGACCAACTGGTATTTGGCTCCTCCTCTCCCAGATTAGTCTCAGTAGCCGTTCTTCATAGACATTATCCCTATTTAAATGACCTTCAAGATCTCTTCTGATTCTAAGCTTATGAGAATTGTTTATATTGGTACCACTACTATATGCCATGCCAGCCATTGCTTTCTTCATGCTTAGAAGACACAATTTCACCTGCTACAAGCCTGCACCAAAACAAAACTTACTGTGGACAGCACAGCCTGAGCCAGTCCCATAATCCTCTTTCAGTATGCCGAGCAGGGAATCAGAGAGAGCAGGGAGTATCGGATACACAGCCCATCTAAATTAAGTAATGCTCAAACATGCCAGACCTGGAAACAAAGCCCTATGAGGAGAAACTGAAAGAAATGGGCATGTTTAGCCTTCAGAAGACAGGGGAGATATGATAGCACTCTTCAAGTACTTGAAAGGTTGTCACACAGCGGAGGGCCAGGATCTCTTCTCAATCATGCCAGAATGCAGGACACAGAATAATGGGTTCAAGTTATAGAATGCCAGATTTTGGTTGAACATCAGGAAAAACTTCCCAACTCTTAGAGAATACGACAATGAAACCAATCGCCTAGGGAGGTGGTGGGCTCTCCAACACTGGAGGCATTCAAGAGGCAGCTGGACAGCCACCTATCGGGTATGCTTTAAGTTGGATTCCTGCATTGAGTAGGGAGTTGGACCCAATGGCCTTATAGGCTCCTTCCAACTTTACTATTCTCTGGTTCTATGCCTTCTTTCATGCTTTTAGGAGAATCTGTGAATTGGAGTTAAAAATATTTCCAGTCATAAACATTTTTTTTGCTTGAGAATATATTATCTATAACCTCCCTTGTAGACTCTGGGAATGCTGTGGACATAATATATCTCGACTTCAGCAAAGCTTTTGACAAAGTGCCCCATGATATTCTGATTAGCAAGCTAGCTAAATGTGGGCTGGATGGAACAACTATCAGATGGATCCACAGTTGGCTCCAGAATCAAACTCAAAGAGTGCTTATCAATGGTTTCTTCTCAAACTGGACAGAACTAACAAGTGCGGTACCACAGGGCTCGGTCTCCAGTGCTCTTCAACATTTTTATTAATGACTTGGATGAGGAGGTACAGAGCATGCTTATCAAATTTGCAGATGATACAAAGTTCGGGGGCACAACTAATACCATGGAAGACAGAAACAAAATTCAAAGGGACCTTGATAGGCTGGAGCATTGGGCTGAAAGCAATAGAATGAAATTCAATAGGGATAAATGCAAAGTTCTACACTTAGGAAAAAGAAACCAAATGCACAGTTATAAGATGGGGGATACTTGGCTCAGCAGTACACCATGTGAGAAGGATCTTGGAATTGTCGCTGATCACAAGCTGAATATGAGCCAACAGTGTGATGTGGCTGCAAAAAAGGCAAATGCTATATTAGGCTGCATTAACAGAAGTATAGTTTCCAAATTGCGTTAAGTATTAGTTCCCCTCTATTTAGTACTGGTTAGGCCTCATCTTGAATACTGCATCCAGTTCTGGTCTCCGCACTTCAAGAAGGATGCAGACAAACTGGAACAGGTTCAGAGGAGGGCAACAAGGATGATAAGGGGACTGGAAACAAAGCCCTATGAGGAGAGACTAAAAGAACTGGGCATGTTTAGTCTGGAGAAGACTAAGGGAAGATATGATTACACTCTTCAAGTACATGAAAGGTTGTCACATAGAGGAGGGCTGGGATATCTTCTCGATCGTCCCAGAGTGCAGGACACGGAATAATGGGCTCAAGTTGCAGGAAGCCAGATTTTGACTGGACATCTGGAAAAAATTCCTAACTGTTAGAGCCATACGACAATGGAACCAATTACCTAGAGAGGTAGTGGGCTCTCCGACACTGGAGGCATTCAAGAGGCAGCTGGACAGCCATCTGTCAGGAATGCTTTGATTTGGATTCCTGCATTGAGCAGAGGGTTGGACTTGATGGCCATATAGGCCCCTTCCAACTCTACTATTCTATGATTAATATTTCATTTATATACCACCTTTTTCTGCAAAGAGCTCAAGGTGGTATACATGGTTCTCCCCTCCCCATTTTATCCTCACAATAACCCTGTGAGGTACGTTAAGCTGAGAGGCTGTGATTGGCCCAAGGTAACCCAGTACGCTTCATGGCTGAGTGGGAATTCAAAGCCTGGTCTTACAGGTCATAGCCCAGTGCTCTAGCCATTAGACCACACTGGCTCTCATCAAGTTTAATGGAAGCATCTATTCATTTTAAGGGGAAGAGTTTTATAAGTGTGTAAATAATTTTTGATGAACTTTTTTTTACATGTGAAGGATATTGGTCTGTTACATTAGTGTAAAACTGATTTGATTAATTTTATGCCATCTGTGCAAAACTGCTGCTTGGGTTCAGTAGGATTATGTTGGGTCTTGATAGGGCTGTGGAGTCGGTATGTCAAACCTTCGACTCCGACTCCTCTATTTTTCTACTGTCCGACTCAACTCCTTCATAAATGGCAAATGTATATTAATTTTTGTACTGTCTGACTCTGACTCCTTCATAAATGGCAAATGTATATTAATGTATTAATAATAATATTAAAATATTAATTTTATTTTGAAGTCGGAGTCAATACATTTCTACCGACTCCAACTCCACCCAAAATTGCTTCCGACTCCACGACTCTGACTCCACAGCCCTGTTGATAAGGACTCAATCTATCCTAAAACTAGAGTTCTTATACGTTGCAGTGGCTAAAAGGGTGAGCTGTGAAAATTAAAATTTCTAGTCTGAATTTACAAGGCTGCAATTGGGAAGATCTTTTAGCCACAGGCCTCCATATACAATATGGGGATGATACTAACTAGCTGACCATTGTAGAGAAAATTATCAAGAAAATGTATAGTAAGTGCTTTGAACCGATACATGCTATTTTGTGTGTGTGTAAAGAATAACAAAGACAATTTCTTTGAGGACGGATCTTCAACATATCTGCCTCCTGCATACAGAATTGATACCACATTGTGTCACAAGTAGGCAGAGGTGGCAGCAAATAATATGCAGCCTATCAAGGTTTTGATAGCTTTGGAAAACTGAAGGCAGTACTGGGGGAGGGGGGCAGGCAAAAACTCCAGGGTCACTAGCTAAGTTGGAGGAATTCTTAGTTGGAGGAATTCTTTCCCCTTGTTTCTACATATAACAAGCAAAACACATTCACAGAATCACCAAACACAAAAACAGATTTATAGAACCCTTTCCCTCCACAAGACCCTATATCTGATTTGGCAAATTCCTTTTGCATCTCAGGAAGGTAAGAAGAAGGGCCATGGCTAAATGGCAGAAGCCAGGCTTTGCATCCAAAAGGTCCCAGGTTCAGTCCCTGGCATCTCCAGGTAGGGCTGGAAAAGACTCCTCAGTTTCTGGACAGAGGTGCTGGCAGATGGATCAGTGTGGTCTGACTAAATTTAAGGCAGCTTCCAATCGAAGTGAAAGGGTTTTTTTTGGGGGGGGGGATTGTTGTGTTCTCAATTGTGAACGTGAAAATGCCCTCTTCCACCTACAGCAGCCATGTAAGAACAACAGCCCTATGACAAGTAGAAGGAAGGAAGAAGGCAAAGGCACTTGTTTTATGAAGTTTGTAGCTGCTTTGGAGTTCCAATAAGGAACACAATACAAATCAAGTGATAAAAAGTTTTATTTAAAATAATGGGTATTACACTCATCCTTTTGGTACTAGGGTTGACACATTGTTACATCTTTTAAAATCTTGAGAATTCCTAGTGGACAGCAAAGGCTTTTTTGAGTACATAAAGTAAGATTAAAATATATAGCATACAATTCTATTCTTTTTATAAAAATGCAATAATTTACTAGGCATTGAATACATAGTATAGATGTTAATGAAACACTAGTGCTAGAATGATCAACTGGGAAAAAATGCCAAAAAGCTTGTATCTATTAATATGTTTTTATAATAGTTGCACAGACAGCACAAATTATTTGAGCAGCTGTAAATTTAGTTCACACTGTCAACTGTAACCAGTATGTTCCATAAATATTCCAAAATATATGGAGTTATAGTAATAAAATACACATTCTGCACATGCTGTCTAGTGCTGAGCACAGTAGAGAATTCAGAGTTCTATTATACTGCTTCTGTCTCTAGGGTTTATTTCACATAATCCTGCTTTATGAGCAATATAAGTGAAAACAGTCAAACTTTTTTTCTTTTTGATATGCTGCTTCTTGTAACTGGAATGTCTCTGCTCATAAAAATAAATGTGTTTCTGCTTCCTGATATATTTTATATATAAGAAGATTGAAACAAGCCCACTCATAGTGTGCAGTGTTCAATATTAAATCATTCTTACTGATATATTTTCCGTGTCTTTTTGGATGGGCAAGTTTTCTAAAATAATAATAATAAAAAACACCTCTGCTAGAGGTAGTATTTTGGGTGGTGATTTTGAAGTCTCTAATAACTTGGAAGCTCAAAAGAATGCTATTTACTGTGTTTGATAAATAACCATTGAGCCCAATTCAATAAAGCTACAGAATACCTACCTTATCATACTCTAATAGCATTATTTATTTATTTGTTACATTTAGATACTGCCCCATAGCCAAAGCTCTCTGGGCTGTTTACAGCAATTAAATTAATGTGGCTTTAGGAGCATTGTGTTTTCAGAGAGTCTGAAATAAGAGCTAAAACTACACATTCAAATATGTCCTTCAAAGGCAGATTTTAGTAAAATGTTACTGGGTTAATAAGCCCTCTCCCTCACCCCCACTCCTGAAAAAAAAACCCTTTAAAATTGGTTGGATTAAAGCTTTCTCGGTTATCATTTCTTGGTTTAGTTTCTCCTCATCAGGCCCTTACAGCTGACTATGATTCCATCCTTGGGAATATCAAAACACATTATGCTGCCAGAATTCATTGGCACCAACTGATGGAGTCAGAGCCTAACGCTATTACAAGGCCTGCAAACAGCTGCAACAGTAATACATCTGCAAGTCATTTGGAAATGGAACAGAAAGTATCCATTACACAGAATTGAACCTTATATATTAGTCTATTACTGCTAACACTTTTTCAGTGGCAGTACAAATAGGTCTCTCCCCCTTTCTGATTTAATTATATACAGTTGAATAAGTATCTAGTACAGCCAATAGGCAATATATCCTCAGTAGCCTGACTTACAGATCTTTGGTATGGCCCAATCTTTCTATAAAGGGTCTCACCAACTGAAATATTTTTCCTGCAGGTTATTCAGCTAATCCCATTCCCAGGTCAAGAATAGTTAAGTAACTTCGCACCTTTTCTCCAATGTAACCCCTCCTTGTGCCACATTCAAACTGACTCCCCAAAAAGATAATGAAGACTGCAGATTTAAGTCTAATTTCACAAAAGCCAAAATGAACTATTAAAACTGAATTATTCCAGCACTCGCTGCTGGTAGCCTAGCATTAAATAAGACTTCTGCAATGCACCAAATTGCCACACTCTTGGCCATGTATACAGCTTTGATAGGATTCATCTTTGCAGTGAAGTATCCAGTTCAGTAATTGTACTTGTAAGCAGGTCCCTTTGCAAACACCTCACTGCTCCAAAAGGGCTTCTAGAGTGACCTCCCATATACTTCCATTTTTTTTTGGCATGTGTAGTTTACCTTTTATAACCCAAGGAATAAATTAGAAGCCCATGTGTTACAATGCAGTTTGTACCATTTCCTATAAAGTGGTGAGGGACCTGGGAGGCCATTAAAAAGCACACTGTGAGCTGAACATAGGAGGGGTGGAGGTGAGCCCTTCACTCTCACCCATGCTTTTCCTCACAGAACTACTTTACAGCTGTTTTTCTACCAGCAGGGCGACAAGACTTGAGGTAATCCAGAAGAACAGGGGAAAAAACAGTAGGAGAGAAGCAGTTTCAGAAGTGTAAGAACAGAAAAGGCTCAGCACCTCCTACCTGGCATGCTGTAATCTAAATTTGCTCCCTCCACACATGCTGCATCCTGCTATAGGAAATCAGCAAAACCCACATTGTAATTGCCACGCTGCTGTAATGTCTAATTCAGCCCATATGCAGTCCCAGTATGTCACTGACTGGAAAGTCTCCTATTCCTGTCTCAAGAGCTGGTCGATGTATGAAGGGGAGCTCCACAACCCTCCATTCCATTGCATGTATTGATTGACTTCCTCTTTGTAAAGCACTGGCCAGTACTACAAGACAGTGGCTTACAAATATCTAGCAGTTCTATATCATGGGACTCTCATGCTTTTGCACAGAATCCTTGCAATTATATTTTGGTCTAGTTCCAGAGAATTCTGTGCAATGGATCCCTAAACTTCATCTTCCTCCCATAACTACTGTTACTGTAGTTCTGGGGGAAATTATTGTGCAGTCAGCCTAGGTCAGAGATAGGGAATCTGTGGCCCTCCAGATGTTGTTGGACTCCGGCTCCCATGAGCCCCAGCCAGCATAACAAATGGTCAGGAATAATAAGAGTTGTGGGCCAACATCTGGAGGGCCACAGGTTCCCCATCCCTGGCTTACATTTATAGCTTAGCTTCAACCTTTATGTAATTTACCCCTCACAGAGTTAGATCCTGGCAACTTCAAGGAACGACAGTTCCCAGGATTCTTTGGGGGACAATAATGTGTTTTGAATGTGCTTTAAAGTATGGTGTGTATGCAGCCAGAGACATGTAAAAATAACTCATTCTTAGATGTTTCAACTAATCATGTTTTGATTGAATTGCATGTGTACCATGCTTCAGCTTTCTGTCAGTTGTAGAAAAATTAACTTTAATATACTCGGGTGCACACATCTCTCTGTATAATTGCACTTATCTCTAGAAGTCCCAAACATTAGGTTTATCATAATGGCACTAAACATAAAAGAAAGAAAAATGTTTTTCTTCAGTGGATATGGCAAGAGACAACAGATGGGGAGGGAAAACGGTAGAAACCCCCAACAGTCATTTCAACAGCTGCAAAACTACCTAATTTCTTCTCTGATTTTGATTAATTTTGAATTAAGTATTGTTCCTAAGCTGTATTTTAAAACTTTAAAAATAAGGAAGCATTTAGTTTTTATCTTAATTACTGCATTTCAATAATGCTTTTTCTCACTATCACTCAAAACATCATTCAGACTTTGTTCATCAGTTGTCTGTGCAAAATTATGTTTTCAAGTATACTTCTACAGAAGGCAATTAAAGTCTGCTTGCAATTGGAAAGTAAGTCTAGGAAATTGTTTTCCTACTCAGTAACTTTCCTGTGTGCATTTAGAGCCCAAATTGCGTGCTTTTACTGGCAATTCATTTTCCTTGGTGTGAAATAAAACCAAAGCATATGTATATTTTTCTAATCTCAAAACAAATGGGAGACTGTATGGCTTATTACAGCAGGAAGGAAGATGTCCAATAAGACTTTGGACCAATGCATCTTTTCAGAAATTGTTATATAATTAAAAAAACTAATAGTAATTGTTACATGGTTGAAATTAGACTCTAGATCATCAAGCTGCGAATAATTTAATATTTTGGATATTACTGGGAGTGCAGTGATATCACAGAGAGATTGTAATGTTTTGGGTAAGATTGTCAAGATGTACAGTTATTCATAATGTTTTGGAAAGGTATAGGCAATTGATTCAGATTCTCTTTATATTTGGATTTTATCACATCATTTTTCTAGATATTTGTCTGTCTGGTTTGTTACTCTGGAGTTGAATTTGCTCCAACAGCACTGCCATTCATGTCAAGGAGCGTTCTGAATTTTTGGCCCATGTGTATTTCATAGACATGGTACATTCTAGTTGCCTAAGGGTTGTTACAAAGAAATATATAGCCATCACACCAGTTCCTCTGATTTTGAAAGAATTAAAAATTAAAATCAGGGACTATGAATTAGTGCTCAGGGTATGCTAAGGGTGATACTGCCAAGATTTTATGGGTACAAAGGTTTAGTGTAAAGAAACATTAATTCGTATTAATAAACTGTTCTTGTGATAGATGAAGGAGGTTGAAAGCATGTTGTTTGGCCCCAAAGGATAAAAGTTACCAGAGGTTACTTTACCTGACATACTAGCTTGAATATAGGGTGTACAAGTGCTGGAGGAGGGTGGTAACAAGGGGAGAAGTGTTCTGTCACTCCATTCTTAAAAAGAAAATCAATTGTTTTAATTTATCAGAATGGCATCCTTTTTATGTCAAGTTTTGCTCATTTGGTCTTTTCTGTTTTCATTTTCCACTGATTTCAGCAAAAGATCCAGGCACTCTTCTGCTGCCTGCAACTTGGGTATTTCTCATCCAATTTGCATGATTTTTTAATATTTTACTACCCTCTAACGGAACAAAATGGCCAAATTTCAGAGAGAAAGAAAAGGGATGCCTATATTATAATTTAAAAAGTCACAAAGATGAATGGCCAAACTTTTTAAAAATGTCATCTATTTTTAGTCCAAGTCCAGGACCCCAACAGGTGCTCACACAATGTGAAATTAAAAAATCCAAAAGGATTTTTAAGACTTAGGGATCAATGGACCATTGATATTCTAAGCCTTGGGAGAAAGAAGCTGTACAGCCCCAGAGTTTATCTAACCAAGCTCCTGGAAAACAACCTGAAAAATAAGGACTATTATAAATCCCACTAGCTGCTAAACTCCCCTCGTCCCTATCTGTCCTTTACCTCTTTAGCGTATGGTGAGTTTTTTTAGGCAAAAAGGAACGGCTTGGATGTTCAGTACAAATTGGACCACCAAATGGTGTTCAGGATTAGACTATAAATAGACCTAACTAAAAAAAACCCTCCCCTTTCCCCTATAACCTCAGACTGATCTGGCTACTGCTACAGTAAATGAAACCTTTTTTTAAAACAAAACAAAAAAATACACAGATGCCTGTTCTGAAGTCATTCATTTCTATTTAATTTGTTTGTGGTAAAGAACGCACACCCCTAATATGTGTTGCTCAACAAATACTGAATGCAGTGCACACTGCCTGAAAAGCCAGTGCCTTGGCAGTTAACTCAGGTGGAACTAGTTGAGAGGAGAGCCTGAAGCTCTTGACTGAGGCTGTTGGGTTGGCATAAGGACAGGGCCACATCCTTTTTATGCTAAACTTTTGCCAGACTCTGCTTGTCTAGGAAGCATGGGGTACCACGTAACGTTTTGTGGCAGTGATTAATAATGTATTTGTAATTTTACTTTTTATTTTACCCCTAATTCTTCTAGTTGGAGTAAGCTGTTTTAGTATTTTCAATTGTCCGTTCTGGTTTCTAGCCTCTAAATGTTGGGGAAGTAGGGTTGATAAGCGCACCCTTTAATCCTTAGTTTGGGAAGGCTTTTTCCCATGTTGTGATTTTACTGCCTCATATTTTGCTTTCCGATTCATAACATTTTATTGTACTGTGCTGTATATTTTGTTGGAATGGAAGCTTTGGAGCCAAAAAGCAGTCTATAAATTAATGAAATGTATCTGAAAAAAAAGACAAAAAAAACTGCTCAGTGTGGTTATTTCTGGATTTCAGCAGCATTACCAATTATGGTTATTGTTGGGCAGTTGGTAAAGGACCTATTTTACCCACACTGATGCGGCTGTATTGGATGAATGTTTCATTAAACACAATGGTTTTGGCAATTCCTCCTCCACCCTACCCTACCCCACCCCACCCCATCTTCTAAATCTCCTCTGGAGAGGCCCCCAACCCTCTGGGGCAGAAGTGGAAGGGCTGCAGGAGAAACAAGGAATCTCCAAACACTGATTTGCTTCCAGTTCCACTGACAGAAGGAGCATAGGAAGTTGCCTTATACTGTGTCAGAGTATTCGTACCATTTGACACAACCCTCAGCCATAAAAACTGGCTAAATTAACATTGGCCTAAATCATAATTTAGTATGATGTAAACAACAAGGAACAAGCTGCACTGGTGCTCAGGTTTGTATACTCTCTACTTCCTTTTTCTTATTTCACCTTCCTGGCAGTTCAGGCACTTTCACTTCAGCTTTTAACCACAGCTTGCCATGTTGCTCAGACGCCAAACTGTGGTTAATCTTAACTATGGCTAATTTAAAGACCCAACAAAGAATCATGCTGGCTGACTTTGGGGTATATTTGTACCCCAATGAGATTTCCAATGGAAGGATGGGGTAACTTTGTCCCCCAGAGACCATTTTTTCTGTGTTGTTAGCACAAGTATACTTGACAATACCAAAACACCAAAACACCCCCCCCAAAAACCCCCACCTTATTCAGGAGGTAGAATTTTTCTGAGCTAGCCCCTTCCCCATGCTTCTTGAGTAAACAACACAATTTGCTCCTGGAGCTTTTTGCTGGGGCTTATTTAGACACTACTAGTTTTTTTTGTTTTCCAAAAGAAAAACAATAAGTGGTGTTTGTTTTCTAAAAGAAAAACCAGAGCTTGGAAGTAACTAGTTACAAGTAACAAATTACTTGTAATTCATTACTTTTTTGAGTAACGAATGGGTAATTCCTTTACATTTTGATTGTAATAGAACTAGGAGTAATTTTACTACTTTTGTGGAGTAATTGTAACGTTTCCAGAATTACTTTTGGGCATTATTTGGGGGGGAGCAGGGCAAGTCTTCTGCTCCTCTGATTTGTAGATGAAAATCATGTGCCTCAAACTGGGCTTCTGTGCAGTGTTGCTCTTTCCTCATGCTCTGTGGATGGGTAGGAGGTGACGAGGGAGGAGGCAGAGAGTGAGACGGGGTGGAGTGGAGAAAACAATTATTTAAAAAAATGGATAGTGGTGGTGAAGAATGGAGTGGAGGGGAAAAGGATCTGGAGGTCAAGAACATGGATAAAGGAGGAGAAGGAGGCAGCAGCAGAATGGAGATAAAGAACTGTGGAGGTGAAAGATGACAAGATGTGTGTGTGTGTGTGAATACTATGTTTGCACATGCCACACAAAGTGGCCACCACCACCCTCTCTGGCTACTGTGCTGCATTTGCAGTATTTTAACTTTTTTGCATCTCAGGGGAAAATGTTTGCTTGAGTGAGTGTCCCTTAGTTGGTGGCAGGGCAGGGTCTGGGAGGTGGTTAAGTAAGAGAGATTATGCTGGCTGGCTGAGTGGGGGGGGTGCACTTGGTTTGACGTGGAAAGATCTAAGTAGTGGCCTCTGCCTTTCTCCCCACCACCCTTACCAGCGGAGAGACCACCATTGCTATCTTATGAATAAAAATAATTATTCTACTACCTCTGTATGTGTTTGTTTATTTTTAATGTTGTTTTAGGCAGCAGCCAAGGCCAGCACCTTGTAGGCTTTTTTTTAAAGTAACTGAAATGTAATTGTAGTGATTACTTGGAGGAAAAGTAAAGTAATCAGTTACTTTCAGAGCAATTGTAATTGTAATGGTAATTACTACTTTTTTTGGGCCATGCAACTGTAACTGTAATTTATTACTTTTTAAAAGTAATCTTCCAAGCTCTGAGAAAAACAGTAAGTAGTAACTGGCCAAAATTTGAGAAGGCTATATAGGTTAAAATTAGTGACAATGTCCTAGCATCCTGTTTTTACACAATTTACATTGTGTAAATTACACAATGAAAAGTTGACCTAGGGTCCCCAGAAGTCAGGATTTATTTATTTATTTATTTATTTATATCCCGCCCTTCCTCCCAGCAGGAGCCCAGGGTAGCAAACAACAGGACCAAAAACACCTTTAAAATATCATATAAACGGACCTGAAAATACATTAAAACAAAACAACTTTAAAAACATTCTTTAAAAAAGCTTTAAAAACATCTTAAATAAAAAGGGTTAAAAAAACATATTGTTTAGGAAAAAAAGGTTTTAAAAAAGATATTAAAAGCAATTCCAACACAGACGCAGACTGGGATAGGTCTCAATTTAAAAGGCTTGTTGAAAGAGGAAAGTCTTCAATAGGCGCCGAAAAGATAGCAGAGATGGCGCCTGCCTAATATTTAAGGGGAAGGAGTTCCACAGGGTAGGTGCTACCACACTAAAGGTCCATTTCCTATGTTGTGCAGAATGTACCTCCTGATAAGAAGGTATCTGTAGGAGGCCCTCACCTGCAGAGTGCAGTTATCGACTGGGTATAAAAGGGGTAAGATGGTCTTTCAGGTATCCTGGTCTCAAGATATATAGGGCTTTGTACACCAGAACTAGAACCTTGAACTTGGCCCAGTAGCAAATGGGCAGCCAGTGCAATTCTTTCAGCAGCGGGGTGACATGTTGCTGATACCCTGCTCCAGTGAGTGGTCTCACTGCCGCACTTTGCACCAGCTGCAACTTCCGGACCAACCTCAAGGACAGCCCGTCATAGAGCCATTACAGTAATCCAGCCTGTAGTCCCTGGACTACAGTGGTCAGGATATCCTGGTCCAGAAACAGCCACAGCTGTCTTATCAGCCGCAGCTAGTAAAAGGCACTCCTAGTCATAGAGGTCACCTGGACCTCTAGCGACAAAGAGGGCCCCCAGACTACAAACCTGCTCTTTCAGAGGGAGTATGACCCCATCCAAAGCAGGCAACCGACCAATCATCTGAACTCGCGAACCACTAATCCACAGTTGCTCCGTCTTGCTAGGATTCAGACTCAGTTTATCGGCCCTATCCAGCCCATCACCAAGTCCAGGCAGCGGTCCAGGGCTTGCACGGCCTCTCCCGATTCAGACATTATGGAGAAATAAGAGCTGGGTATTGTCAGCATACTGCTGACACCTCGCCCCAAATCTCCTGTTGAATGCTAAGTCACCTTTACTAATATGGTTTGAAGTTGCTTGCTTGAAACTAATGATGATGTTCACCAGAGTTTGTTGGTTCAGATGAAACAATAAACCACTGTTAAATAAAGGTGGAAGTGAAAGCTTCTGAACTTATCCCCCCAGTTTGGCAATAAAAGGGGAACATCAGCTCATTCCTGCTTGTTCTATGTTATAAACTATGGTTTAACGCAATGTGAAAACGGCTAAGTTACTTCAGGGAAGGTGAGACTAAACAGAAGTAAGGCAAAGCAGAGGGATCAGATTTGGATAAGAGGAACCAGCTCTAAAATCATGTTCATCTCTAAAAGCATGATGTACTTTGTTCACTTACTGACATACAAACTGTATTATAAACAGTTGAATAAACACACGCAACACACGCATACAGGTTGGATTCAAACTCAGTCATGCTTAGAGCAGACCCATTAAAATCAATGGGACTAAGTTGGTCACAAGTAACTTGTCCCACAAATTTCAATGGTCTACTCTGTTCTTGCATAAAGCTGCAATCCTAACTCCATTTACCAGGGAGTAAGTTCCACTGAATTCTAGGGACCTTATTTCTGAGTAGGCATGGTTAGGATTGCAGCCCAACCCGGGATCCAATCCATATATATGATGTCCTGTTTGCTTTCAGCTACTTATGAAACACTTTCAAAGTTAGTCCCAATACACCAGAGTTATAGCTAACCTAAAGTAATGTATGGATAGCAGAGAGCCAATTGGCTAACTTCATATTCTTCATCGTACCTGGTCACAAACAAAGGAAGTTTTACTATATTAACACTTTTTAAAAAATGAAGGGCAGTAGAATTAAGCTAAAGGAGCTACCAGTCATAAGATAAAAATGTTTCCAAAAATAGAACTATTCCTCCCATTATGGCATATTTTATGTAGACTAAATAAAGGCACATGTGGGGATAAGTATTCTGTGTTGCTAATAGTTTTCCCCAAGCAAAATTGGTTTTAATCAAATATACCTAAAATGTGCATTATATCTAATAATAAACCTATGTTGGGATTTTATTGAAGTGAAATCAATCAAATCCTAAAGTCAATACTAGGACAGCTGATCTCTTCTTTCTCCTACAGGTTTAATACATGAATACTAGTGTACCTAATTACCTTCCAGCATTCTGAATTTCAATTCAAAGTTTTGAGGGCTCACTTCTAGAATCTGTTCTGCATGCTAGAACTGAACCTTATGCAGTAATAAAGGAGCATGCTTCTAAGCATGTACATGTTACTTTTTCTTGATTTCATACGAGGACTGCAACTCTCACACACCTGAAATTAGAAGGACTTCAGGTTGCATGAGCACTATCATCTCCACAGACATAAACTATTACACTAGTCTTGTCTTCAATACCTACTACAATAATATGCACATTAGTTTAAGCTAAAAGAGACTTTATTCAGCAGGTAGCCGGTAGTGCAACTTTATCCAAGACCATATTGAAAATGTAGTTTTATTTGATCAAAAGTGCCTTGTCCATTACAATTCAGTCCCAACTGATAGGTACTCTGCGTGGATTTTATAAGCAGGGATTTTCTAGATAAAGCTAAGCAATACAAGTGTGATACTGAGAATACAAAGTAGTACACAGTGGGAGATTGTTAGAAACAGAAGCTGTGATTTTGTGACTTCTCAAAGGGGATCCATATGTTAAAATAACTGACAGTGAGCAAACTCATTTACAGCACTTTAATTGTAATATAGATATTGTTTCATTGCCAGAATTAAGTAATTTGTCTGCACGTCTCCACATTTGGTTCAGTGTCATGGAGATAATCTCCCAGATGATGGCTGAGGCAGCCTGAATTTTGAGAGCTGAACATCATAATCCACAAAGGTGTATGGTGTATATTCATGATGCTGCAGATTCTTGTAGGTAGAAATGTCAAATACTTCTTGAGCAGTTTCAGCTGATGGTGTGGCCTCTACGGGGGAAAAATATACTTGTGAACTCAGAGATAAAAGAAGAAACATCTTTTCTGGCACCATCAGATTTCATATAGGTGGAGATTTCTCACTCTGCCACTCGAGACAGTAGCCAACTACTGATATTTTACAGGGAACCAAGAATACACCACAATATTCAAGAGAACTTAAATGTGAACATGTAGGATTGCCTCAAGATACAAATAATAAAAAAATGTATACATCTAGTTGCAACTCATTTCAAGGAGGTTAGTTTCTTTAAATATTCTCAAACAGGAATACTAATGCCGGATTCAAAACAGGAACATGTGCACATGAGACTCCTCCATACATGCAACTGAAGTTTTGCTTCTTGTATATGTCACAGCCATTCTCATTGCCAGAGAGAAGAAAGTGGCTTCTTTCTTTGGCAGGAAGAAGTGCTGCTGTGAAAAACAAGGAAGCGTAGCTCTGACTAGGCAACACAGCTTTCCTCTGCATATGCATGTTCTACTTTTAGATCCAGGGCTCACAGGTGCATTTTTATAGATTTTGCACCTGCTCCTCAGTCTTCTACTTCCAATGGAGAATATACAAAACCAAAGAGAGGTTTGCATTTTTCCCCTCAGAGGAGTATTTATCTCCCTAGTAAGTTCACAAAGGCCACAAGTAGTAGAAATCTACTGAAGGATGGACAAGTACTTTAAGTAATGCAATGAGAACTCTCGCACTGCCATGAAACACCACCTGGTACTCCTTTGGTTGTAACACAAAATTTCTATGAAAGCACCCACAAGTAGTTAGAAAGTATTACAACCACCCCTAATTTGCATGGCTCAGTGTTTCATTGAACATTTTAATTCTCATCCGCCCCTGTCATAATCAATAAATTAGTTTATGCTTTTAGACCTTTTTTAGTGTTTTCTTTAAAAAAATCTACACTCTCACCTCTATGTTCTATTTCTATTATTCCTTGGTCAGTAAACCAGCTGCAGAGGGCATAGAATATCAGATAGAAAAAGCTTGAACACAATGTTAGAGAGGCAAGAGATTTTGTGCACAGTCCAGCACTTAAGTCTCATTGATTTCCATGGGAAAATTCAGCATATGTTAAAGCCTTTCCCACTGAAATCAATGGGACTTTAAAATGCTTACCTTTGCCGGGATTATGCCCTAGATACAAACCCACAGCCAGATTTGGCTTTTAGTTACATTGACATCAGTTTCGAGAAGCTCCACTGGATTATACCTTGTCTGCTAAATACAGTCTATTTAAAGTTTCATGTTTCACCTACCTCCAGTTTTCCAATTATTTCAATTTTTCTAGGCTACAACCAAGGTAAAATGGAACACTGTCAAAGCATTCTCAGTATATGATCTCAGCAGAGCTTTTTCTAGTTGCTAGTGCCCTCTGTTGGATGGACAGAAGCCCAAACATTTGCAAAGCTTCTTGTGGGTACATATGAAAGAGTTTCGCCCAGCAGGATTCTTTGTTTTCTAGACCAGTTGCAAGTCATCTTCCAACTGGCTTCAATATTATTTTCTCTGCCTTATAAGTTGACTAATTATTGGGGAGATAAATAATGTGTCTTAGTACAAAATGTACTGATTTTTGAAGTACATGAGTGCACCACAAAAAACGAAAGAGTATAAAAAAGAACATAGTTTGAATTATGAATTTATCCAGTCTTTGAAGTACTGGGAGGGAGGGAAGTGATGAGAAATAATTTTTAGTGAGTTTTTGGTGCATTTTGAGACCAAAAGAGACTCCAAAATAGTCTACAAATGTAAAAACCAAATGAGTTCAATTTACAGAGAGATGTTACTAAGGAAGAACACCAGGGAAAGTCACATGCTATGAATGTCCTTTGTTGCTAAATCTGGGCTCTGGTAAGCTGTATCTCTGCTAGCCTGAAGGCACAGCTTCTCCATCACTCCCCGGCTGCCAAAGTAAACTTTGTTCCTTGTGATCCCATTAGCACAAGAGGCAGCTTCTACCATTGTAAGAGCATTGCAAGAGGGGGAAAAAGACATGAACAAGGAGTATTGGAGGAACAGACAGTCCCAGCAGAAAAGCAGCTGTTAAGCCTGAGGGCAAGCTCTGGGCAGGAAGAGCAAGAGACTGCAAAATAGGTTGCTCAATAGCCTCATTGTGCTTCTAGCAAAACTCGGTCAAAATTTTGATTTTGTTATGGTTGCCCATTTTCATTTGGCTCACTTCAGTTTCAAAGCCCCCACTTCCCAATTAGTTTTTAATAGTTCAAATAGTTAAGACCACTGGTATAAATAGTTCAAATAGTTAAGACCACTGGTACAGACAAAATTAAGGAGAATGCTATGAAAACACTGCCATCTTCCATTGACAACCTAAAAGCTAAACAGGAGAATCAAAGAACAGAAGACTAGAAAGGCAAAGAATTGGACAAAGAACTCATCAGCAAAGTGAAAAAGTCTGCTCAAATGACCATAAAGCTCCAAGAAAGAGTGGAAGGGATTCCAGAAGGTTTTCAAATAACACTAGTAAGAGTGAAAAGGTATTTGCTCATCTAAAGCCCTCATCTCCCACAGGACATCAGTGCAGATCAAACAAGATAAAGTGATACCCTGAATAGTGCTGTGTTGTTCAGTCTGAGCTCCTGCTTCTAGGACAGTCTCCTCCTTCACTGTGGTTTCTGCCACTGGCATTCTGCCTTCCAAATCCTCTCCTTGCAGCTCAGCAGCAGTTCTTCCTTGCATTTCAGCCTTTTGTGTCTCCCTTGCTACATTTTCTTCCTGTCTCAGCAAAGTCAGATTTTGTGCCACACTTTGTGGAGGCCCCGACTGAATTCTCGACAATGTACTTGAAGTTGCTTCAGGGAGAGACGCCTCTAGATGTTTAGCTGTAACTTCTGTTGGCTTTTGACTCTCTGCAACTTTTGTTCCCAAGCCTGTACTCTTTAAGTGTGTTTCTTCATATCTTTGTTTTGTGGCACGTTTTGACAAATCTGACCTTAACCATTTATCACCACCTGTTGTCCGATGCAACTCCTTTTGTTGGATAGGGGTTTCTGTGAATCCAGGACTACAAGGGGACTTCTCAGGTGCTTTGTCCTTTATTTGCTCTTGGGAAAAATGTTTTTCTCTTGTTATTTTTGTCTTCTTTGTTCTATTCTCAGAAGCAAGAGGATCTCGACTTGGAAATGATATTTTGGTTTTTATTGTATCTTTGAAGGCATTATCTTCTTCAGAATCAGAGCTAGAATCTGACTCAGAGCTTGATGAAGAGGATGTCTCTCCATCTGCCTTCTTCTTACTCAAGCCTCCTGTTGAGGAGAAAACAGACTGTCCCTCAAGAGAAGGAAACTTTGCTCTCTGAGGAAATGTTACCACAGTTTTCTTTGCCAAGGATTTCCTCAGATCTTCATCTTTTCTTTTTACAGCAGCAGCAGGTTTAGTGTTAATTATGATCTCACCTTTATCTGTAAATTGTGGAAAAGAATTAGGAGACAGCTTTTAGAGGACATTTAACTGCTGTTTTGGTACACTCCTTTGGTGCCAATTACATTTATAAAATGGCAGAGAGGAATATAATTTTTGAATAGACAGTTTCAAATATACCTATTAATATGGAAATATTTGTGAAATTATCTGGAATAAACACCAGTTTAGAAGTTCAGATTCCATTAGGCGCTGCATTTCATATAAATATGCACCCAAAGAGGCCTTTGCTTGCAGAAGTTCCTTATAGGAACATGAAGAGTATTTCTTCCTTGTGGTGTCACACTGCTTGTGAACATAATGTTGTCAGAAACACTCTGTTCCAATCTTTGAACTGGGGATGAAAACACTTTCCTATCTCCTCAAGTGCATTTTGAAGAGTATATTTAGCTGTGTGAAAAAGATATTTAGTGCTGCAGTATCTAAGTACCTTAACTACATTCAATATATTTTGTGAGAAGTTGATTCAAACAAAGCATTTCAGTGCTACCACAACTTTCAACAACTGCAATAGAATATGTTGCAAGTGCAACATTTATATATTATGAATGGCTTTACACTGGAAATTAAACACTTGCTTTTCAGTATAATGAAATTTATATGTTTCTATATTTGTCATGCAAAATGAGTATTTTGTCTTTCAGTGGTGCTTCCTATGGCTATTTCGTTCCCATTTCTTATCACAATGAAGTTTTAGTGGTCTCCTTTTACTTACATAAATTGTGTTGATCTATACCAAGGAATATGTAAATGAAGAGCAACTGTCATATCCACCACCTCTGAAAATAAGAATTGTCTTGCTGGATCAGACCCAGGTCCATCTAGTCTAGCAATCTATTGCAACAGAAGCAGCTATCCATATGCCTCTGGGCACTCAAAAGCAGGGTATGAATGTAGCAGATTTCCCAGAATTCAAGGAATTCTGTCTTTACACATGAAGAGTCCAATAACCACTGACAGCCCTTTCCCTCAGCGATACATCTAGTTCTTTTTTAAAAGCCATTTAAGCTAGTGACCACCAGAGCTTCTTGTGGCAGTGAATTCTGTATGTTGAAAAAAGATGTTGCACTAATGCAAGACCTCAAGGAGACAGAAGCAACATTTACTGGATCACAACTGCCCCAAGACATTTTGCAGACTGCATGATCTAGAAGTGCAGCCAGGATTTCTTTGATGCGGGGGAAGTAACACATGTTGCTTCACCTGTATGCCTAAAAACCATTGCCACCCCAAGCAACTACTTGGGCTCTTTGTACAGTTAGGCCACCCCAGCAGAAAAATTGAATGAATGTAAAGCATTAACACCACCTTTCCTGAAACACAGACTGGAGAGTTGTGTTCTTTGTTGCAGAATATGTCCCTATATTCTTGTACCAACTGTTTTTATCGTTTCAGTGAATCCTCATGGCATACTACCCTTTTCCTAGGAGGTCCACATCAGCTGTATGCAAAGTAGGACAGAAAATACAGTTGCAAGTCTCAATAATTCTTTCCACATATCCTATAACAGTTAATCATTGTTATTGGCAGTTGAAAAGTACTGTAGCATCTTTCAACAAGGCAAAGCACAAAAAAGAACCAAGCATTGCACAGGCAGGTAAAGCATCAGGGACTGGCACTAAACTGAAGCAGGATGTCCAACTGTTTGCCCCTCATTAGCCATACCCAAGCCAAGCTTGTTTCATCAGACTGGCTCAAGCTCCCATGGCCTAATTGTCGCAAACAAATTCCTTGCATATAGAAAAACTAGATGTTGGGGGAAACGGTTCTCTATGACATGCTAGCTATCTATAGTATATGTTTTTGTTTTGTATGCAGAAGAACATGCAATCATGTGAACCACACTTGCAGTCTAAAAGATCCAATCCAGACATAGATCTGCCACCTTGCTGGACAAAATGGGAATCTCAAAGTCAAGGTTACAGACCAGTCCACTACTGTGACTGGAACCAAACTAGTGACCATTACTTCTTTTGTCCCTGTTCTGCTTGCTAGCCCTTGTCTTGCCCCACATCTTCTGAACAGATATTTTCTTCCTTTAGTTTTTAGCTCAAATGCTGCTTGAACCATAACTGTTTTGTTCCAAACACTGTCTTCTGTTTTTTTATTCCTTTGCAATGTACTGGGTGCATTTCCTTGACTTGTTCCCAAGTTCCTGAGCTAATCACAGCAAGATATATTTTGGGGGCATTTAAGCGATAAAATGTATGATGATAATGCAGGGAATTGTAAGGTATATGTTTCATATCTACGAAAATTAATTCATTTCTAAGATGTCCTTGTACCAAGTGCACTTAACAGAAGCCTTAACAGAGAGTGCCAAAAGACATTAAATAAATAAGTCAGCATGGAACTAAGACAGAGTTGTATACATGCTGTGAAGCTCAGACAGCTAAGGAGGAATGAAGTAATCAAAGTGGAACATTAGCATGGCCATCATTACTGGGAAAAAGGAGGACAGTATCTAAAAGCATGGTAGCAGAATTATTCATTTTCAGCTTATTCATCAGTCATGTTAGCATGGGAAAATTAATTAGGGACTGAACAAAAATTTAGCTTGAAAGTCAATGGCCACATTGCAGCAACTTTCTAAGTTGCAGTACTCCCCACTTAACTCTCTCACACACCTACACCTCAAGTGCTACTGAATTTGGTCCAACTGAAGAATAATCACCACCACTGACGACTGGACTGCTATATAGTGAAACTGTTTTCCACAGTGTTTTTAAGGATGCAAAGCATGGATGGCAAGAATAGCAGAGGTGGTACACTTCTGACAGAGGACAACTATACTATCTATCAAACTAGCAGAACCCATTTCACTTCCAGTAGCATCAGAAAAGCAGCATCTATGTACTCAATTTTTATTTTCCATTGATGCTCACAGGAAATGTGTCCCTTCATCAGTGCAAAAGACCAAGTGTGGTGCACACTCTTCAGTCTAGAATATGTGGGCTACTCCTCCACAGCATGTGGAGAGTCAGGGGAAGACCAGGCTATGATGCTCTTGTACAACCTTCCTTGCATTCATTTTTACAGGCTATTCAAACAGATCTGAGAAACGAAGCTCTGCAATATAAAAAATATAACAATTCTCTTTGAGGATAGGTAGGGATGACAGGAGGCTTGCAGCACAATGACATGTATACCATATTGTGCCAAAAACATATCCCAAGAACAGATGAACATAGCATAGATATAATAAGAATTATAAACTGCATTGGGTGGACTAATTTCCTTATGCTCCACTTACCTGTCAGTATCCATCTGTTAGACATTGTTAAACAAACTCTGTAAGCAGAAATAACAAACCTGGCCCTCCAGAAGTTGTTTGGACTCCAGCTCCCATCAGCCCCAGGCAGTATGGCCAGTAATCTGCCACCTTGCTAAAAGTTTATAACAACATTCTTCTTAAATTTCTGTCCTTATTATAATGTCTATTACATTGGAATGTCACAGAGTTTCAACATTATATGTTTAATGGTTTGACAACCGCAAGTGTTACTGCACTGAGTGTTTTAATCTCTTAAAAACTCTTAGAATAATGTGATTTTAAAAATAAACCTTGAAACGTTAGATGAACAACCTGTGCCACACAATTCTTTAAAAGCAATTTTAGAATTCCTTTATAGAACACTTAGAATCAACCACTGTACGTAGTTTTAAATATTTGAATCTTAACATTCTACATACCATTAAAATAAACAAATCTTGATCAATATTGCTACAAAAATGTATGGAAAGCATCATATTATAGCTTGCGTAGTTAATAAACAATGAAAAGGTTTCTTACTTTTTTTTGAGCCTTTCTTAGAGTCCCCTGGTTTGGTACTGAAAGAAACAGCAGAACGTAGGCTTCGAAGCCCCCATGCTTGCAACTGAAAGAATTAAGAAAGACACTTGATTTAATTATGTCATTTTTAATTAGCAAGGCTAAAAATGAATAAATAACAAGTATAAAGTACAGTGTAGACTAATATGGCAAAAATTAGGGGTTTATGTACAGTAATGGTGAATAAGAATCTCTGTGAGTGACGTGTTTTAAGTAAGAAAATGAAGAAATTTTTAATGCTGTCTTTAACTAACAAAAGGCTTTGTTGCTCTGTGTATATCCATTTGCACCAAGAAATGGAACATTCATAAATATTTAGATATTTAAAACGACACACTTTTCCTCTCAGACATCAAATATACTTACTTCAGGGCTCTGAACATTTTTAAAAGTCCTAGGTGCTCACATCAAATGCTTAAATGGAACGTTAGAATATGATGCTAGCACCTAGAAATGCGTTTCTTTTTCCTCCACCCACCAACAGCCTCAATACACAACTGACTTACAAATGAATGAGGGGATATTTTTCCAAATGTGGCTATGGTCATGCGAGTGTAATGTTTGATGGGGGGGCAAATACACCCCTTCTACATCATTGTGGAACAGGGATGGGGAACTTTTTTCAGCCTGAGGGCTACATTTCCTTCTGTACAACCTTCTGAGGGCCACATACCAGAGACAGAAGGAGCCAGACTCAAAAATGGGAGGAACAATGAATGAAAATATTACCTTTGTGCACCACACACACTCACACACCTCTCTTTATCCTTCATCCAGGCAAGCAAGAGGCATTATCAGAGTTTAAAGACAGATTCTAGCCAGGCAAAAATAGTTGGGGTGGGAAAGAGTGCCAGTGAGGGGGTGTGGCCTGGGGAGAGAATGTGTGGCCCGGCAAGATTTTCAAGAGCCAACTAGAGAGTTAGCTGGAGGGCTGTATTCAGCACCTGGGCCTTAGGGTTCCCACTCCTATTGTAAGATACTAGACAAATGTAGAATATAAAACTACCATGGAAGAAACTACTACTTCTTTCATTCATAGTCCAAATGACAAGTGGCTCAATAACCACACATAAAGAAATACTGCAGAATTTAAAGCTTCATATTCAAAACCTGTACCACAACAACCTGCAGATAATACTACCAATTATAGGAATAAGAATAAGGAGCAAGAATTCAGGCTAACCATGTCAGTACTTGTACTAGTATAAAATTTAATACAACAGTAAAGACCAATTTAAAACCTAAAGTGGTTTAAAAAGCTTCAAGTAATTGTTCCTCCTGAGAATGATAATTAAGCTACCATTTAGTCACAACTTCTAATTGTTTCCATAAGCATCTCATTCAAACACTCTTGTAATATCATTGAAATATCACTATTATATGAAGATAAGTCACCACACCACAGGTTATTGGGAGACCCCTATTCTCCACTTAGAGCTACAGTTTCAGGAGTACTCTGAGAAGAGGAACTGTTAAACCGCTCTAAAAGCTGTAGGAGTCTCCTAATAACTCTCAGTACCTTTCATAAACTATACCGCCCAGGATTCTTTGGGGGAAGTCATGACTGTTTAAAGTGGAACAATAGTGAAATAAACGTATGGTGTGAATGTGGCCTTAGTGTCAAATAAACATGCACCGAATCAACTGCACAACCTAGAAACTTCACATCAAATCCTGACGCCACCACCCCAGCAAGTCTAACCGCTAAGACAAACATAAAATGGCACAGTAGCGCAACTCTAGCGACAGGGAAAAACCCCCACCACAGCGAAGAGTTAAAAGCGTCTCCTACAGCCTCTCTCTCGGTTACCTTGAACGCTGCAATACGGCCAGAATAGATTAGAAGAGGCGCTGCCATTTTGGCGTCCCACCAAAACTTGTCCCTGCTACAACCTCCGCCCTAAAGGAAAAAGGTTCCTCCTACTTCAGACTCTTTTTCTTTAAGAAAGAAGCTCCATGCACATGGGAGGGGGTGTAATGCAGAGTTACGCTCAAATTTCCTGCAGTATCCAACGAGCCACGCCTATATATGCTCTAGCGGCTTCCGTTTTTTCGAGATGGGAGAATTCTGGTCCTCTTTTTGTTGACTGATCGGAGGGAAAGTGGCGCATCTCCTTGTTACATTGTTACTACCAACTCTCAGAGTTCAAAAAATGAGAAGCTTGCGTAAAAGTAAACTTAACGTTGTTGTTTAAACCCCCCGCCCCAAACCGTATGTATATTTACCTGTAACTCAGGAAAATAATACATCTGATGAAATTGCCTTCATAATAAATTTATTAATAAATAATAATGAAAAATCTGTTAGGTGGTATTCAATGCTAGCCCTACTCAGAGTAGACCCATTGAAGTGAATAGTTATGACTAACAAGTACATTAATGTCAATGGGTCTACTCTTAGTAGAACTTAGTTGAAAGCATCTCAGAATCTTTAAGGTGCCCAAATACTCTGTTTGTTTGTTTGTTTGTTTATTGCACTTGTATACCGCCCCATAGCCGAAGCTCTCTGGGCGGGTTACAGCAATCAAAAACATTAAAACAAATATACAATTTAAAACACATATTTTAAAAACAATTTAAAACACAATTTTAAAATTTAAAACAATATAAAAACCATTTAAAATCTGTTGGCTTTGCACACAGCAATCATAAGTCATAAGTTTATTATTACGGTCAAGGACCCACTATAAAACAAGAGATACAAAATACAGTATATATACAAAAGGAACAGAATGACAATAAAACAGAATACAAAATAACATTGCTTCGAAGCAAGAGCATTCAGTTAAGAGGACAAGGTTAGCCATATTTGTTGGGAGGCCTGAATAAACTTAGCTACTTGGAGGGAAGTTTCCCTATCTGAACCAGCCAATAGGTAAGATACTATAGTTTCCGGGGGCTTGGAAGAATACCTTAGTAGCAAGAGGGAAAGATATTTGTCCCTTAGCGAAGAGTATAGGGGACAGTTTAAAACCATGTGGTGAAGGGTTTCGATGGAGCCCATTCCACATGGGCAAAGACGTTGTACAACAGGGAGACCAGCATACCTTCCTTTCAACAGTGCTGAGTGCAGAGAATTGAATCTGGCCTTCGTAAAAGCTAGTCTAAATTTAGGTACTGTAAGGTAGTCCAAATAGGGAGCATAATTTTCAGGGACCATTTTTAGTTTCAAAAAAAGAGAACATACTTTAGTGGCTCCGCTGATCGTAGATTGTAAGTCAGAATCTCTAAGCCGAGATCCAATTTGGGCTTTTGCCATGGAAAATGGTTGGGATACTAAATATTCCGCGGAAAAACCTAACCGTAATAATTTCGTGGTAAATTTTTTACACCAATTAGATGTAAAATCATCATTCCAGAGGGCAGTTAAATATCCTGGCCGTGGGTTAAATGCTCGTGAGACCCAAAAGTTCACCGCCATCAACCATGCCTGGCATTCCAAAGATGTGAGACCGCATTCTAGTCTGAGAGCTGCAGAGGTAACACATCTTGGGACGCCTAGCACCCTGCGTAAGAGAAGTGAAAGAACTGATTCCACCGAGAAATTAAATTAATGTATCCAAATGGGGATCCCATATAAGAGCTGGGGGATGATTTTGACTTTGAAAACCTGGATGACAGCTGGCACGTACTGCCCACCCTTGGAAAAGAAGAAGCATAACACGCCCTTGATCGTGTTACGAGCATTCATAATTGCCGCTCTTATATGGGTAGTCCAGTTCATCGAGTAGTGAAAGATAATCCCTAAGTATCTATAATATGGGACCTGTTCTATTTGATGACCGTTAATTGACCAGACAGAGGTTGTTTTACGATTGGAAAATACCAAAATTTTGGTTTTGGAGAAGTTAATAATCAATCGATTTTCACAGCAATAGAACATGAAAGCTCGTAGCATTCGTTTAAGCCCTACTTTTGAAAGGGAGAGAAGGGCCGCGTCGTCTGCGTACAAAAGCAGAGGGCATCTTATTTCTGCAATTTTTGGGGAGTGAAATTCCTGAGAGAGGCAAGATGCTCTCAGGTCATTTAGGTATAAATTAAATAACAGGGGCGCTAGTATGCACCCCTGTCTCACCCCCTTGTTAGAAAAGATGGAGTTGGTCAAACCTCCCTCACGGCCACAATGGACACGAAGGGAGGTGTGCTGATATAGATTGTAAATCAGGGAAAGCAGCCTTTTATCGATGTTAGTATTTGCTAGTTTAATCCATAGTTTGTCCCGTGGAATTGAGTCAAAAGCGGCTTTGAGATCAACAAAGGCCACATAAAGACCATTACCTCTTAGCTTGCTATATTTTTCCGCTAAATGGCTCAATACTAGGCAGTGATCCAGTACCGAACTGCCTTTCCTAAACCCGGCCTGCTCTTTTCCTAATATATCATGTTCCTCCATCCAGGCTTCTAGCTTTACTTTCAAATGTGCAGCATATAGTTTGCCGATTACTGATAATAGGCTAATTGGCCTGTAATTAGATGGGTCCTCTCTATCTCCCTTTTTGAATATTGGCACCACTATTGCTTCACTCCAAGCCTCCGGGAATTGACCCGTGTTATTAATTTTGGTAAATAGATTGGCTAGGATGGGTGCCCACCAGTCTGGAAAATTTTTTAACATTTCTGGCGAGATATTATCAGGATCGGGTGCCTTGGCCGCCTTCAATCCAGCTATTAGATCTTTTACTTCTCCTTGTGTGACAGGGGGCCAAGACGGAAGAGACATAAGATCAGGGGGAATAAAAGGGCTTTGATCTTTGTGACGACCTTCCACAAACATATCAGTGAAGTACCGTTCCCAAATCTGGGGGAGGATATTACAAAGAGCTATAGATTCAGTACTGGAGGCATTGGAGATGATAGCCCAGACGTTTTTAGAGTCTTTAGATCTCGATGCCTGAATTAAGGACTCCCATCCTTGCTGTACAAATAACCTTTTCTTAGTAGCCAGCAGGGATTTGTATTTCCTTTTAATATCATAATATTCAGGCGGAAGCTGAGTAAGATTTTGCTGGCGATATTGCATATATGCATTCCTCAGCTGTAATCTCAAGGCCAAACATTCCGAATCAAACCATTTCGCATTGCAGCCAGAAATTTTTTTAACCACGTGCTGTCTGGGGGAAAAAATGGCATTTAAATTTGAAACTAAGGATGTATACTCAACTAGGGCTAACTGGGAGTTATTAGCTTTTCTTAAATTTTCCCAGATGGCCCTGACCGATGGAGAGAAAAGGAAGTTTTCAAACTTGAGGGCCAACTGTGTCGTCCATCTGACTCTTCTGCCCGCAGAGAACTTGCAACTACGGGTAGCATTGTGGTAATTAATTAACCTGGAGTTGTTTGGGCAGAGGCATTCGATATTAAGCGGTAGGTGGTCGCTATTTTGTCTGTTTCCTACCTTAAAGGCAGAAATCAAATTAAGTAGTTGGGAAGAAATTATTACATAATCAATTACACTGCTTCCACGGGTGGAGATGTAAGTGTATTCTGCACTGTCATCTAGGTGTTCAAGTCCATTTAAAATAATCAGGTTATGATTGCCCACAAGACGTGAGAGACATATTCCCCCGTAATTGATTTTGCTGTCCTTCGAAAGTCTGTTGAGATTCGGGATAAGGTGGTCACAATTTTCTCCCCTCCATAACCTTGACGAGAAAAGGGCATTATTATTAGGTCCAATCCTCGCATTAAGTCCCCCATGATAATCAAATATGCTCTAGGATATTTCATCTCCAAATCGATAACAAATAATTATCAAACTCATCCCAGATCAAATCCATGTTGGTACGCGTATGATTGGAAGGCATATAAACATTGATGCATAGGACAGATAAAACTTTAAATTCCAGGAGCACTGCCATAGCCATAGATTTCAAAGGTTGAAGATCTCTGACTTGGATGACCAAATCAGTGGAGAATAATATTGCCAGACCCCCTTTTGCTCTACCTCTCCTGGGGCCCGCAAATGTGGCTGGCAAGTGTCTAGAGGAGAAGCCATTCAAATTAGTTTACAAGTTGCCCAGGTCTCTTGGAGAAATATTACATCAAAGTTGTTAAAATAGGAGATCAGCTCTGGATCGCTTTGTTTGCTTTTCCAGCCAGCTATGTTCCAAGAAAGAAAATGCAGGGCAGCGGGAGGTACATGTCAGTTGGATTCCGAGATTCTATTTAAAACTCCCATGTCATCCCGAAAAACTGCGCCGCTTTTGCAACAATTGGATTTAACAATACTAGGAATCATTTCTTCTGTTGGAGTCGGACTTTGCCTAATGGGGGTTCCTGTATTAGTGGTACAAAGGTTTCCTCCAGCATCATTTAAAGGAGCGGGTGAAGCTATCGATGTCTCGTTACAGTCTGCAGCTCTGAGTCGTTGAATCAGAAGGTGCAACTTAGTGACAAGTGCCAATCTCTCCGACTCTGGGAGTTGGACATAAAGCTCCGTAAGTTGTAGCTCCTCTGGTTCTAATTCCTGTAAAAGAGCAGGCATCAGTGGTGTCATGACTGTAGAGGAGTATTGCAAATTCGATGGATCAGGGTCCGGCTGGTTGGGGTTCTTGTAATTATTAGTCCTTGAAGATGCTTCAGATACAACCATGCTAATAGACAGATTTTGCATGTGAAGACTGGCTAACAGCATTGGAGCTACAGCGTTGGTATAATATCTTTGTATGGATATCCCCCTTCTATTTAGACTGTCCCTTGCTCTTAGAATTTGGTTAGCTACCTTACTGGAGTGACAGGTAATAATCAAACGCCAGTCACGTGGATTGTTAGAAATATTAATCATTGATCTGATATAATTTGTTCGCCATGGGGCGTGCATGGACTGACGAAAGCAGTTGTCCAAGAACGAAATGCTCGGAAATGAGGGGCGCCGCTGCCTGGCATTGTGTTTATAGGAAATGACCAACTTATTCAATTGCAATGTTAAGTTCCACCTCATTGGATGCCTTTCAATTGTCACAGTCCTTTGTTCTAAGTAGTTCCTCGGAGTGCGCACACTCTCTGCTATGTCCTCATCAGGAACAGAACTCTGAGAGTCTGAAAAAGACTCCGTAAGCGGCGAGGAGGATCCTCCCTGCTCAACCTGACAGTAGACTCCTGGAGGGTTCTTCTTCATTGGAACCTCCAACTGTCTAAACAAAGGCTCAAAGTTCATCTTTTTTGGTTTGTTGAGCTTACTGTTCTTGATATTTTTCGATTTCTTGGGTTGGTTAATGTTTGGGGCTATTGAAGATTTTTTCTTCCTCCTTCTGTCTCTGTTCTTACCCATGGCTGTAGTCTCGATGCGAGGCGGTTCAGAGCTGTGTGTAGAATTTTCTACTCCTGTTTTTTCAGCTCTTGGAGTTGCTAACGCTTCCACCAGCGTGGTAAGTAATTTGTTTGTTTCTGAGATGTATGCCTTGATCAGTTTCATTTCCTCGAACAGAAGGAGGTGCCAGTCTTGATCAGAATCTGATAAAGAGGGTTCTTCCTTCTCCTTTTCGCTCTCAAGTAAGGTCATTGATTGTCTTTTAAGAGGGCAGTAAGAGTCAATGGAAGGATTTCTGAAGGCAACTCGTCGTTTGTTACGCTCAAGGAAAAGTTTAAACCTGTGTCCTGCAGCTCCTCAGCAAGGCTTTTGGCAGCTGGGAAGATCGTGTGCAGTTTGGCAGAGAGAGGGTGTGCTACGTTCCATTCATTTCCCAGCTGTGTGTTCACAGAATTAATTAAAGGTTCTTGGGCCCTCGAAGGAGGTGGGTCATTAATGGGAAGAAAGTATTTCGTGATTTTATTCTGGGCTTTGCTTGGCATTTCAATATCTTCCACTGTTAGACCTAATTCCTGATAGTTGCTTCTAGTCATTACCATCTTGACTCCGTATACCATGTAACAAATAAATCAGTAAGGGCCAACACCGGTGTTTGACTCCCCCGAGCCAGTTCAAAATAGGGTATACTTAGCTGCTGTAACAAAATAAGCATTTGTTTCAGCAGCCCTCATAAATTTGGGCTCAGGTTCCTAATTCCTCCAACAAACAGCAAAGTTGACAAGTAAATCCTCTTAAAATGTATGGCGGATCCTCCTATGCTTCAGCGTCCGCGGACCGGCATTTCCGCACACAGTCAAAGAGGCTGGAATGTGGATATATGCCAAGACACACTCTCTCCCTTCCTTACTTCTTACTCCTTAAACATTAGCTACTGATAGCAGTACTTTAATAATAATATTAAGTTTCTCTTTGGAGATGAAGTAAATACGACTTACCGGAAGTTAAGCTCAACCGGAAGTCCCCAAAAAAGGCCACACAGCAATCTTGTCTGGCAAAAGGATCTCGTTAAGCCTTTATGTCTGCAACTCCTGAATATAAGATTGGGTTATCACTTTACAGTGCAATCCAATACAGGTCTGCTCAGAAATAAGCTCCATTGGGTTCAACGCGGCTTACTCCCAGACAGGTGTGTATTAGATTGCAGCCTTACACAGCATACATGTAAAAGCACATGCCTCCACCCCACCTCCTGCCCCTGAACTTGTACGTAGCCTTTCTAACCAGTACAGTAGTGTGGCAAATTCAGAAGTGCAGGGTCCCTTTATGACTGTCATGCCACACCCCCTCACAGCCACGCCCTTCACTCACTTGCTTGCTCTCCCTTATCATCTCCACATGCCTCAGTCCTTTCTGTGTGTGCCTTCTCCTACAATATCAGATGTCCCTACAGGCCAATGAGTGTGAAAGGGAAGTGTGCTAGCTACTGAGATTATTCTTCTTGCTGGCTGACTCACCTTCTTTTACTCTGATTGGCTCCAAAGAAACATGTTAGAAGATTCTTCTCATTGGCTAACACACTTTCCTGCTATGTTGATTGGCTTCACTGAAGACATAGGGACCTGGCTGGGACCCTGCTCCCAAAAAAGTAAGGGGTCTAAGACACACACCCCAAGACCCTGGACGACCACATGCCTGCCTCTAATAGTTAGCATTCTTCCCAGCACCCTTAACAAACTACATTTCCCAGGATTCTTGGGTGTGTGAGTGAAATGTGCTTTAAATGTATGATGTGTCCACAGTTGTCAGTCCTAAGAAAAGTAGGTATTAAAGATATGTGTTGCTGAGGCAGCTTCTATCTAAATTTACTGACTTCTGAGTTATATAGAACTCTTCCACTTGAATAGAAATTTGGTTAATGCCTTGAGGATGCACAAATTCATGTATCATTCCTACTCATTCCTCCTTATTAGAATAATTAAGAACATAAGCACACCAATTTAATGTGGGGCAAGCCCCACTGAACTCCTTGTGACTTGCTTATGTGGAAACATGTATCAGATCGTGCTTTATATGATATCTCACATTCTTTGTGTATGATGGGATCCCCCTGTTTTTCATTACCATCTGATAGGAAGAGGGGACAGTTGATTCATATGGCAGTCTAAAGGAGAAACGGAATTAGATAGGTGGCTAGCTGGAAACAACATGAATGCTGCTTTTGGTCCATGAGAGAAGAAAGGTGGGAGAGGGAGTGGTCCCTGGCTGCCTGAAAGAGGCGGCAGTGAGACCACTTCTGAAAAAACCTTCCTTGGACCCAGAAAATTGCAACAGCTACAGACCAGTGGCGAATGTTCCATTCCTGGGCAAGATCTTGGAACGAGTGGTTGCTGGCCAGCTCCAAGCGCTATTGGATGAAACCGATTATCTAGATCCATTTCAATTGGGTTTTAGGCCCAGTTTCGGCACCGAGACAGCCTTGGTCGCCCTGTATGATGACCTATATCGGGAGAGGGTCGGAGGGAGTGTAACTCTGTTGATTCTCCTTGATCTCTCAGCGGCTTTTGATACCATCGACCATGGTATCCTTCTGGAGAGGCTCGCGGAGTTGGGAGTTGGAGGTACTGCTTGGCAGTGGTTCCGCTCCTACTTGGCGGATCGTCTCCAGAAGGTAGTGCTTGGAGAACATTGCTCGACACCGTGGGTTCTCCAATGTGGAGTCCCGCAGGGGTCAGTTCTGTCCCCCATGCTTTTTAACATCTATATGAAGCCGCTGGGTGCGGTCATCAGGAGATTTGGAGTGCATTGCCATCAGTACACTTATGACATGCAGCTCTATTTCTCCTTTTCATCTTCTTCAGGTGAGGCTGTCAATGTGTTGAACCGTTGCCTGGCTGCGATAATGGACTGGATGGGAGCTAACAAACTGAGGCTCAATCCGGACAAGACTGAGATGCTGCTGGTGGGCGGTTTCTCTGACCAGATAGTGGATATACACCCTGTTCTGGACGGGGTTACACTCCCCCTAAAGGAACAGGTTCGTAGTCTGGGAGTTGTTTTAGATCCTTCCCTGTCACATGAGGTTCAAGTAGCCTCGGTGGCACGGAATGCGTTCTACCAACTTCGGTTGGTAGCCCAGCTACCTCCCTATCTGAGCAAGGAGGACCTAACATCAGTGGTACATGCTCTGGTAACCTCGCGATTGGGCTACTGCAATGCCCTCTACGTAGGGCTACCTTTGAAGACAGTTCGGAAGCTGCAGCTCGTGCAAAACGCGGCGGCCAGACTGATAACAAAGACCAAGCGGTCTGAACACATAACACCTGTGCTGGCTCGCTTGCACTGGCTGCCAATATGCTTCCGGGCCAGATTCAAAGTGTTGGTTTTGACTTATAAAGCCTTACACGGTGCGGGACCACAATATCTGCTGGAACGCCTCTCCCGATATGAACCTGCCCGTACACTGCGTTCTACATCGAAGGCCCTCCTCCGAGTTCCAACTCAGAGAGAGGCTCTGAGGGTGGCAACAAGAACCAGGGCCTTCTCGGTGGTGGCCCCTGAACTGTGGAATAGTCTCCCCGATGAGGTGCGCTTGGTGCTGACTTTGCTATCTTTTCGGCGCCAAGTTAAAACGTTCCTCTTTTCTAAGGCATTTTAATCTAATTTTAATTTTAATTTAGTTTTAAATTTGCTATAATTGATTTTAGACTTTTCATTTTCTTATATGTGCTCTTGTAGTATTATTATGGGTTCTTATTGTATGTATCTGTATTTTGCTGTAAACCGCCCAGAGAGCTATGCTAGTCGGGCGGTATAAAAATCTAACAAATAAATAAATAATATAAATAAATAAAATTAATTTACTTCAGTAGTATTTACTTTGAGTGAACATGATCAGAATGCATGCTAAGCAAAAAGAACTGAGAGCTCCAGTTGTACAAAAGAACAACTGACTGAAAATACCAAAACAGACATTCTCACAAAAACAGAGCAAGTTTGGGGATTACCAAATTGTGAAATTTGCTGAAATAAAAAAGAACAATGTATTTCATTATTTATTTAATTATTTGCCTATGCTTTCCTTTACCATCATTTGTAATAATACTCGGGACTTCTTAAATTTATTAGTACTTTTTTTGCATTAAAATGTCCTTTTCCAGATGACCAGTGCTCACTGAATTATTACCTGCTATCAGTAGACCACCACTTCCTGGCTTATTATCAGGCAGCTAGAAGATGTGAATAAAATCTGAGTATCAACATTGGGGAACATGACCCAGTGTGACAAGGACAGTTAACAGAGAGAAACCCATCAGGCACAGATTTGTAATTGAAAAGCAAAATTAAATTTATTTAAGAAAATAAAAATACAGAATATATTTCAAAACTAGCAAAAGAATAGAAATAAAAAAAACATATTTCTTGGGCATTTTTTATTGTCTGGTTGGGTTAGGCCAGACACCTGAAAAAATATTGTGCATGCACTCATCTCCTATGAACTTCACCACAAATTCGTATTAGCAGTGTGTGCTCGACGTAAAAATTGTGAATAAACAAAATTAATTGGGAGGCTTCATTCATATCTAGATTATCAGCTGTATATATTGATATTGAAAGCTGTTTTCACTTCTCCTGTAGCTTTGAAAGAGGGTACAGTCTTACAGACGCAGTATTAGATTGAACTTTTTGCTACTTTAATGCTGATACACCATTCTGTTCCTTAAGATTTCTAGCAATCTTTTGAGTAGAGCACCGGTGGAGAACGTGGTCCTCCAAATATTGATTGACTAAACGCCCATCACCCCTGACCACCGGCCATTTCGCTGAGGCTGATGGGAGTCAGAGTCTAACAACATCTGGAATGCCATTCCTACAGACATGGAAAGAGGACAGAGTTTGAACCCCAGCTTTTTTCAGAAAAAAATTGAAAGCTTCTTTTGGACATTTTTCTCGATAGGCGGAGAGTTGCGACACGCAGTGCTTTTTAGCTCTATGATGAAACTCTGTATAGAGTATATATATAATAAGTATACGTTGCATTAGACTACGATGGAAAAGAATTTCAATTTTGTACCGGAAGCGCCAATAAGAATTGCGACGCCGGAAGTTCAGATTGTGTGCGATTCTTGTCGCGTCTCAGTTAAGGAGGAGGGGCATTTTGAAGTCATTTCCAGTCTACCCTATGGTGACGTAATCAAACGGCGGCGACTGTCTGGTTATCCACGCGGATCTGTTCTCAGAAATGGAGGCGGCTGATGGCAACGGGAGTGCGAGTTCCTCTCCAAGGCTACAGATCTATGGGGACGTGATGGTGGTTACCGGTGGGGCCAAGCTTTTGGCTGCCCGTTACAAACAGCCTGGGTGAGTGAAATGGAATCGAAGAGGTCCTGTTTGGCTTTTTTCTTCTACCATCTCCGGTTATTTGTACGTATTTCAGCTAAGGCTGCAGTCCGAATCTCCCTTACCTGGGAGTAAGACCTGTTGAATTCAGTCGGACTTACTTTGAGTAAGCTTGGTTAGGATTGGGCTGTAAGACAGCAGCTGTGTAAGAAAAGTTTTAAACAGAGTGGCTAAAACGGGGATGTGGGTGCACCTTTGAATTCTGATTTGTTATGCCACCCTGTTAGTCATACGGTTGGTCAGGGTGAAGAATTGGTGTCAGTGTGCTCACAGTTGATCCACACAGTTGGTCAGTGTGCATAATGGTGGTCAGCTTAGGGAAGCATAGTGACACTACTGATGATCTATGAGAGGAAAGGGATTGCACGTATAGCATGTTCAACAAATGTAATGCTGGCCTGTTAGGATGAAGAGGATGGAGAGCCTCTCCCCAGCTTTATAGCTTTAGGTTTCTTGAATTTATGTTTTGTTTCCTTCTTAAAAAGTACTGAAATAGATGGTCAGCACTGTGAGGAGCTAACATAATCAGAGTGCTGTCTCGCTCTTTGATTTTCACACATTTTCTACTTTGGAGTGGAATTTATCCCCTACTGTGCAAATATGTGAATGCTTGGCTTTCAGGATAATGTGTAATAGAGCTGCTTTATTTTGAGATAGCTAGTCTAGGTAGATGATGTATTGTCAACTCTAACAGTGGATCTCCATGCCTATTGTGGTGCTCTGAGCAGAAAACTTCCTGTGATTGCTGCCTGATTCTCCTTAATCTAGGGATCCAGTAATTGAACCTTGAGTTGCGCACTGTGCAAATCTACTGTTACCAACTGAATTGTTGCATTACAGCTGCAACCCTGCTTACGAGCCCCATTGAATTCAATAGGACTTACTTGTGAGTAGACATGGTTAGGAATGTGCTGTTTGGCTGCAATCCTACACCTACTTGTCTGGGAGTAAATCCCATTAAAACTCAATGGGATATACTTCTCAGTAGACTTCTGTAAGATTGTGCTGTAAGGCAAAACTATATATTTCATAGTTGAGCTTTGAAGGAAGGTGTCTTCCCCCCTTTTTTTCTTTACCATCAGCCTCTGTAAGTTGACTGAAAAATAAAGGCTTGGCCATTTGATTAAATTTATTATTTACAGATGGGGTACTGACATTGGTGGTTCCAATGCAGAAGCTTCCAAAACATGTAAAAGATACTAAAAGGCATGTGTGTTTCTGCCCTAGTATTTTCCAGGTTGATATGTTTCTTTGTGATACAATTTAAGATGGAACTTTGGGGTTATTAAGATATGATACAGCACAATTATGATGTTGTGTTTGTCAGAAAATACTGAGGTGACATATTTATTTATTTTACAGCAATGATGATATTTTTATTTATGACTGTACTACTGCGAGCAAGAAGCCCCAGCAGAATCAAGGGTGAGATTGTTTAAATTCTCTTTAATGTGGAATAGGAAGTCCACTGCAGTCCTATTTACCCAGAAACTCTGTGGTCTCTGTTTGAGAAGTGGTTGGTTGTAGGCAGGAAGAAAGGTTGCCACTCCTCTAAGGAGTGCTTCATCTCTTCCACCAGAATTTCAGATAAAATACAAAGCTAACCAAGAAATATTCTCTAACAGGCAAAAAAACCTTGAGGTGTAAGTACATCCCTATAACCAAAAGGTATTTCTATCAAACTTTAAAAGCAGGGAAATTGGGCAGTTACAGTGAATGCACCAGGGGAGCAGGAGACCTGATCTCCTCTCTGAGATATTGTACTGCCCTACAAACTTGTAAAAATGCAAACACAATTTGAGTTGGTCTTTTACAGTCCAATCCACTTCCTGTGTAGCTTGGAAATATTTGGTAACATGTGCCTCTGAGCATATGGTGATTGCTGGCAACACCTGCAATCAGCCTAAATAACAGAAACAAGACATGTGGTGTACTGATCTTGTTTTAGCAGAGAGGAAGCAACAATATTAAGATGTTTGATATAATTCAGATAGTCACTTTAAATGTGTTTGATTTACTTTGCAATTTTGGTGACTTTCCTGTAGTAAATTATTTTATTTTGCCTCTTTTTCTGTGTATATGTGAAGTATAGCAACACTTTGCATAATTTACACTAAAAAAACTTCAAAAACAATTTTGGAATAATGGCACTGACTGTTCTGCAGAATAGTCTCCAGTGGACATGAGGAGTGTCTCAGTTTGCACAAGATAAAACAGTGGGAGGTGAAGTATATTATAGCAAATTTCTAGATGTGCTCTGTGTTTTTAGTTGACCATGCCCACCCTTCCATCAGTGGAATGGTTAAACTTAGCAGGCCGAACACATGCATCTTGGGCAGGCCAAGTTTGTTTTTTCTTTTTCTTTTTCTTTTTTTTTTTACAATAATTTTTATTCAAATTTTCATAAAACATACAAAACAAAATCATAAAACATTCAAAGACAAAAAACAAAACAAAACAAAAATAATTAAACAAAAAAAAAATATTGACTTCCCATTTGTCACAGATCAAATCAGTTATAGGTCTACAATATATAACAATCCTGTCTCTTAAATCATATTATAAAATCACTTTCCTCCAGTAGTTATCTTAATTAATCATCAAATCTCATAAACATTACTTTATTCTTTCCACAAAAAGTCAAAGAGAGGTTTCAATTCTTTAAGAAATATATCTATCAATTTTTCTCCTAATAAACATGTCAATTAATCCATCTCGTTAATAATTATAATAATCTTATTGTCATAACCATAGTCCAAATAAACATTTCGATTAATCCATCTCATCAAAATCTGTTAGGTTCAATAATTTCAATAGCCATTATTCCATTATCCCTATTAGTTCCATCTTCCATCTTCAATAGTCCTGTTAAGTCCAGTAATTTCAGTGTCCAATCTTCCATTATCAGTATTCCATAATAATCTTGCTGTCGTAGCCATAGTCATATAATAAGAGTCTGATGGGAATTTCCTCTATCCCAAATATTTTCTTGCCATCGATTCTGAATAAGTTGCTGAAATACTGTTGTAAAGTCATATCTCTGTTCTTCTTTTTTACAAAATGCACTGGCTCATCTCTTGAGAGTTTTTCCATTGTCACATGGCTGCAGTTAATTCCATAGATTTTCTCTATATCAAACTCCATCACGTCATTCCAGTCCAAAAGATTATCCAAGCCATTGATAACTTTATCTCTAATATCTTCATTAATTTCTTCAGAGATAACGTTAAATTCCAAACAGTAGATTTTATTTCTAAAATCCATAAACTCCAGATCTTTTTCCAATTCCACATTTGTTCCAATCTCCAGGGCTTGTATCTTCCCTTTGTTTTTTCTTTTCTCATCTCTGATCTCATTCTCCTCTCTCACAGGATCCCCTATTTCTTTAAGCTCCTGCGTCATTTTGCTCAGTTCAATTTTCAGCTCCTTACTACCCTGTCGCAGGGTTTGTTTCGTTATCTCAATCTCATCCATTATTTTCTGAAACATAGTTACTTCCAGATTCTCAGCCACTTTCTTGATTGCCGTTTTTAAAACCACGAAAACAAAGCAAAACAAAAATAAAGAAGAACCACTTCTTATTTCAGCAACAATTGGGTTAATATTCCAGGCTTGATGACATCACAGTATAAACAGAGCAGCCTGCCTTATCTCTCTATGTTCAAGAATGCAAAACAAATTTAGTTCCCAGCATCAAAACAGCTAGTGGCATCGTGAAGAAGCAGATTCGTCAAAATAAAATAGACCAAAAAGAGAATAGTCCCAGACAATATAATATTCCTCGGAATAGAAATCAGGAATAGAAATCCCTCTTCTGTTTATATCTTTAGAATGCACTTCCAGGACAGCTTTTTGCGACAGAAACAGAGATAAGCTGTTAATTTCGTGAATAACAGAGAAGAGTTATAGCTCACCCAGAAGTTGTCCAAAGCCGATCAATCTGACAAATCTCCTTTGGCTGCAACAATTTAAACCAAGTAAAAAAAATAATAGAAAGAAGGGTGCTTGCCTGTTAGTCCGTTCTCTCTTTAAAGAAAAGATAAACGTATCGCTTAAACAGATAGAGCTTGTTCGGAAGTCCGTCCGGCATTGTTGGCTGGACCTTTTCTCATAAATTAATGAAATCCAGTCCTCCCAACAAAAACAGGCTTTTGAGGTTGATCTCTACGTTTCTCCCTGCCCGGGAGAAATTTCATCAGTCAAAAAAAAAAAGTTCTGACTGATTTATATCTGAATAAGCTTCTTTTGAGGCGGGAGCCCGTCCCAAAAGCAGGCACAAGCGAAGTCACCCTTCCCGGAAGTCCCCAAGTTTGTTTTTTCCAACAGATTCATTGCCTAAGTAGCAACATACTGTAATTAGTCTGATTTTACATCAAACTGCAGTTTCAGATTCAACTGTTAATGCACCCCAAATAGAAATAGAACATAACCTCCACCTTGAAACACAAAAGGCTGTCTTTATCATCATATGACACTGGACAACAAAAAGGGTTTGCAATTAATAAAAATAAATTTGACACAGATTTCTAGGATGAAATATAATTTTTTAGGTTAGATTTTCTGTAGAAACAGAGGAAAGAAACAAAGTAAGAAGGACATCAACAAACATTCAAAAAATGTAATTCTCTATCTTTGGAGATGCAGACCTGATTGCAGGTTTTGCCACCACTCACCATATGCTCAGAAGCACATGTTACATGTTGTTTTAAATTTGAACTCTCAATTCTCTCTGAGTGTTTTGTGTATTGCCATGAAAACTTAGAGGGTTAAGCAAGCATTTCTGAGTTCAGGACTATAAGTTTTGTGTGATTTTGTTTTGAAATGATCCTATGGAAAGCAGCAGAATAGCATGGGGGATATTTTCAATTTAACATGGCGGAATGTGAAAGATTCATGCTGACTGTAGTAATTACTTGTATGCAGTGATGTAGTTAGATTATTTTAGACCCTAGACATAAAGGTCTTATGTGGGGGTTGGGGCTTTAGGTGGTTTCAGTTGTGGAGCACACAATTTAACATTTCTCTTCTCTCTTCCACCACCATTCTGTGCTTTACAAGGGCTAGGATTGGAGTGCTTCTACATCCCCGATCTATTAGAGCAAAAATACAAAACAAAAAGCTGTTTGCTAACCCTAAAAAAAAGAGAGGAAGTATTCTGGATATGTGCAATTTGCCATTTTTAAAATCCCTTAAATCATAACACCATTACGATTACAGGACTAAAATAGTGTTTGCTTCTCCGACCCTGATACTGAACACATTTACTTGGGAATAACTACCATTTTGTTATTTTTAAAGTAAAAATAATAAATTGCATATCTGCAACCATGTACACATCAGGCTAGCTCCCCTCTGGCTATAAAATGTTTTTTTTAAAAAAACAAGAGATCACAGGCACGCCCTGATGAGGTCCAGCATGCGCATGCCAACCTCAGTTCTGATGCCTCTTTGCTGCCTCCATCATCTGCAGCTCTAGATGGTCATGGGTGTGTGTGTTCAGGGCTCTCTATTTTGACCCCAAGGTCTAGCCGTAGCTTTACCACAGTTTGTATGAAAGGATTATTTTTTAAAAAATATGTCTGAATTTATTGCACACTAGCGGAAGAACGGATACACTCCAAAATAACAGAAAATATAATTCCTTAAGATATCCACTGACTACTGGTAGAGATCCTTTAGTAAGCACATGTTGTATTGATAACAACTACTAAATAGTAATGCCTGCTCTTAGCAGATTGAAGTAACTGGACACAAAACCTGTACATCTTGAACCAAATTTTTCTTTCTCTTTGGTTTTTAGAGAAGACGGGAAGTCAGCAGGTAAAGGAAGTAATGATATCCTTGCTTGCATCTTTTCTTCGTCGGGAACCTACTTTGCTCTGACCGATGACAATAAACAACTGATTCTGTTTCGAACAAAGCCTTCTTGGGAATTTCTGAGTGTAAGGTATGGAGAGACAGGCATGTCCGGAGGAATATTTGTACCCAAATTGAAATAAGAGCTGTTTTAAGATAAATGTTTTGACATTTGTTGATGATTTTCTGTAACTTACTAAACATATTTGACTTCACTTATTAGTTATCCGGTAGTGGTATCCTTCACTTCCTCTAGGGCAGGGATGGGAAACTTATATTGTTGGTTCAAAGTTACTCAGATCTCCCTCACCCTGGTCTAAGACTTTGTTGTTACACCACACCAAGTGTTGTATTCAACTAATTCCTACTTGGAGCAGATCTGTTGAAATGAATGAACCCAAGTTAGGCTGCAATCCAACACACGCTTACCTGAGAGTAAGTCCCATTGAACCCAATGGGAGTATACAAAGATTGTTTTGCAGCTTAGTCATTTCTGTTCTGATTAAGACTGGTAGTGAATACCACCCCTAGTTCTTTTCTCAGTTCACAAAAGGCTTTAAGCTAAATAAGTGCTAAAGTTTGGGGTGTTTTTAGACATTAAAGGGTAACTTGTTTTAGCCTGTTGTGGTTTATTGTGAGTTTAGATGTCTGCTAATGCTTTCCTGACTTTATTATATGTCATGTTTTTATAGTAAACTCATGGGGCTTCAAAACCACTTTGCTGTATGTCACGAAAAGCCCCGCTAAACTTGTGCGAGTCTTTGCATTTAGCTGATCAGGAACTCTCTTGATTGTGACTCTAATACATGATATCCATTCTGTAATGCAGACAAGAGCCCCCCCCCCAAATAAAATATGAAGAACAGAAATTTGTTTGGTAGCAGAAGGTTATTATTATTAAATCTATACATCCTTTCAGCTCTAAAAAAGAGCCCATTAAAGTGGTTTATAACAATAAGCATGAGACTTCCAAAGAAATTAGATTAGTTTAAAACTTAGGAAAAATTACTGACAAAGCAAGGGAGTCCTTTTTTTTTTTTTGCTAGCCCAATGTCTCTGGTGATGGGAATGCTTGTCAATAAAGGTTAAATTAAGAGTGTTCATCAGTGAATGAATTTTCTTGGAAGTCGAACAATGAAATATAAGCCATTAACTACATATCTCTGATTTTCTAATATCAGCATGGCAACAGCCTTACAGACACCTGTAATTGTGAGACTCAAAATAAGATTGCAGATGTGTGGCAATGCTGAATCCTCCCTTTTTTCTTTGCGACAATATTGCCCACTTCCTTTATCTCAGAACCTGGAGCTCTGTTTTACACATATGCTGGAAGACTCCATTGGTGCTGGAATTTCACTGAGATTATTACACCCCCCTTTGAAATCTTCTAGTACCCCTTCCAGAAAGACCAAAGGGTGGACATTCAAAAATTCTGTGGGGGCAACAGTAAATGCCGTTTTTCCCCTGGAGGTCAATAACCTTTATCGAGGCCTTACTAGCAGGCAGGAGCCATTCATCTGAGTTGGTTCTAGTTTAAAGTTTGTGACTTAATCAAAGCATATTGTTCTTTTTTTCATTATCTTCAGATCTTCATGCAAATAATGTCTTAATGCCTTTCTAGCCCCTGAAGTGCAAATATAATCTAATTATAAAGTCCAGTCTTCCAAAGAGGAAGTTTTTGATCCTAATTGTGTCAGTTCTTCTTTTCAGGTCCGTCATTAGAAGATGTACTTCCCTGATTATAACAGCAGCAGAAGATAAGATTCTGGTTGCTGACAAATCTGGTGATGTCTATTCATACTCAGTAACAGAGCCTGAAAACACAGGGACAATTGAACTTGGTCATTTGTCTCTTCTGTTGGATGTGGTATGTATGCAATTTCTGTCTCAAAGCCATCTTTATTTAAGAGTTTCAAGCATAAATATATCTAAGTGTGTTCACTTTAAATTAATATCCCCAGAATTCATTTGATCTGCCCAATTACAGTGGAGAAGCCCCTGCTGAACTCAGTAGAGTTGAAATCAACATAAAGATATAAGTTCTGTGTTTGATTGTTCTTTTATATTATTTTTATGAACCACCCAGAAGACTTTGCTGAATGGGTAGTATATAAATATTGAAAATAAATAAAGAATAGAGTTGGGCCCTGAGCCTATTTAACTATGAAGTTTCAGGTACTTCCTTTGGAAACTATTCACTAATATTATTGTTATCCTTGATTACTATTTTTAAAAACTTACCTAGGTCTCTTACAGTTGCTTGCATCATAAATTTAACCAATGTTTTAATGTTTGTATGGCAGGATTGTCAACATCCACTAGTTCTGCCACCTGTGGTGAGTAAGGGTCATCTCTGGGTAACTCTTAGTCACTGCAGGAAAACTTGTAAATTGGAAGAAAGTTTGGTTTTCCCTCAGTCTTTCTGTCCATCAGTGTGTTGCTTAATAATAACATAGGCAAGTGTGAATAAACAGACCAGGAAAATGTTCAAGAGTAGTAACTCTTGTAGACTTATTTCCAAGGCATGTCAATCTGAAACCAAAGGAAAATAGTAAAACTGGTGAACGTATGCTTAATTTCCATATGTTTATGCATGCCCCAAAGCCTCATGGGCTGTCTCATGGTGACCTGTGTTGTATCATTAGGCGCTGAGTCCCGATGACCAGTATATCCTAACCGCTGACCGTGATGAGAAGATACGAGTTAGTTTGAATAGAGCGCCACATAACGTTGTGTCCTTCTGCCTGGGACACAGAGAGTAAGTGTAGCTGTAGAAAGTCTCCAACATGATTGAAAGGGAAGAGTCTCTTTTTTTTCAAGGGTGACGTGAGAGGAGGAGAGGTAAGAAGGCATATATAAGCTCCATACTGCATAACAGGCTAACTTCCCAGGGGTAGCCAATGTGATGCCCTCCCAATGTTGTTGAACTACAGTTCCCATCATCCTTGACCATTGACCATGCTTGCTGGACCTCGAGGGCATGGGTGTAGTTGTCGTCCAACAACATCTGGAGGGACCACCACATGGTCATCCTTATGAAGTCTAAGGAGGACATAGGTTGGACAGGCATCTGTCAAAGCTCTTCAGGAATTGCTTCTTAAGCCCAAAGAGATGGTCCATATGAGCTGTTACATCCCTTCTAGCTCTGATTCTGTCAAGTAATTGATGGCATTAGGAGTTGAGCTCCCTCATGCCCAAACCACATACAGTGGAGTCTTGCTAACTCTCTGTTGATCAAAACACTTGTCAGTTGGCATTCTGTTCTGCTTTAATTACTGAGTACGTTTGGATACTGTCAGCAATACAACAACACCCTGTCTTTATGATTGGCTCCTCTTCATAGTTTAGGTTTTGATTATCTGTTTTCTAATAGTGATACTGGTAGTTAACAGGCAGTTTTGATGTTCAAAAGAAGCACTCCAGTAAATGGTGGTTAACATTTGTACCCAGACATTCTATTTATTAACAGATATACACTGAGATGATAGGAGTCCAAATTTATGTCTGAAATGAAATGGGAAACTGCTATTTACTGTTACATTGTCTTCATCTTTCTCATGAATTTGTGGCTTTGTTGAAGGATGTATGTACAATTTGCAAGACTTGCTTTTTAATTATCCTAATTTTTATATACTTTATACCTACACAGTATACTTTTCCTATTAGAAACTCTTTGATTTAAAAAAACCTCATTGAAAGCTCTCATCTGTATATTTATTTATCCACTGGGTTTGAAGTATTCCTTTGCATCAGGGCTTGCACACACATACTGTTATCACATGGGGGTGCTTCAAATTGCTCCTGTTGCATTTGAATGCAGTTATGAAACAGACATGTTTTCTGCACAAGGAACCACGAGAAATGAATGGCTTGCTACATGGTGACAGCAGTATACTGTATTATTATGTACTTTAGATTCAGGAGTTTTCTCCTACCCACTTGGTCTGTAAGACTGTGACACTAGAAATGAGAATGAGCCACCTGTGCAGCTTCCGTAACACTGTTCTATATTAACTAGAGCAGCACTATGGAGGCTGTATATGTAACTCTTATTTCTGGTGGCCCTTATGGGAATATTAGGGATTCCTGGTTCATTGGGGATAGAGGTTATTCATTACAAAAATCCAAATTACATGGCTGAACTAAAGTTTAATAAAAATAATGCTGATCTATAAAAGAGAATATTGCCACCCTGGGCTCCATCTAGGAGGAAGGGCAGAGTATAAATTTAATAAATAAACATGGAAACATAAAGTAAACCCATTCCAGCTGTATTTACTTACAGCTTACTGCAATGGAGCATTTTGTGCCCTTGAGTAAGTCAGAAATCAGCAGAGCCCTTGTTAGCACAATAACAGTGTTCATATGTATTTTTTTCTGACATAAGATAATGATCTGATCCAATAGAGCGTTTGGGTTGCTGGGGTGATGTATGACCTCACACTTTGCTACCTTTTGTTTGCCTGTACATTCTATGAATGTTGAACCTTTATTTTCCCTCCTAGGTTTGTCAGCAGAATATTTGTAATACCAAACTATCCAGATCTTCTCTTGTCAGCTTCTGGGGTACGTGTGTAGTCTGAGACTATACATTTGGAATTTTAATGAGCTGCTTATGAAGAAAAAAAAATCCTTGCAGGGAGTAAAATACTGCAGTTGCTTATTTTTCCTCTCACCAATTTTCTGGAACAGGGGCACCCTTGAGAGAGGGTATGGGGAAGCAGCCAGTTTTTTTAAGTCCTTCCTTAGGACTATCTAGTTAGAGATATAACTACAATGAATACTCGCGGGACACACCACTGCCAGTTTTTGTGTGTGTCTTTTTTGTAGTGTTTCTTGCTATTTAAAGTGGAATGTATTTAAGAGCAGGCCTTTTTAAGCAGGCCTTGTGGAGCAGGACTTGGGAACCTGTGGCCCTTCAGAAGTTCCTGGTCTGCAACTTCCATTATTTGTTATTACATTTCTGTCTCATTTTTTCCTCCAAGGAGCTCAAGATAATCTATATGGTTCTCTTCCTCCTCATTTTATCCTCACAACAATCCCATAGAGTAGGTTATGCTGAGAGACAGTGACTGGTCCAAGATAAACCAGTGAGTTTTATGGCTGAAGGGATTGAAAGCCTGGTCTTTCCATGGATCACTGTATCATCCCTGATGGATCACTGTATCATCCCTGATGGATCACTGTATCATCCCTGACCATTGGCCCTGCTGGCTGGGACTGATGAGAGTCATAGTCCAACAACATCTGGAGGTCCCCAGATTTCCTACTTTGCTCAGGGTGTGTGTTCACATGCACATTTGTTTGTTTGTTTAATGGAAATCATGGCTGTCTTCTTGGAACAAGTGGTATTCATTAGCCTCTCTCTTTTGAACTGCCTCAGGACAGTACATTGAGACTCTGGGAATACAAAAGTGGGAAAGAAGTACACTGCTATCATCTGAATACTTTGAGTACATGTGAGGCCTCCAAAAATGAGAAGGTAATGTGGTTTTTGTGAACACGTGAATCTCTCTCTGTAGGACTATATCTTTCAGTGTAAACTTGCTTTCAAACTGTCGGTTGTTTTTTGTATGTGAGGGTGAACTTTTTTTTAATGAGCATGAGGCAAGAGTAATTTTTAAACTACAAAAAAGTCTAATTTTAGAATGACAAGTAGGGCTTTATGTAAATGATGTGTAAAAGTATCACAATCTTTCAGTCACCTCTTACCCAATATTTAATAGAGATTTCTCATCTAAAACCATTCTGCTGCTCTGTAAAGTTGTTGGCCTAGACTTATTCATGAGCCTGCCATTTTTTAAAAACAAAACTTCAGAGTCCCTTCATTTTATTGTCAAACTGCAGTAAATTATATTGAAGTATTGTTACTTAAATTGCTCTTGGATTAACCACAGTGAAAATATTCTGAAAATGCTTTGATTTTATGATATGAAGCTAGGGATTTTGTGTCTACACACACACTACAATCTTCAATACTAAAATGGTGTACCTCTCCTACTATGGGGTGTGTGGGCTTGTGCCATAAGGACATCAGTTGTTTCTAGGGTGGAGTTCTGGCATGAAAATAAGGTAGATACCAAACCCATTATGTCAAACTGTGGCCCTTCATTCAACATTCAGCAGCCAGGCCAAGAAGTGAACCAAGCAAACATGTGACAAAAAAACACAGGAATTCTGGAGCCTGTTATAGTCTATTTAATAAATAAAGTTAAAGTTAATTTTCCAAATATTTCTATTTTCTCGTAACCTAACACAAGTATAAGGTTAAACTACCTCAAAATAATAACTGACTAGGCTAGGCCCACCCTGAATTCTGCCTCAGCTGTCTCCCTGAAAACTCCCAGTCTAGATAATATAGGTAGCTATTTAGGCTGTAGACTTCCTGTATTGGTTGCACAACTCCTGGAGACTGGGGACAACTCCTTTTCCTTTGCTTTCTTTTGTTTTTGCATACTTGGGAACCCACCATTTAAAGTATGCTCATAGACATCTTCAGTCCTGCACGTTCACTTTTCCCTTTCATGTGCCTGCCTTTGATTCTTGATAAGAGTGAAGATAGACTGTGCAGGGGTAGATCCCTTGGCTGTGACGTAGGAATCTCCCTATGAATAGTTCTCTGCTTTGGAATAAGACGTTACCCTCTTCAGACATTCAAAAGAATGTGTGGAGGACATGAATGCTGGCCCTACCCCCTTTTCTCCTAACCTTCACACATTGAGCATGAAGATCTGCAGCGATTGCACAGGGTTCCCAACAGGAGGGAGGATTCTAACCATGTTCAACTGAACAGAGTAAGAATCTCCCTTCATGCTCAATGTGCAAAGGGGAAAAGAGGACGGCATGCATGTGGACATTGGAAGGTGGGGGCTGAGATGTTCTCCTCCCCCTGCCCAGTTTGAACCCTTTTGCACACCTGAAGAGGTCTTTTCGATTTGATGTCAACAGTTTCTCTCTGCTACCTTTCTTCAGTCTCTCTCCCCACTCAAAAAAAAAAGATGTCTTGCCCTTGCAGACTCTAACTGCATCTCCTTTTCCCTCCGCAGAAATATGCAGTCTCAAGGACAGCCTATTGTTGTGAAGGAAATTACATTGCCATTTTATATGACTGGTAAGAGGGGGGAAATATATGATCTCTCAAATTATTGTGGAGGCAGCAGTCAGGTTACATAATTTAATTATTGTGTACATCAAATTTCTCAGTTTAAAAATTAATTGTGAAAGCAGTGTTGTCATAATCTAGAACATGGATTTCTCTTTGTGCATGATAAATGATATTTTGCATTAATACTATGAATCCCCTTTGAGTTAATACAGTATAATAAAGGTTTACAGTTGATTTTGGTTATTCACATAGTTACGTTTCCTCTGCTGACATGTATCCATGGCATATATGGAAACTGTTTCTTTGAATATGGAAGGTTCTCCTATATATGTATCAGATATGCACTACCATGAAGTTGACACATTGTTTGTCATGGAGAACCACAAGGAGATGTTAGACAATCATCTATATTAGCTTCTGCAAGGTGGTCATATTGCAGTGTGTTGGCCAGTACTGAAAAGAGTTAGTGCATTTAAGCTGCATGTGAAATTCTGGACAAATTTGATATTCTTATATACAAGTTTGTAAGAGTTTTGCTTGATATGCTGCTGTAAATGCTGCTGTGGGTAAACTTGGTGTAGGAAATTTGTTGTGTCGAAATAATAGCCCTAATAATAACTCTTGTTTCTAAAAAGTGTTCCCACGGTAGCAATCTTCCAGCTTGACGCCGAAACTCAGAAACTCGTTCACAGACAGAACATCTCTTTGATCCACAAAGGCTGGGCCATTGCATTTGAGGAAACAGGTGGGCTCTGGATTCTGCAAGAGAACAAGCAAACACCTCTTCTGTTCTACCAACCTGTGGATGGGCAATGGCAGGTGAGAATTTTCTGTGGCAAGATAAGATTGGTCATTAACATCGCTGTTTGTTCATTGAAGTGGAGTACATCTACTCAGTCTTGATCACATAGTTTTCTCCTCCCCATATATGAGTATTCCATATAAATGCACAGTGCAGAACTACAACACAATTCCACATAAACTTATTCTGTATAGAAGTGTGTGCTAGGATGTGCTTGGCCAACCTAATGAAACTTTTGACTGATGCCATAGGAACCTAGGAAGCTGCCTTAAAAGTCTTGTCAGATGTTTTCCCCTTGGGCATTAATCAATTGCTCTCTGGAAGTATGGTGTGCAGTAATGATTGGTCAGTTGCGTTAGGGTTCATAAATCCTATCCTATGTTTTTGCCTGGACATAGTGAAATAAAATATGCATGTTTCTTTTAAGCTTAACAGGAGCTAGTACAGTGGTTCCTAAACCTTCTCCCCCACAGACCACTTGAAAATGAGGATCTCGGTGGACCACTTAAAGTTTTCTGTTGTAACAATTGTAATGTGCTGTGCTCGATGCTGTATGATTTTTAATTGTCTTTTTATTAATACTTTTCTTATGTTGTATTTTATTCTATAGAATGCAAATTGCAATACAATAAAAGGCAATCTATGAACAATAAAAAGACAATAAAAATCAATGTGAATATTTAATGCAGACATCCCATGGACCACCTGAATGAAGCTTGTGGACCACAGTAGCAATATTTAGTTGGAATTCGCCCTTCCATAATGCAGGCTGAGGCTGGAGCAACACTAGTGTTACTTGAATTTTCTTCATAAAAGACCAAAATGTCTGGACCTGGCTTGGCATTCAGTTATTTAAAAACCTGTTACACAGATCAGGTCAGGTAGCACTAGCTGCATCAGCTCAGCAGCATCCTCTGACAATATTACCAGTTTTAAATGAACACTCCAAGCTTGAGAAGAAGAGAACAAGGATCGTTGTGCAGCTAAGGTTTCCCAATGCAAACTCTGTAAATAACATGTTACTTTTTCTTCCTTTTTTTCATGCTGGTCAGTATATAGCATAATGTCAAACCCTAGCCTGGTGATTAAAAAAAAATCAGTGACATAGGGCTAATTTGGATCCTTTATATGAAAATAAGAATGGAACATCTGTTCCTTTTGTTGCTTTTCCTTTGTGAAAAGATGGAAAGCCCCAAATGTTTCAGGGCAAACAATAAAAGATTTTTTTTGGGGGGGGGTTGCTCCCAGGATATGGCTTGCTGTCTGAAAAGCCTTGAGTTTAATATGGGGTTTTTCAAGAGGTGTCATTCTTCTCTTTTTAGCCTGCAACTGAAGAGAAAGGATTGATGAAAATGTCAAAGTACATCCATGATAACTGGACAGTGTTTGAAGGTAAGAAGGTTGAGTTCAAAGGCCAAGTAGACACTGTTTAAATGGGATCTCAGAGGAGGATATGGGGAGGATATGCCGCCCAACAAGATCAGCCTAAAAATACCTTCTCTCCATCCCACCAGTTTTAACAGATAGACTGGTGAGAACTAGGGGGCTTTTTCAATCGTGGCCCCCACTCTGTGGAACTCCCTCCCAGATGACATCCGCCATGCCCCTCCATGATGAGCTTCCGCCGGACCTCGAAAATCTGGCTCTTCAGGCATGCTTTTGGGGCGGGTTAGGTTTTAGTGTTATTGTTGGAATTTTAAGGTTTTAGACTTCCGGGAAGGGTGACTTAGCCTGTGCCTGCTTTTGAGACGGGCTCCTGCCTCAAAAGAAGCTTATTCAGATATATCAGTCAGTTTTTTCTTTTTTTTTTGACTGATTAAACTTCTCCCGGGTAGGGAGAAACGAAGAGATTAACCTCAAAGCCTATTTTTGTTGGGACGACCAGATCTCATTAATTTATGGGACGAGGTCCAGCCGACGAAGGTGGGACGGATTTTCAACAGCAAGCTCTATCTGTTAAAGCGAACGTTCATCTTATCTTCTAAGAGAGAACGCACTAACAGGCAAGCACCCTTCTTTCTATATTTTTCTTTTACTTGACTTAAATTGTTGCTGTTTAAAAGAGATTTGCCAGATTGATCAGTTTTTGACATCTCACTGGGGAGCCATAACTTCTCTCTGCTACGCACTAATTAATAGCTTATCTCTGTTTTTGTTGCAAAAAGCTGTCCTGGATTTGCATTCTAAAGATATACACAGAAGAGGGATTTCTATTCCAGATTTTTATTTTGAAAAATATTATACTGTTTTGAGACTACTCTCTTTTTGGTCTATTTTATTTTGACGAATCTGTTTCTTGACGATTGCCATTAATTGTTTCGATCCTGGGAACTGCATTTTGTTTACTTAACTATTGGAGAGATAAGGCTGTCTGCACTGTTTATACTGTGATGTCACCAAGTTTGGAGTATTAACCCAATTGTTGCTGAAATAAGAAGTGGTTTTCCTATATTTTTCTTTTAAAATGGCAATTAAGAAAGTGGCTGAAAATCTGGAAATAACTATGTTTCAGAAAATAATGGATGAGATTGAGATAACGAAAATTGAATTGAGTAAAATGAAGCAGGAGATTAAAGATATAAGGGTCCCTGTGAGAGAGGTGACCCTGGAAGGGGTCCCTGTGAGAGAGGAGACCCCGGAGATTGGAACAGGGGTTCCTGTGAGAGAGGAGACCCTGGAGACTGGAATAGGGGTCCCTGTGAGAGAGGAGATCCCGGAGATTGGAACCAACGTGGAACAGGAACAAGATTTGGAGTCTATGGACTTTAGAAATAAAATCTATTGTTTGGAACTCAATGTTATCTCTGAAGAAATGAATGAAGATTCTAGAGATAAAGTTATCAATGGCATGGATAATCTTCTGGACTGGAATGATGTGATGGAGCCCAATATAGAGAAAATCTATGGAATTAACTGCAGCCATGTGACAATGGAAAAACTTTTAAGAGATGACCCAGTGCATTTTGAAAAAAAGAACAGAGATATGATTTTACAGCAGTATTTCAGCAACCTATTCAGAATGGATGGCAAGAAAATATTTGGGATAGAGGTAATTCCCATCAGACTCTTACTATATGACTATGGCTTTGACAGCAAGATTATTATGGAATACTGATAATGGAAGATTGGATATTGAAATTACTGGACTTAACAAGACTACTGAAGATGGAAGATGGAAAATGGAACTAATAGAGATAATAGAACAATGGCTACTGAAATTATTGAACCTAACAGATTCTGATGTGATGGATTAATTGAAATGTTTATTTTGACTATGGTTATGACAATAAGATTATCATAATTAGTAATGAGATGGATTAATCGATATGCTTATCTGGAAAAAAAAATTGATAGATATATTTCTTAAAGAATTGAAACCTCTCTTTGACTTTTTGTGGAAAGAATAAAGTAATGTTTATGAGATTTGATGATTAAGTAAGATAACTACTGGAGGAAAGTGATTTTATAATATGACTTAAGAGACAGGATTGTTATATATTATAGACTTATAACTGATTTGATCTTTGACAAATGGGAAGTCAATATTTTACTCTTTATTTTTTATTTTTGTTTTTTTTTTTTTTTTCTTTTTGTCTTTTTGTTTAACTATTTTTGATTTTGTTTTTTGTCTTTGAATGTTTTATGATTTTGTCTTGTATGTTTTACGAAAATCTGAATAAAAATTATTGAAAAAAAAAAAAAAAAAAAAAGGAATTTTAAGGTTTTAATGTGAATTATATGTTTTTATGTTGTACGTGGCCCAGAGTGGCTGGTAAACCAGCCAAATGGGCAACTAATGAATTTAATAAATAAATAGAGTGCATCACAGCTTCCATAAAAAGTAACTTCTGCCTAAGATTTCTGCCTAAGAGCATTCCACTGTGGGGAAACTTTGTTCTGAGAGTGGAATCGCATGGAAGCCCGTTTTTACCCATCCCTACTGTCTGCTGAGATTGGGTTTGTTGTGCAAGGGCACAGTTCACCAAGCTTTTGGAGTAATTGTATGTGGGGCAGGATGGGGTGAGGGAGAATGGGAGTGGAAAGGATTTTAGCCAGGGTTTTTTATGTTACACTTGAGAGGATTAGCTTTCAAATGGTGTCAGAAAGCTTATCAGAGGTTTCCCAGTTTAGAAAACCTGTAATGATGAAAAAATTTGGCCCCTGCTACCAAACTTCGCAGTTTTGCAGCCACAGGAGTGTGTTGGGTACACGCTCGGTTTACTCTAACTACTAGGCTCAGCAGGCCCAATCGCTTGGATTGAGCGTACATTTTATATCATGTGTCACAATCTTCTGCAACTGGTCAGGGTTTTGTGGATCCTCAGCAGTGTGAAAAAGATTTCTCTGAAGGCAGAAAATTTGAAAATGTCTGCTGATAATACTATCTTTGGGGAGCTGGCTTTTCTATGGCTTTTGTTACATGCTGCCCAGAGCTGTTGAGATTAGGCGAGATAAAAACTCAGCCAATCCATAGCATCCACAAAAGAGCCACTGAATAATGTGAGAACACAGAGGAGTAGTTTTCCTAGATCGCAAATTATAATGCCATGCACAGATCTCAAGTGTATCAGCAGCTGGGGAAAGGGGGCTATTAAGATTACAGTGATTATTGCAGATAATTAACACAAGGGAGCTTGGTGGTTGAATCCTGTTCCAGATGCTTAATTAGTGTCTTTATCCCTATAGAAAAGGTAGTTATCTTTTTATTGTCAAAATGGTAATCGCTCCCTGTACCCCATGCCTCGGCTTTGATAGTCCTTCATCAGAGGATCGCAGTTCGAGTTGAGATGATGAAAAACGGAGGGGAAATGAATATTTAAACCAATGAATAAATTGTCATTGAAAAGAAAATCCAGAAAAGCCTTAATATTATCCAATCAAGTGGAAAAGCTAATAGATATGTAGATTCTTTGATTATCTTCTCTATTGAGACAGATCTGTCTCTTTTTCTAGTCATAGCAGATCTCACTTCTTTGTGGGTGGCTGGACAATGTAACAATTAATGACATTTTAAAAAAACAAAGTTAATCTTGCCAGTTAAGTTTGTATCATGTGATGCCTGTGTTACCTTCCAATTTCCTATCTTCATGGCTCAGGGACTTTGCATTGTCTGTTACAGGTAAAAAAACAAGCAAATTCACAAATAAATTGTGTGTTATTTGTTATGTGCCTTCAAGTCAATTATGACTTATGGCGGCCCTATGAATCAGAGACCTCCAGTAGCATCTGTTATAAACCACCCTGTTCAGCTCTTGTAAGTTCAGGTCTGTGGCTTCCTTTATGGAATCAATCCATCTCTTGTCTGGCCTTCCTCTCTTTCTACTGCCTTCTGTTTTTCCCACCATTCTTGTCTTTTCTAGTGAATCATGTGTTCTAATTTTGTATCCAAAGTATGATAACCTCAGTTTCATCATTTTAGCTTCTAGTGACAGTTCTGGTTTAATTTGTTCTAACACCCAACTATTTGTCTTTTTCGTGGACCATAGTATCTGCAAAGCTCTCCTCCAACATCACATTTCAAATGAGTTGATTTTTCTCTTATTCACTTTTTTCACTGTCCAGCTTTCACATCCATATATAGAGATTGGGAATACCATGGTCTGAATGATCCTGACTTTAGTGTTCAGTGATACATCTTTGCATTTGAGGACCTTTTCTAGTTCTCTCATAGCTGCCCTCCCCTGTCCTAGCCACATTCTAATTTCTTGACTATTGTCTCCATTTTGATTAATGACTGTGACAAGGTATTGATAATCCTTGACAAATTCAATGTCCTCATTGTCAACTTTAAAGTTACATAAATCTTCTGTTGTCATTACTTTAGTCTTCTTGACATTCAACTGTAGCCCTGCTTTTGTGCTTTCCTCTTTAACTTTCACCAGCATTCGTTTCAAATCATTACTGGTTTCTGCTAGTAGTATGGTATCGTCTGCATATCTTAAATTATTGATATTTCTCCCTCCAATTTTCACACCTACTTCATCTTGCTCCAATCCTGCTTTCCATATGATATGTTCTGCATATAGATTAAACAAATAGGGTGATAAAATACACCCGTCTCACCCCCTTTCCAATTGGGAACCAATCAGTTTCTCCATATTCTGTCCTTACAGTAGCCTCTTGTCCAGAGTATAGATTGCACATCAGGACAATCGGATGCTGTGGCACCCCCATTTCTTTTAAAACATTCCATAGTTTTTCATGATCTACTCAGTCAAAGGCTTTGCTGTAATGTATAAAGCACAGGGTGATTTTCTTCTGAAATTCGTTGGTCCGTTCCATTATCCAACATATGTTTGCAATATGATCTCTGCTACTTCTTCCTTTTCTAAATCCATCTTGAACATCTGGGATTTCTCGCTCCATATGTGGTAAGAGCCTTTGTAGAATCTTGAGCATTACTTTACTTGCCTGGGATATTAAGGCAATAGTTCAATAATTACTGCATTCCCTGGGATCCCCTTTCTTTGGAATTGGGATATATATAGAACGCTTCCAGTCCGTGGGCCATTGTTTAGCTTTCCATATTTGTTGACAAATGTTTGTCAAAATTTGGACAGATTCAGTCTCAGTAACTTGTAGCAACTCTATTGGTATGCCATCTATTCCTGATTATTTGTTTATTCCAAGTATTTTAAGAGCAGCTTTCACCTTGCATTCTAAAATTTCTGGTTCTTCATCATATGGTTACTCCGTGTATGAGTCTGTCATCCTTGCACCTCTTTTATATAGTTCTTCACTGTATTGCTTCCATCTTCCTTTCATTTCATCTCAGTCAGTGTGTTCCCCTGTTGATTATTCAACATCCCTAGTCTTGGTTTAAATTTCCCTTTAATTTCTTTAATCTTTTGGAATAGGGCTCTTGTTCTACCCTTTTTGTTGTCCTATTTCTATACAGTAAGTATTGTCATAGTTCTCCTTCTCCCCATATACTAGTCGCTGTATTACTGCATTTAGGGTTCTGACCGTGTTTCTATCTCCTTTTGCTTTCCTTCTTTCTTTAACCATTTTAAGAGTTTCATCAGTCATCCATTGAGGTCTTTCTCTCTTTTTAACAAGTGTTACTGTCTTTTTGCATTCTTCCCTGATGTCTCTGACTTCAGTCCATAGTTCTTCTGGTTCTCTATCAACTAAGTTTAAAGCCTCAAATCTGTTCCTTATCTGATCTTTATATTCTTCTGGGATGTTATTTACATTGTATTTTGGCATTATGATTGCTTTGTTGTTCGTCTTTAGCATTACTCTGATTTTCAATATTACCAGTTCATGATCTGCACCGCAGTCTGCTCCTGGTCTTGTTTTCGCAGAAACTTCTCCGTCTTCTGCTACCAATTATATGATCAATTTGATTCCTATCTTGACCATTTGGTGATGTCCACGTGTACAGTCGTCTTTTCAGTTGCTCAAAAAATGTGTTTGCAAGAAACAAATTATTGGCTTCACAGAATTCAATAAGGTTTTCTCCTGCTGCATTTCTGTCTCCTAAGCCCCATTTCCCCACAATTCCTTGTTCTTCTCTGTTCTCTGCTTTTGCATTCCAGTCCCCCATGATTATCAGCACATTTTGTTTTGGTGTGTGATCAATTTCTTCCTTTACTTGTGCATAAAATCTCTCCAATTCCTCTTCTGTGTTTGCCGTTGGAGCATACACTTGGATGAAGGTTATGTTAATATGTTTCCCGTTTAATCTTATTGATATAACTCACTCAGACCTTGTGTTATAGCTCCTAATTGCTTTTACTACATCATTTCTCACTATTAAAGCAGGCCCCGTTCTTCTTAATTTTCATTTCCTGCATAAAATATTTTGTAGTTGCCTGATTGAAAATGTCCCATTCCTGGCCATTTTTATTCACTCACAACAAGTATTGTAATGTTGATGCGTTCCATTTTTTTCTTGACAGTTTCTAACTTTCCCTGGTTCATGCTGCTCACATTCCATGTTCCTGTTGTGTATGTTGTACAACTCTGAACTCTCCTTTCACATCTGTGCACATCAGCCTCTAGACTTCCATTCAGTTTTGACCCAGTGGTCTCATTAGTAACAGTGCTACTCGTACTTGTCCATTGTTCTTCCCCAGTAGCTCACTCAGTGCCATCTGACCCGGGGGTCTCATCTTCCAGCACTATCTTGTGTTGCAGTTTGGTTATTCTGTTCACAGGGTTTTCATAGTAAGAGGTATTCAGACATGGTTTACCATTGCCTTCCTCTGAGTTTGGATGCATCTTAGTCTGGTGTCTCAACTTTGACCATTCTGCCTTGGGTGCCCTTGCTAGCAGTCTAGCCTCTTGGTATAGACTCCTGATGGCATTGCTCTCAGCTTCTTCAATACTCTCAAACCCCATCACCATGTTAAGGTGTGCATCCTAGAGGAGGAGTGCATCCTAGAGGAGGAATAGTCTAGAATGCACATATCTAGTATGCTTTTATACTCTACAAGCAGAAAAGATGGGTGCTGAGTTAATAAATTGTTATAGAATAACCTAATGAGTGTGTTTGACCATCAAGGTAAAGCATGGTTTACTGTGCATGAGCCAATCATGCCTTGCTTCATTTCTTCCCACTAGTGCTAGGGAGAAATAAACTATGCTCCGTGTTTTAGTATTATGTCTGAATCAGGGGTTGCGGTTTGTTTGGAGCAAAACAAACCACACTCTGTGGCCAAGGTTTGTTCCTGGCTTACTGAGAATGATGGTTCAGATGTAATGATAAGCCAAGGAAGGAGGTTTGTTTCTTCCCAGCGCTCGCTGCCTATGTGTTGCTATCTTCTGAACATTCACGTTTGTCTCAGTTTCCTTTGCTAAAAAGAGAGCTCCAGGAATAGTTGATTATCATAGTATCTATCCTTAAAATAACTATAGAGATTTATTGTCTTCCAAACACATTCTAAACAGAGTTTTAAACCTTGCTTGAAGCTACCTCCATTACCCCTTCAGTGTTAGTCTGTCCCCCTTGTCCATTGTATGTTCTTTGTCTTATTCATTCCACTCCATTCATCTGTCATCCTCTCCCCTCCCTTGGCTACTATAATGCTGTTTCCCCCTGTCCAGTGTAGGCAGCATCTGGGAGAACCAACCACAATAGTATAAAGAGTATTCTTGAGAATCTAGTGAAAATGCATGGCAGCAAGCAAAATGCTGCCATCTGCCCTGTTCAAGCGCTACTGCTAGCAGGACAATGGCTAACTACATTTACCTGCCCTTAATGGAACATCTAATGCATTTAGGCATTGTATCTTGCCCTACCTGTGAGCATCTCAAGTTACCTGATTGGCCACTGTTCAAGGCAGAAAGCCAGACCCATGGTCTGATCTCACAAGGAAAATTTTACTTTCTTATTTCAGATTTGTAGTTGCCTGTTTCCTCCTTCCCAAAGCACCCAATGCCTTCTTAGTACTTATATTGGATTATTAAATAATGGGCTGTACAAATGCAGATTTTAAGGATTTAAGTTTCTTTTCTTGACTCACACGGGAGAAAGAACCTTCCATGCTTAGAAAGCGCATGCATATTACCCTGTATGAAACTACAGAGCAACAATTCCAACTCTCTCTCCCTTGTCCTGTGTCTCCTACCCAGATTCTGTTGGCAAAGAAAGTTGCTATCAAAATCTCTACAAGGCTTCTTTTGATAACATGGCTATTTACCTTCAAAAGAAAGAAGAGAGACTTCAGCAGCAGAAAAGTAAGAGAAAGGAACCACAGCATGAACCAAATGGACAGACAAAGAAGGTCAAAACATGAGCACCACCCTCTTGATACTCAGTGCAAAATTTGGCTGCAACTTACAATGCATTGGAAGAAGCTGGTCTGAGAACTGAATCTCTTCACAAAGCACACTGAAGAACAAGCTGGCCTGATATTTTCACACACTGCAAATATTAACAGAACTAGACTTTATCATACTATCTAACTTGTCAATGAGAATTATGTCTTGTATAAGCCGTTTCTAGCTACGTGCCTTGTCTTAGCTTAGATCAGGATTCCCAAGCCTCATTCATGTGCTCTGCAGCAGGTCTGTAAAAATGGAACTAAAAATCATACAGCATCTGGCACGGTGCATGACAGTTGCTAGAACAGGCAGAAAAGTCATTAAGTGGTCCACCAAGACCCCTTTGCAATTTTCCAGTGACCCATTGGGAAAAAAGTTTGGGAACCACTGGCTTAGATGTTACTGAGTATTCTGATGTATTGCAAGGGACACACTACAAAACATACTCCTCCAAATCCAGCTGAAAGACTTTCTCGGTTGTGATTTCTTGCATACGCCACAAAGAGAGTGTGTGTGTTGGACCCCTGTATCAAGAATTGCCCCCTAAAACTCACTCAGCAAGGCCCACCTTATGTCCTCTGTTCCTTTCTTGTCCAGAAAGGAGGCTGAGAGCAGTGTGGAATGAGAAGCGGAGGAGAAGACTGTGACATCAGCAATTGGGGAATTGCTGTAGGAACTTGGCCCATCAACTTCCTTTTTAAAATGATCCTTTTGACTAATCTAGTGGCTAGCTAAGGGTGTACATGGCCAAAACTAAAATATCCTTGAATAATTCTACCGAATGATTTCTCAGAGCTCACCATTCATGCAGTGATGTCCTTAACTGTATCACAGTGTGTGAGGTCTGCATATCCACAGTTGTCCACTAGTGCATTTAAACTGATAGAAACGCAACGTCTTCATACTGAAGGTAGTGATTTACTCTCCAACATAAGATGAGTCTAATGATCTACTGGACCAATAATGGGGTTCCTTTGCTGGAGTTTTCCTGTGTCAGTGGAACAATTTTCTCTAGAAGGAATCTGTTTGATTGATCATACGATTTTGTTTGTGTGTGTTAAAAACTAAATTCAGATGACTTTTTTTTAATGGAAAAAGTACAAAGATGCTTTTGAAATTTGATTTAGACTGTAACTAGCCAGTATGAGCATCTTTTATTCATTTTTTTATAATACAAAGCTAAGGATTTTATGTTTTGGATTCTGCTTTAGAATTTCAGAAGCATTGAAGGGTTTTTTGACATACTATAAACACGTAATAAAACGGCAACCACATTCTGGCAGTGAGAGGACTTTGCTTATATATTTCAGCTGTTTGAAGGTATTCAGAATCATATTTATTAAGACTGGGACAATAAAAGGGAGCAATTGCACCAGCTGCTTTTAAAATTTATTTCTCATTAGGAGGACTGTTGAGAATGAACTTGAAAACTGTACATAGTATAATAAAGGAAAATATGAAAGTAAAATCCTATCCACTCTACCTTTTCAAGCTACGGGTTTGATGAGGGTTGTGCTGGCAATGTCTAATGGACAAGATTTCCATCCACACAAGCCTTTATCCAAACAACTGTGCAACTAGTTCCATACACACAAGATTATTGTGCTTGGTTTTTCTTGAACAGTAAGTCATCATCTCTCCCATGCTACATAACAAGTTGCTTTTGAAACAAAAGGGATTTTCAAAATCAATTTGTAATGTTCAAAATCCCACAGAACATGCCCAACTTCAATTTATCCAAGCCAAGGCATTTCCTTGAATTGGATCCTGAGCCCAATTTGCACTTGCTACCCTGTTTGTGTAAATAAGCTTTGTGTGTTGAACCTCAAGCTTCACAATTCTGTTAAGTTTGTCTTAAACTGACCATTTACCCTGAATTTCAAGTAGCATATTAAGAAGTGATGAAAGTGGGCACAGGAGTGGAGAGGTGTGGAATATCAGCCTCATTATTGAACGGATTAGTCCTTAAGAGGCCTTTCTAGCTGGTGACTATTTCTGGTAGTTTAGTATAGTGTTTCTCAAACTGTTGGCCAAGGCTAACCAGTGGCCTCAGCACTGCAGCCCACCATGTGGTCATGCAGTAGTCTTTTGGTTGGATGGACAGTAGCAGAAGCAGCTTCCTACATGCAAGGGAAGTGTACTTGGGAGGAGGAATGGCTGTGGGAGCGAGGATTTAGAATGCAAAGTTGGAAAGAATGAAAACGGAGAGATCAATGAGTGCTCCCTGGTCTGGGTTTTCCCCCAGCCCTCCAGAGCAGATCTGGGGAGGATATATGGAGAGGAGAGGGAAGGCATGTTGCAGTGCACAAATTAAAATCACACTATCAGAACAGCTTTGTCGGATACTGCCTACAACATTGATTTAACCTGTGAATTTTTAAAACAACAACTGGATATTGTCTTTTTAAAGACCATGGAATATACTGCCAAATAACTATTGGAATAAGAAGAAGGGCTGTTAGCACTTGCTTTTATTTGCTGTACCCCTGGCAAAAAAATAGACTGCATGGTAATAAAATGAAATATTGGAGCATCTCAATCTCTTTTGTTGTTTCTTAAGAGAGTTAATTTAAACTCCTGGATGTCCTGTTCCAGATAATACTCATGCCAAGCTAACAAATAGCCACTCAAACAATTGTCACCTTTTGTGCCGTATAAATTGATGTCTGTAATCAGAATGTTCAGCATGAGCAATTCTTTGCTTTCCTTTGTTCAAACTATTCCAAATTAAATTGTCATCATATTGAAGGCCATGCTTTAAAGAGCCTTCAAATTACAACTTACAAGTTGTATTAAAGAGTCTGTGACCATGTTTTGGTATAGAACTCTCTCTCTCGTGGTTGTATTGGAGCTGCTCCTTCCTAGTTTTATCCTCACTGCTTAGTTACACACTCACATTCTAAGGCATATAGGTGGGTTCTTTGTTGGGAAGAATAAAAGAGTATATTTGCACGCTGATCCTTTATTCTTTATTATTAGGTCAGTGTTTTTAAATTATTTTTTTAAGAGAGCTCCAAGCACACAATGTGTTGGAAATAGGTTTCAGATACTAAACCGGTTACCAGGTGTTTCAGTGTGAGGGTTTGGTTACCCTTTGGGCAGAAAAATTAATAAATGACAACTTTCTATTCAATTATCTGCCAAGCAAGTTGCACCTCGCATGTTTTGTCCATAAATAAAACCAGACATTTTCCAAGCTTGGGCATACTATAGCCCTATTCAGGCATTCACTCAGCATGGTTATAATCATATGGAGCAGAAGAACAGAGCTGCTGCCCCTGTGACCCTACTAACTCCACCCCCCTGCTGTCCATGCACTGTCCGCACATCTGGAAAGGGGAGCCTGCTCTACGTGTGTAGACTCCTCTCGCCATATAGGATAAACTAATGCAACACATATCAGGTGGAGAAGAGCCTACAGTGATGTGTGGTGAGGATTGGGGTAGCATGCTCAGGCAATGGTCCTTGGCATGAGAATAGATGTGTGTTACAAGAACACAAGGCTTTCCTTGTTTTTCTCTGTTAAATGTTGGAGGATGTAAAACCATTTTTTATTACACAGAGCTCGCAAATGAAGTTACAACAATCACCATAGTTTCCTAGCAACAGTATGTTGCACATTGACTGGCAAAAATGATATATCCCCATAACGGAAGTGTCCTGAGTGAAGACCTTGGGATGTCTCATTATATATTTAAGGCATTTATGTCTCACCTCTCTTCAGCATGGCTTCCAAAAATCAGAGCTAAGGTGGCCCCTGTTTTCAGTCTCACAATCTAATCAGACACAACACATGAGGAAACGGAAAAGAAAGTGAGGAGGGAAAAGCAAACTCAAATACAAGTTCTTAAAGTTACACTTCTGTCTGTGCAGGTTCTGACTCTAGAAGAGCAGCAACTCCTTGCCATTGTCATTAGTAGTTGTGGCTGTCTTACCCTTCTTAAAGAGCAGTTCCTCTCTGGAAACGTTCTTCTCTCCCAGATCCAATCCTGGAGCCGAAGAGGTGACAAGGTCCAGACCAGAGTGGCTCCTGCCATGCCACTTGTTACATGTGTAATAGCTGCTCATTTCTTGTGCTACATACTGAGTGTAGTGAGATTGAGATTTTCTTTTCCTAATAATAAGGAAGCACACTGATATTAAGCTGTTTTCATTATGTCCAATAGGTGTCTCTGCAGTGATTTGTATGAAAGTAGAAGACATTTATGCAAATACAATAGAATCCCTAGGGTTTATTACTTATATTATTTATCACAGTTGCACGCTGATCCTGATCTTCCCTGGAAGAGCTCAGGGCATCTCAAAGCAGAAACTTAAGTAAGGCTGACCTAATTTCTTGTGTGCTGTTGAATTTGGCTTGAATCAAGCATGTGTCTATAAACACATGTACACACACTACATTTTATTTATACATGTAAAAATGTAACATGAAATGCATCCTTTAAATATGTCTGTATTTTTCACAATGAACAGGTTAAAAATGAGATAGAAACAGGAGTGTTGAACTCCTTAAGATGCACTCCCCTAATTCTAGCAGCAGGGCTGATGTCAGCATCCTTAGATAGTGTACACAACTGATGCTTGTTCACCCTCCCTTTTTCTGGCACTCTGATGAGTGCTGGAGGGGCCTAGGGCAGCAGTTCCCAAACCTTTTCCCCCACAGACCACTGAAAAATTGCTGAGGGTCCTGATGGTCCCCTCAATGATTTTTCTGCCTGTTATAGCAATTCTAATGCACTACGCTAGATGCTGCATGATTTCTAATAGTATTTTAATGCTTCTATTATTTCTTATATTGTATTACAGTTTGCATTCCACAGAATTCAAATTGTAACACAATAAAACAGTAAGACATTAAAAAAGCAATAAAATGCAATTAAAATCAATGTGAATATTGAATACAGACATGCCACTGAGTACCTGAATTAAGTTTGTGGACTACTGGTTATCCATGGATCACACTTCGGGAACCCTTGGCCTAGTGCCACCGGCGGCAATTCCTGTGATGCATAGCATCCAAGATAGAGTGTTGCTCAGGGCATTTGGATAAATTAAATAGTGGCCTCCTCTGGGTGTGCTCTGAGGTCTTTTAGGCATTTTAAATAACAGCACTCATTTGAATGCTGCTGCTTTCCCCAGGTAAGCCTGTAAGGGCTCATGGAGGAGTGAGCACTAATGTAGGAGGGGGTCCACTAGAATGCATCTGGAGCCAGACCTTATGTGAACATCACAGAAACAGGACTAGCCTCTTTTCCTTTTGTTCATCTACTGCAGCAGAGTATAGCTGTTAGCACTGGTAAAAAAATTAAGTGGTGGGGATAGTAGTAGCTGTTGTTTACCTTCAGGCTTGATGCTGTTTGGTTGATCTCTTAGTAAAAGAATCATCCCATATTGCATACCACTTTTTTTTTTCTTAAATGAGGTGGTGCAGTGTGGCGCAATGATGGTGTGTACAATTTAAACAAAGAGAACTTCCAAAATTGTCATGAAAATAGTGAGAGAAGGAAACCATGTCCTCCACCACAAGCACTTTAGCGGGAAGGTGGGAGAAAAATAAATAAATCTGGTTTTGAAGGAATGCTATCTTTATTATTGTGGTCTGTACAGTCTGGTTTTCTTCTTCAAATGCTGCTATGCTGCCAATCCCATGGTTGTGCAATCCCTTTACATACCGTTACACTGCTCCAGAATTGCTACCCTGTAGCCTTCCACTTCTGCTCATGAATTTGTTCTCATTATGTTCATGCTTCTTTGAATCAACCCCCTTTTTTTAACCTCATCTGCTGTACCCCAAGTGAAAGAGTCTATCAACAGAGGGGTGTTCTATATCTCCCAGGGTCCCATAGCTGGTGGTTCCCAAGTTCAGATAATTGGTCAGTTGCCTGCTTTGGATGGGGTCGTACTCCCTCTGAAAGATCAGGTCGATAGTCTGGAGGTGCTCCTGGATCCATCTTTGTCGCTAGAGGCCCAGGTGACCTCAGTGGCTAGGAGTGCCTTTTACCAGCTTCAGCTGGTAAGATAGCTGTGGCTGTTTTTGGACTGGGATAGCCTGGCTACTGTTGTCCATGCACTGGTAACCTCCAGACTGGATTACTGTAATGTGCTCTATGTGGGGCTACCCTTGAGGTTGGTCCAGAACTGCAGCTGGTGCAAAATATGGTGGTGAGACTGCTCACTGGGGCAGGGTATTGCCAACATGTCATCCTGCTGCTGAAAGAATTGCACTGGCTTCCCATTTGCTTCCGGGCCAAGTTCAAGGTTCTAGTCTTGGTGTACAAAGCCCTATACAGCTTGGGACCAGGATACCTTAAAAAGGTAAAGGTGTCCCCACACTTATAGTGCGAGTCGTTTCCGACTCTTAGGGTGATGTCTTACGACGTTTACTAGGCAGACCGTATATATGGGGTGGGTTTGCCAGTTCCTTCCCTGGCGTTTCTTTATCCCCCAGTGTGTGCCGGGTACTCATTTTACCGACCATGGATGGATGGAAGGCTGAGTGGACCTCGACCCCTTTTACTGGAGATTCGACTTCCTCCTTCCGTTGGAATCGAACTCCTGCTGTGAGCAGAGCTTCGGCTGCGTTACAGCCACTTACCACTCTTATCCCTTATATGCCCAGTCGATCACTGCCCTCTGCAGGTGAGGGCCTCCTGCAGATACCATCTTAGGAAATGGAGCTTTAATGTGGTGGCACCTACCCTGTGGAATTCCCTCCCGTTAAATATTAGACAGGTGCCATCTCTGTTATCTTTTCGACACCTATTGAAGACCTTCCTTTTTCAACAAGACTTAAGTTGAGACCTTATCCCAGTCTGTGTCTGTGTTGGAATTGCTTTTTAATATGTTTTTAAACCTTTTTTTAAAATGTTTTTAACCTTTCTTAAAAAAAAGATGTTTTGAAAGCTTTTTAAAAAAAAATGTTTTAAAAGATGTTTCGTTTTAATGTATTTTAAAGTCTGTTTTTATGATGTTTTAAAGTATTTTTTGTGCTTTTGTTTGCCGCCTACTGGGAGGAAGGGCGGGATATAAATCAAATAATAAAATAAATAAAAATAAATAAATAACTGACTAAGGGGTCAAAGAAGGCACAGCCTTACAACCGGTCTGTTCCAAGCGTGGCTTTATTTCAGGTCTGTTGCTTCACAGACCAACCTCCATCAGGTTCCAGGTTACTTTTATCAGTAAGTACAGTCCATCTGTAGGCCTCCTTTCCTGGGGTGCTGGACTACTGTATTACTGTCCTTAGCAGGCTCAAGCCCAGGACTCAGGGGTTTCCTGTAGAGAAAGGAAGCTGAGCAAACCTGAAATGATGCTATTCCCTCTTTGGCTCCACCCAATGAAGCTTAGGGAGAGCATCTGCAGATGGCCCTTGGCAAGTGAGCAAAGACCAAGCCTCCCTCCTTTTGCTGGGGGACCCTCCCTCAGAGACCTAGTTACTCCAGCCTCTCCTCTGGACTTCCACTGCCCTTCTTTCCCCATTCTGAGGCCTTTTATATCCTCCAGGTGTCCCCACCCTTCATTCTGGCCAAGACCCTGCAGCTGTACTCCTTCCCTTCCCTCAGGCAGATCATTGAGAGGGCCCCACCCAGCTCCTTCTAGCACAAGTGGAGCCTCCAGGCTGTGTCCACATATGGTCTCCTTAGGTGTCATTGCCTGGTTGATGCTTGGTAGTGTGCAGCGGGGCCTACATAAAGGGCAAGATGCTGGAAAAGGACTGGCAAGCCCTTGTGGCCCATCACACTGCATTGCTAGAAGAGTACGGGTGTTTCTAGACAGGGGCCTTACATGGTATATGGATCTGATATTTCTGTGTGCACATTTGGCACCTTAACTTCCATGCATTCCCATTTTCCAGCCATAGATATTCATTGTGTTTCTACCGCTTACTGTCAACAACAGTGGGTGGAGTCTATATAGAAGCTTTTTGTTTATCTCGCCCCTCTATCTCTTGTCCCCTCTGTCTCCTACCTCATGGGCATGTGTAACCCACTGGCGTATTCTCCTTTAAGAAATCTGGAGGGAGGATATTCTTGCACATGCCAAAGCAGGGAGCAGCCACTAATATGGCCAGTTTGGCCAGTTATCATCCTAACTGCACTGAGGCAAGCAATTTTCCTTTCTTATAATAGGCTATGTCCTCCCTGTAAGGCCCTGAACCCTGAAGAAAAGGTTAGTAGTAAGGTTTCCATAAAAAATTAAAATGAATTATGAAGTTCCCCAGAACCATAAGTTCGTTGTCTATCTATGCTCTTTTATGTTATAAAGGGCTAGTAAATGTCATTTTCCTGAGTTATCAGATCTTCTTACAGTAAGGGGAAATTTGGATTAAATGGGAGGGGGGGTAAAGAAACATATGGGCTGGTATAATGCATTTCGAGGCTGGCAATGTTGTGTGGTCACTGCCCAAAATGCAGGCTCATGAACAGCACCAATTTCAGAATAAATGTCTGCTTGGGAACACCCGAAGAGCCAAGCCAGTGTGTTTACTATGCATGCATTCATCTGTTTGGGTATAAAGGGCTGGGGATCTACTTTTTGTACTAATTGGAATGTATGGGGGAGGGCAACAAAACCTGCCCCCTGCCCCTATTTTAACTGGCTGTACTCTCTACCCCTCACCCCTAGCCTGGCTCACTTTCAGTATTGGAATTGGGCTGGGGGGAAACAGCTGAACTCCATGTTGTCTAAAAGGTTGACCCATCCAATCCCCTCTTTATAGCCAAAGGGGCAAGCACATAAACATGTGCATGTGTGGTTGGGCTCCCAATGAGAATTCCAAGGTCTGATATGACTCTTGCTGATGGTTCATGTAACAAAGAACCCCTGAGACTATTCTCAGCTCAAAAGACAGCTGATGAAATAGATTTGATATTAATTACCTTATAACATGTTTTTAAAAGCCTGTGAAGCATAGAATTAACTTCGATGTATTTATGCACGGAACATATATTAGTCTGATCTTCAAAGGCATTTTAGTTACTGTCCCTGCTTCTGCAGCTGCAATTTAGTACACAGTTAGAAGGATAAATGCCAGCAATTAATTGCAGGTGCAGAATTGTGCATGCTGTAATTGAATGGAACAGAGTCGCTATCACAACAATAGCAGCAGTTAAAAAAAAAATTGCAGACCTAGTTTATTTTAGCTCCTTATATGGGATCCATCACCTCAGTATGTTTTCAAGCCTGGCATGCATTTATCTCCCCAAGAACTTTGGAAGATAAATACGTTATAGGTTTGAAAGGATGTGGAAGATGAGAGGCATCAATGTCCACTTTTACTAGTGCAGGGACAAAAGATATTAAATGGAACAAAAATTGTTTTCAGAGTACATAATGTGCTCCATGAAATGGCAGGCTGCTTCACATAAACGTAATAAGAAATTAAAATCTGAATTTTAAACAGTAAAAAGGGTGTGTGGGTGCAGGGAGTGAACCTACTGTAATCCCTCAGTTAATGAAGTACATGCATTCCTGGACGTTGCTTCTCTAACAGAAATTGGTTCCAGAGGAACGAATAAAATGGAAAGAATAGGGATAAGTTCCTACACCTCCACAAAGAAGAGCAGTTCATCATCTTTCAGCAAGCCTTTTATTCAAAACTAACAACACTCATGTCTGAAATGAAGCAACCTGGTCATGTAAGCCTTGCATACAGACCACTGGAAGGCTTCTTCCAAAATGCATCCAGGAATGCCTGCCTTGCCTTGTTTTTCTTTTATCATGTAGCATCTTGCCATAGGAATTGGAAGTTTTGAGCACAGTTCTCCTCGTCATACACTCAAGCAGGCACCTTGTCTTAAACGTCATGTAAACACTGCGAATTAAACAGGGCTGCAAGTAGTGCCAGATTCACACTAAACCTCCATGTGAACCAGCCCTGAGATTCCAAAAGTGAGGTCATGAATACAGCTAGGCTACGACCTATGCCGTATATTATAAACTGGTAACTACGTGAGTGGATTTTCATCTGTAGTTTAAATCAGGGCTGTGGAGTCGGTATGTCAAACCTTCAACTCCTACTCCGACTCCTCTATTTTTCTACTGTCCGACTCCAACTCCGACTCCTTCATAAATGGCAAATATATATTATTTTTTCTACTGTCTGACTCTGACTCCTTCATAAATGGCAAATGTATATTAATGTATTAATATTAATAAATTAATATTAAATATTAATTTTATTTTGAAGTCAGAGTCAGTACATTTCTACCAACTCCGACTCCACCCAGAATTGCTTCCGACTCTGACTCCGACTCCACGACTCCGACTCCACAGCCCTGGTTTAAATATAGGCAGGTAACCTTCTCATAAATATAACCAGTTCCATTTTCTTGATTCTTCCCTTATCAAGTGTGACAGCAAGCTGAATGAGTCTGGACATTTTTCAAGAGGAGGACTGCTTTATTTGTTTATCAAGTAGTATGAGCTCTTTAAAGTCTTTCTGTTTCTTGTTTCTCTTCCTTTCCCCCCTCTTCCAACGAGGCTACTCCAGAAATGAAAATCTGTTTTGTGCTATGTGCAGCCAGCCCAGGCCTATTCATGCAGGCTTTTTGGATGAGGGGGAACTGCGGCTGAAATAGTTTATGAATAGTTGGGCACTGTTGCTTTTTTGATGTCTTGTACTGAAATAATTGTTTTTAAGTACTTACGTGCATGGGGATTGGACTCAGTGGCCTTATAGGCCCCTTTCAACTCTATGATTCTATGGTTGTTATGATGTTTATTAGGTTGTAAACCGCCCTGTTGCCTTTGGTGAATTCCAATATCTTTGGGTTAGGGCAGGGGTTCCCAAACTGTGTTCCTTGAGCTTTACTCAGGTGGTTCATGGCATGTTCACATTAAATATTCATATTGATATTTGTCTTTTTCTTGCTTCTTTTATTTATTTCTTTGCATTATATTGTATTATGATTTGAATTCTATGAAATGCCAGTTGTAATACTAAAAAAGGACAGGATAAGAAATAAAGAAGCAATGAAGATACAATTCAAAGGCATGCCTCATCTAGCACAGCACATTACAATTGCTCCAACAGGCAGAACAATCGTTTACGTGGTTTGGGAACCATTGGGTTAGGGTGTGCTTTGTCAGAGCGGGTGCCAGCGACTGTCAACCCTGGGCAGCTTCCAGGGCCCTGGAGGGCCCCCTACTGATACCTTCAGTTTTTTCTATTTATGTATCAATGTAATTATTTATTTAAAATACATATATGACTCTTAAAAATTAATAATTTCAAAGAAGTGCACAAAAGATAAAACCATACAATAACTAATAAAACAACATAGAACCAAATACAATAGAAACAGTAATACAATTCCTCAATCCCAACAGTGATCAAGCAAATATACCGATCAATATCAATGGTCAAGGAATGCTTGCGTGAACAGAAAAGTCTTCTGTATATGCTGAAAAATAAAGCAGTCGGTGTATGCCTTTTTTCTAAAGGGAGGTTGTTCCACATAGTGGGTGCCATCACACTGAAGGCCATACTCCAAGTGCAAGATGGATTTTAGGAAAGTCCTTGAGACCCCTCCTTAAAAAGCCTTCCCTGAATCCAGAAAATGTAAACAACTACTGACTGGTCACTAATGCCCCCTCCTTTGGCAAGGTTTTTTGCTGGTCATTGCTAACCCGATCCAGGCTCTCTTGAAAAAGAGACTGATTATTCTAGATCCTTTTCAGTTGGAGTTTAGGTCTGGTTCAGGCATGGGAACTGGCTTGGCCACCCCGCATGATGCCTTCTGTTGGGAGAGAGACAGGGTAGTGTGTTCCTGTTGATTCTCCTTCATCTCTCGGCAGCTTCAAAACCATTTACCATAGTATTCTTCTGGAGCAACTGTCCGAGTTGGAAATGGGTGGTACTGCTTTACCATGGTTCTGATCCTACTTGGATGGCCCTCTCCCTCTCCAGAGGATGGTGTTTGGGAGATACTGTTCTGCTCCATGGACCCTCCAATGTGGGGTACCGCAGGGGTTGGTTTTATCCCCCATACTGTTTAAGATCTACTTGAAACCACTGAGTAGGGTCATCTGGGGCTTTGGAGTGCAGTGTCATCAATATGCAGATGACATGAAACTCCATTTCTCTTTTACATCAACAGGTGTGGCAGTGTATGTGCTACACTGGTGTCTAGCTTTGGTGATGGATTGGATGAGAGTCAATAACCTGCATCTCAATCCAGATAAGAGTGAGGCACTGTTAGTGAGTAGTTCCTTTAACTGGATAGGTGGGATTCAATCTGTTCTGGATGGGGTTGCACTCCCCCTAAAGGAGCAGGCAGGCAGTTTGGAGGTTCTTCTGGATATATTATAGTCACTGGAGGCAGAAGTGACTTCGGTGGTGCAGAGTGCCTTCCAACACCTTCGGCTGGTGGCTCAGCTGCAACCCTATCTGGACAGGGATAGCCTAACTACTGCAATGCGTTGTATGTGGGGCTGCCTTTGAAGACAATTCAGAAATTGCAGGTAGTGCAATTCAGTTGCCAGATTGTTGACTGGAAGTAGAAGGTATGGCCTGACTGCATTGGCTGCCAATTAGTTTCTGGGCACAATTCACAGTGGTGGTTTAGACCTACAAAGCCTTATGTGGCTCACGACTCCAATACCTTAGGGTCTACCTCCCCGCGTGAACTTACTTAGACCCTGCGTTTGTCAACTGAGGCCTTTGTATGCCCCCTCTGAGAGAAGTGCGGAGGGTGGCAACACAAAATCAGGCCTTCTCAGTGGTGGCTTCTCGACTGTGGAATGCTCTCCTCAGAGAGATTCACCTAGACATTCTGCTCTTAATTGGTGTTAATCTTTTAGTAGGGTGGGGTACAATGTATCCTTTTTATGTTATTGCAGGATGAATGCTTTCAGGTAATGTTCTTTTCTCTTTTGATGTGTATTAAATTTGGTATTGTTTGCTTTTTAAAAAATTGTAAGTCACTTTGAGATAAAAGTTTTGTTTTGTTGTTATACGCCTTCAAGTTGATTACGACTTATGGCGACCCTATGAATCAGCGACCTCCAATAGCATCTGTCGTGAACCACCCTGTTCAGATCTTGTAAGTTCAGGTCTGTGGCTTCCTTTAGGGAATCAATCCATCTCTTGTTTGGCCTTCCCCTTTTTCTACTCCCTTCTGTTTTTCCCAGCATTATTGTCTTTTCTAGTGAATCATGTCTTCTCATGATGTGTCCAAAGTATGATAACCTCAGTTTCATCATTTTAGCTTGCAACAAATAAATATAATAAATAAATTAAATAAAAGTGTGGCAGCAGTAGGGTGCCTTCTTTGATAATCATAACTGAGCACAACCTAAAAGGGACTTCAAGCAGTGCTAGGAAGCTGAAACAGACCACACTTTACATTTCCCACAATGCCCCTGGCCTAGCGGTGTGGAGCATTGTGAGAAATTCAAAGGGTGACTAGATCCCCAGCGGCTCAAAGCACTTCCAATGCAACCAGATGAGCCTGCCACAGACCAGTCACAGAGGAGGGGGCCCACCAAACGTAGGCTGCTTTCACATTGCACTTTATTCCATTATTCTGACGATTTCTTACCTGGTAATTTGCACGTTATATTTGATCTTTCACACAACGCACCAGCTAGCTCCAGAATTCTAGGGAAATATAGTGGAACTTTAGCGCTAATTTCCATGATAAATGATACCGAAATAATCCGTTAGCAAGGCTGGGAACCCGGAAGATTGCAGGAGTTTATTGCTATCTGTGGCCGCTCATGTGACAGGCATCCCAGCATGCAGTGCGTTCCCGCCTTTAGTTGTGCAGGCTTTTTTTTTGTTTTTGCCTGATGAACATTATACCGGTATTCCGGCATCGGTGCAGATAGCAGCAGCATTTCCCACACATACCTCTGTCTTGATACAACTAAAACAATTTAAAAAGTCAGATCCTAAAGGGAGAGGGCTTTCATGGCGACGGGACGAGATCTTAGACCTCCTACACAGTGAGGAACAGTGTGCATGGGTGAAGGACAAAAACAAGCCGTGTGAAAGACAGTTGTGCAAAATGCCAGTATATCGGCTGAAAAAGCTGCTGTTGCTTAATGCAACAGGTTCTGCAGTGAAGGTATGAAAATTGCTCTTTTTTATAGTTACAGAAGAAATCTTTAAGGGCACTTACTTGATGAGCCCACACATAAAATAAATGCTTATCCATTATTTGCATCAGGATGGGGAAAAACTATAAATTATCTCATCTAAGAGAGTCATACTGATCTGGGTACAGCCTTGTGTGTTAAATTAGAAAGTTTATAGCAAGCACCATCTTGAATATGTGTATAAAATGAAAATTTTTTTTGCAAGGTTTAAACCAAAACCATTAAAAAACCCACAAGGTTTCTAAGAATAAATTCTAGTTCCCTGAAGACTACTTACCCCTCAGGGCTGACTATACAGTGTTTTTTTTAAAAAATTTTTAAATCCTTTATATTATAAAAAATAGCTACAGCTTAGAGACAGGTAAAAACAGACATCTGTCCACAAGTAAGCTTACTGTCATTAGTGATAAAAAAGAGAAATTAGAAAAAAGAAAAATCACAGTAAAAAAAATAGAGCAAGAAAATTAGATTCTCCAAGCATCCACTAACATCTCAGACTTATTGAATGTAAGCCAACTAAATTATATAAGCAAAAAAAGTACATATGGCTGAACCTTATCCTGGAATTATACATGCCAGTTATTTATAAATCGACCGACGTGTTTTGATAAATTTATTAGGTGCTCATCCTTCTTCTATAATATGTTATGTCAACAATACTATCTCCCAGATTTTGTTATACCATTGTAGTTTATCAAATGGTTTAAGAGACTGGTTGGGTATGGAGTTATGCAGTGTTTTATCTTCCATGATTTTATTCCTGTCTGAACTTTAATCGTACAGGTGTTACTGCTTCCAAATAGTACTGGAAAATTCAGCAGGAGAATTGCTGAATTTCCAGTTTATTCCAAATGTAGATAAGCCTCATGTGCTTCTTCAGATGCACAGTGTTTCTCATCCAAGAGAGTCACACTGATCTGAGTACAGCCTTGTGTGTCAAATTCCTCCCAGCTCCTACTGGGAGGAAGGGTGATATATTTGTGTATATAAACAAACAAAGTTTCAAAGCTTTGGCTTCAATCTGGTTGGAATAGTCAGCCTCACAAAGGGAATCCTTATCAAGAACACATGCTTTCCATTACTTGGCTATCATCATTGTATCCCTCAAGCATTTTTCCATTTTCAAGGAATTGCCTTTTACGTTCTGTCACTTTCCACAGCTGCTGGGGTGGAGCACAGTGTTTCAATCCAGTTCTCCTTTTTGCCTCTGCAGTGCGTGTTGATGGAAGGTTTTGACTGCATGGGCAGTTTCCTCTCTTCCCAGTATGGCATATGAATACAAAATCAGATCTCAGTGGCTTGAATAAGGCAGGCACGTCTCTGTCCATGATGAAAATGGGAATCTGTAGCACTGCACAGGCTGTACTGGTCCCTCAGTCGCCATTTTCTGCAGTTCAGATATGCAGGGACAGGTAACTCCCTGTATCTGTGAACTGCAGGCTGTACATCAGGAAGGCACCAGAGTATCTTTTTCATACCTTCACTGGACATGTGAGAGAAGGATCGTGCCCATTATCCCCACTTCTAAATTCCATACTTTCAACAGAGGAGGTGAATAAAGCAGCAGAGGAAACAGTTTCAACAGTTAAAATTATAAGAATCTGATAAGAAGCTGACGGATTGTCAGTTCTGTCCACTCAGCTACAAGCTATCATGTACAGTAGTCAGCTCACTCATTTGGAAAGCAAATCAAACTTCTTTAAGTAGAGCTGCATTATTATTCTTAAACAAAAAAAGTGTGAGGAGTCAGAACTGAAATGACAGAAAGGAGAAAATATTAATGGCCTCTTCATGCTACTGTGACACTGAATGATTTGAATGTGTTTTTCATGCTGCATAATGTTTGCTACTAGCACTACTGGGTCTGCTAAGGGCATTAATGGAGGAAACCTCAATTAAACTATTTATGCAGCCTACTCCTGTCATTTATCTCCACTTGGCAGCGTTTAATGTTTCCCCATTAAGGAAAATGTCAACCAAGTCCAAAAAGGCCATATTAAAAATTGGAACCCACAGTAAATGAGCTCTGAAACTTCCATGGTTCCCTGTTGGACACAGACATTTTTTAGTTAAGGGAACAAAAGTAGTGTTACTTAATTTTGTGTGCTCCTCTCTACTGCATTAGAAGCCAGTGGGGATGGCGCCCATTGGAACTGGTACGGCGGAATGCAGGGAGACCAACAGCAGGTGGAGCCAGAGCCAATGACAAGCAGAGCAACCTGAATCTTCTTTTGCCCCCCTCCGCCTCCACCCTAAGTTCTACAAGGACAACATGGACATTAAGGAGAGAAAAGCTGACAGGCAATGCCACCCCCTGGATTGCTTGTAAGGAGACAGGCAGGTGGGGGCTGACTGAGGTTGGTGGGGCACTGCCCCATTAGCCCTGTCGGTCCAGTCTCCACTACTAGAAGTTTACTATAACGTTGTTTCAAATGCCTTCTGAAATACTCCTGTCACCTGTGGAGTTTGTAGTATGCCATGATTCCATCCTCCCTTTATTTGTCTTCACTACAACTAGAGTCATGTGTAGTGGGAAGCAATTAGGAGCAAAGTCATCACCAGTCACCTCCTTCCTGGTTCGATAGGTACAGCTAGGTCCACTTCCCTTCCTGCCTCACAGGATGTGTCTGCACAAGGCGATTTACAGGTATGGGAAGTGCTCATTCACCAAATGCCAAAAACTGGGCTCTGGATGTACCCTGAATTATCATGAAATACTGTTGTGAGTCCAACCATGAAGAGAAGAAGGGAGGGATGCTTTCACTATGAAATCTATTGAAGGTGCAGGCCTGGCCTCAGCCTTTCGCTGCCTGAGACCAAGCCCCTGCTGCTGCCCAATGCCTCACATTGCTGGCAGCAGCTACTTATAGCAGATGCCACAGTGCCACAGAGAAGCCCCAAGTCCCACAAGGCTTTGTCTCATGAGGCTTCGGGGAGGCCTATATAAGTCCTCTCCTCACAAAATCTCCTTGACTGTGCTGGGTCTATGAGCATCCTAAAACTATGTATCTGTTCCTTCAGAGGGAAGCCAACTCTCCCAGAACAGGCAATTTTAGGGTAAAATGTGTACAACAATGAAAAACCTTCGGTGGCTTTATAAAAAAAAATGAAGAAAGATGTGGAACTGGGATGAAGCAAACTTATCAATGAGCACATGTGAAACTAGCATGAACCAGACAACAGGCTGGTCGGTCCATCGATCCTTAGCATGAAAGTGATGAGTGCCTCCTGTTTGTCCCCAGAATTATCAGGAATTGAGCCATTCACAGAGATTGCCAATTATATGATAGCACAACTATCCACATCCCACTGAATTTATAAATAAAACTCCCAATTATTTTAATGAAGGAGGCTCTTATGTATGAAAGCACGTGCCACAGAACACGTTACTCTTTAAGATGCCACAGGACTCCATAATTTTTCTACAACAGACCAACATGGCTACTCTGCTAGATGGATATTAATGAACATTAATATAAGAAATATTCCTCAGAAAGTTCAGAGATAGGTTGCCCATTGTTCCCTCTTCATATCTCCAAGACAAAGATATTGAATAAAGCCAGCTGCTGTCAATCGTACATATGCATGTCCAAGGACTACTACAGAACAAATGTATGCTCCAAGTTCATCCCACGAAGTGGCCAGCCTATGTAAACATGAAGTTAACAAGCAAATGATTTTTAAGAACATCAGAAGAGCCTGCTGGTTGAGAGGAAAGGCTCATATAGTCCATCACTCTGTTCTCACAGTGGCCAACCAGTTGCCTGTGAATAGCCCGCAAGCAGGACCTGAGCTCAGGAGTGCTGTTCCCACTTGTGATTCCCAGCAGCTGCCATTTAGATGTATACTGCCTCTGGCAGTGGAGGTAGAACATAGCTATCATGGCTAGTAGCCAATTAGAGCCTTATCCTCCATGAATTTGTCTGACCACTCCTGAAAAAGCCCACCCTGAACCCATTGGTTTGTGACAACTACCGACCGATTGCAAATACCCCCTTCCTAGGGAAGGTGATTGAGAGGGTTGTGGCGCAGCAACTGCAAGCACTGTTGGATGAAACAGATTATCTTGACCCATCCCAGGTTCAGGCCTGGTTATGGGACTGAATCGGCCTTGGTCGCCTTGATGGATGACCTTTATCAGGAGAAGGATAGGAGGAGTGCGACCTTGCTATTCTTACTTGATCTCTCAGCGGCTTTTGATACCATCGACCATGGTATCCTTCTTGGTCGACTTAGTGAACTGGGTATTGGAGGCACTGGGTCGCTCTCAGAGAATAGCGTTGGGTGACTGTCTTTCAGCCCCTGGCAGTTGTGCTGTGGGGTGCCTCAGGGTACCATCTTGTCCCCCACGCTGTTTAACATCTATATGAAGCCCTTGGGAGCAGTCATCAGGAGATTTGGGGCGAGGTGTCAGCAGTATGCTGATGATGCCCAGCGCTATTTCTCCATAACTTCTGAATTGGGAGAGGCCATGCAAGCCCTGGACCGCTACCTGGACTCGGTGGTGGTCTGGATGAGGGCCAATAAACTGAGTCTGAATCCTAGCAAGACAGAGGCGCTGTGGGTTGGTGGTTCCCAAGTTTGGATAATTGGTCAGTTGCCTGCTTTGGATGGGGTCGTACTCCCTCTGAAAGAGAAGGTTCGTAGTCTGGGGGTGTTCCTGGATCCGTCTTTGTCACTAGAGGCCCAGGTGACCTCAGTGGCTAGGAGTGCCTTTTACCAGCTTCGGCTGGTGAGACAACTGTGGCTGTTTCTGGACCGGGATAGCCTGGCCACTGTTGTCCAAACACTGGTAACCTCCAGGCTGGATTACTGTAATGCGCTCTATGTGGGGGTGCCCTTGAGATTGGTCCGGAAGCTGCAGTTGGTGCAAAATGCGGTGGCAAGACTGCTCACTGGGGCAGGATATCGCCAACATGTCACCCCGCTACTGAAGGAATTGCACTGGCTGACCATTTGCTACCGGGCCAAGTTCAAGGTTCTAGTTTTGGTGTACAAAGCCCTATACAACTCAGGACTAGGATACCTGAAAGACCATCTTACCCCTTATATACCCAGTCTATCACTGCGCTCTGCAGGTGAGGGCCTCCTGCGGATACCATCTCATCAGGAGGTCCGTTCTGCACAATATAGGAAACGGACCTTTAGTGTGGCGGCACCTACCCTGTGGAATTCCTTTCGCCATCTCTGCTATCTTTTCGGTGCCTTTTGAAGACTTTCCTCTTTCAACAAGCCTTTTAGGTTGAGACCTATCCCAGTCTGCGTTGGAATTGCTTTTAATATGTTTTTTAAAACCTTTTTTTAAAACAATATGTTTTTAACCTTTTTTTAAGATGTCTTCAAAGCTTTTTAAAATGTTTTTAAAGTTGTTTTGTTTTAATGTATTATAAGGTCTGTTTTTATGATGTTTTAAAGTGTTTTTAGCACTTTGTTTGCCGCCCTGGGCTTCTGCTGGGAGGAAGGGTGGGGTACAAATTAAATAAATAAATAATGATAATAATCCTCTTTTAAAGTTGGTGGCTCTCACTACCTCTTGTCAGTGCCGCCCGGTGCCCACTGGGAGTGGTGGAGTGGAAAGCAGGGAGCCCAACAGCAGTGCAGCCTGAGCCACTGGCAGGCAGAGCCAACTCATCCTAGTTATGTCCCCATACTCCCGTCTACTGATTTCCATGAGGGGCAACACTGAAACTGCGAAGGATGAAGCTGACAGCCAGGGCCACCCACTGGAGTTTTTGTAAGCAGGGCAAGCAGTTGTGGAGGTTGAATCTGTCCTGAATCTTCCTACACTCAGCTTCATTGGATGGTCCCAAAGTTCTAGTATTACGAGAAAGGGAGAAAAGCTTATCCCTAACCACTTTCTCCACACCATGCATAATTTTGGTTGATGGCTATGTTTGTATGAGGACACGGTTTTCACTCCTATTAACTGCAGGAGAGTCATTACTAGCACTGACAGCGTTCTGCTGACACATGAAACTATTCCTGAAACATGGCCAAGACTTTCTGTCTTTCTCAGATCGCTGGGAATGCTTTCAAGGACTTAAAAGCCTGTATTCTTTGGGGACTTGACATTTGTACAATGATTTCCCTCAGATGTCAGCTATTCCTTGCCATTTTAGGGGATTTGGGTCAGTGTGCTGAAACAGGGCCCAGTGTATATCTCATCTTGCTACTGTGAAATTAGTAAGGTCAGACAATGAAGATTTTGGCTCTGTTATATTGAGAAATGTATCAGCTTCAAAACATGCCTTCTGAAATACTTGCAACCCAAAATTTAGGCTAATAGTTCTAAAATAATTATGAATTTGGTCCCATAGATTTCAATGAAAGAGAGCTCTGCACGTGCTTAACAATCCCATTGAAATTAATGGGATGTTAAAGTGCTTAACTTTGGCTGAATTTTGCTCAAACTGTTTCTTGCCCTGATTTAGAGATGTTCACATGCTGATTTGCACGTTGACACCTTGAATGAACAGATAATGGGTTCTGTCAGCTTTGAAACATATAGTTTTCTTTGGACAACTATTATGGTGGGCACCATTATTAAATAACTCTTCTCTAGCATTTGTAGCCAAAAACATAGGATGCTGCCTTATAACAAGTTAGAACATTGATCCATCTAGCTCTGTATTATCTACACTGACTGGCAGTAATTGTAAAAGGTCGCAGGTAGCAGTCTTTTCCAGCCCTGTTTGGACATGCCAGAGATTGAACCTGGTTGTAGTTTGATTGTCCTCCTGCACGTTCACTAGGAGATACAGTTGCTATTTATGCATACTGGTGTGAGAACTCTGGAAAATACAAATATACCTTTCTCCTATCTGTCTGACCTCTAACCTAATCAAGTAATCCCAGAGATACCCTGACTTAGCATACTTAGAGCCCTGATAGAAGAAGCTCCATGCCTGAGGTATGCGACTAGTAATAGTTACATTAGCAATTAATGCATTAGCTAAGGGTCAGAACCCTCTACTGGACATTTGCACAGAGTACCTGTTTTCATACCACATCCCTTTCCATACGTCACCTCTGGTGAGGAATTTTAATCCAAATGATATACACCAGGAGTGGGGAACCTTTTTCATCCCAAGGGCCACATCCCTTGTGGGAAACCTTCCAGGGCACTCATGCCAGTGGTGGGTGGGGCAACAGATGTGACTTGAATCTTTGTGCAGTAGGCTAAAAAAAGCAATCCAAAAAAAGTCAAGAGGTTTCTATATGTGCATCTCTCCAGCCAGGCAAGCGAAAGACACTATGACAGTTCAAGAGCAAAAGAACTGCAGCAGGGCCAGTGTGGGTGTGGCCTGGGGAAAATCCAGGGGGCCACATAGAAAGGCTTGGAGGGCTACATTTGGCCAAGGGGCCAAATGCAGCCTTCCAGGCCTAAGGTTCCCCTCTCCTGATAAACTCAACTTTACCCACCTATCCCATTCCTCATACTCAAGATCATTCTCCCCCTTGTTCCAGGTCACTGTTCTTCAGCCTAGGGTCCCTGAATGCCTTTGGACTACAACTCCCATCATTCTCAGACATTGGCTAAGCTGGCTGGGGTTGATGGGAGTTGTAGTCTGACAACATCTGGGGGGCCCAGGTTAAAGGAGAGTTTTCTGGGTAAAGTCTTCCCTCAGGTATATTTATTATTATTTATTTATTTATTTATTTTATTCGATTTATATACCGCCCACAGCCTAAGGGCTCTCAGGGTGGTGCACAACATGGATAAAATACAATAAAATCACAAAAACAGCAAAGTATACATTATTAAACAAGTAAACAACCTGATATAGATTAAAAACACAAATGAATTAAAATGCCTGGGAGAATAAAAAGGTTTTAACCTGGCGCCGAAAAGATAAAAGTGTAGGCGCCAGGCGCACCTCATCGGAGAGACTGTTCCATAAATCGGGGGCAACCACTGAAAAGGCCCTAGATCTTGTTACTACCCTCTGAGCTTCTCTGTGAGTCGGAGCTCGGAGGAGGGCCTTAGATGTTGAACGTAGTGAACAGGTAGGTTCATATCGGGAGAGGCATTCCGCTAGGTATATGCTTCCAAAGTTTAGTGTTCAGTTCTTTGTGGCAATTTTTCCTAGCCTAGATTGTTCCATCCCTAATCAGCTTGGCTCTCCTCCCGACCTCCTTCCCTCAGTGCTATCTATATTCCCTTTTGTTACTTTTATACTCAGGTTAGGACTCTGGGGAAGGTATCTCTCCCTTCAACACAAGATTGGTTCCATGAAATACAGAGCTCAATGAATGAGGGCTCAGCCTAGCTCACTCTCCCATTATTGCTTTTCTCATGGTGGTTTGTTGACAACAAGTGTCATATTACTCTCTCTGGGTTATCCAAACGCCAAGGATTCATAGGGAACTGTCCAGTAACCCCCAGCATCCTATTGTTGAGGGCAATCTTCTGATTTATTGCAATCCCTGAAGAAGAGGTTCATTTCACTTCTTCCTCAGAATAGGTAATATTTGTGCTTCAGCTGCTCTCTCCCTCTTCCAGCTTTCATGCAGGCATTCACACAGCTTTACAGCATGTATTTGCATTCTAACTTTCCTCTTTAATCTAAATCCACTCTACACATGTCTGTCTGGCATCTGCTGCCCTTCTCTCTCCATACTTGACCTTAGATCCATCCTATCTACCACCTGATAGATTTAACTCCAGATTATTGCCTAAATAACCATTATCTTATTTTTGTGACAACTTGCACAGTGACAAACCTTTCCCTTCTGTGACAAATTGTATTTTCTTTGATTGTAAGCTTTGGATTGTTATCTGATAGGTAATTCCCCCTAGTATAACTTGCCCCACAGTGCACTGTGACTCTGAGCTAAAGATCTGAAAACCTGTCTTCCTCCTCCACACACACACACAAACATATATGTTGATTTGTGGGTTAGGATACACAGCAGCAGCAATTCAGGGACATTGGACAAATACCAGGAACACAGTCACATTTGAGATAATATTGGATTTATTCTAATTCCATCTGAAAAAGAAATCACAACTGTTTGGAAGAATAAATTTTGGTTAACTTAATGAACAGGTGCCTTCAAACAGCATATAATAAACTATAGATATTTATCTGTGGCTTGCTTCTTCCATTGTGCAAGTCAGGAGCAATGCTTAGAAAATGGTTAGCTACTGACTCTGCTTGGAGATGTGTCGACGTCATGTATGGATTTCAGAGCAGATTGAACAGTATTTCTGGTCAACAGAAATGGATAAAAATGCAATAATGCAGTAATGAATCATTCACCAAAATACATAATGGACAGCTATCATCAAGAAAAAAAGCATCAACATACAGACAATACAAGAGTAAAGGTTTGCTATTCCAAAATGTCTTGTCACATGTAAAGGTGACAAGATTATTATTCAGTGCTAGAGAACCAGGTATTAGTCACTGAGATCCTTTGGTAAGGGAAGCCTGAGTTTAGCAAGATATTTCCTGTTTTCCATGGAAGAAGGTCTGAGCACCCACCTACACATTTCTTTTTAAATCCAAACTGAAGATTCAGCAAGCAGCTCTGCAGCTTGCAGGCATATGGCTTGGGTACATGTGCCCTTCAAACAGAGACACGAGCTTTCTTAGACTGCAGCGCTTTCCTTATGTGCTACTCTGTATTTATAATCTTTTTTTTAAAAAAAACCTAATCAAAGCCCATGTACAAACTATAGTGCATTCTCAATGTAAAACCCACACATTTGATTAGTACATATAGTTGTGTGGAGGGATTTCTTAAATTTATTCCAGACCATTGGTTTCAAACCCAAGTAGGGTTGCCAGGTTCAATCCCTGAGACTGATCCTGTATCTTTAGGAGAAGAGAAAGTCAGCCAAGTGCAGGTGTTCTTGCAACACTGTAATGGGAAAAACCACAAGGTGGAATTCTCCCTTCCCCCTGCACAACTTTTAAAGATACAGAAGACCTCTTGGTTGCCAGGCCTGGCCTCCAAGAGGTCTTTTGTATCTTTAAAAGTTGTGGAGGTGGGAGGGAGAATTCCACCTTGTGGTTTTTCCCATTATAGGGTTGCAAGAAGACCTGCACTTGGCTGACTTTCTTTTCTCCTAAAGATACAGGATCAGTCTCAGGGTTTGAACCAGGCAACCCTAAACCCAAGGCACTGTTTAAAGGCCATGCATCCATTTTTGAGAACTGTAGATAATACAGTATATGAAAGCGGTTTCTTGCCCATTCAAATTTTATGTGCCTTTCTGGTGGTGTTAGGTTGCATTAACACTTTCCAAAAATCTAGGGTTGAATTCTGTCCACCGTAATAGTGGAGCCCCATGTCAGGGATTCCTGGGGTGGGGGTGGGGATATTGCCAATCAACATTTTGTCCTCAGATCTCTTCCTCATTCCCACTGGCCTGCGCTGCCGCTGACTCACTAGGTAAGCTGGAGCTTCAGCACAACAATTCAGTCTACAGTACCCTCTACTGCACTTGTACAATTCACCTCTTTTCCTAGATGTGGCTGGTGCCCATTGGGACTGTAAAGCAGAAGGCAGGGAGACCAACAGTAGGTGGAGTCAGAGCCAATGCCAGGAAGTGCCACTCCTTGACTGGTTGTAAGTAAGAAGGCAGGCAGGCTGAGGTTGGTGGGGTAGGGCCCCGTTTACCCTAATGAACCAACCCCCACTGCTTCCCAGATCAGTCCCTTCCTCAGGCCTAGCTGCTTTGGTAAACTTCTCTCAGCCTTTTTGTATCCTAATCTTCAAACACTTTTTGCTGTTACTTTTTACAAGCAGCCTGTGGAACCTGCCCCCCCACAAAGGTCCTGATGCTCATCAGATTCCGCCCTGCGTTCCCTCAACTCCATATCACATTCTAGGTCTTGTGCTTTTTTAAATGCGTAAATATACAGGACGCTATGAAAGGTATATATGACCAACAATTGCACCAAAGCGTATAGCCCTTGGATCATATCTGAATTGCCGATGTGTCTCTAGACATTGGGAGAGCTATTCTACTATTAAGAGTTGTGTAGAAGGGGAAATTGCACCAGGTGTGGGATTTCCTAGTCCTCTTTTGCACAACCTTCCTGCGGATCTGAATGTGGATGCTCAGCTGCCAGACAGAGGGAGGCCTGGTAGTTGGCATTTAAGTTCTGCCTCTGTCATAGGTTTTCTGGGTGATCTTGTGTAAAGCAGATTAGTTTATTCACACCTGAGCTTCCTGTCTGTAACTTGGGACCAGCAACCCATGTCATTTCAGTTGGCTACAATGGTCCAAACTTTCATTGTTCAGTATTAAAAGTGGATGCTGCCAGCGTTAACCTTAGCAATTCTCATCCAAGCAAAATGACTCCCAGCTATTGTCCATGTTCCAGCTGCCATGTGAAGTTCTGTATTTATCTGCTCTGTCAGTAGAACTTGAAGGCCACATGCAAATGTCTTTCCTACGTTTGTATTCCAAGATTTTTCTGATTGTGGAGAATTCAGGGACTAAATCTCAAACCCCAAGCATGTAAAACATATGCTGTACTACTGAGCTATGATGCCTCACCATTAGTGACCCTCCCAGGAATTGGGTGTATAATCTTCACAGTAAAACATAATAATTACAGAGCCTTCATTAAATGAATCTCAGTTGTACATAGTATGTACAAATACCTGGACCAAATTCTTGCCGATGTATCTAACACTAGCTTATTAGAGTGTTTGGTTAGCTAAATATTTCAGATGACCCATTCATTAAAAAGAGGCTGCATTCTAAATGCAGTGAATGCAGGAGCATTAGTTATTTATTACACTTTACTCTTCTTAGAAGGAACCCAGAGCAGCTTAGCTCTGGTTCCCCAGACAGTTTGATTTCTTATTCAGGCAGTTTACATGCTAGACTTGTCTAGCCTTGGCAGCAGAACTGCTTCATGTGCCTTCATACCATCACTGGGGCCCTTTACAGTTCTCTCAGTGCTTAGGAATAAGGCAACTGGAAACAGCTAGGCCACATCTGTCCCTCAGAAGGACCATCTGTACCCTGTAGTTACCAACCCAGAAACAAAAGAGAGGATGGAGGAATAGCATATGTAGAGACAGACTATGCTGCAGGCCATAGGAGGTATCATCATCAACATCATCATCCGTTACCTGCCCTTCACCCAAAGGTCCCAGGGCAGGTTACAACAATTTTAAAATATGACATAAAAAAACTATTTAAAAACAACCTAAAATCCCAAAATAGGGTGAGTCCTAAAAATACATGTCTCGGGTGTCAGATAGCCTGAGGCCTTGGTCTAACTTCCTTCTCTGCAGCGTTTTCTTGGCAAATAGTTGCTGACCAGAGAAGGTTAAATAATCCTTCTTGTTAGATACCCGCTCTCAGTCTTGTCAGCAAGGTGACAGGGCAGGATCTTGCTTCTTAATTTACACAGACATAATGAGATCCATTGTTGTTGCTTTAATCGTACACAAAATTACATTCTGAAAGATTTCTAAAACAACTTGCTTAAAAAGTACAAATTTCCCCAATACATCTCCATAAAACAACCAGAAGCAGTTAAAAAAGAAAAACATATAAAATCTAAAAAAGAGAATAATTTCAGCAGCCATTTTTTTGGTATAAGAATATATTATTTAGAAGATGACTTTAAAAAAAAATGTACAACAGTGGAGGCTCCTTATTGTTTGCATCCATAAGGATAAATACTAGTTTTTTGAAAAGTGCTTATATTAATATCAGCTGTTCAGTCTCATCCTCTGTCGATGCTGTGCAATCCAATGATGCTTAGCTAGACTTGGCAAACCTCTAAAGGATCTTTGTGTCCATTATTATGCTGAAATTAAAATACAAACATTGTTAGCCCCAGTGAATATGATGTCATCCATCCAACATTTTTGGCAGAACTCAGATGTGCTCATCCAGCACACCTGTAAGTCATACACATAGCAACTGTGCTAATCCCTATTAGTCTACCCAGCAGACCAGGGAAATGGTCAGACTGTAGCAGGTAGAAGCCCTGCAACCTTTTATTATTTATTTAAAATATTTCTATCCTGCCCTTCTACCCTATAATAGGGCACTCAGGGCGCCTTACAAAAATAAAATCACACACGTACATAATAAAATTGTTAACAGTAAAATCACAAAAACATTAACATAAATAAAAATACATAAAATACAATACACACACACACACACACACACACATATACACATATATATAGGGGGTGGTACTAAAAGGACTACAAAGGTAAAATTTAACATAGAAGGCATAAAATCAGTGTCAGGCTCTACCTCCCAAAGGCTGTCCGGAACGATATCGTTTTCAGATGTCTCCGGGAAACCAACAGGGAGGGAGCAGAGCAGACTTCTTGGGGTAGGGAATTTCACAGCTTGGGGGCCACAGCTGAAAAAGCTCTCTCCTGCGTGCCTGTCAGTCTAACATCTTTTATTCCAGGCACATAGAGGAGACCAGAGGCAGATGATCTTAAATCCCAGGCAGGTACATATGGGCATAAGCAGTCCCTCAGGTATACTGGTCCAAGGCCATTTAGGGCTTTAAAGGTCAGAACCAGCACTTTGAATTGGGCCCGGAAACAAATTGGGAGCCAGTGGAGTCGATAAAGCACAGGAGTGATATGCTCCCTGTGCCATGCTCCAGTTAACATTCTGGCTGCTGCATTTTGAACCAACTGCAATTTCCAAACCGTTTTCAAAGGCAACCCCACATAGAGTGCATTACAGTAATCAAGCCTCAATGTCACCAATGCATGTATCACTGTGGCCAAGTCAACTGCCTCCAGGAATGGACGCAGCTGGTAGACCAGTTTGAGTTGGCCAAAACACTCCTGGCTATCGCAGCCACCTGATATTCAAGCAGCAGGGCAGGATCCAGGAGGACTTCCAAACTGCGGACCTGCTCCTTCAAGTGGAGTACAACCCATCCCTGGTGCAGTTTTTCCCTTGACCAGTAGTACTTCCATCTTGTCTGGATTAAGTTTCAGTTTGTTAGCCCACATCCAGCCCTTCACAGCCTCCAGGCACCGGTTTAGGATAAGCACTCTCTCCCTGCAATCAGGTGGTAGGGAGAGATAGAGCTGAGTGTCATCAGCATATTGATGACATTCTACTCCAAATCTCCTGATGACCTCTCCCAGCAGTTTCATATAAATGTTAAAGGGCATGGGAGACAGAATGGAACCCTGCAGTACCCCATAGACCAACGGCCAGGGGGTTGAGCAGTAGTCTCCCAGCACCACTTTCTGGGTCCTGTCTGTCAGGTAGGACCGGAGCCACCGTAAAACAGTGCCTCCCAATCCCATCCCAGCTAGACAGCCCAGAAGGATACCATGGGCGATCGTATCGAAGGCTGCCAAGAGGTCCAGCAGCACCAAGAGGGATGCACTTCCCCGTGTCTGATGCCTGGTGTAGGTCATCAAGCAGGGCGACCAAGGCAGTCTCTGTCCCATGACCAGGCCTGAAGCCTGACTGAAAAGGATCTAGATAGTCTGATTCATCCAGGAAAACCTGGAGCTGAACAGCCACTACCCTCTCAATCACCTTGCCAGAAAGGGGAGATTGGAGACTGGGAGGAAGTTGTTAAGATCCGCAGGGTCTAACGAAGGCTTTTTTAAACAAAGGTCTTGTCACAGCCTCCTTCAACAATGTTGGCATAGAACCTTCCCTTAGGGAGGTGTTAATTAAATATGCCAACCAGTCAGCCACTCTCCCTCTGGCAGATTTGATTAACCAGGATGGGCAAGGGTCAAGGGAGCAAGTAGTGGCCCTCGATTCTCCTAGAATCCTGTCCACATCCTCAGGCTTTACAAGCTGAAAAGTATCCATAGAAAAATGACCAGAGGAAGCTTCGGTGACATATGGCACAACTGTAGTTAATGAGGAGTCCAAGTCAGTCCGAATGCAAGCAATTTTATCTGCAAAGTGCCTCGCAAACATGTCACAGCAAGCGACAGGGCCAGATGTAGGGCCAGAGCCCAAAAGGCCCCGGACCACCTGGAAAAGCATCGCTGGATGACACTGAGCAGACGCAGTGGTGGCAGAGAAGTGCACTTTCTTCACTGCCATCACCACCACATGATAGGCTCGAAAATGAGCTCTAGCCTGTGTTCGATCGGAAGCAGACTGAGTTTTTCTCCATCGTTGTTCTAGCCATCGTCCCTGCCGTTTCATCAGGCCCAAAAGGCAAAAGGATGCCTCTTTTCTCTGTACACATTTTATTTGTTTGGAATATTTATACACTGCTAAACATTACAAAATACTGTACTGATGAACAGTAACAATAAAAAGACAACAAATAAGTCATTCCAAGAAAAATCTGATTCTGTTTATGAGTTAATATTGTTGTGAGGACTTCTGCTTTAGCACTCTCCCACTCCACTGGTGTGGGAACTTCCTCCTGTGTGCACATGCTATGGAGGAAAGGTGATTCCTTTCATTAGAACAAATTAGGCTTGTTTTCTGCTTGGCAAAAAGGCTCTATTGAGCTTAGAACCCTGCACATGCTCGCCAGCACAACATGGCCTAACAAAAGGCATAAGTTAACAGGAAACGACACTTCTAGAAGTGGCCTCATTGAGATTTAGAACCTTATTATAGAGACTTTTTGTGACCCCTGAAGAAAAGTATTGTCTAGTCCTACTTAAACCTCACTGAAATCAATACAACTAAAGTGCATGACTAAATACTTACATCTCAGCAACTTCCATGGGACTTGGGGGTGCCTAACTTTAACTGAATTATGCTTTTATCACAAGAGAATGCCAGGCTTCTCCCATTCCTAAATAGTGTATGTTTCCACTTAATTTGTTGCTACTTTGCCCTTCCTTTCACATATTTACAAGCCAATGAAAAACCTTCTCTACTATTCATTATTGTTTTTGTACTCTATAAATAGGTGGTCACAATGCATTACAACTCTGTTTCAAATGAATTTATCATTTTTTGTTGCAGTCATCACATTCAATATACCATGAGGCTATTTTCTATCTAGTATTTTAAGTATGTGACTATCAAATATTTGTTGTTCACAGTGTTTCTTAATGTGAAAGTATCCTTTAAAAAGGAATAATTACCTTGATGTGCCTTATTTTTATTTGCTTTTCACTTCTCCTTGCTTCCAATTGCTAAACTTTCATTCTTCTTCTTCTGTAACTAGTTAAGAATAGAATGGAATAAATGACACTGGCAGATATGTGGCATCTGCTTTTTTTAATGTTGCAATCACTACAGATGGAAGGATCAGTCAATTTCGGTTCTCTCGGTTTCTCTTTTTTTCAATCTTCAATTCAGTTCGCCGCATTTCTGCAGCAATTTGCAAATTATTATTTTTTAAATCCTCATGAAAATTCTTCAGCATTTTAGTGCAAATTTCTCCTAATAACCACATTTTTATATGCAGTTTTGACTATTGTATACATTTCTGAAAGCAATTTCTAATATTATGCATTTTTGTACATTATTTTCACTAATATATTCATTTTTATGCACACTTTTCCCTAATATATGCATTTGTGTAATGGTCAATATAGGAATCAAATTGATTTTATAATTGGTAGCAGAAGATGGAGAAGTTCCATACTTTCTGTGAAAACAAGACCAGGAGCAGACTGCGGTACAGATCATGAACTGGTCATATCAAAAATCAGAATAAAGCTAAAGAAGAACAACAAAGCAATCTTTATTTATTTATTTATTTATTTATTATTTCATTTATATCCCACCAATCTTCCCAGCAGGAGCCCAGGGCGGCAAACAAAAGCACTAAAAACACTTTAAAACATCATAAAAATACATTAAAACAAAACTTTAAAAACATTTCTTAAAAAAGCTTTGAAAACATTTTAAAAAGGTTAAAAACATATTGTTTTTTTTTTTAAAAAAAAAAGGTTTAAAAGCATCTTAAAAAGCAACTCCAACACAGAAGCAGACTGGGATAGGTCTAAACTTAAAAGGCTTATTGAAAGAGGAAGGTCTTCAACAGGCGCTGAAAAGATAATAGAGATGGCGCCTTGCTAATATTTAAGTGTAGGGAGTTCCACAGAGCAGGTGGAGCCACACTAAAGATCCGTTTCGTATGTTGTGCAGAATGGACCTTCTGATAAGATGGTATCTGCAGGAGGCCCTCACCTGCAGAGCACAGTGATCGACTGGGTATATAAGGGATAAGACGATCTTTCAGGTATCCTGCTCCCAAGCTAGGGCTTTGTACACTAAAACGAATGCCAAAATACAATTTAAATAACATCCCAGAAGAATATAAAGATCAAATAAGGAACAGATTTGAGGCTTTAAACTTAGTTGACAGAGAATCAGAAGAACTATGGAATGAAGTCAGAAACATTATCAGGGAAGAATACGGAAAGACAATACCTCGTTAAAAAGAAAGAAAGACCTCAATGGATGACTAAAGAAACTCTTCAAATGGTTAAAGAGAGAAGGAAAGCGGACTTCCGGGAAGTGGTGCTGGCTGGTGGTTGTCTCTGAGGGAGCTCTGCCCCAGAGGAAGCTTTTTTCAGGTTAAAAGTCAGCCAAGAGGAATCTTGGACTGGCTTAAATGTTCTCCAAGGTACAGGAGAACCGATCAGATCTTCCACAAGACTTCGTTGAGCTGTCGGCGGCTGGAATTGATCAGGAAATTCCTGAGATAAGAAGGCAAGCCGATCGGCTGAAGACGGAGTCAGGATTTTCACGCAAGCTGGACTGGAATGAAGCGAAGCGTTTTTTCTTTTCTTAAAAAAAAAACGTTCTTAACCAGCGAGCCCACTTCTGCCTAAACCTTATCATTTGGCTTAAATTACTGCAATAAAAGGGATTTGTTTATGAATCAGCAATTGAGAAACCTGGGTGAGTCATACTTTTTCTCTTTTAAATATAATTAAGGAAGAAAGAAAATATAAACAACTTATTTACTTTTCTACGACAAAAAGCTGGCTTGAATTTGGACTTTTAAAGTTTAAAAACGGATGAGAGGTAATTATTATATTTTGGACTATTTTTCTCTTTGGACTATTTCTTGTTGGATGAATCCGCTGCTCGTATATGCTACTAATTGTTTAGTCTTGGCAACCAGAATTGTTTTGCATTCTTGGATGCAGATAAGGACTGTGTTGTGCTGGCTGGATTCCAATTACAGGCCTGGAATATTAACTCTTCTTTTTGGTGGAGGGAAAAAAAAGAAGAAATAGACTGCCCTTAGGTTCTGAAACAGTGATTAATTTTAGAAATTAAAGGCCTCTTTTTGAAAATGACAACTAAAAAAACAACTAAGGCCCAGGGGCGAAGAGGTTCTATTGATACACAGGAAGAGGATATACCCCCAGAAATGTTTCAAAAAATAATGGAAGGGATTAATGCTATAAAACAGGAAATTAAACAGGAAATGAAAATTGAATTGACAGATATAAAAGACTATATTAAAACACAAGTGGATGAGATTAAAGGGACAATTGGGCAAATAAAGGAGGATGCAAAAAATACTAAAGAAAAGGTACAAACCTTGGAGAATAGAACAGATATACTAAATCTGGAACTAGAAAAAAATTTGGACTATTTAGCTATGACTGAAATGAGAAATAAAGAGCATTGTTTGAGATTCCGTGCAATCCCTGAGGAAACAGGTGAAGGCATTAGAGACAAAATTGTTAATGCTTTAGTAAAATTTCTGGACTTGAATGAAGATAGGATGGAATTTGAAATAGACAAAGTTTATAGAATTAACTCCAGATATGCAACAATGAAAAAAATTCCAAGAGATGTGCTTGTTCACTTCGTAAAGAAAACGACCAGAGATATGGTTTTACAGCAACACTTTAAATATACCTTTAAAATTGATGGTAAGGAAATACTGGTGATGAAGGAAATTCCTATTAGACTTTTACGTAAGAGAAAAGAATATGCTTTCCTTACAGAAAAACTTAAGCAATGCAAAATTCAATTTAGGTGGGACGTTCCAGAAGGAGTGATTTTTACATTCAGACAACAGAAATATAGATTGAATACTGTTCAAAAAGCAAGGGACTTCTTGAGAAAAGCTTCAAAAGATATGGAAGAAGATAAACTCAAAGATATGGATACAGTTCCTGGGAAACAAAGTCAACAAGGATACGCAGAGGAGGGGAAGGAAGATGATGGATCAAAAGGAGCATCAGGCAAATTTTAAAATACACGCTTAACGATGGATTACAAATACCTAACTTGGAATATAAATGGAGCCAACACGGCGCAGAAGAGAAAGAAAGTGTTTCATTATTTGAAAAAATTAAAATTGGATATAATTTGTCTACAAGAAACTCATATTCAGAAGAAAGATTCTAAATATTTGATTTGTAAAAATTTGGGTGAAGAATTTATTTCAGCTGGACCAAAAAAAAAAAATGGAGTTGTTCTCTATATTAACCCACAATTGCTTCCTAAATTGGTATTATTGGACGATAGTGGTAGATTTGTGGGGGTTGAAATTACTTTACAAGGTACAAACATTTTGATAGTGGGTATTTATGCCCCCAATGAAGATAAAACAAGGTTTTATACAGGACTTATGGAAAAATTGTCAGAGTTTTCATATGAGCATTGGTGTGTCATGGGTGACTGGAATGGGGTAATCTCACCAAAAATTGATAGGCTTTCTGAAAAAAATATCAAAGAGACACAAGGTAAATTACCGAAGATTTGTTTTGAACTCATGGAACATCTAGAATTGGTGGATACCTGGAGATATATAAATGATAATGCAAAGGAATTTACTTATTTTTCAGAAAGACATAAAACATTTTCGAGGATTGATATGATTTGGATGTCAAAAATTTTAGCGAAGGATATTTTTAAAATGGATATATTACCAAAAACTTTTTCGGACCATAATCCTGTGATATTAACTTTAAAAAAAAAAAATCTTGGATTTAGATGGAGACTAAATGAATCTTTATTACAGAATGATAAAGTAGTACAAGAATGTAAGAAGAAATTAAAGGAGTTCTTTGAATATAATTTACATAAAGGAACAAGTGAAAATATTGTTTGGGATACAAGTAAGGCATTTATGAGGGGATACTTTATTAAATGTAATTCTGAATTAAAAAAAAAGAAACAACAGAAAATGCAATTAATTTTGGAAGAAATAAAACAAAAAGAGGAAGAATTGAAAAAGAATCCAGCTAAAGTTTCTATTGTAAATCAAATTAAAATGTTACAGAAGCAAGTATCAATGTTGACAGTTAGAGAAATTGAAAGGAAATTAAATTTTGCTAAACAAAGGACTTTTGAATTTGCAAATAAACCTGGGAAATGGTTAGCATATAAATTAAGAAAAGAACGTCAAAAAAATATTATTTTAAAGATACAAGAAGGAGATGAGACGCTGACAAACAATGTAAAAATTAAAAAGATTTTTCATCAATATTACTCAACATTGTATAAGTGTCAAGAAATTCCATCTGAAAAAATAGAAGAGTATTTGTTTAAACAGAATTTGCCTAAAATTACAGATTTTCAGAGACAAGTTATTAATGGCCCTATTACGTCAAGAGAGATATCTGAAGCCATAAATAAAATTAAATTAGGAAAGGCACCAGGACCAGATGGGCTATCTGCAATGTATTATAAATGTTTGGAGGAAGAACTCCTGCTACCTTTACAGTCTACAATGAATTCTATTTTGCAAGAGGGAAAGATACCGGATAGTTGGAAAAATGCTAATATAACATTAATACCTAAAGAGGACCAAGATTTAACTAAAACAAAAAATTATCGGCCAATATCTCTACTGAACAATGACTATAAAATTTTTACAATGATTTTGGCTGAAAGATTGAAAATAATATTGCAACAATTTATTCAGGAAGATCAATCAGGGTTTTTACCTAAAAGACAATTACGTGACAACGTCAGGAATGTTTTGAATATGTTGGAATATTTAGAACAACGAAATGATAAACAAGCAGCTCTGATTTTTTTAGATGCTGAAAAAGCATTTGATAATTTGAATTGGAAATTTATGTTCCAGGTTTTGGAGCAAATGGACTTTGGAGACAACTTTATAAAATGGATTAGATCGATTTATACATCACAGAAGGCCCAGATAATTGTTAATGGAGAATTAACGGACTCATGTGAAATACAAAAGGGTACAAGACAGGGATGTCCATTATCTCCCCTTTTATTTATTTTGGTTTTAGAAGTATTGCTTAGAGATATAAGGCAAGATAAAAGGATTTCGGGATTAAAAATAAAAAAAGAAGAATATAAATTGAGAGCATTTGCTGATGATTTGATAATTGTACTAGAAAACCCTTTGGAAGGAATTCATATACTGATGGACAAATTAAAAGAATTTGGACCTTTAGCAGGATTTAAGATCAACAATCAAAAAACAAAGATGTTGGTGAAAAATTTAACTTTAAGGGAACAGAAAGAGTTAATGGACAAGACAGATTTTACAATAGAAAAAAAGTTGAAATATCTAGGCATCATCATGACAAATAAAAACTCAAAGTTATTTCACAATAATTACGAAAAATTATGGACAGAGATTAAGAAAGACTTGCTAAGATGGGATAAACTACAACTGTCATTAATGGGTAGAATATCTGTGATAAAAATGAATGTATTACCGAGAATGATGTTTTTGTTTCAAACAATACCTGTAATATCCTCTGATTTACCTTTTAAACAATGGCAAAAAGATATTTCTAAATTTGTATGGCAAGGAAAAAAACCAAGAGTTAAATTTAAATTACTTCAAGACGCTAAAGAAAGAGGAGGACTGGGATTACCAAATTTGAGACTTTATTTTGCTGCCTGCTGTTTAGTCTGGATAAAGGAATGGATCTTATTGAGGAATAAAAGACTATTGGATTTGGAGGGCCACAATCTGAAGTGGGGATGGCATGGATATCTATGGTATGACAAAGTAAAAGTAAATGTAGACTTTAATAATCATTTTATAAGACGTCCTCTGTTGAAAATATGGAATAGATACAAACCAAGGTTTTATTCGAAAATACCATTATGTGTCTCAAGTCAAGAAGCTTTTTATAGAAGAGAAATGTCTGGAAAAGAGAAATGGTTAACTTATCAAGAACTATTAGAAAATGTACATGGAGAATACATATTGAAAGAGAGAGAACAATTGATAAAGGAAGGATATAGTTTTCATTGGTTTGCCTATTTACAATTGTTAGAAAGATATAAAATGGACAAGAAAATGTATGGGTTTGAAATAAATAAATCTGATTTTGAAATAGGTTTGTGTACAAATGATGAAAACATAATTGCAAAAATGTATAAACTTTTATTGAAAATGGATATGGAGGAAGAACAAGTAAAAGAGTGCATGGTAAAGTGGGCAAAAAATTTTGGTCATAACATACAAATGGATCAATGGGAAAATATGTGGAAAAAAGGCTTGAAATTTACATTATGCTATAATCTTAAAGAAAATTTTTATAAAATGATGTACCGTTGGTACATGACTCCAGAAAAGCTGTCAAAAATGTATAGTAATGTCTCTAATGTTTGTTGGAAATGTAAACAACAAGAAGGATCTTTTTATCATATGTGGTGGTCATGTAAAAAGGCGAAATTATTTTGGGCACAGATAGGTAGGAAGATGCAAAAAATTCTAAAGATAAATATTCGGTCAAAACCAGAATTTTTCTTATTGGGTTTTATGGATAAACAAATAGAAAAGAAATATGGAAGAATAATATTATATATGATTACGGCAGCAAGATTATTATATGCACAAAAGTGGAAAATGGAATCAACACCAACAATGGAAGAATGGTTATTGAAATTAATGGACTTAGTAGAAATGGATAAATTGACATGTTTACTTAGAGAAAAATCGACAGATACATTTCTTAAGGAATGGAAACCTCTCTTAGACTTTTTGTTGAAAGATCAAAATAAAATGATGATACTGGGATTTGACGATTAATTAAGACAGCCTATGGAGAAAAGGGACTCTGTATGTATACATTAAGGGACAGGTTTGATGTATATTATATACTTATAGCTGATCTGCGACAAATCGGAAGTCAACTATTTTATTTTCATTTTTTTGTTGATGTATTGCTATGTCTTTTTGACTTTGTTTTGTTTGTTTTTGGAAAAATTTGAATAAAAATTATTAAAAAAAAAAAAAAAGAGAGAAGGAAAGCAAAAGCAAAAGGAGATAGAAACAAGGCTAGTACCCTAAATGCAACAATACAGCCACTAGTACGTAGGGACAAAGAAAACTATTACAATATTACAATAGAAATGGAAGAGAACAACAAAAAGGGTAGAACAAGAGCCCTATTCCAAAAGATTAGAGAATTAAAGGGAAATTTAAACCAAGAGTAGGGATATTGAATAATCAACAGGGGAACACACTGACTGACGAAGATGAAATAAAAGGAAGATGGAAGCAATACAATGAAGAACTCTGTAAAAGAGATGCAAGGATGACAGATTCATTCACGGAGGAACTATATGATGAAGAACTAGAAATTTTAGAATGTGAGTTGAAAGCTGCTCTTAAAATACTTGGAAGAAACAAATCACCAGGAACAGATGGCATGCTACCTTGTAGAGTTACTACAAATTTCGACAAAAATTGGTCAACAAATATGGAAAACTAAACAATGGCCCACAGACTGGAAGCATTCCCAAAGAAAGGAGATCCCAGGGAATGCAGTAATTATCAAACTATTGCCTTAATATCCCAGGCAAGTAAAGTAATGCTCAAGATTCTACAACAAAGGCTCTTACCATATACGGAGCGAGAAATGCCAGATGTCCAAGCTGGATTCAGAAAGGGAAGAGGCACCAGAGACCATATTGCAAACATAGGTTGGATAATGGAACGGACCAAGGAATTTCAGAAGAAAATCACCCTGTGCTTTATAGATTACAGCAAAGCCTTTGTGTAGATCATGAGAAACTATGGAATGCTTTAAAAGAGAAGGGGGTGCCACAGCATCTGATTGTCCGGATGCACAACCTATACTCTGGACAAGAGGCTACTGTAAGGACAGAATATGGAGAAACTGATTGGTTCCCAATTGGAAAGGGGGTGAGACGGGTGTATTTTATCACCCTACTTGTTTAATCTATATGCAGAATATATCATACGGAAAGCGAGAAGGGACCAAGATGAAGAAGGTGTGAGAATTGGAGGGAGAAATATCAATAATTTAAGATATGCAGATGATACCATGCTACTAGCAGAAACCAGTAATGATTTGAAATGAATGCTGATGAAAGTTGAAGAGGAAAGCACAAAAGCAAGACTACAGCTGAACGTCAAGAAGACTAAAGTAATGACAACAGAAGATTTATGTAACTTTAAAGTTGACAATGAGGACATTGAACTTGTCAAGGATTATCAATACCTTGGCGCAGTCATTAATCAAAATGGAGACAATAGTCAAGAAATCAGAAGAAGGCTAGGACTGGGGAGGGCAGCTATGAGAGAAGTAGAAAAGGTCCTCAAATGCAAAGATGTATCACTGAACACTAAAGTCAGGATCATTCAGACCATGGCATTCCCAATCTCTATGTATCAACTCATTTGAAATGTGGTGTTGGAGGAGAGCTTTGTGGATATCATGGACTGCAAAAAAAGACAAGAAATTAAGCTCGAACTATCACTAGAACAGAAACTGAGGTTATCAAACTCTGGACACATCATGAGAAGACATGATTCACTAGAAAAGACAATAATGGTGGGAAAAACAGAAGGGAGTAGAAGTAGAGGAAGGCCAAAGAAGAGATGGATTGATTCCATAAAGGAAGCACAGACCTGAACTTACAAAATCTGAACAGGGTGGTTTATAACAGATGCTATTGGAAGTCGCTGATTCATAGGGTTGATATAAGTCGTGATTGACTTGAAGGCACATAACAGCAGCAACTCTGATTGTTGGGTTCTTCTAGGTACCAAATACATGAAGGCACCAATGAGAATGCATGTAAGTATTAACTATCTTGGGAGTAAGACAACTAGACATTATTTTAATTGATTAGATTAATCATAATAACTGTTAAACTGGGCAACATGGGAAATGTCAAGGATTCAAATAGGAAGACAAGAATTGAAAAAAATCTTGCGTAACTTTCCCCCCTAAATTTTGTAAATCTTGTCATGAGGAGAGGTTTCCAGTGATCCTTGGACACCCACAAATGGAAACAAAGGGAGGATTTGTGTTGGAAAAATACAGCTTGAAATGAAGTCAGATCCAAAAAGCTGAGAAGGTGAAAAGCCTAGAGTGAAAAGACCACCACAAGGTGCAACCTTGGGCATCTTTTTGGGCCAATGCTGAAAAATTAAAAGCAGGCATGACTGTCAATGTCTAGCATATCCTCTGTCATTGGTTCATCTTCATTTTTTGCTATTGGGATGAGAATATTGGACATTTGACCGTCTCAGAAGCCACACATGCTTTACACAGGAGAGGTATAATTTGCTGCTTGTGTGTTCTGCTTTGAATGTATTGTTTTCCTATTTGCTTGATTACCAAAAGTGCTGTGCTACTATTCTTAAATAAACCAATTGATTCATGGAACTTTAAACCATTGTTGTTCCTTGTTTCACTGGAATCTAAGAGAACCTGTGGTAGATGCCTTTCAGAGGGCATTACAGTTTTACACATAACAACCTCAACACAGAAATCACAAAACCTGTTTTATCAATCACAGTTCTAAGCATAGTTAACAAGCCTGCTCATGTAGTCTGTGGTGAATTCACAGCCAAAATCAGCTATAACCTTTGGTTCAAAAAATCCCCATTACAGTAGAGTTATTCCTGATTCCTTATTAAGGCTGTAATCCAACACATATTTACTTGGAAGTAAACCTCACTGAACACAGTAAGGCTTACTTCTGAATAAACACCAGGCTGTGCAGCTTCATTTGTCATCTCAGAAAATCTGGCTTTGGTCAGCTTTCCCATTGTTATGTTATTTCCATTTGAAACTTGACAAAGCTTAAACAGACGCTTACAATGATCTTTAACCTATTGGAAGGGAGGTTGGAGTATTCCCATAAGCTCTTCTTTCCATTTCCCAACATCAAACTCAGTTCTCAGGGATGCTAACTTTTCATTTAAAACATCCCCAAGGGCAGAAGGGCCACAGACCTTATTGATATTAATCACTGTCGCCCACGCATGTAAGTACACTGCAACAAACAGAATTCTTTCAGTGTGAGTAAATTGTATCTTACATGTGTATGGTTGGAAATATCAGATACCACACATTTTCTCTGCAGCAACCAGCTGATTGGAAAACAGTTCTATCAGTTTTTAAAAAATAAATATTTTAAAAAAAATATTAGAAGTTGTTGAAACATTGTAATTATTAAATGGAGCAGATTTATTTGGATTAAAGTGAATGGACCTGGACTGATAAAAAGTAACACCCTCCCTTTATTTCTCGATGCATTCTTTCAATTACCCTTAGAAATTACTTAGCCTTGTAATGTTGTGATCTGCAAACTATCTGCAGCTACAATGCATGATACTCTATACATCCGTGTTGTGTTTTCTTAGTGTTTGGGCTATTGCCTCATGTTAATTCCAGAAGCATCTCTGACTAACCCTGAAGCTATTTTATTGATCAGCTTTCATGGAGGCCTTGACAGTTGTTGGACAGGTCAGCAGCAGAAAGAATAAAGCAGAGATGGAGAACCTGTGGCCCTCCAGGTGTTGTTGGACTCCAGCTCCTATCAGCCCTTGTTAGCATGGATAAAGGTCAGGAAAGATGGGAGTTGTAGTCCAACAACACCTAAACAGCCAGTGTGGTGTAGTGGTTCAGGTGTTGGATAACGACCTGGGAGACCAGGGTTCGAATCCCCACATAGCCATGAAGCTCACTGGGTGACCTTGGGCCAGTCACTGCCTCTCAGCCTCATGAAAACCTATTCATAGGGTCACCATAAGTTGGAATCGACTTGAAGGCAGTACATTTACATTTTTTAACACCTAGGGGGCCACAGGTTCCCCATCCCTGATATAAAAGATTAAGAGTTTGAAAGCCAAACACATGTGACAGGACAGTCAACCTGATTATTAAAAACCTAAGCAACATTCAAAAGCCAATTCATGAAACAGGGATAACAGAAGGGTAGTAAGAGCTGAAGTAGGTTTTGAAAGTGCAGACAGGCTTGAGAAATCTAGTAGAAGACTAAGGAGGATATAATGAAGACAAGAGCCCTGTTCAGGTGTTTGGTACCCCTCGGTACCAAACACATAAAGGCATAAATAGGAATGCATGAGAACAGCCCCACTGTCTTGACACTGCCATACATAGCTGGCCATATATACTAGGTAATGCATGATCAATGACAGTCTAAAGGGGGTTGCTTCTATACATGTAAGGTTTCCTTCATGGTGACAGGAATCATGCACACATGTCAACTGGGGAACCTGGCTGGTGGGCTCAATGTAACATATCAAAATTTGGTATATCAAATTTTGTCCCAAGTATCAACATTTTGTCCCTATAGGTATGCCTAAGCCCACATGTCCTTCCTGGATTGGAGGAAGCTCCTCCCTCATCAAGTCCTCCCTTGATTCTATACACCAGAGGTGACTAGCCTATGCCCCTTTTGATGTTGCAGGACTACAACTTCCATCATCGCTGACCATTGGCCATGGTGGCTGGGGCTGACAAAAGCATAACTCCAACAACATCTGGAGAGCCACATAGTAACCAACACTGCTATGCAGAGTTAAACATGAATTTATTCCTGATGAAAATTTGTCACCTTCTGAACATCATGGGCAAACCTTGCTCCGTATAAATAAGTCTGAGATTGCCTCTTTAAGATTGCCTAGCATAGCTTAGAGAGTAAACAGTTTTGTTTCCTATTTATGCCATTTATCTGTTTTCCTCCTCACCCCTTACATTTCCATCCCCAATTTTGATAAAGCTTTACATTTACAATCTGGCATTTGTATCCTTTCACTAAACCAAGGACCTTTCCTTTGCATGCCGGATTGTGCTTTCATGCTGCATGCTTTGACCAAGGGAAGGTAAGGGGGGGAAAGGCTGAACTCATTCAGAGCAGTGACTGGGAAGTTAGCTGGTAGTTGTCACTTCCCAGGTTGAAATATAATCTGCAACCCTTGGAATGCCTCTCGTCTAGGGGCTAGCCTGAACTGAGAGGTGGTAGCTGATACAACTGGAGTGTTACAGGCAGCTGGGCATCTCCAGAGATGTCTCTCCAGGTAAGCCCTGTGGATCCCCAACAGACCATTGTTTGCAATCCAAGGCCTCCAAGATTACACATTTGTATGCAGAATATTTAAGAGAGAGAGAGAGAGAGAGAGAGAGAGAGAGAGAGAGAAGAAATCCTTTCCATACCTAAACGTCATTCTTGTTTTTCTTGCTCTTTTTAAAGTCTTTTAAAGAAACTTGAGCATAAAATTCCTGATTCATACATGGGAGTGGCCCTTTCAGTCCCTCCTATTGTCCTTTTTAATCCCATTAAGCAGCAGCTCATCTTACCTCTTTCATAGCATCATCTATTTGCTTCAGCTCCTCGTAGCGATCCCTGGATTCCCAAAGAGGTTGGAGCAGTACTTCTTCAACCTCTGGAAAAAGCTAAAATAAAGCAAGAAAAGTCAACTAAAATTCCTTTTCAATAGCTATTTGTCTCAAAATGATAAACATTAATCATGTTAGCACTGCATAAAACAGGTAGCTAAAATCTTGAAATGTTAATAAACGCACATGCACAAACTCCTCTTTTCTTGCCAGTGGGAAGATTTTCCTAATGCTAATTGCCAAAGGATTGTGGATTTTTACCAAGATTGCAGTGGGAAGGGAAGGCATAACCTTCCCTCCCAAAGTGCTGAGAAAATGCACTATAAAGTATGGGATTACAATTGTTTAATATGGCATTGTATAGCCTCCCCACAAACAAATCCAAATAACTGCTTAATAAACAGTCCACATCATATAACCTCCCTGCAAGCATTGTGAAAACAAATCAAGATGAATGCTCAATAAACAGGTTATCTAGAAGTGACCATTGTTAAAGTAATGTGCAGTTAGGCCCTAAGACAGTGATTGTACCATGTATTTTAAAAGTAATTAGATCAAAAATAACTTTTCAAAGTTTCTTGCTCAGTTAATTGTGGGCACCATGTTAGTTGATCAAAAGGTTTTTGATCAAATAACCTGTCTGACCTTACCTTAGTTACAGTTTCAAACATTGGAATAAGAACAAATTTCAGGAAGCCTATCTGTGCTGTAGGTTTGGTCACTTTGTCTCGGTCCATAAAAGGTGCCACTGGAAGGCCTTCAGATTTTTCCCGGTCACTCTAGGACAGAGTGAAGCAATAAATTAGATAAATTGAAATGATAATATTTATCTACTGCCTTTCAGTCCTCAAAAGGGCCCCCAACATTAAAAACAACCATACAACAAAACTATGATACCAGCAAGCAATTAAAATGACTAGCAAAGACAATGAACTTCCTAACAGTTGCTATTACATCTTGAGCATTCCAAACATTTCTCTCTCCCTCATGCATAGAGCAACAATAAGTGAAGGTCCTAGTGTGCCCCAAATGGAGGTTGGAAAGGCTGTGTCTAAGTTGGTCTTGGAGTGGGGGATGAGGAGAGAACAATTCTGCTCCAGTAAGTAATACAAATTCAGCAACAAGAAAAGCCTCATTTTGCAGCCTGTATACATTGCTTAAATTTGCCTTTTGCATAGTCTACTTCAGTTCATCCCAGGGCACTGCTGTCCAGCCCATTATTATTAGTTTTTATTTTAAAAATGTGCTCATGTTGGCCCTTGGGCCTGTTCGTGGAGCTTCATCTATGCTAGGAGGAGGTCAGGTGAGCACCACCGCCCCATCATGCTATCTGCTACTGCTACTGCTTCCCTCTTGCAATGTCTTCACCTCCTATTTCTATCACTTTCCAAACATCAGAAACACAACCTCTAGTAGTGTTGCCAACTGAAAATATTTCTCACATTAGGTGATCTCTAGCATTAGCCAACTAAGTCATACTTCGAGCAGATCCATGGAAAGTTGGACAAATCCATTTATTTTAGTGGTTCCCTACTCTATGACTTAGTTGGCTGTCACCCACAAGCTGTTTTCTTTAGAGGCTGACGTGATGGTGGGAACAGCAGTGTCATAACTGATTTTTGCCTAAGTTCACTCCTCTGAATTCTAATATAAGCAAACCCTGTCAACATACGCAGCCTGATTCTAACCATGCTCACTCGGAAGCATATCTGATGGACTTCAGTGGGACTTAGAGCCACACAACATGGCACACAATGCACACTTTAAAAAAAGGCACTGTTTCCTTTGTTCAAAGCAGTCGAGTAGGTTCTGATTATGACTTAGTTGGCTAATGCTTGTTGTTGTTGTTATGTGCCTTCAAGTTGATTACGACTTATGGCGACCCTATGAATCAGCGACCTCCAAGAGCATCTGTCATGAACCACCCTGTTCAGATCTTGTAAGTTCAGGTCTGTGGCTTCCTTTATGGAATCAATCCATCTCTTGTTTGGCCTTCCTCTTTTTCTACTCCCTGTTGTTTTTCCCAGCATTATTGTCTTTTCTAGTGAATCATATCTTCTCATGATGTGTCCAAAGTATGATAACCTCAGTTTCATCATTTTAGCTTCTAGTGACAGTTCTGGTTTAATTTGTTCTAACACCAAATTATTTGTCTTTTTCACAGTCCATGGTATGCGCAAAGCTCTCCTCCAACACCACATTTCAAAGGAGTTGATTTTTCTCTTATCCGCCTTTTTCACTGTCCAACTTTCACATCCATACATAATATACATAATAGCTAATGCTAGGGATCATCTAATATTTTCAGATTGGAACTATGGCACACAGGAAGGAGAGGTTTAACTCTTTACTTCTCATCGCATCTTCCCACTGGAAATTGCCTGCAGCCTGCTGTTTGCCCCCGAAGGGGCTGTTTACTGCAAATAGGGTTACCAACCGTACTTTTTTAAGAGTACGTGTACTCTTTTTGAGATGGTGCAACAGCATACTCTTACTTTTCACTTATCGAAGCCAAATGTACTCTTTTTGAAATGACAAAATGATGGTAACCTTAACTGCAAAGAGCACCTTTGGGAGGAAATGGCACCTGGAAGAATGATTTCCATTAGTTTTGCCTTGAGAAACACCACTATGCCATTTAAGGCAGCAATCCTACACACACTTATCTGGGAGCAAGACCCATCAAACACAGTGTAGGATTGCTCAGTAAATGAATGAAAGGCAAACTCAGCATTCTTTTATGTGCCGCTCTTTTGGCCTGCTTTTGTGCAATGGATCTATCTGATGTATTTTACACTTTATCTTATTGTTAGAGTGATTTTTCCAGCACTGGGAACACTGTTAAATCAAGAAATAATAGAACTGCTTTTTAATGTCTCCTATCACAATCAAGCCTTACTTGGTGAGGTGCCGACTTCCACAGCTTGTATACACATTTTGAAGGCAGATTTGGGAGGGTAAGTTGGCTTTTCCTTTTCCTTTTTTTTTTTTTTTTGCTTCCTTCTGGCATCTCCAATTTAAATTCAGTAAGAAATTATAACTATGGCACCACAAGGTAGGTTTTTCATTACTAATGAGATTGTCCTTTTGAAACGATCAAGCACTTTCTTTCCTTCCTTCTTTCTCTTTTTAAACACTATTTCAGTCCTTCTAATAGTCTTAGTCATGAATGTTTTGAAGTCAACTACACAGATACAGTATAAATAATTCAAACCTGACCCACTTAGCGCTGCTTGTTTAACTGACTTTTTCGACAAGGTTCTTGCCCCTCTTGGTTTCAAAACTGCTATATGCTGAGTTAACTTCCAAAACCAGTCCTATTAGGGAGAACAAGTGGCATTCTGATAACATTTGCATTTCTAGGCTGTGATTGTCTTTTTTAGGTTACAAATTACAGTCAATTACAGTCATTTTTATTCTGAACACGTCATCAGAATGGCACACTTTTCTGACCCTGCTGAGAAAGGGTTCTTTCATTTTGGTGGACATAGCATGTCAGACATTGTTACCATATACCTTTCAGCTCTGTGATATTGAAACATAAACTGTTATAGCAGTACCTCTGGATGTATTCTTACCTGCGTAAAATACTCCTCTAATAAGCAGTCTACCCATGGCTCTGCCACTTCCATTGGGCGAACTTCATTGGAGATATCACAACATTTGATCAGGACCATTTTCAACTGAAACCAGGAAAGGATTTTATACTGTGGTAAGAAATCTGCAGTTTGTCTGCACTTTTTACCAGGCCATTTTGCAGTGGGTTTTCAGCACTGGAAGCAAGGGTGTGTCCAGACTAGTGCTATGTTGTGGGTGTATGCAGCAACATGCCTTCAACCTAAAAATTGCATTTGTAATTGATTTGTACTGCACCGCCTGCTCCTCCTCTGACTATATAAAATAGTGTGATGCTTCCACATTATTGTCTCTGCCCTTGCATTGTTTGACTATGTCCAGGCCATTGTTCCTGTCCCCACTTCCTCCCTTTTTAACAGCAGTAGTTAGTTGCACTATGGCACCATGTTACCATGCCACCCTATGCCACCCATGCACTTGCACCTTCTCAAGAACAATGGAGCCCAGCACCATTATCAGTCTCATCAATCTCATAAGCTTCTACGTGCAGGTTTTTATTCTTGTTCTGGAATTGTCTATGCAGCAAATGAATGAGTATGTACAGAATCTTGTATACCACCTGTGGACGATAGAGGAGGATGGACCACTTTGATAGGTCTGTCCAAGATCACTACTCAAGCCTAAGGAGAATATGCAATTTCTACCACAGGAAGAGAGCCTGTCGTTTTGCAACTGTCCTTTCCCTATTAGCCATAGCTCCCAAGGGACAGGTGTGCATGGTATACCTTTAAAGCCAGCACATGTGTAAGGACTTTAAAGCCAGCTCATGTGGAAGGATGATGATAAACAGATAAAGCACTTCTGCATGTCCCGGGCCATCCTATTTGAAATTGCTGACATACCTCTACCAGTGATTGAAAGAGAGTACAGTGAAGTAGTAGCCAATCTCTGGGGGGGAAAGGGGCTTGCTGTCCCAGTATTCTTGCTCTCAAACCTCCAAAATTATAGGAAGGTTGGGCTACAGTTTGGAGCTGGGTGTTCATCCATGGAGAAATTGTGGTGGAAACATACCTGGCCATGTCCTCCTGTGGAAGACTGTGTACCTTGGTGACTACAGGGAGGTGAGTTCTAGCATGTTTAATATTCCCTCATGCACCAGGCACTTCAGTGCTTGCTCTGCCTAACAGGTGTGTGTGTACTTAAGGTGTCATTGTGCTAGGGCACCATGCCATACTGATTGCTACCAACATTTATGTACTTTGTCATGTGCTTTGGGCAGCCAGTGCACTGGGGCAGCATGCTATACTTCTCTTCTGCTATGTTGTGTAATGAAACATTGTAGCAAGCTTTCATGAGATCCTATTAGGTTTTTTGTGTAGTTCAAGGTTGCCATGCTGCCACATTGGCTGTTCATTTAAAAAATTATCATAAGGGCATTCCCATCTCTCCTCTATACAGATTATGTCTGGGTTTGGGGGGGAAAAGTGTTCCCTGCTGCATGACATGCATTGATGGGATGCACTTTCCAATTTTGGCCACCTGGCCAAATGGGGGAATTTGTGAACAAGAAGAGCTTCTTTTCAATCCTTTTGCAAAGAACTACAGACCACACTGTATGGTTGATAGATGCTTAGATGGGCTTGGAGTGATTGGAATCATGATGCATTTGTGTTCTGAAACCCAGCCCTTTACCAGGCAATGGACAATGGTGTTTTTGTGCTTGGAACCCAACAGTGACAACTGGTGATGTGCAGATACCACCACTAGTTCTAGCTGATGGAGCATACACCATGAGCTGCTGGCTTACGAAACCTTAAGGGGGTTACTTCAATCGGGAAAAGTCAATGTGCAATTGGGTGTTCAACAAATGCTATCAAATGAGCATTTGGCCAGTTGAAAATAAGTGGAGGTGCTTGACTGCAAGACTCCCAGCTGGGCTCATTTAAACAAAAACAGTATGAGTTTATTTTCTACATGCCCACTGAACAGACATGGCTTTTCCAGATCTAGATCACAACCTCCCTACTGGTTTTCAAATGCCACCTGTGCATGGAGAAATCTGTGTAGACTTAGTATTCTACCAAACAACTGTTTATTGTCTACCATTTTGAACATGTACAGGTAGGACCTCTCTGAAATTGCTACACCTCTGAGCTTCCACTGGCTACTTGCAGAAGGCAGGGTCAGAAGTTAAATGTAAATCAGAATTCCACTGCCAACTAAAGAGAAAAAAGACAGGGTGAGAGTTCAAGGGGGGACCATTCCTATAACTTCTTCCCACAGAATTTCTACTGATGATATTCTGAAAACAGGATAAAATTGTCTTACCCGGATTAAATGCTCCTCATTTGAATAGTCAAAGTTATCCAGTATTTCTTTGAAGGAATCCAGTATTTCAGCATGCCTTGCCATGTCTGTTGCTAGGATTAATGTAATTATCCCCTATGCAAAACAAACATCAAAAGACATTTATATTTCTTAAAGTAGAAATGGCATCACTCCCCCCAACAATGTACCCTTTTAACAGTTTTGCACCATATGCTCACACTTCTTTTTGCACTATGGGGAGATACTGGGAGGGTGAGAAAACTGAGATAAAGGCAAAACTACACATTTTATGTTAGAGCTTCATGGGGTTTTTTTTAGGGGAGAGACATGCTGGGAAGTTCAGATGCCCTGTGGAACTGCTATTAGCCACATAGTGGAAAACATATGGGCATCAATTTTTATGCATTTAAGTTTTCTCCCTCATAGCTAATAACAGCTCTGTGTGTGATCTGGATTTTCCAGGGGAAAGGGTTAGACACCCCCCCCCCCATGCCATGCCCCTAATTCAGAACTGGGAGTCCCAAGGTTGTTTTTTTTACAAAAAAGAAAACTATCTTTGGATCTTCAAACCTTGAGGTACAACATGGAATATAATTGAAAAAGGCACCAGTGATCTCAGCCAATCGGTTCAAGGCATATGTGTCTTCAGATTGGTCGGAAAAGAGATTTCTTTTATTTGATTTATACCCTGCCCTTCAACAGGTTCTCAGAAGTTTTACAAAAAGTTACAGTTACAACAAATCAAATCAAAACAAGAACATAGGAACACCCATAATATAAAAGAGTAGTGTTCTTGCATAATTTTGACCATAGTCTGTGAGATGCTTATTTCACCAGGTTTCTGATTTTATTCAACCACAACCAGTGCTTAATTTCTATAAAGCTGAAGTTTAAGTCTGCTTAACAAATCCCTTAGACCAGAAAGTTCTTCCTCATAATCACAAATTTTGAGGGCTGATTGTAGTTCTTCAATAGTGACAGACAACCACTCTGGATTACCTCATAGGTACTCTTTATTTTAACTATTGCTTCACATGTTCCAGGGCTGAGCCCTGATAAAGTCCAGTGCAAAGTAAGCCCTTGCAATAATGTACAGGGTCAGGAACTTTGCCACAGACTTGTAATCCATACCTGCCTAATCCGTTTGAACTGTTCCTTATCAACATTTGAGAAGATGTTGCATTCTGGCTGTGCAAGGATCTGGAAAGCCACTGCACAGTGATGGTTTTCTAGTGGGGAAATGTCATTGTAGCGCACAGCAAGCTCTGTCCGTGCATTAATCTGGTACCTAATGTGAAGGAAAGACATAAAAACAAATGTATATTAATTAAAAATGTATTTTTAATTTATAACTATAAATGTATAATCAAAATGAATATCTCTTTCTTCAGATTTGTTGATATATTAATCCCAAATATATCCCGTTTTCTAAACAGTCAGTGATCTGTAGTTCAGTATTGGTGCTGGTGCTGTCAAAGACTGTATTGGCTTCATCAAGTCGGAACATCATCATTCACATTTATTTTTTTTCTATTTTACATTAACTTTCACACCCATTATGAAAATATAATTGCCATCCTCTCTTATTTTTAAAGCCAATGTCTTTAAAGAATTCCTCTTGCATACTCTTTGTTAATCTAAACTCAGATGACATAGTTCCATTAATTAGGCATTTTTGCTCTAGAATCTGAATGTATGGCATGGAGCCATTTTCTGTTATCTCCTTCCAAAATTAAACGATTTAAGAGCATCAAATAGAAAAGGCCACTCCAAATTATCAAAAGCCTTCTCAGCATCTGAAAAAAGCAGTATTGGCTCATCTCTTATATTGGATGAATAATCTATGATACTTAACATTTTTCTGTATCATTTTTCATTTGTCAGTTCTAGAAAAATCCTGTCTGATCTTGTTGTATATATTTATGTAGTCCTTTTGCTAGTATGCTGATAAATATCTTATAGTAGGTGTTGCCAGTCTGGTGCCAATGAGGGCCTTGTTGCCAGAGACAGGGGCCCCTCACTCTGAGGTTTCATTTACAAAAAAAAAGTAAGTCTCTAGTCCTCTTAGAAATAAAGTTATGAAGCAAAATCTGCTGGTACCCTTCTAAGTGATTTCTGTGAAACTAGTCAGCCTGGCTGCTTTTGCCTCTCAGTGTTTTAGTCAATGAGCAAAGTCTGTGCTGTGATTGATAAGTGAGTTGTTTGGACACTAGCAATATGGATTCCTGGTGTTCTAAAGAGCTTCTGTTTCCCCTTCCACTTTAGTGCACTTTTCCTTCTTTGGTCTTAATTTCTAGTAGTCCTTAGAATCTCCGTAGTTTCCCTTCCCTTTTTCCTAGCCACCAGGCTGCATCTTTCCTTCAGTCGGTTCATCTGAGATCAGATACTCCCTAGAAGTTATTTTCTGCAGATACTACTAAGAGCAAGTGGATGTTAAAGAATTCTGTCCCCAAATGAAAAATGGGAAAACTTTGCAAAGAGGTTTAGGCATGTCTTCTGCAGGACCTAAAGCCAGGCACTCATTAAGTATTCACTGTATAGTTAACTTACAATACAATAGTATACATGTCTATTTCAGAAATATGTTTCTTTGTGTTTAATGAAGCTTACTCCCAGGTAAGTACAGTATAGGCTGCTCGGCTTTGGTTTAGGCTTTGCATTGGGGAAAAACAGGGTCATTGTGTCTTTAACAGCTGCAACTCAACAATAAGAAAAGCAGAATGTTGCTGACATCCCACAGTAAATATGAGGTTGGACCGGGGAGTGGGTGGGTGAGAAGCAGCAATGACTACTCTCTCTAATTTTGTGTTATTCTATGCCTCCCATGGTAGCCATTTTGTGTTATGCCATGCCCTCCATGGCAGCCATTTTGTGACTGGGGCCCTCACCAATCTGTCAAAATTTGAAATGTGCCCCCTGATCCAAAAAAGTTGGCAACCCCGTCTTATAGTCTACATTCACTAACAATATTGATCTATATGACAGTATCAAAGCAGGATCTCACCCTTCCGTGGGAATTACTACTATATTCGTCTGTTGCCATGATTCAGGTAAAATGTTGTTAATAAATAATAATTTTGGCCATTAGATCAAACAAAATGCCAAGTGGTGTGTCCCAGCAGCCTAAGACTCTGAGAAGAATTGAAGATTCACAGCAGACAGAAATTGGGATCTCCGCTTCCTAATCCTCACTGTCTGATGCACTTCCAGCAGCCTAAGATTCTGAGAGGATTTATAGATCCCACAGCAGATGTAAATTGGGCTCTCTGCTTCCTAATGCTCACTATCTGATGCACTTCATCTTTGTCCCTAGAGGGGTTGCTTGTCCTTTAAGCAAATGCCACTTTGCCCCCACCTTCTCATTGGTAGCCCTACTTCTACACCAACTGTGAGAGAAATAGAAATGTTTACAGCAGATTTTCAATCTTTCTCAATCTGTAGCAGAAAATAAACTGAAATGTGGATGCGTTCTATTTCAGCACTTTTTTACATCTCCATACTTCCATACACTGTTAGTAATACTACTATTCGTACAATTTTTTTACTGATATTAGTGACGTTTTCCTTGATTCTGTCAAGAATGTACTGCTAAATCTTTGTTTCCCCATGACGACAGGAGGAATTTTATTCTGAGTAAACATGCATAGGATTGCACAGTTTGATGTGCTGGATTGTAGACCGTTTTATTTATTCATTAAAACATTTCTGTCCCACCCCCCCTGTACAAAAGCACTACTCAGGACAACTTCCAACATTTAAAGTTCTAATTTCATAAAAACAAAAGCGTAAAACAAGAAGACAGGGACAGCAATGTTTATGTTTTGGTTTGCATTTGTCCAAATGTATGTTAATTTCCTTATCTTTTCCAAAGAGGATACGTACGTGTTGTTATATCCTGGGTGATCCAAATCATGGCACACTGATGCAGTCATTAGCATTAAGATATCCATTTGAGAAATTTTTACCTAAGCAGGAAGGAAAACAATGCAGCCTCATAATTTCATATAGCTTTTGTGATAAAGTAATACTATTTAAAGTTTCAAAATGTGTGGTTCAAATCAGCGTTCAGTGAACAGCTGTTAAATAACTGTGCATATGGAAGGCAAGTCTAAAGATGCCTTTTTTAAAAGAATAGCAGTAGCAAATTATTCAAATATGCCTATGATGTATAGTTAACAACAAGATGGAAAAGAGAAGTTGGAGTTCGCACAATAGTGGAGAATAGTGAATCAAACTGCCTTTAATTTAAAGGCAAAGATTTTTCAGCTTGTACGAAATTATGCCTAGATTTGCATTAATTAAGAAATGTTTATTTGGGTTTTTCATGCACTACTTGAGCTTGGAAGAAAAATGTGAAAAACAGTGCCTTGGAGTCTGCTGTTAGCTTGAGATAACAAACTAGGCCTACTCAAACAAAGAATGCCCGTGGTGTTTAGCCATTCACTAGGGATGGGATCCATTGGCCAGTGCCGGTTTGAAAGCATTCTGTCGACCTAAGAGGCTGGTGTCGGAGTTTGTTCTCTGTCCACAAGCTGCTGCTTTTACCAATCCGTATTCCCCCCCTGGAAAAATATTGATATTAATATTGATATTTTGAAAGTAAATACAAATATTTTGAAAGGAAATTGAAGGAAATTGAAGGAAATAGCAGTTAAAATATTGATATTAATATCAATATTATAGACACAGGTTTTGTTTTAAAATCCATTTCTGAATATAGCCTCAGAAAATCACTACATAAAAATCTGATCTGCAACGATAGCGAATAAGTAAATTAATGGAAAATCAGGCACCAAATCCAAATTGGGCAGAATTCTAGCACATTCCTACAATGCACCATCACTGAGTTTCTTGTCTTGGTTATAGGCCACTTAACCTGCCTATGAAATTTTGAGTTCCACCCATTAGAGATAACAACCCTGACACTGTTTAAATTAGCAATGGTCAACTTCCTAATATTGAGTATAATGGAGCAGGGCAGGGAACGACCACCCACAGCCAAGCTGTTCAGGATTGGATCATCACTGGTTAGACACACTATTGCCAGGCTCGCTCTCTCTGTGTGTATTTAATGTGTCAACTAGTTTGGCTCTGTATTTCATTCCTGGTGGGGGCATCAGTAAGGTGTGAGGTCCAAACAAAACAATGTTGTGGGCTTGCTACTTCTCATGGAGCATTCCTGGTTTACATCTTCAGGAGCTCTTGAATCTGCCAAGTTTGTTACCATGTTTCAGTTCATTCACGCTTTGGTTTTCTTCTCAAATCTAAGGAGATTGAAATGATTTCTGGGGCCGTGTTCTTGGCATAACTACATGGATAAAGGAAGACATGCTATACATTATTAACAAACACCACTGCTGGAAAAAAAATAATTGTAGACAGGAGACTATGCATTTCACGGTGCTAGGGAAAGTGGAGGGAGCCAAAGTGATCAGAAAAAGACACACACCTGGAGATTGCAGAGTGAGATCATGCTGTACATCATCTGAGTAACACAGAAGCAATGTCGAAAATTATGGAATGGATTGTTTCTGTAATTGTCATGAATACACAGCTATAAAAACAAAAAAAAGGAAAAATTGATCAGGAAAACAGGCCTTTAGCACTAAATCCCAAGCAACATTAATGCTATACTTCCTGCCGCTTGGAATCTGAGGTTTACAAGCTTATCAATGTTAATGAGATATCTGTGGATTGTAGAAAGAAGATGAAAGTTAAATCTTCCCGTTTTTTTCCTGTGCTGCTGCTGTTTGTTTTTCTCTGTGTTTTGGACACTTCCTACTCCCAATGGCAGTGTGATCTCAGGCACGTGCAAGACAGTTGCTTTACAAGCTTGAAAATAATGAATTGTGCATTCACTTCAGTGATGTTGGAAGAGGGAATATAAACATCTTGCTTCAGGGAGAGAGATGTGCAAATTCCCCCATATTTCATTTTGTTTCTACTGAGGTATATATGTAGAGAGATGTGCAAGTTTATGGTATCTGTTCTTATCTTTATAAAGCTGTTCATTAGGCTAGTACAACTGTCGCATGATTTTTCAGCTTCTTTGGATTGTGTTGTAGGCACAAGCTAAATTTAATTAATGGAGCCACCTCAAAGTAAAAATGATGCAACTTGATGTCAGACATGGAATGGCACATGAGGCAACTCAGGTAAATGAGCCTTAATTTTGATTATGATGATAGGTGCCGCTTGAACACCAGGTCTTGGAATTTGAATACACTAGCTTATTTGGTGGCTCATTTAAGTTATTTATTTATTTAAAAAAGGGACTTATAATCTGAGGTCAGTATTGGATAGCACCAACTTGGCAATTATTTTGTTCTAAGAATAATACATACAGTATACTTTGGGCATAGTGTTTTCACTATATTCTGCTAACATTTACCTTTAACTTTGAGTACTTACATTTACATTTTTGCCGGATTATGCATTTTTAAAAGCACAAATATCTTAAAACCTCATACAAAGTCCACTGTAAAACTTACCAGCCACCGTTTCAATGTGATAGGGTTGATGTTAAAGTCTTTCACTAATCCTAAATCATGATACATATGTTCTAAACAACTCAGCATCTAGGAAAAAGAAAAAAAATCAGATTATTACATTATTCTCACTACATTAAAAATACACCATACACTCTAACAGCACAATCCAACTTGCATTTACACTAGGCTGAGGGGAGTTGGATATGGCAGATCTCCAGAAGAGCCAGCTGGTTCCCGGCTCAGCCAGGCTACACCAGTGAAAGTCCCTCAGCCTGGCTCAGCTAGGGGCCAGCCCGGCTCAGCCAAGATCGGCACAAGTGGAGCCGGCGTAAGGCCTGAAAAGGGGGGTGTCGGGGGGCATCAGGGGAGGGGCCAAGATGAGAGGACTTAGGCTACATCCAAATCATGTTCGGAGAACTCCTGCAGGTCCCAATTCAGGCAAAAGTTATGCCAGGAAAAAGGTTGATCTAAGAAAATAATTGCAATAGAAGTGAATAGAGAGGGGTTCCTCCCCAGTAGGGGTATTTGGGAGAGCAGGCTTTTACTTTCTGGTCCCTGTGCACAGGTCTTGGCTGAGCCAGCATTTAGCCAATCCAGAGAATCCTGAATGGCAATTGGATGCAGCAGAACTTTACACTGGCTTCTCTTGCTCCATCACAACTTAAGGTGCTTCCCTCTAGTTGGATTGCTCTGTTAGTCTGTGGCACTATTGAATGCATCTAGAATGCTGAATTTGGGAGTGGGATACCTAAGGTTAAATATCTGCTAATACTAGAAATTCATTGGGTAGCCTAGAGCAAGTCATATCTCTGAGCCCAAAAACTGAGGTTTAAATGAGATAATGATACATTGTTCATCCTAAACCTTTAGGAATGGAATCTAATGATTACAAAGGATATAATCCAACACATATCGAAATCAGTGGCAAGCCTCTTATTGATTTTTAATGGAGCAGAACAGACATCAGAATCTCTCTTCTGTGGCCGGAGGACCAAGACTCACAAAAGTTTAGATTCCCAGCTCAATCACTGCACGCACAAAATAAAACCCTATAATTCATTTTACTAGTCTTATTAAAACTTTAAATCATGCTCTAAGTGTGCAGAAAAACAGCAGCAGAGGATAAAAGCAGCTTGCAACAAGTGCATTCTAAACCAAATCTTGCCTAACACTTGGATGTCTTCCTGTAATTATTTTGATTTTGCATTCTCCATGCAGCAAACAGAACTGTGTATCTGCATAGACCAGCAGTTAAAGCATACAGGGAAAGCATTATTTTAAGACCATAGCTCATGTATTTTTATTTTTCAGTGCTGAATGCTGAACAGTCAGCATTTGAGCTGAGAAAATAGCTTTCCCTCCAGTGCATCACAGGTAACACTCATATTTTTGTCCTTTAAAATGCCACATTATCAGGGTTAGAGGGAGAAAGAGTGAGATATGCTAATTCTTGAGACACTGAAGAAGGTAGTTGCATTATTGCTTTGCATTGTAATGATGCAACAGGGCTGTCATTTATAATCCTATTAAAAATACACCACACAAATCTAGGAAAGTGCTAACATAACTGAAACACTTCATATAAGCAATCAACAGGCTGAACCTATCCAGATGAGGCTGTGACACTGTGTTCACACTGGCTTATGTAATTGATTCTGAGTATAAAGACTACATATGTCATGTTACTAATCACTTGTATCTAATTATGTGATTGCTATCTGTACCATAAAAAGTTACTCTGTTGAAATATATTTTCCTATTTTTCTGCTTTCTATGTTTGAATTTAAAAATCCTATGTAATAGCCATCCACCAACTATTTTGGAAAACATGCCATTCTTTTTTTAAAAAGAGGCAGGCTGTAAACTAAGATTAGTTTAACTGTAATGTCACAGATGGACAAGTCTTTCATAGACTTTCATAACAAGCTTCAATAGTGAGAAGAGAGAGCCACTTTGGCATGAGCAAAACACAACCCTGTTCCTCAAATGTGGAGCCTCTGGTTTTTGCCAAAGCTGCAGCCACCCCATGCCGCGTGTTGGGTGACTCAGAGGGGTTCCTGCCCCTCAGGAACAGCTGTTGCAAGGGGCAGATGACTGCAGCAGGAAAGAAGATGCAAGAAAACTCTGTTGCACAAGTAAAACTCTGCTCATAGCTCTCTGGATCCCACCCAAAATATCCCACAAATTTGTTTTCTTCTGGGCTGGTCCTTAGAGATACATATACAGCCAATTTGCTCCTCTTGCAAATTCAGGACATGGACAAACAATATGAACTAACCACATCAGTCTTGCAGATCTTAATAATAAAATATTTTGTATAATTCTGTTTTCCATGAGTTGTTTGTATTATGAAGATCAGCCAGTATAACTCCTTTTGTAAATTCATCATAGCATCATTCTGGTTAGAAACACAACAAATGAACTGCATTAATCTAGCAGCCCTTAAAAATAAAATATAGTGAAAATAATAGGCAGACTTTTGTATAGTTATTGCACCCATACAATATGATTGCCTGAAATCAACATTTATGCAAATTAGTACAAATCATTTGAATATTGGGATTAATAGCAGGTAGAGTACAATAACGTGACTCAGCTGGAGAAGGGATATTTTGGATAAAAATCAAGTATACTTCAAAGTTGAAGTGAGAATTCACAAGTGGCAAAGGTTTCTGTTATAGAATTGTTAGATGAAGGCTTGAAGCACATTAAAGTATGAAACTGATTAGATTAGTAAACAGGTTTTTTGCTGATCTGTTGCCTAAGGAAACTCCTGCATTTCCTATTGTTTAGTTTGAGCATGGAACTGTTTTTGAGATACCATAGGTACCTTTCCACAGTATGGTTTGGCACTTTCAACATTTTCTGTTCTGATTGCTTCCAGTACATAGCATTTTTTGGGCTGCATTTATTTATAGAACAAGTCTTTCAGAGTTTTCCTTTATTTGAGATCATCTGTACATTTTCAGACCAGTTACTGTGACATCCATGTCTAGATTCCAGTTCTTTAATGCGCATAACAGACCCACAGAACAGCATATACAGAACAGGAGGCCAGGAATTTGTTTCATTATGAGAGCATTACCTCATTGGGCTCCCATAGCCAGACGTCAAAGGTTGGTTTCCTAAGAGCTTCTATTGTCTCCTGAGAAAGCATGTACTGCAGAAAAAATGAGCCATTGTTATGAAATACTGTTGTCAACAATTTCAGCTTCATCTTTTGTGTTTTAGACCCTATGTCTAATGACAGCTCACGTTCTCTGTCCAGGATATCATTTGAACCAGATCTAATTGAGAATCTATAAATTATAACAGTGTTTTCAAACTTCTGCAGAGTTTTCTTCCCCTCACCATTAAGAAATCATAAGGAGCACCAAAAATATATCATTAGGGCTAGCCAAACTATAAGTGATGCCACACCAGGGTTTTCCCCCTATATATGTATGTTTTCTATATGCATGTATGTATTTGTGTCACACTGCGATTCATAGCACCACCACAAATGGCACTTTGAATTGCAGCATGACTGAGTTGGGGAGTGGAAAACAGGAAGCTTTGGCAACCTGTGGGGAGGAGGGGGTGCTTTGGTGACCCGTGGGAAGGTGGGGGGAGATTTGGTGACCTGTGGGGGGAAGGGAGAGCTTTAAGGGGTAAAAGGGAGGGGGCTTAGTGAGATCTAAAGGGGGGAAAGGGAGGGGGCTTAAGCAAAGCTTACAAGAGGAAAAAGGAGGGGGCTTAACAACGTCTAAAGGGGGAAAGGGAAGGGGTTTAGTTGCAGGAAGTAAAAGGGGAGGATCTAAGGGGTTGCCATGGGGGAAATTGGGACTGGTGAGGGGTGAGTGGATGTTTGACCTTTTCCATTCCCACTGTAATCCTAGTGAAAATCCATCCTCCAGTGGCTATTATCACCTGAAGAGAAACTCCCATTGAGGCCAATGGGATCATTTAGCAGAGGTTGTCAAGATGATTAAGACAGTTTATTGACAGTTTAAATTTTCAGTATAGTATCAGCGTGTCCCATCTTGAGGAAAACCCTCTTTGATGTCAAATTAGGTGTCACAAAAGTGTGTTCATAATAATGGAATCATAGGACTCAAAGGGAACTGGATTATGCAATATAATGCAGGGACATCCATGTACATTCACATCAGACATCTCCCTAGTTAATCAGAGCAGCTCATCTACAATATGTTTACCTCAAATGCAGATTAGACTTTCACAAGGTGCCCCTGCCCTGTAAAAGGTGTGCTTCAGGATCTTTAGCCAAACTAACCAGGAGGAAAACAATCCTCAATAAATAACAAACTATAAGCATGAAGTAATTAATCTCTCATTTTCTTGGTCCTTAGACAAAACTTCAGTCCAACCACTATCCCATTCTTGATAATGTAATGTCTAATGCAGGAATAGCCAATGTGGACTACAACTTTCATCAACCCCAGCCAGCATGGTTAATGGTCAGGGATGATGGAAATTGTAATCCAACAACATCTTGAGGCTACCCCTGCTCTAGTGTCTGAGAAGAAAGGAAAGACAGACATTTACCTTGCAGAGGGAAATAAACCTTGTCCTAATGGGCTTATGCTATTAGACCTGAATAAAATTACAAAATATATTTACAAATTTACCTAGCTCAGTTTTGAAATTGGTGGCATAGAACTGTTTTTATGTTAAAACTGGTTGAAATTTTGTTGCAAAAGAAAACACTGAAGCAAACAGAATTTTTATAAAGGCTAATGTTGTATTGTGAGATTCTGTGATTTAGATTGCGTTATCTATTTTATTATAACAATGAATAACTGTATGAAGAACTGTCACTTCCTAGCATGATTAAATTTCTCATGTTGAGCATCTAACTCTATGATCCTAATAATATTACTTTGAACAGGAGTGCAATTAATTTTTTTAAAATCAGTGAAACTTATTTCACATAAATTTATTTATTTATTAAATTTATATCCTGCTCTTCCTTCCAGAAGGAGCCCAGGGCAGCAAACAAAACACTAAAAACATTTTAAAGCATCTTAACAACAGACTTTAGAATATATTAAAACAAAACATCTTTAAAAACATATTAAAACAACATCTTTAAAAACATTGTTTAAAATTTTTGACTTAGAACTGATCCCTCCTTTAGGATGCACACCTTAACGTGGTGAGGGGGTTTGAGAGTGTTGAAGAAACTGAGAGCAAAGCCGTCAGGAGTCTAGACCAAGAGGCTAGACTCCTAGTAGGGGCACCCAAGGTGGAATGGTCAAAGCTGAGACACCAGACTAAGATGCATCCAAACTCAGAGAAAGACAATGGTAAACCACCTCTGAATACCTCTTACCACAAAAAACCTAGAGAGTATCCAAAATGCAACACGAGATAGTGCTGGAAGATGAGACCCCCAGGTCAGAAGGCACTCATCGACCTACTGGGGAAGAACAAAGGACAAGTACGAGTAGCACTGTGACTAATGACGCAGCTGGGTCAAAGCCGAAAGGAAGCCCAGAGGCTGATGTGCACAGATGCGAAAGGAGAGTCCGGAGTTGTATGATGCACACAATACGAACATGGAACGTGAGAACCAGGGAAGGTTAGAAATGGTCAAGCAAGAAATGGAACTTATCAACATTATAATACTTGGTGTGAGTGAATTAAAATGGATGGGAATGGGACATTTTCAATTGGGCAACTACAAAATATTTTATGCAGGAAATGAAAAATCAAGAAGAAATGGGGTTGCTTTAATAGTGAGGTAGCAAAAGCAATTAGGAGCTACAACACAAGGTCTGAGCGAGTGATATCAATGAGAGTAAACGGGAAACCTATTAACATAACCATCATCCAAGTCTACGCTCCAACGGCAAATGCAGAAGAAGAATTGGAGAGATTTTACGCAGAAGTACAGGAGGAAGTTGATCACACACCAAAACAACATGTTCTGATAATCATGGGGGACTGGAATGCATAAGTAGGGAACAGAGCAGAACTAGGAATTGTGGGGAAATGGGGCTTAGGAGACAGAAATGAAGCAGGAGAAAGACTTATTGAATTCTGTGAAGCCAATAATTTGTTTCTTGCAAACACATTTTTTTGAGCAACCGAAAAGACGACTGTACACATGGACATCACCAGATGGTCAATATAGGAATCAAATTGATTATATAATTGGTAGCAGAAGATGGAGAAGTTCCATACTTTTGGCAAAAACAAGACCAGGAGCAGATTGCGGTACAGATCATGAACTGGTCGTATCGAGAATTAGAGTAAAGCTGTAGAACAGCCTTTCCCAACCAGTATGCCTCCAGATGTTGTTGGACCACAACTCCCATCAGCCTCAGCCAGCATTGCCAATGGTCAGGAAAGATGGGAATTGTGGTCCAACAACATCTGGAGGCACACTGGTTGGGAAATGCTGCTACAGAAGAACAAAGCAATCATAATCATAGAATCATAGAGTTGGAAGAGGCCTTGTAGGCCATCGAGTCCAACCCCCTGCTCACAGCAGGAAATCCACAGCTAGAGCATCTCCCGCAGATAGCTGTCCAGCCTCTGCTTGAGGACATCCAGCGAAGGGGATCCCACCACCTCCCTAGGCAGTTGGTTCCATTGCCGAACTGCCCTTACTGTCAAGAAGTTCCTTCTAATGTCCAATCTGAATCTATGCTCCTGCAACTTAAAACCATTAGACCTAGTCCTGCCCTCTGGGGCAGCAGAGAACAAATCTGTACCCTCCTCTATGTGACAGCCCTTCAGGTACTTAAAGAGTGCAATCATGCCAAAATACAATTTAAATAATCCCAGAATAATATGAAGATCAAATAAGGAACAGATTTGAGGCTTTAAACTTAGTTGACAGAGAACCAGAAGAACTATGGAGTGAAGCAAAAGACAAAAAGGGAAGAACAAGACCCCTATTCCAAAAGATTCGAGAAATGAAAGGGTAATTTAAACCACGAGTAGGGATGTTGAATAACGAACAGGGGAACACACTGACTGACTGAGATGAAATAAAAGGAAGATGTAAGCAATACACAGAAGAACTCTATACAACAGATGACAGGATGACAGATTCATTCAAGGAGGAATCATATGATGAAGAACCAGAAATTTTAGAATGTGAGGTAAAAGCTGCTCTTAAAATACTTGGAAGAAACAAATCACCAGGAACAGATGCCATACCAATAGAGTTGCTACAAGCTACTGAGACTGAATCTGTCCAAATTTTGACAAAAATGTGTCAACAAATATGGAAAACGAGACATTGGCCCACAGACTGGAAGCGTTCAATATATATCCCAATTCCAAAGAAAGGGGATCTCAGAGAATGCAGTAATTACCGAACTATTGCCTTAATATCCCAGGCAAGTAAAGTAATGCTCAAGATTCTACAACAAAGGCTCTTACCATATATGGAGTGAGAAATGCCAGACGTCCAAGCTGGATTTAGAAAGGGAAGAGGCACCAGAGATCATATCTTAAACATATGTTGGATAATGGAACGGACCAATGACTTTCAGAAGGGAATCACCTTGTGCTTTATAGATTACAGCAAAGCCTCTGACTGTGTAGATCATGAGAAACTATGGAATGCTTTAAAAGAAATGGGGGTGCCACAGCGTCTGATTGTCCTGATGTGCAACCTATACTCTGCACAAGAGGCTACTGTAAGGACAGAATATGGAGAAACTGATTGGTTCCCCATCGGAAAGGGTGTGAGACAGGGGTGTATTTTATCACCCTATTTGTTTAATCTGTACGCAGAACATATCATACGGAAAGCGGGATTGGACCAAGATGAAGTAGGTGTGAAAATTGGAGGGAGAAATATCAATAATTTAAGATATGAAGATGATACCATACTCTTAGCAGAAACCAGTAATGATTTGAAATGAATGCTGATGAAAGTTAAAGAGGAAAGCACAAAAGCAAGACTACAGCTGAACGTCAAGAAGACTAAAGCAATGAGAACAGAAGATTTATGTAACTTTACAGTTGACAATGACATTGAATTTGTCAAGGATTATCAATACCTTGGCACAATCATTAACCAAAATGGAGACAATAGTCAAGAAATCAGAAGAAGGCTAGGACTGGGGAGGGCAGCTATGAGAGAACTAGAAAACATCCTCAAATGCAAAGGTGTACCACTGAACACTAAAGTCAGGATCATTCAGACCATGGTATTCCCGATCTCTATGTATGGATGTGACAGTTGGACAGTGAAAAAAGCAGATAAGAGAAAAATCAACTCATTTGAAATGTGGTGTTTGAGGAGAGCTTTGCGCATACCATGCACTGTGAAAAAGACAAATAATTGGATGTTAGAACAAATTAAACCAGAACTATCACTAGAAGCTTAAATGATGAAACTTAGGTTATCATACTTTGGACACATCATGAGAAGACATGATTCACTAGAAAAGACAGTAATGCTGGGAAAAACAGAAGGGAGTAGAAAAAGAGGAAGACCAAACAAGAGATGGATTGATTCCATAAAGGAAGCCACAGACCTGAACTTACAAGATCTGAACAGGGTGGCTTATGACAGATGCTATTGGAGGTCACTGATTCATAGGGTCGCCATAAGTCGTAATCGATTTGAAGGCACATAACAACAACAACAGAACTGATTTGTCATTGTGAATATTTTATATAAGCAAAGTAATAAGTTTTATGTAGAAAATCTAGGTAGTGTTTAAGCAGAAAACATTTTGACAATAAATAAGGGATGGAAATGATATTTTTATGTGATGATCAGGAGACTAGAAACAAAGCCCTATGAGGATAGACTGAAAGAACTGGGCATGTTTAGCCTTAAGAAGAGAAGACTGAGGAGAGATACAATAGCACTCTTCAAGTACATGAAAGTTTGTCACACAGAGGAGGGCAGGGATCTTTTACTGATTATCCCGGAGCGTAGGACATGAAAGAATGGGCTCAACTTACAGGTAGCCAGATTTTGGCTGAACACCAGGAAAACCTAACTGTTAGAGAAGTACAACAATGGAACCAATTACTTAGGGAGGTGGTGGGCTCTCCAACACTGGAGACAGCTGTCAAGAGACAGCTGGACAGCCACCTGTCGGGGATGCGTTCAGCAGAATTACTGCATTGAGCAGGAGACTCGATGGGGAAGTCCCTCTACTATTCCATGTTTATATTATCTGCTTTGCAAAATTATAATTTGAATTATTATGTATCACATTGTACCTTGGGATAGGATGGTACATCTCTTCGAGGCATCAACTTCTTGTTTTCATCCAGAAAGCTATATTTACAGGGACAGCTGGTCCTGTGGGGGGGAAAAACTCCAAATTTCAGCCTTCTTTATTTATATAAAAATGATTTTTTTCAATTACATATGAATATATTAGTTCACTTGATATCTACAATGAAGTTAGACTGATTTTCAAGACCAACCAACAGAACCATTTTCACCACTGAAACCACAAAGCAAAACAAAAAATGCTTGCAGCTGTTCAAAATGTTATCACATTTGAAGCCACAGGACACAATCTAGAGAAAGTTGGCCATTTCCGAATATAACTTCAAACATTAAAGTAAACTCCCCCTCCCCTTAAACTCTGGATCAACCATGTTTTTTCGGTAATACAGTATTTGAAGGCACATCCATTAACAAGGGACTGAAGTTCTTGGAAATGTGTCTGCTAGGTATTTTCAGACATGAAAATACCCATTAAACATTACAGAAAAGACATGGTTAACCGATGCCAAAGAGGCAAAAACCCATTTTTAAAATGTGAAATGTGAAAAAACCCTAAATCAAGAGGCATATACTTTAACTTAAGCACAGGCAGCACAAACCTATTCACTTTTACTTGAAAGTAAGCTCCATCAAGTTCATGTTGGAATATGTGGTTCAACTCCAACTTGTGGGTTGAGGCTGCATGGGGTTAAAAAGGGTAGCTAGAGAGGAGACCTCCTGATTGCTAGGCTATACCTATCCTTTGATCTCCTGCTGTCTCTCCCTCCCTGCTAGACTGATATGCACAGGATGTTGACCACATCTCCTTCCTCCTTCTTTCTTCTTTCTCTTGAAAGGGAGAGCAGACATATTCTCTTTGGGCTGGTTCACATAATAGCAATCAATGTTTATTACAGCCAATGGCCAATGCAAAATCATACACTTAAAACCGTTTCTTTATACAAGTTAAAATCATTGTCAAAGTTCTTTTATGTGGACTTTTGACTTAACAATGTTCTACGGGTTATAATGGCCGTGGCACAAAATTTAGCAACTATGTATGTGATTTGTGGATGGAGATCCTGCAATAAATATCTTGTATAAAATAAAGAGTTACGACCAGGGATCGATTGGATAATAGGGATAATACTAAAAGTACGGATCTCTTGATAAAAGGTGGAATATAAAAGTACATGAGTTATTATCTCAATTTCTCCAATCCCACACGGACACAGCCTTTCTACGCGTGGAACTCCATGAAACCTACCCTCAAGGAGGGCTGACAGTATCACGTTGAATATCACCATGGTAAACACTTTTCTATATCTGGGACTAGAAAGGTTGCTGAGATATTGAGCAGGGGCAAAGCCCCTGGTGATAATGTCAAACTTGGTAGGTGGCACAGTTAAATGAGTTTGCAATTCTATGTCCATTATGCATTGGGAGAGGGCTGTTCATGCTTTAGAGTATCCTAACTTGGAGATAATAGGAGATGAAAAGCCGAGGGATGCCACTTTCTTCATCAAAGATTTGTGCCAAGATGATTGAAAGTTATCAGAAAGTACTAGTGGGGCCAGGCCTACAGGAAGAAATTGAAGTTTTAGCCATAACTTTATTTTAAGTTTCCAAATTCGTGCTTCAATAGAGGGAAGACCAGCTTCCAATCTTACAATGTTGTTTGAGACACATGATGGAATCCCGAAAACGGCCCTCAGAAATTTTGTCTGTATGGGTTCAAATGGAACTGTTTTCGGGAAAGTTAGCATCTGCGAGCCATATAGCATTTGTGATATGACTTTTGCCACAAACACTTGGATGGAAGAGGAGGTGTGTTGTCCACCCTTGTTGTAAAAGAATGATAGCAGTGCTTTACAGGTCCTCCGAGCAACCGAGATAGTATTCTTTACATGGAAACGCCATGAACCTGAGGCGTGAAAAGTCACCACCAGGTATCGAAAGGATGAGACCTGTTCAATTTTCAGACCATTTAGCTGCCAGCTGTGTCTCACCTTATTTTTAGTAAACACTAGTACTTTTGTTTTAGCATGATTGATAATTAGGTGGTCTTTGGCACAATGTTCCGCCAGTGCCCGCAGCAGGCGACGTAGTCTGCTGCAGGTCAGCGATAACAGAACTGCATCATCTCCGTAAAGTAATACCGATATCATTCTGTTGGTGAGAGTCGGTGGTTGTGATGCAGTCCGCGCCAGGGAGCCAACCAAGGTGTTTACGTAAAAATTGAATAAGGAGGGGCTAAAATCGCTTCTTGGCCTTTTGGCTAAGATCAAGTGTAGTTCACATAATAGCCAAGATCCACATTAAAAATGCTGCTTTTTCCATCGCGATTGATTTTGACACTTCACATACTTCTGCCGTCACTACAAATAAAGTGGCTGTTTTTCTTTTTAGCATTCACACGCGTGTGCGTTTATTGCTATTGGCGTTTCCTTGTTGCCGCGCCAACATATTAGCATGGTAACTGCAGAGGCTGGGAAGGGACAGTGTTTCCCTAAATGAAGGGAGGAATAGGAGCTTGAAAGAAAGGGAATCCACAGCTGCCCCCCTCCCCTGCGGTGCAGGCTTTCTCGCATCTCCCTTGCTCCCATCCGTGGCTGTTAGGCTGTCTCTGTGCGAGACTGGTGTTCCTTTGGCACCCTGGGACAAGCGTCAGCATGTGTTCTGGGACACATAAAAAAACCCCAAACAATTATCTTTAGAGAGACATTAAAAGCAGCTACTAAAGGAAGCATTGACTGTTCAATATTATCGCTCTCATGAGTGGAGCAGATGCTGGGATGAGACACCAAGGCAGCTCCCCTTTCCCCTGCGCTTTTGGGCGCTTATAAATTACCCCAGCGGCACCTTCGCCAGCCTCCTCTCGCTGTGGCTGCAAGCTCTCCAAGCCTGGGTGTAGCTCCAGCGAGAGTCGGCCAAGGTTCCCCAGGAAGGAATTTCCTGAGCTCCAGCTCTTCCCTGCTACCCTCGGGGAGTCGTTGGTGTCGCTGCAGAAGAGAGAGGGATGAATGTGATTTTGTTTAAAGGAGCGGGGGAGGAAATGTATTGGGGGGGGGAAGCGGGAGAAAGGAAGGCAAGAGCGACCAGAAGTTCCTTCGTCAACAGCAGGAAACAAAATGATGCCCAGAGACAGTTAAAGGGGTGGAGAAAAGGGAGGATCTAATGGCAAAGAAACTGTGCAGCCAAAAAAGGCGCTTAAAAGGTAATACACGGTAGAAGCGCACCCAAGCAGGTGCGGATTTTAATAGCAATTTCAGGTTTTTGTCACATCGATTTAATCCGGAGTTAAAGGCAAAAGCAGCTGAATGTAATCGTGTTGGCAAAAACTTCATGCAAATAGTCCAAATTCCTGGGCAAGGTCCTGGAACGAGTGGTTGTGGGCCAGCTCCAGACACTCTTGGATGAGACCGATTATCTGGATCCATTTCAGTCAGGTTTCAGGCCTGGTTTTGGCATGGAAACAGCCTTGGTCGCCCTGTATGATGACCTTTGTTGGGAGAGAGACAGGGGGAGTGTGATTGTTGATTCTCCTTGATCTCTCAGCGGCTTTCAATACCATCGACCCTGGTATCCTTCTGGGGAGATTGGCTGAGTTGGGAGTGGGAGGGACTGCATTGCAGTGGTTCTGCTCCTACTTGGCAGGTCGCCTCCAGAAGGTGGTGCTTGGGGAACATTGCTCGGCACCCTGGACTCTCCAGTATGGGGTTCTGCAGGGGTCAGTTCTGTCCCCCATGCTGTTCAGCATCTACATGAAACTGTTTGGTGCGGTCATCCGGAGCTTTGGAGTGCGTTGCCATCAGTATGCTGATGACACGCAGCTCTATTTCTCTTTTTCATCTTCTTCAGGTGAGGCTGTCAATGTGCTGAACCGGTGCCTGGCTGCGACAATGGACTGGATGAGGGCTAATAAACTGAGGCTCAATCCAGACAAGACTGAGATGCTGCTAGTGGGTGGTTCTTCTGACCAGATGGTGGATGTCCAACCTGTTCTGGATGGGGTTGCACTCCCCCTGAAGGAGCAGGTTTGTAGCCTGGGGGTTCCCCTAGAACCATCTCTGTCACTTGAGGCTCAGGTAGCCTCGGTGGCACGGAGTGCCTTCTACCAACTTCGGTTGGTGGCCCAACTACGTCCCTATCTGGACAGGGATAACCTGGCTTCAGTTGTCCATGCTCTGGTAACCTCCAAATTAGATTACTGCAATGTACTCTACGTGGGACTGCCTTTGAAGACGGTATGGAAACTGTAGCTTGTTCAAAATGCAGCGGCCAGATTGGTAACAGGGACTAGACGGTCCGAACATATAAAACCGATTCTGGCCCGCTTGCATTGTCTGCCTGTATGTTTCCGAGCTCGATTCAAGGTGCTGGTTTTGATCTATAAAGCCTTACACGGCTTAGGACCACAATACCTGATGGAACGTCTCTCCCGATACGAACCCACCCGTACACTACATTCAAGATCTAAGGCCCTCCTCTGGGTGCCTACTCCAAGGGAAGTTCGGAGGGTGGCAACAAGGGAGAGGGCCTTCTCAGTGGTGGCCCCCAAATTATGGAATGACCTCTTCGACGAGGTGCACCTGGCGCCAACACTGTTATCTTTTCGGCGCCAGGTCAAGACTTTCCTCTTCTCCCAGGCATTTTAGCATGTATTTTAAATTGTTTTTATATTGTTTTACATTTTAAAATTGTGTTTTAAATTGTTTTTAAAATATGTGTTTTAAATTGTCTATTTGTTTTAATGTTTTTGATTGCTGTAAACCGCCCAGAGAGCTTCGGCTATGGGGCGGTATACAAGTGCAATAAATAAATAAATAAATTAAAAGCATCTGCAAAAAGCCTCAGATCCAGATTATACTGGCATCTGAACAGGCCCTTTGTCTCTCCCTCTCCTCCAAGCATGAGGGCAAACACTAGGCTGAGTGTTTGTATCTTCAACTTAGCTAGTTAGCTAGATGTAGAACTCTTTCCTATCAAGTATGTACTTCCAGGATAAAGTAGTTATTTCTTATTTTAAAGTTTAAAGTCTCTGTCTGATTAATTTACAGGGAAGGTGTAATCTTTAGCAAAGATTCAAACACATAAAGTCTCACTCAGTCTCTCCATTCCCAATTGCGCCACTCTGCGACAGTTCAATGGGACTTACTCCCTAATACAACACTCAGGAACCTTGGGCCTAGGGGCCAGATGTGGCCCTCCAGGTCTCTGGCCCTTGAAACCTTCCCCAGGCACACTCCCTCACCCTAGGCCACCCACACCGCTCACAAGTCCTGCTCTGTGTCCCCCTTGTGCTTTTGCCTGGCTGGAATGTGTTCCTGAACTGTGATAACGCCTCTTGCATGTCTGAATAGAGGGTGGAGAGATGTGCATGGTGTGTGTGTAGTAACCTCTAACTTTTATGTAGCTGGAACATGGCATACTAGAGAAAAGTAAGAGTAGTATAATTTGTTCTGCCCACTTTTGTCTCTGGTATGTGGCTCCCAGAAGGTTTCCTACAAGTCAACACAACCCTTGGGCTGAAAAAAACTTACTTTCCTTAGTAAGTATGTTTACGATTGCAGCATTTTAACAACATTTGCTTCCTATTGCACCCATTGTGTACTATACAGCAACGTTAGATAACACATATGTCAACTCAGGACCAGTTCATGCATTCCAATCTGCAGAAAAATCTGCTCACCAAGTGGTCCTACTCATGTTAACAGAGTAACTTTGGAGGGAGGGACCTTGTGCATTGCCCTTTCATCTCCATTATTAGAAAATTTGTGTGCTATTTTTCTAATCACAGCAGAGGAGTTGCAATCTTGCAGAAGCCTCTCCTCCAATGTCACAATGTCACACAAGTAGACTACTGATGTGAGCAAGTTTTGCCCCCTATAAAATGTACCAATAGGTTCCCTTCTGTTTGTTTTTTTGCTATCATATATTTCAGATGTGAAAATGAAATGGTGTGGGGGTTCTGTTACAATTTTCAGAAGTCCTACAGTTTGCCTTCACATGAGAAAACAATTTCTAATCCACATTTGGCTGCGTAACCACACCCTTAATAGCCATTCTTGCCTGGATTTCCCTCTTCCCCTCTGAATTTCAGTGTGATTTCACACACAATTACCAGGTTTTGACTATGTGCGTGTCCTACATTGCTCTTTCTCAATGCACCTCAGCTTGCCACACCTTGTTAAGTCATGTGCTCACTAGGTACATTTTAAAAAATACTTCAGCTCCACTCTTCAGTTCAAATGAATACGCAAAGCAATTTACCAAAGAAACAGAAATACAATATACAATATTAAAATCACAAATTAATACAATAATAATTAAAAGTAATATAATACACTGATAGGGAGAATCAATCCATGATAGAGGATTGATAACAGGAATTAACAGGATTAACAATTGTTTATATCCATGCATAACTATAAGATCCATCATACTAACTGATCGCAAGTACCCATAATCAGTTGTAGCAGTTTCTCTTTTCCCTGGAAAAATAAAATAAAAAATCCTAATTCCTATTTATTTCCTTGTAATGTGAACATTTCCTCTTCTCCTTTTTTGTAGTTGTATGCATGCTTTGCAAAACCGCTTCCTTTCTGAGGGCACAAAAGTGGACAAAAAGCAACATGCCATAATTCAGGGATAGCCAATTTTTTGGACTACAGCTGCCATCCTCCCTGATCATTGACAATGCTGGCTAGGGCTGATGAGATCTGCAGTCAAAACATCTTTTGGTTTTCTACGAAACCATCAATTAACAACCAGTTAAGTGCAAGGTGCACTTAATCACTGTGATTTAAAGTTATCATCTTCAAGTCTTGATAACATGATATTTCCCCTTCCCTCTGTTGTCTACCACCAGCCACAAAGGTGTAACAGGATCTAAGTAAGTAGTTGGCTAGGGCACTGTTCTTCAACCTTGGGTCCCCAGATTATTGTCGGACTACAACTCCTATCAACCCCAGCCAGTTTAGTCAATGGCCAAAGATGATGGGAGTTGTAGTCCAACAACATCTGGGGATGCAAGGTTGAAGAACAATGGGCTGGGTATTCAGTTTCTTCCTAGGCAGAGTACCTGTCTACTGTGGGAAAGGGTGGCCCAGAATATATAGTGAAACATTCCCTTTCACATTTTGCCTGATCAACACCTTTCTCCTTCAATTAGTTCTTCCCCTTCTTCCCCTCCTCTTCCTCCGTTTCCCACCTCTTCTGGCAGGGTTCCTAACTTAATGCTGTATTAACAGACACTAGAAGGCACAGCTTTCCCAATCACTGCATCTCAAGACTGGGAAAAAAATCTACAGTTCAAATTTCTGCTTCTCATGCACCCACCCCTTAAAGCAACAGGAGCCCTGTTGGTCAGATCATAACACAGTAGATAGGAGACAACCCTGCCATCTTCTCTTGATTAGATCTAGGGATGGACAACTCTGTTGATTTCTGTTTCTCTCAGTTTCTCATTTCTCCATATTTCCACATCAGTTTGCAAATTTTTAAAAAACTCGTCATGAAAGCCGCAGCCTTTTAACGTGAATTTCTCCTATTATGTAATTTTTGCACAACAATGTCCCCTAATATACTGCATTTTGTATGCTATTTACACGAATATATGCATTTTTATGCCAACGTTACCCTAATATATGCATTTTTGTGCATATCTTTGGCTGGATAACTGCCTTGCAATCTTTGAAACAGAGCAAAGTTTGAAGGATGGCTGTGTTTTGGTTCACGTATTGTTTCAGAAAGTACGAATTAGGTTTGCCTTTAACTGTAAATTGAACAGAATGTCTCCTCCATCCCAGATGCGTTAAAGTATCCTGAGCTTTTTTCAGAGAGCTTTGAAACAAGAGAATGCAAAATAGCAAATTAATCCTCAGCATTGTGTCTGGAAGTCTTTCAGTCTACTTCTTGGTATGTGTATTTGCTTAGCAGCTCAAGGATCAAGACACTTTTTGCATTAAGTCAATACTGGTTTATGCCATCACTTGAAACTGCTAGTCTATGTTGCCTAGGAAACTCAAAGCTACTTGTAATTTTACTCACTAAATTCTATGGAGGTCTTTCTTCAGGACAAAGGCCACACACAGCACATTTTTTTCTTTTCATGTAAGGGAATAAATGACTCACAGCAATTTGGAGTATACTGACAAGGTTTGCTGTGAAGTCTCAGGCCCAGATGCTAATGCAAGAGCCATCTGTTTAGCTGGAGATGGCAGTGGGTGGGATATCATGAAAGTTTTAGAAGCTGTATTGTTTTAAGAATGTGGTTTTAGGATGAACTAACCAAGGAAGTGGAGAGGCGAGATTAGAATGCAGTTGATGCTTTACACTGGTCTTTGTGAAATGGAAAGAAAAGATGGAATGTGAATATGGGTCTAGAGATTGCAGTGAACGCCCTTCAAGGGACGTAGGTTTTGGCAGTCTCCCAGGAAACAAAATGAAAGCAAAATTGTAATCACAAAATAGGCAAATCATAACTGCTGTCAAATACAGCATTATTTGTGTGTGTTTTTAAAAAAACTATAGGCTCTGTGGATTATGTGTTCATAGGCATACTCGGGAGCCTTTACTTTTGGGGAGGTATTGTATGCTATATATCATCAGACCAGAAACCCAGGAAGTTTTCATTTAAACACCATGGAACCAGGCTCAAAATCTGGATTGTGGAAGCGGAAACAAGTTTTGTTGCTGTGACTGGAATCTACTGGTCAATCCAAAATTTACATTGGCCCATGCCATGCAATATATAGATTTCTATACTATTTTAATTGAGGAAGTGAAAATGCTGTAAGATGTATCTTTGCACTGGCTTATTCATCCTCTCAAAGATGTGAGATGGTTGGTGGAGTACACATGAAATAAGCAGACTTTGAATTGAAATGAAACTCCACTTAGAATCTTGACAGGTAATAATTAGGGAAGCATGCATGTCTTTGGAAAGAAAGGCTTCTAGCTACTTAGAATAACTAGCTAGATTTAACTTCTGGATGAAATGTCAAGTCTATGGCTTCTGAGTCAGTGTTTCATATAGAAAGGGAAAGGATGATCCTCACTTTTAGGCTAGCAAAAGATTCTTCTTCTGAACCACTCTAGCCTCCCCTGACTTGCTCCTGCAATAGAAGCTGTCTTGTTTTCTTGGCCACTTCTTAGTGTCACATTCTGACCTCTTTTGCCACCCATCTTATACCTCTAATACAAGTTGAAAGCCCTAGTCCATACCAGCACTCTTGCTCAGTGTGGGCTGCAGCCATCCAGAGGGAGAAGGCAAGACCAGAGGAGGCTCCTGTACTACTTCTGGTACAGTTCTGCTCACTGATCACTTGCTCAGAGAAGGCAGGTGAAAAGGCAAGGGCAGCAAGGAGGAGGAGGAGGGCAAGGGGCCCTGGGGTGAAGGCCTCAACAAATGCTCAATGATACTAACTCCTGAGATGGCCCAGTTCTTTTTTCATTTCACCTCACCTTTTTGCTGTCCAGCATCCTGGTACTAACCGTCAAGAGGCACACTGCCCGCACTCTTGTGCCTCTCAAACTTGCATGCTTGATTTTTAAATAAATGCTAACTATTCATGACTGAACTGTGTACTCCCTGGAAATTTTGATGCAATTAAAAGAAGTGGTGGGGGAAGAGAATGTAGGGTAGCCTTGAGATAGATTCATGAAGTAGCCAGGTTTTAGATTGGTGGAGCAGTTGATTTTAACATCTGCTAAAATGAATTAGTAGACAAAATTAACAATAGATACAACATCATCAACAGCAACAACTAAGGGTTTTGCCCATGTATGTTTTGCACACCAATCCCCCGTACACACCCAGGGACTCCCAAACACACACACACAGACTCCCACCCCCCCTAAGGATTCCCAAACACACACACACACACACACACACACACAGAATCTCAAACAGGTTGCCCCCCCAGTGAGTTGCCAAGCATCCTCTTTTACTTGCCCCCACAAGTCACCAAGCTTCCTCCTCTCCTCCCTTTTAGATCTTGTCCTGCAAGATGCAGGGATGTGGCCATCTGAGGTGAGTGACACAAGAACAGTGGGGAGTGGCTGGAGCACCACCTCAGCAACTGTTTTATTCACCCGCCACTTCCTTTCTCCATGCCTTCCACTGCTGAGGCTGTCAGTGAGGTGGGGAGGGCAGCAACAGCAGAACAGAATGGTCGATGAAGATCTACCTCAGGCAGTCCTGACTGTTCCTCTGTGGTTCACTTGGGCTGCCTCACTCTCCTACCTTGTTTGCTTGCCTGCCCGCCATGCTCACTTGCTCACCTGCCTGCCCGCCATCCTCGCTTTCCTCATGCCCTTGCCATGCCTCATGCCTGATGCCTCCCCCTCACCCCCATTGAATGCTGCCATCACCCTGCATGATGGTGTGATGCCTTACAAATATATATATATGCATAGAAAAAATACACAAAAAAAGGAAGAAAAAAATCCCAAAATGCTGAGAAGAAATTTATTTCTTAGGAAAGTCCAACATGTTTCAGCTTCTAGTATATTGGGCCTTTTTCAGGGGCTATAAAAAAGAAAATACACTACATTAATACATAAAAATGGACAGGAAAAAATGATATATCAAGTACCTGTATTTTAATCCTGCATCGTCTGTTGTGATTTATACTTGTCTATTTTTATGTAATAATGTATTGTCTTCTTTATAGCCCCTGATGAAGGCCCAAATTACTAGAAGCCGAAACATGTTGGGCTTTCCTAAGAAATGAATCTCTTCTCAGTATTTGGGGATTTCCCCCCCCCCTCTTTCTTTGTGGTTCTTTGGATGCTGCTCATTTTTTGTTTCTAGAAAAAACAACAGCAACAAATGACAATAAGGGAGAAGCAGGTGGGAAGAAACAGGCAGCATCCGAGAGGAGGAACAGCTGAAGAATTCTTCTGCAGATCAAATGCACAAATGTTGTAGGGATGGGAGAGAAATTAAATTTTGTTTGCATTTTAATGAGAAACTAACTAATTTGTACTTTTTGAATGAACACACAAACCAAAACACAATTGTCCTTCAGAATTTGCAAAATGCATGCATAAAAATGTGCATAAAAATGCATACTTCGGTGAGAATAACATACAAAAATGTATTATATTAGGGAACACTGCTTGCAAAAGATGTTTACACTGTATTAGTAAAAAAACCCTACATACAGAAATGTATATATTAGGAGAAATTTGCTCCAAAATGGTGACGGATTTTCGAGAGTAGTAAAAAAAAAAAGCCATTTGCTGCAGAAACGTGGAGAGCTGAATTTAAGACTGGAAAAATGAGAAACTGAGTGAAACTGAAATTGACAGTTTTATCCATCCCAATTCTTTAGTGAGATGCAAACTTTTGGCAAGAAACCTCAAATACTGAAGCACAAGCAATCAAATGCAGTGCAGACTATATCACATTATTTTCTGAAACCGATGACATGAAAAGCTCCTGATATGAAGTCATGACAGTGAAGTCAGTTAAGTTTGCGGTGTAGTCATACCTTCACCCAGCAATTCTGTATCAGGGTTCTGAACTGTTTTCTACTATCTTTTGTTATTAACAACTTTAATCATGTTTTAGCTGCTGACATACTTGTTCTAATGAGGAACATTATTGACAGGGAAGGTCTGATGTTCCACTTGATGCAGCCTACCATAGCAAGCTATGATTGCTTCTACTGCTGTTTTAATTACAACTCCAAACTTGGTAATATATCAGATTAGTAAATTAGCTGCTTCTGCAGAAAAGGAAATACCTTGTTTTTTGGTTAAAATATAACATGCACATTCTTGCATAGTACAAGACCATAATAAGAGGAGTTCCTGTGTGTATACTGTGATGTTTTCTCAGATTACTTGTCATATCTGAGTAGGTCCATTTAAACAAGAGTCTCTTACCAAACAAATGTTTTTCTTGGCAGAAGAATTTTTTGTTGTATGCATAAAACTAAGGCCAGAATTCATTATTACTGGATGGGTAAACATAGGGAAACCAAGATGTTAATCTTTCCCTATGAGAGTTATTTTTCCAGTCATCTGGACTGAGCTTCATTAACTATTAAGTTGCCATGTATTTTTAAATAAAACAAGCATGTCTTTTTTGATATTAATTCCAGCAGACAATACAGTCTTAAGAAAGAAAGAAAAACACAGGACACCATGTATTACCATGTATCAATTATTAGGCTGCAATTCTATGAATATTTACCTGGGAGAGTAAACCCCACTGAACTCTGTGGGATTTTCTTTCAAGTATGAAACACATACTTATAGCACTGTATAGCACAATGGGGAGGAGAGCCTGACTGGGAGTCCAGAGTCTGTGAGTTCAAATCCCCGCTCGTGTCTCCTAGGTGTCAAGGGCCAGCTAAAGATCAGCCCCACAGTGAGTGGCTCAGAGGTTACGTGCCCTACCACCTGTGCAGCCGTGGGCAAGCTGCATAGTCCCCAAGGAGCCCAGTTGCCCCCCAGCTGGCAGTTGCGGACAAGGAAGGAGGCTGGCTTGTGCAGCCGTGGCAAGCTGAGCCGGCCCTAGCCAGCTGGGGAGGACTAGCCGCAGAGGCAGGCAATGGTAAACCCCCTCTGAATACTGCTTACCGTGAAAACCCTATTCGTAGGGTCGCCATAAGTCGGGATCGACTTGAAGGCAGTCCATTTCATGAAACCTTAGGATTGCACTGAAAGTCTTAATGCAGAAATCTCTCTTGGAAGGCAACAAAAGCAGAACTTACCTGGTGCTTCTTGCTGCCATTTCATCCCTCATCTTTTTAATGTCACTCTTACACTTTTCAATCTCCACTACTTTCAGTCCTTCCACTGTCAACAAAGTGAAACAATAGGGGGGTTACCATGGAGAAGCCTGAAGGATCTTATTTCAGCAATTGTGCAGAATTTCAAAAGGCACTCAAGTTTGCCAGTGACTTAATGGTCCTTCTAATCTGAAACCTGTTCCTTTGCAGGCAGGTGCCACAAACATCAACAATAACTAAAAGCAACACTATTTTAGAAGATCACAAAAAACAGTTATGGTCCCTTTTTTTTTTTAGCAGCACACAGCAATATTTAGCCTTTCTGGTGTTTTTCAGAGCCTCCCTTAGAATATGAATAGATGGAATCACCAGACAAAACTATTGCAATAATATGTGAAGAATAAAAAGTGCTATAAGTGTATTGTGAATGACCAACCTGTTTTGCGGGGCTTAAAACACCTTTTTAAATGAAAAGGTGACATGAAAGAAGAAGCTGTGAAAAGCTTACCCTAGAAAATGAAAGAAAAAAAAATCCCAAACTGGGAACTGGAAAGTAATTTCAGTTCTCGTTAATCACTTCAAAATATGATATGGTTCTTTAAATGTCAAGCAATCAGGCTGGTTTTGAAAACAGCGCAGGAAATCCTGCTCTTGTATATGTATGGCACAAGGCAAAAAGTTTGATATGTTATGTGTCCAGGTGGCAAAAAATTACATTTCATGTTGCCTTGAAAGCTTAGTGCAGTTTGAATGCATGGGTGCCTTTTTTCAGCTATCTGCATGCTACAAGACTTAAGACAGTGCTGTTTTTTATGTGTACACCATTCCCAGTAGGATAATTTCACAGCCTACTTGTTTGCTGCACTCACTGCTTGTGCACACAAGCCGATGCTTAGGAAACGTAAAGGAACTTATTATTGTTTTATTGGTATTCATTTGCTCATAATATAATGGCCAATATCCTTCTCCTCCCATGTGGTGTGGAATGCAAGTCAAGCAGAACTGCTCCAGAGGCAGCATTAACCATATATATAAAAAGAAGCTACTGTAATATGTGTAGCTGCAATTCCTGCATTTGAATGAGTGGATGAAGAAAGGAAAGGAAAAACAGAAGATTGTAAAAAGGAAAAACAGAAGAGTGTAAACATGAAAATACATGTTTATGATTCAGGTTTGATTGAAAGACTGAGTGCTGCTATCATGTCAAGCTATTTTTGCCATTAGTGTGTCAATATTCATTCCTCACAAACCCTCTACTTTCAGGAGTCATTACCTTTTTAATGAAGTGCAAGTTCTCTCTCACACACACCCCACTCATTCATACCCTCCCTCCTAAAACGGAATGCTAAAGAAGAGCAAGTTGTGATAGACTGTGAGAGACATTGGCCCACTTTGTATGTAATGCTAAGCCAAACCATGGCTTGGTTCAATGCAGTGCGGCAGCAGAACGACCAGAGGAGGAGCCAATTGGCCACAGTCTCCCCGCAGGGAGCCCACACATTTGCTGGTTCATGCTAAGCCATGATTTGGCTTAGCATTGTGGGTGAACAAGGTCAGTGTGGTGTGGACTATGCCCCTCTTCATGTGATCATCAGTAGCAAATGATTGTATGCATGAAAAAAGAACCAGCTGGATGTACTATTAGGCTTGCACTGGAATGCCATACTGAAATGAACAGAGGTTATATATTAACCTATTCTTGGTACATTGTTCCCCACATCTATAGTAACTTTCATGTTATGTTCTCCACATAAAAAGGTACTGGAAATGCTTCTGCATTAACACCATAATGTCTGTAAGCTGCTCAGCAAGAGATTCTTAATGGGATTGAGGCAATCTTCAGAGGCACCACTCCTTCCTGGTGGCTGGCACCAAACAACTGGAGCAATCTTTCAGGTGTTACAGACTTCTGTCCATGGTGCATAAATTCATAAAGAGGCATAGAGGTAACAGAGATAGTGTTAGCAATTTCCAGTCTTCTGGGCTTAGTATATATGTGGAAACTTGAACAGCCTTTCCAAGCTAGGAAGGTACCTTTCATGGAAAAACTAATTACTACCCTGTAAAAAGGCAAGTGTACTGGTTAGCTTCTCTGATTTTTTTTAATTACTGAATTCTGATTTAAATGTTAAGTATTTCAAATGTATTTTCAATGTTAAGTATATTATAAACTGTTTATAAGCAAAATATTTCCAAAGGATTATATTGTAGATTGCCAAAGTGCTGAAAATATATTTTAACAATGATTTTTCCCTTTAGATTATTTTTTGTAATACACAACTGTTTTAATAATTATTTAATAATAATGTTACATTATGATGACCTTTGATTATTATACAATAATAAACAAATATTATTACTATAGCTTTTGGTTCATGATCAAAGTGAGGCTGTTAAACTGTGACACATATGTTGTCTTATTATTCCTTTAACTCCTAAAAGTATACTTTTCCATTTTCATCTCAGCTGCTTTAGAAAAGAACTTATTTCTCACATATGCCTATATTTTGTATGGTGGTGAAATTCAGTGGCCAAATGTGGCTGACATCCACAGTTTCCCTCCTTTTCAGCGTGAGTTTTTTACACTGTATTTTTCAAAGGTAACATTGCCATGATGTCATTCTAACAAAATGAGCTGTGTTCTATTATGGCAGAGTAATCATAAACAATAATTTTACTGTCATTTTTCTTCTGAGCAAATAAGGAAACGGGAACATTCAAGTTCTAATCCAAAATGAGGAAATATGGGGTAAGTGAAGACCCCACCCCCATCTATGTAGACAAACATCTCCCTGCACAATTTGCATAACTCTTACTACATCAACACAAACCACAAGAAGAAGGGTTGTATGAACATAGTGAACATTTCTGAAAGTGCGTGAGAAGCCAGTTTACATATGGAATTGCTCCACACAATTGTGTTTGAGATAAGTTTAAGATAAAAGAAAATTACAGAAGTCCTGGATATAGACAAGAATGAGAGACAGCATGGGTAGAGTGTTAGACCAAGAAAAGTCTTGAGTTTAGACCTTGATTTGCATTCCCATGCAGTCATGAAGCTCACTGGGTGATTTTGAGTTAGTCACTCCCTCTAACTCTAGCCTACTTCAGAGAATGGACATAAGGACAGAATGGAATAATCCCCATATATGATTCTCTGATTTCTTTGGAATAATAGTAGGATACAAATGTGATCAATACGTCTGGTTTCTCCTCTGAACAGATAGGCCACCTGCCCTAGATTCTAGACATGGTTTTATGTGATACAGTATCAACTGGAGTTCCATTCTGTACAACAGGAAATGCATCTTCAATGTTGTGACACCTAACCTTTGAATTTACTTCCCTTAAATATTAGACAGGTGCTATCTCTGTTGTCTTTTCAGTGCCTGTTGAAGACTTTCCTCTTTCAACAAACCTTTTAGGTAGAGATCTTATCCCAGTCTGCATCTGTGTTGGAATTTTAGGTGTTTTTAAAATATGTTTTAAAGATTTATTTTTAAAGATGATTTTAAGACGTGTTTAAGGGTGTTTTGTTTTTAAGGTGTTTTAAAGATTCTAGTGTTTTGTTTGCCACCCTGGGTGCCTTCTGGGGGGAGGGGTGGGATACAAATTAAATAAATAAATAAATCTTGGGTAAAATAATTTTGTCTATTACTTAGGGAACCAGAACATGATTAAGAACAAATGAAGAGCCCTGCTTGTTCAAACCAACAGTCTGTCTAGCCCAGCCTCCTGTTTCCTGCAGTGGCCAACCTGATGCCTCTGACTCTCTTACAAAAGGTTTATGAGTGCAATAGCCCTCTTTTTTGTTGCTGTCCAGCAACTGGTACTTAGGGCCCTTCCAGAAGTCATTTTTATTTATTTTACGTATTTAAAATATTTCTATCCCACCCTTCTAGGGCACTCAGTGCGTCTTACAAAACTAAAATCAAACACATACATAATAAAATTGTAAACAAGAAAATCACAAAAACATTAAAATAAATTAAAATACATAAAATACAATATATATATACACATATATATACGGAGTGGTACTAAAGGGGGCTACAAGGGTAAAATTTAACATAGAGGGCATAAAATCATAAAATCAGTGTCAGGCTCTACCTTCAGTCCCTCCCAAAGGCTCTCCAGAACAAGATCGTTTTCAGAAGTCTCCGGAAAACCATCAGGGAGGGAGCAGAGTGGACTTCTTGGGGTAGGGTGTTCCAAAGCTTGGTGGCCACAGCTGAAAAAGCTCTCTCCTGTGTGCCTGTCAGTCTAACGTCTTTCACTCCAGGCACGCAGAGGAGACCGGGGCAGATTATCTTAAATCCCGGGCAGGTACACATGCATTATGATTTGTGCTCTTGTCACTATCAGGACCGTCACACATGATCCCACTTTCAATACTGTGAAAGGTTTGGGGTGGTCACAATGCTTCATCAGTAGTCAGTGCATATTCTGTAATTTCCTGCTGAAATCCCAAAACATTTTACACAGCAAACATTCTAGTTTATTTTTTGTCCTTCTTCTGTTGCACTATAGCCCCTTTGGACAGCAATAATGTGGTAGCATTGGAGAAGCTCAGCGGTAGAGCATCTGCTTTGCATGCAGAAGGTCCCAAGTTCAATCCCCGGCATCTCCTGGGAAATGGCTGGGAGAGACTCTCTGCCTGGAGAGTTACTACTAGTCAGTGTAGACAGCACTGAGCTAGACGGACCAAGTATAAGGCAACTTTGCAAGGTCTATGTTTCTAATAAAACGACCACACACTAATGCACTATTTTTGTGTTAAGAACATGTTGCAAAATACATCTGCAATAAAACACCAGTCCGGAGGAACCCTTAGAAGCACACTTCCCTTTGTGTTTTTATTTTCTATCTGGGAAAGCAGCATTTATTTATTTTATTATTTATTTCATTTCATTTCTAGACCGCCCATAGCTAATAGCTCTCTGGGCGGTGTACAAGACGAGATTAAAATACAATATAGAATAAAATCAGTAACAGAAAGGAACACATTAAACTAAAACATTAAACATAAAACATTGAACATTAAAATGCCTGGGAGTACAGCCAGGTCTTAACCTGACGCCTAAAAGAAAGAACCGTAGGCGCCAGGTGTATTTCCTCCGGTAAGCTGTTCCATAATTCAGGGGCCACCACAGAAAAGGCCCTAGTTCTAGTAACAGTCCTCCGGGCATCCTGGTGAGTTGGTACCCGGAGGAGGGCCTTAGATGCTGAACGAAGTGAGCGGGTAGGTTCATAGCGGGAGAGGCGTTCCACAAGGTATTGCGGTCCCACACCGTGTAAGGCTTTATACACACTCTAATACAGATCTTCTCCCCCTCTCCACTCCCCAAATCTGCTCCAATGGGTTACAGGGAAAAAAACCAGAACAGATTTAGGAGGCACACAGGTGGGAGAGAGGAAGCATGAAGGTGAAGCCTGAAAGCATTACCTTCAGACGCACATGGGAGTTAGGTGATGGAGGAGGCAGACATCAAGGAGGAAGTGTGAATGTAGATTGAGGCCTTTGTCAAGGATACACAGGTGCCTAAACCTAGCTTTGGGACTTGAGAGTCTTTCCAGTTTGATGGATTGGATTAATTAATGAATAGCGTGCAATTAGAGGAGGTGAGTCTATACTTGATTCTTTTAGGATATTCTTTCTAACCACATAATGTAGAATGTAAAGAGAGAATTTTTCTTTCAAGAGTAATACTATATTGTAGATATTTTCTTCTCCCTCCCTAATCCAGATTTGTATCTCACAAAAAAATGAAGGCAGCAGAAATGCTCATAAAGAGATATATCTGTACTTGCAGGACACGCAGCCTTCTCATACTGACACAAAATAATTCCAGGTTTCAGTTGCGTATGTGAAAAAAGACACTCACATTCAACTCTTTTCTCCAGCATTGCCAAGTGATTAACTACTTCAGTTTTCAGCTCATCGATTTTAAATACCCTGGAAGAAGAAAAAATGTAAACAGGAATGCATGCACATATTTTTTTATAGTTGAACAATTAAGTAATTTTATGAAAAACCTGACTTCTGTTGATGGAAAAAATAATAATATAAAAAGTCAATCTTTGGGTACATTTAAAGATACCTTTTTAAAAAATTCAGTCAGGGCAGAAGCCAAGGTAATAAGCTACTGCCCCAGCTTAGCGATCAGCTACAGGAAATGGATTCCTAAGTACAAATAGCAGAACTGACAAGCATTCCCTATTCATTTCAATGGAGGGAAATCTTTGTCCATGTGGAGCTGCCTCCTTTAATGGGATGCAGTTTCCCTTCATGTAATAAATGGGGTAGTCCACTAGGGATATGCTAGAACTCTACCCAATTCAGATTTGGTACCAAATTTTCCATTAATGCACTCATTCTCTATTGTTGCAGATCAGATTTTTATGTAGCGCTCTTCTGCAGCTATTTTCAAAAAGGATTTTTTTAAGAAAATGTCTCTAAAATATCAATATTTAGAACAATAATTTTATGATATTTCCTTTCATTTATCAATATTTCAAAATATCAATAGTTCCTTTAAAATATTGATATTTCCTTGAAAATGATCAATATTAATATCAATATGTTTTGCAAGGGGAAAAAATGGATTGGTGAAAGCAGAGACTAGCAGATAAAGAGTGAACTTGAACTGATACTAGCCTGATAGGTTGACAGAATACTCTCAAATTGGCACCAGCCCACAGATCCCATTCTTATATCCCTCATGTTCTATTATTTGCTGGGCTGTACACATGGTGGTCTGCATTGGGATGTACACCTTTACAATTCTAAAAAGTCTGTAAGTGCACATCAATGTTTCCTTGCTTAGCATAATCACCTGCTCTTGATTCCAGCTACACTGATTATGCTTTCTCTGTGGTTTCATCTACGTTACTTTAAAGCAATTTCTTTTGCAATTATGTAAGTGACTCATTAAGGTGCTGGGGAGTGGAACATTCTTATTAAGATCAGGAAAATAGATATTTTGCATCTCTTCTGCAAAACGCAGATCCTTTCAGCATAGATGAATACTATTTCTTTTCAGTTACAAGAGGAAAAAAAAAGTCCAGTGAATGAGGTCCATGTTTACTCAGTGGAAAATTCCACTGGGTTCAGTGGGATTTTCTTCTAAGGAAGGGTGTGTAGGATTGCAGCCTTCAGTTAATTCATATTTCCCTTCTTGACCAGTCTGTATAAACTTTTAAATGTCTTATGCATTCCCTATTAAATATGCAGAACAGTGGGACAGAAACTGGTGTATTTATTCCAAAGTAAGCTGTTTGGGGACTGCAGTATAGAAATGAATACAAGAACAATTATTATACTAAAACTATTGTATAAAAATATTACCTGGAGAATTGCTCGATCACCTGCACCAGCAAATTCTGGAACAATTCCTCTTTTTCTATTAAAAATATAAAATAAAATAATGGAAAACTAATGGACTTCAGATGTAGGATACCAGAGCTGGATATTCCAAATTCCACACAAACAGCAGGAGTTTTAAAAAGAGCATTTCTAACAAAGAAGATAACCTTGGCCATCCTCATCTAATCAATACTTGCAAAGAGTCACCACTATAGAGAAGATAAAAGATTAGTTCAGTATCCCTTTTGTCCTTAACTATGGTGTTACTGTGGGTGTTGTGAACTACTTCAAAGAAAGGGGACATATATTTACTGATAAAGACAGTGCAATCTGTACATGTCTATTCAGAAGAAAGTTCCATTCATTTCAATTGGGCCTACTCTCAGGTAAGTAGGTATAGGATTGTAGCCTAAATTATGTTCTGAAGTATGAAGACTGAAAGCCTTTATAAATGGTATTCTCAGCAGTATAAACACAGGTGTTGTTTTTAATCTCATAGTAATCACCTTAGAATCACATTACTCCAGATTTTGTATTCTTAGAAAAGCTATGCTACTCTTTTTTAGCCCCTAAAAGAACAATTACATTGAAGCACCATCCCCAAACCTTCATCATGCTTCATCAATTTCCTGTTATTCTGAATTCAGCATAGATTACCTCTGTTCCCTCAAACTCTCTGTAATACAGCACTGAAGCTTATCCAAACTCCTGATTAGCCAAAAGCATATTGCTTATAGGTAAACAAAAGGGGGGCATTTCATCAGCATGCCATCAGGGCATTCTGGAAAGTAACAGCAATTTGTGATATGCAGTGGGGGGGAAGATCCATTTTGCTCTTATTTTCCAAAACATCCTCATAATGTTGCTTTTAAGCACTGTAGTTTAATAGTCAGTGAAATACACTTTCCATTCTCAAGCAAATATATGGCCCCTATTAATTAAGAACTATACATGCCTGGATTTTATAAAAGGGTGAAAGGAGCAAGAAAAAAGAAGAGGGGAAGTTCCCACAGATTGAAAATTCTAAAATAATGGATACATACGCACCTCTAGGAATAAAGGTATGTAGTACTAGCACGAGTGGGTACAAAACAATAATTTATCTTTCAAGAGAAGACAGCTGGTTTAGTAGAAAAAGGAAATGCCGGATATGTGCACAGGATTCAGTCAATACTGTACTGGATTGCAATTTGGGTTCAAATTATACCATAGCTATGAATATGCTGAGTGAATCTGGTACAGCCTATTTCAAATTATTGTTGTGAGGATGAATTAGATGCCTGTAGAGTTTAGTTATATTATGCTGTTGCTTCATTCATTTCAATAACTTATATCCCATCTAATTTCCCTAAGAAATTCAATGTGGCTAGCTAAATCAACAATATTCTCAACAACATTAAAACAGCACAAGTTCCTGGGTCCCCTCGAAACTGTCAGTATTTTCTAGAAGGGATTCAACCACATATTGGCAAATTTAGGTTTGTGCAATGAAAGAGGATTAAAGTCCTCTGGCGCTCTAATGTAGCAAACCCACTTAGAAAAAAACTAGACTTTTTATGGTAAGGAAAATGACAGGAAAATACACTAGAAAGTATGGAATAGCAATTGATTAATAGGAAGTCGTATAACTCCATGCAAACCGATCAGGATGAATGCTCAATAAACGGTAGCTACCATAAAACCTCTGTGCAAGCTTTGTGCAAACAAATCAGGATGAAGGTCCAATAAATAGGTTCTCTAGAGGTGCCTCTAGTTATGACCTTTACAGCTCTTCAGGACTTGGGACCAGGTACCCTAAGGTTCACCTGTCTCCATAGGCGCCTGCCTGTTCACTAAGGTCTTCAGCAGAGGCTCTTCTCTGGGTACCTCTGCTGTCTGAAGTAGTGCTATGCCACAACTTGCCCTCCAATTTCTCAAACATGAAATTCCCCTGAAAAAGAGAACTCCACTTTTCTGTCTCATTCTCAAGGCACCTGAGCATTTCTTTACAATTTTGGTGGTAGAGGGTTAAGCTTGCTTTATTGTTGCAAGGTTGCAGAGGAAGTGTGTGGGTTTTTTTCTGTTGTTTGCCAGTCTCCCCAGCTGCTTGCACTTTCTGATCTGAAAAAGCCCTCTGGTAGAAGGTACCTCAATGTCTTGACTTCCCCTGAGCATATATTGAAGCACTGGGAAGTTGGGGAGATTGGTTACCAAGTGCCTGAAGCTGGGGCACTCACTGACTTTGTCTTTAAGGATAGTCCTTCCTTTTATCTTTAAAAGTAAAAAGACTTCATTTAAACACACACACAAGAGCTGTCAGGTGCACAGAGGCAGTCTCTCCACCTTTCCATGCTTACAGGAAATCCCAGTTGAGGATGGTGTGGGATTTTCAGGAAACTCAGGTCAAGTACCTGAGCAGGATGCAGAGTGCAGATTTGTAGAAGTAAAGAAAAGATACTCACAAACTGCCCTTGGCTACCTTGAAAGTAAGGTATGTGTGACAAAAACCCTGCACCCCACCTTCCAAAATTTTGCCAAAATCTTCTGATAATTTTTGAGGGCAGTTTCTTTTCTTAGTAATTGAATGAGGATGGTTTAAAAAATTATCAACACAGCACTAGCCTGGAGTACAACAGAAGGCTACCAGGGGGTAAAAAAACCTCAATGGTGGCACCCTAGCTTTGGAATGATTTCCACAAAGAGACTTGCCTGGCACTTACTTTGGTGTGATTCTGGTGCCCTTTTTATTTTACCCAGACTTTTTGATTTGGTTAGTTTTCTCTACTGATGATGTTATGCTTATTTATGATCTATAGATTACGCTCCTTCTATTTTGCAGTTTATAGGATATTGTTTATTCATTTTAGTTGCTTTTGTATTTTTATTTTCTAGTGTATGCTTTCTTGGTGATTCGTTTTGAAGATAATTCATTTTGACGGGCAGGATAAAAATACCTAAAACAAATCACTGAACAAATCAAATAAAAAGTGCTTTGTACCCTGACAATACAATCCTATGCATGTTTACTCAGAGAGAAGTAAAGTCTATTGTGTTCAATGGTACTTACTCTACTGAGATTACGTTTACAGCACATTTAGGATTTCAGTTCCAAGCACTCTTTCTTCAAAGTAAGCTCCAGTGAAACAAGTGGGACTTGCTTCTGAATAAACCTACTTTTGATTGCACTGCTAGAGACCCATATATCTTATAACAGCCATTGAATTTATTGAAAAACATATTTCAAAATGAAAATGAATAGTGTTAAGAATAGAGCAGAAGGAGGTATTCACATAGAAACTTGACAGCTCTTTAGATGTTAAACAGGACTTTAGATGTTTATACAATACTGATGCAGAAAAGGGGGGGAGAGAGTGAGATAGAACAATCACTAAACCTACAGATTCTGCCCCCCTCCTCCAAACTAGGAGGAACTTCAAAAATGTCAGAGAATAGAATTGATATTGAAAAGCAGAGGTATAGAAGAAAGCAACATATAATGCCAACTCATCAAATGTATAACAACCAAGCAACTGCACTTTAGAGAATGACCTGGAGATTATTACAGGTAATAATTGAAAATATGTCAGCAGCAGTAGTGTGTTTATCAAGACAGGCTGATATTATACAAGGATGTTATGTTGTTTCAGACAAACTATGTAACAGCAGTGCTTGATGTAGAGAGGCAACCTGTTTAAACTATTAAGGGTTCCAGGGGTTACAACTGAAGGTGCTTTCATACCTGCAAGTTATTCTGTGGCTAATTCTCAAATGTTGTTTTATCTTTAGATGATTAATGTACCTAAATACATGGAAGGTTTTTTAAAACAGGTCATATGACAATTTGCAGGACTTCTGCACTTTTTGATTGAGGTTGGCTACCGTGCAATGATGATGGGCTCGTCCTGTCATCTGAATGGAGCAAGGACATCTATGAGTGATTTTGGCAAGCCTCCCTCAGCAGGCCTGGCATCAACAGATGGCCAGATTGGGTATGGGCCCACGGACCCCAAAGCCCAGAGGGGGCCCTCCTTAGTCTGGGGCTGGGAGGGTGGAGCTTCCATTCTATGATCCATGGCAGCATCGGATTGCAGACCGTGATTTGCGGCCAGGCTGATACTGCTGTAGATTGAGGATCCACCCTCCCAGGCAACAGCCCCCCCAAGCAGCTGGAACAGGTCTGGGAGCCCTACCTCCTGTGTTGCTGTGTCAGTGTGCTAGCACGCACATGTCTACCATTTCCCAAGCACATGTCTACCATCTCCCAAGATGTGGTGACATGGGAGGAGGAGCTGCTGAGCCTATTTAAGCCTGTGCCAGCTGCTTGGAGGGTGTTGGGGAGCACCACGATGACCTGGGCTCATGGCAGTCTGGTGCCCAAGGGCCCAGTAATACCTGGTGCTGACTCTGTCCCTCAGCATCTGTAACCTGTGGGTGCTCCAAGATGAAGCTTTGATACTCTGCGCTGGCCTAAGACATTTTACTTCCAGAAGCAGACTCCAGATGGTCCCCCCCCACATAGGGCCAACACTTAAAAAAAAATCTTGCTGCACATTTCAGCCACTCATTTCTACCTTCATCTATCTCCCTGCTCCCCTATCTTCATCCTGCAGGCTTGGCCTCCAGATCATCAATTTTCCCTGCACATTTTTTCTTTTAAAAAGTAATGGAAAAACTATGGTTTGCAGATACACAAATGCCTAATTGCTAAAAATTGTATTACAAATAAACATAGCAGCGAGCCTAATGCCTCAGAGTGGGATGCCATTGTGGGGCAGAATGCAGTTCCAGGCATGGGGAAAAATCTCTCTTCCCGGGTGGTCCTGCAAGAGCTACAGATGGGTGGGGACAAGCCCAGGCCTATAAGAGGGCTCTGCCTGCCAGCCTCTTTCTTCACGCGCCAGCTTTCCCACCCACTATCCCTCCGATATAGTGCTTACTGAGCTGTTTCTGACAGGGTCACTGGTTGACAAGGCCGAACAGGATTTTTTCCTCTCAATCAAATTGGCTTTTGGTTGAGTAGGTTTTTTCGCTTATCCCTCAGTGATTGCTGTGCAAGCTGTTCACATGCTTCTGTCATAACTTTGGAGGAAACTACTTTGGTCAGGATCAAACATAAGGGGGACTCCTATAAGGGGTCTAGTGAAGTACTTGGTGGCCAGTGGCAACAGCCCTAGCTCGAGAAAGGTATTGCCTCAGCCAGCTCACAACCTACCCCCAGTGGTTGACCAGCAGGATCTCAGGCACTTGGGCATGCACTTCACCTGGGTCTAATGCCAACTCCCAAGAGTGATTCCCAATTGCTTGTTGGGTGACTCAACATTCCCTTAGCAAGGGCTGCTGGAATGCCCTACTGCCATGCCAACTCTGCTTACTTGCTATAATCAATAAAAGTTGACCATAAACCATTGTTGGCTTTTTATTCTTGTGCGGGGGGGGGGATGCACCTTGCACCTGCCACACAGTGGTCTTCTAGAAAGATCTAGCTGTTGAAAGTGTTCATGTAAGTTTCTACAATGACAACTCCAAGCGTTTATTGCCCAGTGCTACCCAACCTTTCTTAAGCTGTTCATTCCCTGGTCATTACATCCAGCTGGAAAAACACTCTCAGCTACTTTGCCTACTGCAGGGGATTTGGAAACAAGAACTGCTGCTGCTTAGGTTCTCTCACTTATACTGCAGCTAGCAATGCTGAAAGCTGATGTTGATGTTCTGTTTTCAAATCCTGTTGCCTGAAAGTTGTCTGTTAGATCTCTTCCCATGCTGCATGAAGAGATTGCATGCAAGCTTCAAAGCTTATTCTTAAGTGCATTTTCACCACTGTATTTGCAAAGCCAGCAATGTTTAGAGGTACATTGCATTTGCTTATATGAATCTTCTATTGCAAGCATGTAGGTAGGATTTGTTATTTTAAACTCCATCGTCGGACAGCACCTAGCTTTTGAGGTCCCTCAGGGGCCACTGAGTTTTTCTTTTATCTTGTTCTATCATGTGCCATGTAGGAGCAGGGCACACCCTTGATTTGTTATTTGCTCCAAGTGGGGAGGAGGTGATCTGGAAGTAGGACAGGTAGATTCTGCCCAGTTGTTATTGTCAGACCACTTCCTGTGGACATTTGGTCTTACAGCTACTAGTCCCACCTGCACAGGTAGGGGACTAATTAGGATGACCCACCTTCAGAGGCTGATGAATTCTACTAGATTTCTGATTGCTCTGGAGTTTTTCCAGTGGCTAGGTAAAGTGATCCTGTCAATGCTTTTGTTTCACTGTGGAAGTATGAGATGGGTAGGGCCATCAATATGATCACCCACAAGGGTCCTCTCTGGTGCCATGGAGATTGCATAGTATTCTAAGGTGCTGCAGTTGATGAAGTGGGCTGGATTATGACTGGAGCACAAATGGTGGAAATCCTGCTCTGAAGCTGATCAAACTCATATGTTAGGACACATTGTGCCTACCTTGCATCGGTAGCAATCTCAGTAAGGGGTCGGGATTGCAGTTCGAGATTGATAAGGAGATAGTCAGGAAATACCTAGTTAACCTAAATGAGTTCAAATCTCCAGGGCTTGATGAACTGCATCCCAGAGTATTGAAGGAACTTGCGGATGTACTCTCGGAACCTCTTGTCATCATCTTTGAGAAATCCTGGAGAACGGGAGAGGTGCCGGAGGATTGGAGACGGGCAAACGTCGTCCTGCTCTTTAAAAAGGGTAAAAAAGAAGATCCAGGGAATTACAGGCTGGTCAGTCTGACTTCAATACCGGGGAAGATATTAGAACGGATAATAAAAGAGTCCATTGGCAACTATCTAGATGACAATGCTGTGATTAGTAGGAGCCAGCATGGGTTTGTCAAGAAAAAGTCCTGTCAAACTAATCTCATCTCTTTTTTTGATCGGGTCACTAGCCTAATAGACGGTGGAAATGCTATAGATGTCATCTATCTAGATTTCAGCAAAGTGTTTGACAAAGTCCCCCACGACCTTTTGATTAGCACACTGGTCAAATGCGGACTACATGGAAATACTGTCAGGTGGATTCACAACTGGTTGGAAAGCCGTACTCAAAGAGTGGTCGTCGGTGGCTCTGCTTCGGACTGGAAGGAGGTTTTGAGTGGAGTGCCACAGGGTTCTGTCCTGGGGCTGATACTCTTCAACATTTTTATCAATGACTTAGATGATGGGGTGGAGGGAAGCCTTATGAAGTTTGCGGATGATATGAAACTGGGAGGGATAGCTAACACAATGGAAGACAGGAATAAAATCCAAAGGGACCTGGATAGACTAGAAAATTGGGCTGAAATTAATAAAATGACATTCAATAAAGACAAATGCAGGATTCTGCATTTAGGCCACAAAAACAAAATGCACGGGTACAGGATGGGAAATACCCGGCTTAGCAGTAGTGCGTGTGAGAAGGACCTTGGAATTGTAGTGGATCGCAAGTTGAACATGACCCAGCAGTGTGATGCTGCAGCAAAAAAGGCAAACGTGGTTTTGGGATGCATAAACAGAGCTATAGTTTCCAGGTCGAGGGAAGTAATAGTCCCACTATATTCTGCATTAGTCAGGCCTCATCTGGAATACTGCGTTCAGTTCTGGGCGCCTCATTTTAAGAAAGATATAGACAAATTAGAGTGGGTTCAGAAGAGGGCGACGAGGATGATAGCCGGTATGGAGAACAAGTCTTATGAGGAAAGGTTGAAGGAACTTGGCATGTTCAGTCTAGTGAAGAGAAGGCTGAGGGGCGACATGATTACACTCTTTAATTACCTGAAGGGCTGTCACATAGAGGAGGGTACAGATTTGTTCACTGCTGCCCCAGAGGGTAGGACTAGGTCTAATGGTTTTAAGTTGCAGGAGCGTAGATTCAGATTGGACATTAGAAGGAACTTCTTGACAGTAAGGGCAGTTCGGCAATGGAACCGACTGCCTAGGGAGGTGGTGGGATCCCCTTCGCTGGATGTCTTCAAGCAGAGGCTGGACAGCTATCTGCGGGAGATGCTCTAGCTGTGGATTTCCTGCTGTGAGCAGGGGGTTGGACTCGATGGCCTACAAGGCCCCTTCCAACTCTATGATTCTATGATTCTACCATGGAGCAGTGAAAGCAGCAAGTAAGTCATACCCCGCTGTGTCCATCACATCTTTGTGGAGTTGGCCAGGAAAGTTGTTCTGTGTGGTCCGGAGATTAGTTACCCCAGCCTTGGGAGGCAGATCCCTGGAACAAATGGTGGCTACTTGTGAGTGGTTTGCAAGACATTTGGAGAATAAAGTCGCTTGACTCCGTAGCTAGTTGGATGCCACTACTGCAGATGATCTGGTCTGGGTGTCCAATGTTACATATGATTTAGTATTATGGAATCATTTCAGGTTCATGTTGCCTGATGATGTGGACAGGATACTTGCATCTGAGGCCACATGCCTTCTGGATCCCTTCCCTTCCTGGCTGGTTAAAGATAGCCAGAACAGGGTGGCAAGATGGGGCCAAATTATTGTGAATGCAATGATGGAGCCGTGCCCACTGCCCATAGAGAAGCTGTGGTGCATCCACTCCTTAAAAAGCCTACCCTCGAATAATGGTTTACAGCAACTACTGGTCAGTTACAAATACATTTTGGGGGCATGTGGTACAGACGGTTGTGGCAGAACTGCAAGTGTTCCTGGATTATACTGATTATCTAGATCCATTGCAATCTGGGTTCAGGCCTGGTTTGGCAACTGAATTAGACTTGGTCACTCTGATGGATGATCTTTATTGGGAAAGGTACAAGGGGAGTACCATCCTGTTACTCAGTGGCTTCACAGCCTTTGATACCATTGACCATGGTATCCTTCTGGACTGATTGCTCAGGATTGGTATCAGAGGAACTGTGGTTCTATTCCTACCTGCACAGTTGTGTCCAGAGAGCAGTATTGGGAGAGTGCTCTTTGGCCCCCTGGCACTTATTTACTTCATTTGTCTATTCCATTTATATTTATTTGTTCAATTTATACATTTGTTCAATGAATACATTGGGAGCGGCAATTAGAAATTTTGGAGCACACTGTCATAATTATGCTGATGACACAGAGCTCTATTTCTCCACAACATCTGAATCAAGAGTGACTGTGCAAGCCCTGGACCAGTGCCTGAATGCAGTGATGGACTGGATGAGGGTCAATAAACTGTGTTTGAACCTGGGGAAGATGGTAGCTATGTAGGTAAGCAAGCAGTTCTCATATCCAGAAGTTTCTTGTTTTGTACAGAGTTGCACTCCCTCTAAATGAGTAGGTACCTCTGGTACTCCTAGAAACATCTTTGTCATTAGAGGCCCAATTGACCTCTGTGGTTAGGAGCATCTTTTACCAGCATCATCTGGTACACCAGCTGCAACCATATCTGGACTGCTGACAGGCCTATGCAGCTGTTTAAACTTTCTTGATTAGCCCATCATTTTAATTATTATTCTGAATTGTTTGTATGCTTTTATGTTTTATTGTACTTGTATATATTGAATACTGCCTTGATAGTTTATATGAGGTATATATAATGTATATTCCATAGCAAAGTTGTCCAGAATTTCCATGAGTGGCCCCTACTGTGTGATTTACGTTATATAATACTACATGTTTTGCTCTTTACATGGTGCTATAATCACCACTGGAAGCCATAACATTTCCATGATCGACATAGTTTTTTCTGATTTAGCATTTTGCTGGTTTATAGTATTTATCTATTTGCAGGGAGGACTACTCAGCCCAATACAAGCCTTTGTTTTCATAGGATGCCTTTTGGAATTATTAGGGTGTGCACAAGGTTGCAGTTGTGCAACATTATTAACAGCTTAGGTGATTTCTGAGTGCTTGGGAACTACTGCAAGTTGATCATGTATTTGGAAAAGATGTACCACCAAGTGCTTCAGAATAATTTGTCTGTCTCCATACAGTTAATGTTTGACAAAACAAGCACAGACCACAGATTAAAAAAGAAATAAATGTCTACGCTGAATCAGACCAAAGTTGTGTATAATCCATCTCCAAACGCAGCCAACTCTGGGAAGCTCAGTGACTCCAGAAGATGGTAATCAGAGGTATAGAATATATCTTCTGACTATCCACCACACACAGATTATTACAACTGCTTGTTTTAGAAATGTGACACGCAATGCAAAATTGCTTATTTAAAATTGCTTTTAAAAGTTAGGAGTCAGATCACAGTGTTCTATGTAAAGGCAAAATTAACAGCCCAATTCCCAGTGTGGTTTAAAAAAATGGATTTTAGCCAATTTGGAGTCATTGAAAGCACTAATATAAAAGGTGTATCTCATCTTCATCGTAACAGAATTATAGATCAGCCAGCATAGTTTGTCATGATTTGAACAACACACTTTTTTTCCCCATAACAAACCATTTCCTAAAACTTAACTATATTTCAAATGCAGTTTCCTGTATTTTTTCTATCTAGTCTTAATGGAAGAAACAATACGAAGATGATATTCATGAGATTAATACACAGTTGAATGCCCCTGTGTCTGAGAAATTAATGTCTTCAATATTTAAAATATATTCCAGATGGATATAGCTCTCTTTAAAGCATGTCTTTCCTTAAAACCGGTTGTCCTGATGTACACAAAAAGACACTACTTTTTAAAAAACTTTTTTTTTGCAAGGATTTGACTTTAATTATTATAAACCTCAAAAGTAGAATAATCAAGAAAAGCTTCAGAAGGACAGGACCAAAGTAGATTCATCCAATAAAATATCTTTGCTTTTCTACTTTGTTTCATTTTTGTTAAGCGACTCACAAATGCAGCAAGCAGAACAGTAAATAGAAAGAGTAGTTCTAGTCAAGTAAATAGCTTTCACTTTTTAAAAAAAGTTTAAACTTCTGCTGGAAATCAAAGAGCTGACCCCAAAGAAATAATGTTTTTAATTAACAATAGCATAAAATATTTGTTTCTGCTTACCGTACAACAAGCAACGGAATATTACACAAGGCCAAAGAAAGAATAAACTCTCAACCCCGTGTATCCCAGATTCATTGCCTCTCTGAACTTTTGTAGTGGCTGAAGCTTACACGAGAGTGACAAGGTCCTATAAAAACAATCCACTAAAAAGGGGGAAAAAACAATCCCTAGATCTTCTACTTTCCCTCCCTCTCACTGTCAAAACTCACTTAAAGTACGAGGACATTCTAATCCAGAGAACAGTCAACTGCAGCCTGATGTTTATAGATGTAATAAAAGAACAAAGACGCATGTTTTTATAACCCCGCAACACAGTAAAGATATATAGCTAGCAGTTCCTCTTGTCTTAAAGAGACAAAGGTCCCCTTTTCCTGCTTTACATTAACTGTTTGTTTAATTCTTAGATCCCATATCACTGTCTGTGAAATGGGAACAATCTTCTAATGATTGCAGCTGTTTAGTTAAAATATTATTTTCAATGTGCAAAATGCTGTACACTTTTACTGGCCTCACTCTCAAGCTTCTCAGGGAAGTATAGGGGTTGCCAAATTTTATTTTATTTCCTTGGCAGGTTTCCTCTTGTGTCTTTAAGAACAATGTGCAAAGAAGTGGGAATTCAGTAAGTGAAGCTTTCCCTGCATCTGCATGCTGGGGAAAGTGTTGCCATTTGAACTTCTGCTTCTTCTCATACAGCTGTTAAAGGCACAGGAGCCAGGCCAGAAAAAGTTGACAACTTTAATAAGTGAGGTCACTATTTTTTCCATATTATAAAGCTGGGAAATGCACTCTGATTTCTCCAAAGAGCCATGATGGCATGACTCTAAAAGCCAAGTCCAGATCTTTGTGTCTTTGTCCACCCTCCTCCTTTTTTCCTTTTCTTTAATTCTTCTTTGTACATTACTCACACCAATCCTGTTCATGGGGTCACCAACCTTTTTGGACCAGTGGGCACATTTCAAATGTTGAGAGTGCTGTGGGCACCAGTCACAAAATGACTGCTGTGGGGGGCATGTCACAACACAAACTTAGAGAGAATACTATCATGGTGAAGCTTTCCCCGTGGCTATTTCCATATAGGGTTGCCAGGTTCAGGGCCTGAGACTGATCCTGTATCTTTAGGAGAAGAGAAAGTCAGCCAAGTGCAGGTGTTCTTGCAACCCTGTAATGAGAAAAACCACAAGGTGGAATTCTCCCTTCCCCCTGCACAACTTTTAAAGATACAAAAGACCTCTTGGTTGCCAGGCCTGGCCTCCAAGAGGTCTTCTGTATCTTTAAAAGTTGTGCAGGGGGAAGGGAGAATTCCACCTTGTGGTTTTTCCCATTACAGAGTTGCAAGAACACCTGCACTTGGCTGACTTTCTCTTCTCCTAAAGATACAGGATCAGTCTCAGGCCCTGAGCTTGGCAACCTTATTTCCATGCTAGAAAAGGCTTAACGTTGAATAGCTGCTTGCCATACAGCTGTTAAAGGCACAAGAACTCTTCTTTTCTCCAGCACCAACCCTAAACCAAAGCCTAGACTGCCATCCTATACCCACTTACCTAGAAGTAAGACCCATTAAACACAATGATACTTCCTTCTGAGTGGACACGTATACCATTGTACTGTAAGGTAACTAGGCAGTGAATTCTTAATGAGTGCCTGGATATCACCTCCTGCAGAGCATGATGATGACGATAATTTTTTTACCCACCCTTCACCAGTAGGTCCCAGGGTGAATCACAAAAATATAAAATAGTTAAAAATGCCTAAGACATGCCTCAGCCTCTTTGGAAATTCTCACATATGTCTTTTGGGGGGAGAAGGATTCTTTAACACCCACCCACACTTATTGTGTAGTAGTATTTGCAGAAAATAACGTCTAGGGACTACTTGATATCAGATGAACCCATCACATGAAAGATGCATCCTGTTTGCTAGGGAAAAATGAATGGCAAACTATGGAGATCCCAAGGAGTAAAAAATAAGACAGAAACAGGGAAAGTGCACTAAAGGAGAGGGGGAAACAACAGCTCTTTAGGACCCCAGAGATGTTTATTGCCTGGTGTCCAAACAACTCATTTATTAATCACAGCTCTATATTAGCGGAAAACACTGACACTGACAGGTGGCTCATTTTAAAAAAATTGCTTAGAAGAGTACCTGCACATTTTGCTTTATAACATTCTTTCTAAGGGGCCTAGAGGCTTAGGTTTTTGTTTTTTTAAAATGAAAGCTCAGAATCTGGGCCCCTGCCTATGGGCACCAATGAAGGCCTTTGTGGCATCATGGTGCCCGTGGGTGCTGGGTAGGCAACCCATGACGTATAGCATATGGAGGGCAGGGGCTTAGGACTGTATTTGCTGGCCATACCCTACCTTCTGTGTATCCATTGAAACTTGTGCTCAGAGCATCCATGTGTACTGACTGTAGGCATGTATGGTCTATGCACAATATTTACTTATTTTATTTATTGTAAGGTTTTTTAGTTTGCCTTTTAGGAGAAGGTGGCTTTCAGCCATTACAATAAATCACAAATGACAAGTGAATAATAAAATTAAAACTTATCTCAAAAAGAGAGCTATCAGGAACAATACTCTCTTAACATACCCTTTAAACCAGCCCAACATAAAAAAATTACTATCAAAGTATAAGCCAACAACCAGAAAACCTTAAAACAATCATGTAAAAGCCTGCAGCATTCATTCTTAATAAAACTGCTAATGAAATGGGTCTTCAAAAGCCATAATTGATGGTCCCAAACACACATCACTTAGCCACAATTGAAATCAGGAGCTACCTGAAAAGGTCCTGTTTCTAATACTCCCCAATCTAACTTGGCCAATGATCAGGGCCTCTGATGCTGGTCTTAGGCCATGGGCAGGTTCATACAAGTATAGGTGGTCCTTCACACAACCCAAAAATTAGGGCACTGATTGTGTCGCCAGAGCCTAAGCACATATGGCGTTTATATGCAAATGATCTCTTAGAAGTTCCAATAAATGCATTGAGAATGGGGCAGGGCCAACAGGTATAATATCAAGCCCCCACCCCTCCTGTGTATTGTACATGCTACATCGCATGAAAAGGACTATCCAGCTCTAACTGAAGTCAGGTTACTGTCCCACTGATGGCAGTAGCTTCTAAAACAGAGCATGCTAATATTTCCAGTTGTCACCATCAAGGAGCAGCTGAAGAGGGTCTCTGTTTAACATCAGGCTCCTGCTAGCAAAGGCAAGCCTGGGACACATGTTGGTATATATCCTTTGCACAATAAGAGTGTACCTTCATACACCTCTGAAAAGAAAGATACATTGTAGCAAATAGCACCAGCTAATAGCTCAACAAATTTGTGTTTTTTTTAAATTGGATTTTCTGCGGTTAAGAAAAGTGACGGACAGCTACACTGAAAGTGCAGGATAACAACCCCATGTCAGTTACATCATATAACTTCTGTGCAAATTTTGTGAAAACAAATCAGGACAATTGCTCAGTGTACGGTTCCTCTGGAAACCATCCTGGTCTGTGCAAGGCACAGTTGTTATGAGGGATGAGATAGGAATCCACCAATCCTGGATTCCAAAGATGACTCACCTGATTAAATTTGAGCAGATCGTCACCCCAATTGGATCACGGATCCACTTCAGAACATGCAATCCTGCAGATCTTCTTATGAGGCTGACTGAGGGTTGCTGTGCTAACTCTGTAGACAGTACTTATTGCCTTGTTAAAAGTCCAGCCATTCACAGCCTGGAACGGCTAATGTGTGGGGCTGAGGCTCTTTACCACCATGCCCTCTGAATACAATACAGGAAATCCCCCTGGGAGTAATGGATTTGATGACATTCAGTTGCTCTTGGGGAATTGTATACGGAGAAAAACATGGTTGCTCCCCATGTCATCAATTCCATTGTTACCATGTAAAGCATGGAATTGGGATGGGGGGGGGGAGAAGATAAAATGTTAAGTGTTTGCTTCACAGCTGAAGTAATATACTAAAGCCCAACCCCCAACCATTAAGAGCATTACCAGACTGTTGCTGTTTGCTGGTGGAATTCAATCACATACCAGCAAATTCAGGCTGTGCAATTATAGTTGATTGGGAGGACTTACAAAACCAACTCACTTATGCAAAATATCAGTTTTTTTATGATAAGGAAAGTAACAGGAAAATTCACTGGAAAGTGTGGGATAATACTCTGACACAACGTCATCCAACTTCCCCCAAAATTCAGAATGAGTGCTCATTAAATAGCCAACATCATCAAATCTTCCTGTAAACAAATCTGGATGAATGGTCAATAAACAGGTTGTCTGGAAGCACCCTCAGTCCAGGCTGTAAAAGTACCTAGGTACCTCACTGCGTAGGGGAGCAGCACAATCTGCGGCAGGAGACACTGTGTAGGAGATCTGTTCCCGCTCCTTACATGGGGAGGACATCTCAAAGGAGTCTGTGACAGGATCTAACTACATGTTACATTAATGATGTGACAAGCAACCATACTGCATTTTTTTTAAATCAAAGGTTTGTGGGAGTAGAAGTGTGTGTGTGTGTGTGGGGGGGTGAATAGTCATTGGGACTCTAGTCTGGACAGGGATGTGAGGTTTAAGACTTCCCTTTGCAGCTGTGGCCTTGATAAAAATCCTTCCCCCCAGAAATTATCATGGGGGGGTAGTCTGGTGTAACCACAGAGAAGGCCCTGTCTTGCATCCCAGCCAATTGTACCTCAGATGTTGGTGGAACCAAAGGAGAGCATCCCCTGTTGATCTTAATAAATGAGTAGGCTTATGTGAGAGGAGCTGGTCCTTTAGGTGTCCAGGTCTTTAAAGGGAATAACCAACACTTTGAAATGGAGCTGTAAATAGACAGGAGGCCAGTGAAGCTGCTGCAAAAGGGAAGTCTTATGCTCCTGTCTGCTATGTTCTGAAGCAGCTCATGTTTCTGCATAGTTATCTATGGCGGCCTCACATAGAGTGCATTGCAGTAATCCACTCTTGATGCAACTAAGGCATCCTTGCTCAACATTGTGGTGGAAATTATTATGGAAAAATACTATCCTTTGCAACAGTCTGTGATAGTTCATAGTGCAACAATCCACTCACAGCAAGCAGTAATTTTCCAGCATACAGTTTTAGCAGTTGGTATCATCACCATCTGTAGCCCAGTAAGGCGGAAGATGGATGTTTTTATAACCGCAGAGTTCAGTAAAGATTTATGACCAACAAAGATAATGTTCAAAGCACTACTCTGGAGGATAGGAAGTGATGCTATTAGGTGATTCCTTGGGCACATATGTCATGCAGTACAGAAGTATTTTGTTACACAATGACACCTCAGGACAATACAGTGATTTATAAGACCACTGCTGTAATATACCCTGGGACCTTTTGGCACAGGGTAGGTAAGAAATTGAAATAACAACAACAACAACAATAAATAGCTGTCCTCAAAAGAAGAACAATTAAGAATAATATATGACTTGCAGTTAAAATATTCCTACTTCAGCTCACTTAGATGATGTACCTAAAATTTATTTCACCACTTTTTTGGACCACAGTTGTACATTTTCCTTCCTCCAAAAGATCCTAGATAGACATATGGAATATTTTCAGAAGCACTTTTTTTTGCAAACTCAAAAGTTTTAAGGGAAAAATCCCCCTTCATGATTCCCCCCCACACACAATATTTTTGAGAGAAATGCAGAACATTTTCAGGACTACTTCCTAATAGATTACAGCTGCAGGGTAAAACTTAGCATTTCCATGTGGGTCTCTTTTGCATAGTCATGCCTTATTTTGTGTGTAGTACTCTCAGCAAGGTCTCTAGACTGACGTCAATGGGAGCTCTTCCCAGAATGAGTGCATAATACTCAACAGAGGCTCATGCTGTGGATGCAACACCTGCAGTGTGGGAACAAAGCATATTATCTGACCTCCTTCTCTAAAGGACAACTTAAGTCAGCCTTTGGGTTTGGCCAGCAAACAGATATATATAGAGGAAACTTTGCTCATAATAAATACGTACTCCTCTGTGTGTGTGTGTGTGTGTGCGTGTGTGCGTGCGTGCGTGCGTGTGTGGAGCAGGGAGGAGGATGGGGCGGAGGATGGGGCCAAAACTAGAATGAGTTGGTTCTGCCTGTCATTGGCTCTGGCTCTGGCTCTGCCTCCTGTAGGTCTCCCTCCCTTCCACCCTATCAGTCCCAATGGGCACCAGCCACCACTGGCAGCTTCCTATGTTCCTTTCTACACACACACACACTTTAGTAGTTCTACGCAGGTATTTATTTACATACAGTGCAATGTAGCACATCTCTTAAATGCTCTTACAGGTCTTTCCTAGGTACCTTTGCAAAGAACCACTTGAAAAAGTTGTGTAGGGAACAGAACAGACTGTAGTCTCAATGGGTGTGATTAAGGAACTGTGCAGAATTGCACTGTGCAAGAATACCAGACAAAGGAATATTACTCATGGGCAAATTAGTATCCCTCCTTCTTACATTATCTATCCCATGCAGATGGTATAGTAGCAATGGCTTGTGCCTAAGGTAACCAGATGGAGAAACATATGCAGAGTCAGACCATTGGTCCATCTAGGTCACTGTTGTTTACACTGACTGGCAGCAGCTGTCTATGATTTCAGACAGGGTTCTCTCCCAGTCCTCCTTGGAGATGACAGGGATTGAACCTGGGACCTTCTGCATGCAGGGCAGATGCTCTGCCACTGACCTATGGCCCTTCCCCATGTAAAAGAAGACAAAGTTTTCTACCTTTGTAGAAAGTGAGAATTTCAGTCCTGCTGAAATGGCTTCTTTTGCACAATCTCTTAAAGGCACCAGAATCCTTTGCATCTGGCCACCCTAATATTTGCTTACAATAAGTGTACATTTTGTTTTATTTATTATTTTAATATATACTTCCATCAAACAAGAGAGCCAGCATGGTGTAATGATTAAGGTGTTGGACTATGACCTGGGAGACCAGGGTTTGAATCCCCACACAGCCATGAAGGTCCCTGGGTGACCTTGGGCCAGTCACTGCCTCTCAGCCTCAGAGGAAGGCAATGGTAAATCACCTCTGAATATAGCTTACCATGAAAACCCTATTCATAGGGTCGCCATAAGTCGGGATTGACTTGAAGGCAGTCCGTTTCCATTTTTCCATCAAACATGGCTATAAAAAGCTGGATGATCCAGATTCTCAGCTCCTTGTCAGTGATTGCAAAATTCTCAGTGTGCAAGGAACAATATTTGGCTAAATCTGTCTTAAGTAGTGATGGACAAATTTCTCCTGACTCAATTTAGAATTGGTTTAGCATTTACTATCTTTGTTGAAGAATATAGGGAAAAGTCCATCTGTTTCCTGAGAGCTCTCCCAGTGTGTGATGTTGGCATACATATGCTGATAGTGCATACATACACATTTCTTTTAATCAATCAATCAATCAGTTTATACATAGATTACAAATCTTGAAGCAGTTTACAATATAGCTGGCATGATGACTAGGTTCTACCTCCACTATTGGAGGCAGTAAGCCTCTGAATACCAGTTGTTGGGATTCACATGCTGCTTTTGTGCTTCTCAGAAGTATCTGGTTTGCCACTGTGAGAACACAATGCTGGACTAGATGGACCATTGGCCTGATCCAGCAAGTTCCTCTTGCGTTCTCACAAGAAAAATATCAAAACTTTAAAACATACATTACAACAAAATACATCCACAAATATCTAAAATATCAAATTACTGAGCAGTATAATCCAGAATTAACAGCCTAGAAATGCACAAACAAAAACAGAAGTTTTCAACAAGCATCTAACATCACATTACAGTTGATATCTTCCAGTTAATGGGTGGGGAGTATTCCAAAGGGTAGGTGCCACCACAGAGAAGGCCCATTTCCATTTGCCACTAGATGACACTTTGCAGGTCACAAGAAGACCAAAAAGGCCTCCTCTTGCAGAATAACTTGCACTTGGAAATTCAACAATCTACAGTCCCCACAAAATGCCACTGATAACAAGAAGGTTTTTGATCTGGATTTGTTTTGGGGGCAGATACCACATAAAATGTTTGCAAGAAACAATTGGGAGAATGACTTAGATAGAGACATCAATCGCCATAACGCTGCTTGGTTTGGCCATACAGTTCACAAAAATCCATCAGAGTTTCATCAGTATTAAAGGGCTAACATTAACAAATGTCTACATATGTGCCTACAATACAGCTGGCTTTGTAGTTTACATAGATTCACAGTGATCAATATGAGCCTCATCAAAATTAAGGGCCTAAAACAAGAACATTTATGCACATACCTACAAAGCAGCCTGGTCAACTTGTGCAGGCACTTAAACTTGTTCTACATTTCAAGCCACATGATAACTTTTTGGGGAAACCATGTTTGATCTCTGATACAGCTGAGCATTACCAGCTGGACAAATTCATATTACAAACCAGGTGAATATGAACTTTCTTTGGTGTCATTATCAAAAGAGAATCTTTCCTATAGACATGAGCATGCTAATCCAGATGCCAATGGCCAGTGGACCAAGCACATGGCACAACATGGCCCTTACTCTGTATTGTTAACATCTAACCCTTATCTTCTGGTTTTTCATTATCACTGCTCCCTGTGGATAATTCGCATGGTTGGGTTGAAATTGAAAAAGTGGAAATGGACTGCCTTCAAGTCGATCCCAATGATAAGTGGTATTCAGAGGGGGTTTACCATTGCCTTCCTCTGAGGCTGAGAGGCAGTGACTGGCCCAAGGTCACCCAGTGAGTTTCATGGCTATGTAGGGATTTGAACCCTGGTCTCCCAGGTTGCAATCCCACACTCTAACCACTACACCACATTGGATCTCTCAAAAGAGCAATCAGGAGAGAGGCCAATGAAAGTGTTGCTTAGAATTCCAGGCCCCCGCCGGCATAGCTGTAAGAAATCTCAAATCTTCTAAGCCAATACAAGGAGTAGATACATTTTTTGTAGAGACAAATTGCCAGCAAAACATCCCTGCTTAATCCAAATGTGTCATGTCTTGACATAATTAGACAATTTAGTCTTGGTGTCAGATTGCAAAATTGGCACAAGAGTGATAAGGCATATCTTTAATTATTAAACAAACTCTGTGGTGTCTCCTTGAAGCTCTGTTTTACGATAAACACAATAAATTAGCTCATCTATCAGGAGCCACATTCCCAGTGTCTTACACAAGCCTTCTACCAGGACAGCTGTATAAATCTCTACTGATCCAATATTCCTAATCATATTGGTGTCCCTTGAGACCGACTGTTGTCTTTTTTGTTTTCTGTTAATGATTTGGTAACTTTACATGCTAATCGGAAGAAGACCTGACAACTGATAGCTAGAGACAAGGATGCTTCCAAGTAAGATGAAGAGACTATGAAATAAGTTGGCAACATTACAGGAAGCCAACGCTTCACAGAACAGCAGTGATCAATGCTTCAGTCTCTTCCATTCCCACTATGGAACACAAAAGGTATAGGTATTTCTTATTGTTAGGTGCTGTTTCTTAAGGATCTTTCCAAACAATCAGGGCTGGGGTCAAGGTAATGTTGGGCACCTGCTGAAGCCCACAGACCTGTAGGAGGCACACTACTGACCCCCAAAGCCCCTTGCCCTTGCTGGTCTTTCATGCTGCTGCCTACTCATCACCTACCATCTCTGAACATGCAAGCAGTGCCAAGGGTGAGAAGATGGACCAATGTTCATCACTTGCCTTACCCTGTCCCTATAGACAGTTGTGCGGATTGGAACCAGACGGAGAGAACAAGCACATGAATAGATGTGGGAGTGGCAAGCATGAGATGGCCCTGTCCTGAGTCAGGGTCAAGGAACAGGTGTTTCCAGTGAGATCTTACTCAAACTGCTCAGGCCACTAACCTGAAGCCACTGTGCACAATGAGCTACAATTCACCCCAATCACATTTCCAATCACATTTTAGGCATGGTGAGATGCTACCACCAGTTCTTTTTCAATACAGGGCCTCCATTTCAAGTTCTACAGTGTGGGGAGCATGAAAGTTTCACAAATATCAAACCCTCCTACTCTCGAACACAGTCAAGCGCTTTCATCTCTGTACCTGAAAGCCCGTTCCCTACATTGCATTAAGCTCTCTCAGCATTCTGACATACTCTAGCACCTCCCATCATCCCTGCCCATGTGCCATGCTTGCTAGGGATGATGGGAATTGTAGTTCAGCAACATCTGGAGTGCCAAGGTTCGCCACCCCTGCTCTAGCATGTCCAAGACACAGAATCGCAGATAGGCAATAGAAGCAGATAGGAGTGAGCTTGGCAGATTTAGACCCTGTCTGTTCATACTGATACTTGCAGGCCGAATGAGAGTTAAATGCAAAACCTGCCCACCATTCCTGAGATTGAGCAGCCAGGCCCTCACTGACAGGAATCTTGCAGCAGACAAACTCTGCAAAGATCATTGCAATAAACAGACCTTCTCTTTGCACACAACAACTGAAAATGAGTGGTACCCACAACAAAATGTTGCAATGTGGTGTGAGTGCTTCTTCTCAGGGTTCCAGCCAGCCAGCCATGCCCTTTCCCAGGATACTCCACTCTAATCTTCCATTCCCCTACATTTTGCGCTTCTCAGAATTTTTTGATGCAGTTCTCTGCTAAAATAAACTAAAATACTAAAATGCATAAAATGCATATACAATTTCTATTTCAGTATAATTCACATTTAAAAATATGTAATTTTGTGAGAAAATAGGTATTTAAATAGGTTTTTTGTAGAAATTCCCACCCACCCACCGCAAAGTTTAATGCAGAAACAGAATAAAACAGATTTATGAATGACCACATGTGAAACTGACATGAACTTTAAATTAGGGACAGACAGGCCCATGATCCATAGCAGGGAGCAGCTGTTTTTTTTTCCTGTACAATTCCTCTAGGAATGACAGAGTGTCATTAAGGATGCATTCAGACATGGGGTTTATGGCATTAATTTTACTCATTAAATGGTAGCACTTCTGTCCAAATTTCTAACATTCCTTTCACACTGTAGTACCTGGTGCATTATGGAACTATGGCTTTTTTTGAACAATGTACCACCATGCAGCGCTAAATTTAATTCACAGCAGTGGGTGTGATGTGACACAATGAGCATCACTGAACATGTTGCTACTCCCCCACCCTTTCCACACATGAACACTTCTGTTCCCCCATGATTCTCCCATGAAAACAGTGAAAAAGAACTGTACAGTAGGGCCCCGCTTATACGGCGGGTTAGGGACCAGGCCTCTGCCGTAAAGCAGAACCCATTGACTATAATGGGTTGTGTCGCGTGAAAATGCCGAAAAACAGCAAAATCGGCTTTAAAACGGGGAATTTCCCCTAACTGAAAGCCGCCGCATCAGCGGAATGCCGTAAAGCAGGGCCCTACTGTATATCGGTATACCGGCCCAAATTTTGTCACTTTACTCCTGCGATTTTCTGTGTTAATGATGTTGCAAATGGATTATTTCTGGAAATGAGTGCTAAATTTCCACTTTATTCTGCTAGATTTCCAGAAGTGGCTTTTATGTTTTGTGAAAGATCAAATAAAATGTGGAAATTATTAGGTAAGGAAATGTCGGGGAAATGGAATAAACTGCTATCTGAATGCAATCCAAATTCTGTTGCTGAATTTGCACTCAGAGTGCATGGCAGCAAGGAGCTCTATGTGCTAATCTCTCCAGGCTGTGGCTAACTGGATGTCACATTTTGAAAACTTTAGAAGAGGGAAACATTTTTAGAGCAAAGGAGGCATCATACAAGTCTTGGACCACTTGAAAAGGAATCTGCAGGACTGTGGATTATAATAATAACAATAACAATAATAATAACGATAATAATAACGATAATGATAATAAATCGCCCAGACATTTAATTTAAATGATTTAAATATGTGTGTGCCATTCACAAATGATGCTATTGCACACTTTTTTTCCCATTTGAACTTGGGCATTTTTGTACTCAAGTTCAAAATAGAAATGTTCCAATCTAGAGTAATTTAGGTCATCTCAGATGAACTGTTTATTGATTTGTTTGCAGAGGTTTCCAGGAACAATATACAAAGCTGGCTTTTAATGAGCATTCATTCTGATTTGTTTATGGGGAGGTAATCTGATGTCACATCAAGTAATTGTTATCCCACACTTTCCATTGTTTTCTTCATTTTCTAAACTGTAAAAAGTGTGATATGTGGAGGAAGTGGGTTTATTGTGCAAGAAAACCAATCCACTTTAATTGTGCAATCTGAATTTGTTAGTATATGATTGAATCCCATCTGCAAGACAATAACAGCCAACATTAACTTCAATGGAACTTAAGTGCCTTTTACAAGTTCCATCAGTGCTGCTGTAAGAGTCCCTTTATGGATCATAATCAGCTGGGGCTGCTTCAGAATCTGAGTTCAGCAGGTTCCTGCCCCATCTACAATAGAAATATACTGAATATACTGAACTATTCATCCCTAGGTCCCCTGCCCCTTTAGGATTTTTTCCCTAAACATTGTTGTGCTTCTGCAAACGAAGCCTGCTGATGCCTCCCCTTTGTGCGTGGGTGCAGCCATTTTGGCTACATAAGAAGCCACACTTGGAGAATGAGTTTTCTATTATATAGGATGTAGTCATGCTGCCCTCCCCCACTAGTCTTAACTCTGACTAGATGTGGTCTCCCATCCAGAAAGGGGGAAAGAATGAATGAAAATATAAATAAATCAATAGTTACAAGCACTAAAAAGAAAAAAACAAAAGGCCCATATATAAAAACTCCACAGGCACTTCTGTGTTAGTGTTGCCTCCGTTTTAATTCAACGTTATTAGTCATTTCCCATTGCATATGCAGTTCTGTGGAAAGCACTGGTGCAGTAACTGCCTCTGAAATGATAATTCTGCTTATGAAACACTACCTCTTTTGCCTTCCCCTTTCTCATCCGTTTTCTTTCTAAGCTTGCTCCATGCCTGCCACCTTTTGTGATTTTGTTACGAGCCTTGGGAGTGTGGGCTTCATTCGCCTTCTCAGCTGAAAGCCCCAGAATCTCAAGCTTTCTTTTTCAGCCTTTAGGTTTGAAAGCAGAAGTGGCAGCAATCTACACCTCTGTAGATGCAAAAGTAAAATATAATAACCCTCATCCACAGTTATGATACTCCCATGAAGTTTTGGGGACTTATCCGAATTGTGACTAATTTTCTCTGTATTGGGGCCAATGTAATGTAAAACATATTTTTTCTTATCAAAAATACCCCTCAAATGTCTTATTTCATGATTGTCAAATGCCATTCTAGAATGTTATTGTTTCAATCTATTACCCTACCCTTCACCGTAAGGTCTAAGAACAGGTTACAACAATTTGAAATACAATATTAAAAACAGTTTAAAACAAATGACAGTCACAAAAATAGGGTGGGTCCACCTATTCTTTGTCACCCTCTGAATGCCATTTTCTCTTCTACACTTGGGTGTTTTATTTTTGAAGTTTCTGATATGCACCAGTTAGGAACATCTAAGCGTTGATCCACACTTTACATTTTGAACTGATGCAGGCCCAGTATCCATGTTTAAATGGGGAAAAAGTGTGGTACTATGAATTCTGAATGGCACATGACTGTTTAAATGGCTGTGTTCCAATGCAATAAACACAATTGTGGCCATGAGGAAAGGATTGGGCTAGACTTCTGGGCTTCTTGCTTGGCCACAGTACTCCATGCACTGGTAACTTCCAGAGTGGATTACTGTGATGTGCTCTACGTGGGGTTGCTGTAGTGTATTGGTGCAAAATGTGGCGGTGAGTTTACTGGCTGGGGTTGCTTTTAGAACTCATATAACCCATATTCTAAAACAGTTGCACTGGTGCCAGCTTGTTTCTGATTCTAATTTAAGATGCTCATGCTAGTGTTGAAAGCTGTAAACGACTTAGGCCCCAAATATATGAGACCATGTCCTTCCTACAGACCCTCTTGGGTGCTATGATCAGCAGAGGGGGCCCTTTGGGTAGTTTTGCCACCCTCGGAAGCTTGAGGGATGGCGGTCCGGGAGAGGGCATTCTCTGTGGCACCCCACAGAGGTGCGCCTGGCACCTTTGCTGTACAGTTTTCAGTGAATACTAAAGTGGCACCTCTTTACCCTGGCCTTTGACACCTGAGATGTATGTCATCCTATTCCTGTGATAGTAATTTGTTTTAACTGTTTGTTAATGATGAATTTTAAACTGTTGTAACCTGCCCTGGGACCCTTTGATGAAGGGCGGGTAGTAGTAGTGGTAGTAGTAGCAGTAACAATAATAATAATTTAAAAACCCAGATATTTAATTTAAATTATTTAAATAAGTGTGTGCCATTCACAAATGATGCTATTGCATGCTTTTTTCCCCATTTGAACTTGGGCATTTTTGCACTCAAGTTCAAAATAGAAACGTTCCAGTCTAGAGTAATTTAGGTCCCCCTTTAGGATGCACACCTTAATGTTGTGAGGGGGTTTGAGAGTGTTGAAGAAGCTGAGAGCAAAGCTGTCAGGAGTCTAGACCAAAAGGCTAGACTCCTAGCAGGGGCACCCAAGGCGGAATGGTCAAAGCTGAGACACCAGACTGAGATGCATCCAAACTCAGAGGAAGGCAATAGTAAACCACCTCTGAATACCACTTACCAAGAAAACCCTATGAACAGAGTATCCAAAATGCAACACAAGATAGTGCTGGAAGATGAGACCCCCAGGTCAGAAGGCACTCAGTGAGCTACTGGGGAAGAACAAAGGACAAGTACGAGTAGCGCTGTGACTAATGACGCAGCTGGGTCAAAGCCGAAAGGAAGTCCAGAGGCTGATGCGCACAGATATGAAAGGAGAGTCCAGAGTTGTACAATGCACACAATAGGAACATGGAATGTGAGAAGCATGAACCAGGGAAAGTTAGAAATTGTCAAGCAAGAAATGGAACTTATCAACATTACAATACTTGGTGTGAGTGAATTAAAATGGATGGGAATGGGACATTTTCTTTCTTTCTTTCTTTCTTTTTTCTCCCTTCCCCACCTTCCTACCTGGGAATGGGACATTTTCAATTGGGCAACTACAAAATATTTTATGCAGAAATGAGAAATTAAGAAGAAACGGGATTGCTGTAATAGTGAGAAGTGATGTAGCAAAAGCAATTACGAGCTACAACACAAGGTCTGAGCGAGTTATATCAATGAGATTAAACGGGGAAACCTATTAACATAACCACCATCCAAGTCTATGCTCCAACGGCAAATGCAGAAGAAGAATTGGAGAGATTTTACACAGAAGTACAGGACGAAAATGATCATACACCAAAACAAGATGTTCTGATAATCATGAGGGACTGGAATGCATAAGTAGGGAACACAGAAGAACTAGGAATTGTGGGGAAATTGGGCTTAGGAGACAGAAATTAAGCAGGAGAAAGACTTATTGACTTCTGTGAAGCAAATAATTTGTTTCTTGCAAACACACTTTTTGAGCAACCGAAAAGATGACTGTACACATCATCACCAGATGGTCAATATAGGAATCAAATTGATTATATAATTGGTAACAGAAGATGGAGAAGTTCCATACTTTCTGCAAAAACAAGACCAGGAGCAGACTGCGGTACAGATCATGAACTGATAATATCGAAAATCAGAGTAAAGCTAAAGAAGAACAACAAAGCAATCATAATGCCAAAATACAATTTAAATAACATCTCAGAAGAATATAAAGATCAGATAAGGAACAGATTTGAGGCTTTAAACTTAGTTGACAGAGAACCAGAAGAACTATGGAGTGAAGCAAGAGATATTATCAGGGAAGAATGCAAAAAGACAATACCTCTAGTTAAATAGAGAGAAAGACCTCAATGGATGACTGAAGAAACTGTTAAAATGGTTAAAGAGAGAAGGAAAGCAAAAGCAAAAGGAGATAGAAATATGGTCAGAACCCTAAATGCAACAATACAGGGACTAGTACATAGGGACAAAGAGAACTATTACAATAGTTACTGTATAGAAATAGAAGAGGGCAACAAAAAGGGAAGAACAAGAGCCCTGTTCCAAAAGATTAGAGAAATGAAAGGGAAATTTAAACCAAGAGTAGGGATGTTGAATAATCCACAGGGGAACACACTGACTGACCGAGATGAAATGAAAGGAAGATGGAAGCAATACACTGAAGAAGTCTATAAAAGAGGTGACAGATTCATTCACAGAGGAACCATATGATGAAGAACCAGAAATTTTAGAATGTGAGGTAAAAGCTGCTCTTACAATACTTGGAAGAAACAAATAATCAAGAATAGATGGCATACCAATAGAGTTGCTACAAACTACTGAGACTGAACCTGTGTTTGACAAAAAATTATTAAGAAATATGGAAAACTAAACAATGGCCCACAGACTGGAAGTGTTCAATATATATCCCAATTCCAAAGAAAGGGGATCCCAAGGAATGCACTAATTATTGAACGATTGCCTTAATATCCCATGCAAGTAAAATAATGCTCAAGATTCTACAACAAAGGCTCTTACCATATATGGAGCGAGAAATGCCAGATGTCCAAGCTGGATTTAGAAAGGGAAGAGGCACAAGAGATCATATCGCAAACATACGTTGGATAAAGGAACAGACCAATGAATTTCAGAAGAAAATCAGCCTGTGCTTTACAGTGCAAACATTGTAGATCATGAAAACTATGGAATGCTTTAAAAGAAATGAGGGTGCCACAGCATCTGATTGTCCTGATGCACAATCTATACTCTGCACAAGAGGCTACCGTAAGGACAGAATATGGAGAAACAGATTGGTTCCCCATTGGAGGAGAGCTTTGCGGATACCATGGACTGCGAAAAAGACAAATAATTGAGTGTTAGAACAAATTAAACCAGAACTGTCACTAGAAGCTAAAATGATGAAACTGAGGTTATCATACTTTGGACACATAATGAGAAGACATGATTAATTAGAAAAGATAATAATGCTGGGAAAAACAGAAGGGAGTAGAAAAAGAGGAAGGCCAAACAAGAGATGGATTGATTCCGTAAAGGAAGCCACAGACCTGAACTTACAAAATCTGATCAGGGCAGTTCACAACAGACGCTCTTGGAGGTCACTGATTCATAGGGTTGCCATAAGTCGTAATCAACTTGAAGGCACATAACAACAACAACAAAGGTCATCTCAGATGACCTGTTTATTGATTTGTTTGCAGAGGTTTCCAGGAATGATATACAAAGCTGGCTTTTATTGAGCATTCATTCTGATTTGTTTACGGGGAGGTAATCTGATGTCACATCAAGTAATTGTTATCCCACACTTTCCATTGTTTTCTTCATTTTCTAAACTGTAAAAAATGTGGTATGTGGAGGAAGTGGGTTTGTTGTGCAAGAGAACCAATCCACTTTAATTGTGCAACCTGAATTTGCTAGTATATGATTGAATCCCATCTGCAAGACAATAACAGCCAATATTAACTTCAATGGAACTTAAGTGCCTTTTACAAGTTCCATCAGTGCTGCTGTAAGATTCTCTTTACTATGGGTTCATTCCATGGCAGCACCCACAACACAAATATGTGTAAGGGCAGTTCATTCTCACTAAAATCAAGGAGATTTAAATATATAATAAAGTCTTCAGTTCTACTGATTTAAAGGTACCTACCCTCTTCTAGATTAAATCTGCTATAGGTGAAAATTTATTCAATAATCCATTTAAATGCAGATTTACAAATTTGAGAAATGTGCTAAAGTTAATTCTGGACATAATAAACTTTACCTGTTTGTTGCCTGGTGGCCACAGGTCTTACTTTGTATGGAGTCCTTTAAGAGACAAAAGGACAGTTATAGCATGTATGTTAAAATGATGCAAGCATCATGAAACTTGGGGGAACTGCTTGTGGAACTGGTTATGCTCAAAATTTAGACAGAGAAAGAACATGCATTTTCTGCAAATACCTCCCCCACCCCCAGACACCCAGACGGTCTTGTTGGCTACGTTCAAGCAGTGCTGACAACATATGTAATCCCACAGACCTTAACTGAGCACTGTAGCACATTCCCTGTTTGAGACCCCGAGGACTAGGCTAGGAAGAAAGCAGTGAAGAAAACTAAGACTTGCAGTATAAACAGCTGCAGTGGGGGGGAAAGAGCACTTTCACATTAACTACTTCTTGCAGCATTTTTTCCACATATAAACTATGCATGCTGTAATCATACAATTTTAGAGAAAAATTAAAGGGACCTTACAGGTGCAATAGTCTGAGGCTGCTTCCAGATGACCCGATATTAAAGGATGAGCATTCATCCTCATTTGTGTACAAGGACTTTGCAGGGAGGATTTGTTTGCAGTTAGGATATCCCACATTTTCCGGTGTATTTTCCTGTTAATGTCTATATTCAAAAAATCCAATTTTGGGGGGAAATAGATTTATTCCACATAAGTGCCAAACCAAAATTACACAACCTGAATTTGTCAACATGTGATTGAATCCCATTCCAAAACAGTGACAATCTGGAAGCACTCTTAGTATTTTTTGTTGTTTCGCACTTAGGGATGGGTGAGAAATTCTATCAGTTTGCATTTAAAGCCGAATTTATCAAATTTGCACTTTCCAAAATAATATGAGAACCGAAACACAGCCATCCATCAAACATTCAAATTTATCTGAATACTGTGATGCAGTTCTCCAACCAAGCAATGTTTACAAACATGCATATATTAGGCAGAAACATGCACAAAATGGTGAAAATATACAAAATTATTATGATACATTGCTTGCAAAAATGTGATTAATCAAAGTTGCATACAAAAATGTATTTATTAGGAGAAATTCATAATAAATGCTGAATAATTTTCATGAAAAAAACGCAAATTGATGCAGAAATGTGGAGAACCGTATTTAAGATTAGAAAAATGAGAAACAGAGAACTGAAATTGACAGATCGTTCCATCCCTACTGCCTGTTCTCTATGCCCGACATGCAAGCAAGCAAACAAACTGGTAAGTAATATCACTATTCTTCTGGGCTTGCTTTAGTTAAGAAAACATACCTACCTTTTTGAGTTTGCTGGCATGGTAGGATCAATGGAAACCATGCAGTCATCTGCTGTGAAAAGTGAAATGGTTGTATTCCTGGAAGAAAATGTTTAAAACTATGCTTATTTAATCAGTTCAGGCTATGATCCCAGGCTCTTGAGCTACCTCATACACTTGATAGCAAGTTACTATGTTTGTTGGACAAATCAAAGCAAAAGTTTCAACCTGGGGGAGCAAAAAACGGAAATGACTGAGATTGTTCAAAAGATTAAAAATTAGATTGGGAGTGCTCAAATAAATACTGCTGAAACATATCAGATACAAACTGAATGACTGAAAAAGTATCAGTCTGAACAACTGAGGAGGTATATAACTGGCAAGGAAGCAATAGGGATATTCAGGCAAATGCCCAGGTCTACAAGCTGCCTCCTATTGGTAATAACATACAGAGGTACAAACACAGGCCTCATGTACCCAAACAAGAGTCCTGACCAATCAGAGTTCTTGACTTTGGGTAAGAAGCATATGCATTCATATCTATATACATATAGGCCCCCTTCTGTACTATTGCTGAATGCATGGCAGCTGGGGAAGTGACCAACAGATGCATTATCAGCTGGGTGCATGGCTTGCAGATGTGTTCCTGCTACCACCTCATGAATTCATTGAAAGTATGGGGGTTCATTTGACTGGCGCTACTGATATAGATGAATGTGAGAAATTGGAAATAATATATTGTTAGACAATATATTCAACATTCAACCCCTACCTGTGAATTATATCAAAAAGATAGTCCAGTTCATTACATGGAACATTTCTGCTATAAAATTTGGAAGCAGAATTTTATAAGTATCCCTTCAATACTTATAAAAATAGCATAATTTTTCTCACTGTTTTGGCACTATTAGCTCTCTCATGATACAAGAAGTGGTGAAAGAGGAAAGGCAGGTGACTTTAATTTCCTTTTTTCACACTTCCCTGTAATGAATAAGCCTGGAACGGCTTCTGTCTTTGCTTCCTATAACAGGCAAAACAGCTCTTGTATACACTGTGTTTGAAGGACAGGCATCTAACAAAGACTCAAAGTCACCTAGGGTAATCTCAGCTGGCATAGAGCATAGCTCCACTCCTTTATAGGGATGGTGAATAATTCTGCTGTTTTCAGATGTAATTTGATCATTTGTGCTGTGTGAGGATCAGATGTTGATATTGGGGCTAGTAGTGGCTTTTATGGATACCAGCTTTTAATATATATATTATGTGCAACTACAAGGCACAGCTATGGGACTTGCATGGCTTCATCATGTGCGAATCTATTTATGGGTAAACTGGAACAGGCGATCCTCAAAAAGGCCATTAACAAACCACTTATATGGTGGCAATACATTGATGACATCTTTATGATATGGACAAATGGTAAAGAGAGTTAAAACATCAACTCTATCTGTCCAGCTATTAAGTTTACATTTAATAGTACAAATGATAATCCACACATCCCTTTTCTTGATGTCCTTTTCATCACCATTGAAAACAACAAAATAGCCACTGATCTCTATAGCAAACTCACTGATGCCCAGACCTATCTAAACTGGAAATTCTGCCATCCTAAGCATATAAAGAAAAACATTGTGTATAGCTTAGCTCTGAGAATAATACTTATTTGCAGCAATGAGGATAAATACCAGAGAAGGATCAGTGAACTTAAAGAACACCTTCTTCTGAGAAGATATCCCCCACATATATTGATTGCAACATCCACCAAGCCTCCATTCTGTCCAGAGAAAACCTTCTCCATCATAAGGTGTCAAAGAACAAAGAACAATGGATTCCATTTGTGGTAGATTTCCACCCAGCATCTCCTATCACCAAGCAATCAGGGAGAACTACCCATTGCTAGCAAACTCTGAACATCTTGCTAGAGCCAAAAACAAGCCTCCTGTTGCAGCACTCCTAATTTACGCATACTGTTAGTGACAGCTGTACTGAAGCCATCTATCAGCAATCCTGGGTCTCATCCTTGTCACTCCAAACGCTGTATCACCTGTGTGTACCTCAGGGAGACAGCTAGTTTCAAAAGCACGAGAACAGGCAGAACATATTACATCAAACAGAACATCAGCTGCAGGTCCTGCAATATAATTTATTTCATCGAATGCAAAAAACCAGGATGTCATATCCAATACATAGGAAAAACTACAACTGACCTACGCACAAGTTTCAGAAAGCAAAAATCGGCAATCTTGACCAAAAAAGTGGGGCAACCAGTTTCAAAAAATTTCAACACTGAGGGCCACAGCCTGTTGGACTTTTCTACAACAGCTATAGAGACGCCAACAGATCCAGCAGCAGAGGGAGAACCTTTGGATATATTCTCTGGACACATGGCCTTAACCTGGAAGACAGTCCAAGCATTACTTAGCTTCTGCAAATGAAGCCCCTCTGAGCATTCCATCCTCAAAAGCTCAGTAACTGCCACCTTGGAAACAGCATTTGTATGGCAGAACAATAAAAACCTCTGTTTTGTTAATCACAATTACGTGCATATCCTGGTGAACTCATTCTAGTAATGTTAATTTCTATGTTTTGCTCATCCAGTCAATGAAGTGGCTCATGCATTTACTTCACAATCAAAGCTGTTTAGAAGTCTCTTGCCTGAAGCAAAAAGTCTGAGCACACTGAGGTGAGGCACAGAAGGGGTTAGGAAATGGAAGCAAAAAAGTAAAAGAAATGCATCCAGCATTATCACTTTTGGTTTTTCCTTTTTTAAAACAAACACCTGCTTTACCCATAATAACCAGTGTTTGGCAAAGAGTAGGTCCTTTGATGCAGAGCAGAAGCACACATGCCACCATAATGCTCATACATCATTGTGTTCAGTTTCCAGCATCATTTGTTGTTATGTACCTTCAAGTCAATTTTGACTTACGGGGACCCTATGAATGAGTGACCTCCAAGAGCATGTGTTATAAACCACCCTGTTCAGATCTTGTAAGTTCAGGTCTGTGGCTTCCTTTATGGAATCTATCCATCTCTTGTTTGGCCTTCCTCTTTTTCTACTCCCTTCTGTTTTTCCCAGCGTTATTTCTAGTATCATATGACAGCAAAATACTAAAACAGAATTCTGTTCAAGCCTCATTTATTTGTGCATATGCACGTGTGGGGAACCCTGTCCTGTCCTTTCATCATTCATGCCCTGCACAGAAAATAACCCTCAGGGCAAATGGCTACTTATTGGGCAATTACCTGGCTCATTAACTATATAAACAATCTTAAAATGCGTGGAGATAACATAAAGAGTACTGTTACAGGAGACAAAATCAGTTATGTTTGGGTTTTTTTGTAACTATAGTGGATTGTGTCAAAAGAAAACTAATTTATCAAACCGCCATGGACCAGGACATAGTAATGGTCCAATGAACCACATGCAGCATGAAATACTGCCATGAAACACATCCCTACTCATTTATTATGAAACCTAGTTGCTTTCTCCTATGCACATTGCTATTACTCCTGAACAAGGACAAAGCACTCTTGAACATCTTCAGTGCATTGGCTATTCACGTGTAAGCCTGCTTCTACAGGCAAAACTTCAATTCTGGAACTTATAAATTCTGCAATTTGATTTAGTATCTCCCAAGTAGAAGGATAATTTTCCAGTCCCTGCCAGTGCCTTTTCTAGAACATTGCAGAATGTTCATCATTATATATTTATTTACAAAATGCCAAATGTATGCATGACATTGCAGACAAGCTCTGGTTCCTATTTGACATGTAAATACAGGAAAAGGTAGCATAAAAATGGGACGTGGCTACTTGAGAATATTTTGTTCTCCGATTCATACAACATGAGTTTTCTTATATCAGCCTCTCACTGTTGTGCCACTTGGCTTTCCATAGAATTATTTTTTTAAAAAAATATTCTGGAACATAGGTATACTATGGTATAGAACTGATTCCACTTACCCTTCCTACTGGTTTTCATGTGGGGAGGGTGTCACAGCATACCAGTCAAACCTCTTTCACAGCTAGAACAATAGAGTGAGCTGCTGTACTTTCAGCTGGGGATTGATGGCATTATAACTCCTGTACTGTCTTTTGCACTTGCAAAATCTCTAGAGAGGAGTGACTTTGAGCTCATATTAAGTATCTGCCTCTTGCTCTATCCAGCACACACACACACCCCTAGGCCAGGGGTAAAATCTTTTCTGGGTCAAATAATGTTCATAGTTGTCAAGTAGGTTAAGCTTGGCACTTCTGAGTTGACAAATTAAGCAATAAAGGTTTGAATCCATGTCTGTGAGAAAACTGAATTGCTTTCAGCAGTTTGCGGCTGGCTCAGAAGGTTAAATAAAACCTCTAGGGCAACATAGGCTACAATAGCGCAGGATGGTGATGTTAATTAATGGAAGGTAACAGCAGGCACAAAAAGCATCAACAGCAAAGTACATTTGACTTGATTGTATTGTAGACTTGCTGAGCTGTATAGGTGACACTTTATGAAGAGTTAATGAGATGATTGCTTGTTACAAATGTGAACAGCACATGTCGTAAGATTACTATAAGGACATTAGGAAAGCACCAACAATCCACTCATCTTCTTGATTTGGTAACAATATTATTAGTCATTTATAAAACTGTAAGTTACCTATTAACATTTTACATAATGTTTAAAAATAAATCTTTTAGATCAAGCATGACTCATTTACAACTGGATAAGCCAACCCTCAAAATATTCCATCAGTGCTAGTTCTGTTGAAGTGACTATGGCTTCTGTCACTATACTACAGGGATGGGAGCCATACAACCAACATTAATGCCCAAAGAACAAGATGGTTCCCATAAATGATACCTAGTGTTATTGGTGTTTTCCATACTGCCCAATCTCATCTGATCTTGGAAGCTAAGCAGGGTCAGGCCTGGTTAGTACTTGGATGGGAGACCACCTGGGAATACCGGGTGCCGTAGGCTTAGAGGAAGGCAATGGTAAACCACCTCTGAATACCTCTTACCATGAAAACCCTACGAATATATCCAAAAGATTCATAGGGTCGCCATAAGTCGTGGCCAACTTGAAGGCATATAACAACAATCACATGTGAATGAAGTCAATGGCAGAATCCTACTGATGTTAATAGAGCTAGATTGCACCCCTGCACACATTGTTGAGAGGATTTAGAGATGTTTGGGAGCCAACAGAAATAAGAGACTTATGTGGTGGTGATAAACTTGCTGCATCCCTGATATCCATAGTGGGACACAAAGGTCCTGGCTCAGTTCTCATTTCAGAAGATGAAGATAACAGTACTGTTGTGACAGAAGAGTAAATGGAGGAATGACTGACAGTAGGGAGTGGATGTGCATGGAGTTAAGGTGAGTGACTGGTAGAGATCTTCAGTCTACAGACAGCTGAAAGGATAGACAAACAGAAGAAGGGACTGATATGAAACAGATAATGAAAGCATACCTAAAAGGGTTAGCACAGCTGCTAAGGAGAACATTTAGTTATGTCAGGATAGGATATTAGAATCATGAGTACTTTGTATAAAATGACTAATTGTTCTGGATATTATGTTTCTTCAGTAAATATAACTGTCTGTGGTTTAGTCTGGATGTATTCCAAGGTAAATGTATCTCACCCTATTTGTACTCAAGTAAGAATATAAAGGGAGTGTCCTACTGCTCTCTCTAGGTCAGTAGGCGGTGGCAGCAGGTATCTTTAGGGAAGTCTGCACTCAGTGGAGTAGCTGAGGGACTGACTCACCACCTGGGGACAGAACCTTGTTGGCAGTAGCCGTTAGTGAGGCTGCACTGCTCTCCCAGCTTCCCAACACCTCACGTTGCTGCCAGTTACTGGGGGGGGGCAGGGAGTGGGAAGCTCAGCATGGTGCAGTCACCCCCTTGGGAGCATCAGATTGCCTCCACCGCTGCACTGCACAGTAACCACCAGCAACGCACAGTGTTGGGAAGTCAGGAGAGCAATGCAATGCCACCCATGCAGCCCCACTGACTGTTACCGCTTGCAGGGGAACCTGGGAACATCACAGTTGCAAACAAGCTTTGAAAAAACATGCATCATGACATTACTACACTACATATATTTATAAAGTATATAAACATAAACAAAGTGCTGGTTGTTACCTTAAAAGCTGTAATTTGACAGGGATGCGTGCACATAGCACGCATGCGTGCCATCAACCAAGATGGCGGCAGAGGCTTCAGCCACTTAGGGAAACCTCGGCCGCCATCTTGGTTAAGGGTAGCACTGCATGCGCAGCTGGAAAACACAGCTGAGAAAGGTAGGTTGATCAAGGGAATGGAGGGGGCTCCGACGCCCCCGCCCTGCGATCTGCGGCAGCGATAGTGCCGTGAATCGCTGAAGGGTAACAGAGGGGCCCCTGTAGCCCCAGGGGCCCTCAGCCAGGGTCCTACCGGGCCACCCTTTGGAGCCAGCCCTGGAGTGTTTGCAAATCAAATATACCCACATAATATTTTCCATGTTTCATCGTGAGATTTCTATTTTCTCTATAACATAGGGTTATATCCAAACAAGTCATACATAGAGTAGACCTTGAAGTATTCTATGATTTAGGTGGTCATCACCCCTAGCTTTCTGGAAACAATATCATCGGTAGCATACATAAAGAACACAACTGAATTGGAGAAGATACTTACCTTGGTAAGCCAGTTGCAATACAGAAGAGGTCCATAATATCTCTTGAATTACAGTATTTACTGAAGGCCACCTTCAAAAGGAAACAGAAGCAATGAAGGCAAATTAAAGAAAAACATCCTCCAATGGCAATTTTAATCTATAACCTGTAGATAGAACATTATCTTACATGACCTTTTTTAGTTATTTAAGTATATTTGATTTTTCAAAAGACTGAATATAATGTTTGCCATTCTTTACTTTTTAAAGCCCTTTAAGTTTTTTTTATTATATTTTATATTTGAGAACAAAAAATAAAAGAGGAATTTGAAAATCCAAGCCAAACAATAGAAATAACATTAACAGGAAAGCAAAGTTGATCAATATTCACTTGCTATATCTCAGCCCTACAAATCTAGGTAGCATATGCACACATTCAGAAACTGAACATGGTAAATTACTAGAGGTCACAGAGGCAATTTGTGCTATTTTTACACTGTGTTTTATCTCTGCAACAAATAAATCATACATACCAGTACAGAGTATGGCAAAGTCTTTATGAGATAGATTAGCAACACCAGAAACATCAGGGCACTATTCCAGCATCCCGTTCTCACAGTGGTCAACCAGATGCCTATGGGAAGCCAGCAAGCAGAACCTGAGTGAAACAGCCCCCCACCCCCTCCTGTGACTCCCAACTACTGGCATTCAGAGGCTTACTACCTCTGACAATGGAGAAAGTCATTTGGTACACCAATCGTTAAAGATTTGAAACAAAAAGGTTGGTGGTTGTATGTGTGTCCTTCAGTTGGCAACCTGCCAAGAAACAACAGCACCGATAAGGTTTCTATGAAAAAGGAAGTACCTGGAGCCTTGAAGGATTTCAAGTCATTGTGACATTATAATGCTCCCATACCAAACCGGTGCCTCAAAAGTCTGTGTGTGGGGACGGGGGAAGGGAAGTCACTGACAGGTTCAGGAGTGGACATTATAGCTACCGTCATTTATCTTTAATTATATAGGCCAACTGTAATCACTCTGACGAAGGCTAACTTGTGACTGGATGGAGGGAATAAAAGGCAGAGTCTTGTCAGCAGTGAGCAAGGGTGAGACTTTTGTCTTAGGACCAGTGGCAGATTGGGAAGGAAGGCAGATCTTTGTCCCCCACAGCTGCTGCCACCACCATTTCATTCACTGTTGCCCATTGATTTCACCAGTATGCCCCCCCTTGCTACTGCCATTTTACCCATCTCTCTTTTACTGGGTCTGTGATCATTATAATAAAATGTGTTGTGGTACCCACCTATCCATCAGCTTTTGCCGCTGGCTACCTTTCCTCCAACTAGGGAACTTTGGTTCTTCCAGTTTCTCACTTTTCCAGTCTTAAATTCAGTTCTCCACATTTCTGAAGCAATTTGTGATTCTTTATTTTTTTTAACCATCATGAAAATTCTTCAGCATTTTAGTGTGTGTTTCTCCTAAGAAACACATTTTTGTATGCGGTTTTGGTTAATGCACACATTTTTGTAAGCAAGTTCTCCTAATATGTATATTATTTTTGTATGTTTTTTTCATGAATTTATTTATTATTAATTTATTTCATTTATACCCCGCCTTTCTTTTCCTGAGAGAAACCCAAGGCAGCTTACATATTTTAAAGCACATTTTTCTCTAAAATATGCATTTTTGTAAACGTTATTTGGTTGGAGAACTACATTGTAAAATTCAGACAAGTACAAATTTACTTAATACCATCAAAGGATGACTGTGTTTCAATTCTCATAGTGTTTCAGAAAGTGTGTTTAGTGTTTAAATGCAAACTGATTCAAATGTCTCCTCCATCCCTCCTCCAGCTACTATTCCCTTTCCCCAGGCTGCCTGCAGTGTTACTGCCACCAGCCCACAAAAAAAAAGCTGTGTGTCTTCTGGATCTGATTTTGGAGCAGTCATTGGCTGGATTTGCCTCCAGGTACCGCGCAGCTGTGGCAAAAGAAAAACAATGCTGATGGACTACAACAGCAGCCACTGGAATCGGCCATGGATGTGCTTCAATCCAACTTGAAGTGTGGCCCAACTGGGTTGTAGCAGGAACCTCCATCACCATTGTTTGGTGTTGCTGCAATGCCTTCACCTAGGAGGGAGCAGAGCAAGGGGCAGCGCCCTGTCTACGCCTCCTCCCTTTCACATCATAGAGAAAGAGCACTCACAGAACTTGGTGCTACTGGCTTGTGGAGAACCCTTTAGGGACGGGGAGGAATTCATTCTGTTTGCATTTTAATGTGTCAGCCTACCTAATTCACTCTTCAGGGTCTCAGGCAGGGGCCTTTCCCAGCCCTGTCTAGAGATGTGAAAGCCTGGGGAAAAATCTGGGGAATATGGATTCCCCCCCTTTCCCCTCTGTTTATTCCCCCCCCCCATTTTTCCAAGGGGAAAAACAGGAGAAAATTTAAAAACAAACAGGAAAAACCTGTCTCTCCCCCTGTCTCATTTTCCATTTTTTTCCCTCTGGGCCTTCACATATCTAGCCCTACCTAGAGATGCCAGGGACTGAACCTGGGCCCTTTTGCATGGAAAGCAGGTGCACTACAGGACCTTTGCAATTACAAGACAAGCTTTAATTATTGAGCTCAACACTTTTAAACTATATTCCTCTTCTCTCCTCTTCTTTTCTCTACCTGGGGTCATTTATGTGGGTTTTTATTGCTATTATTATTGTGAGGCTTTTGAGGGGTATGGACACATATACACAATTAAACTGCTGTTGTGTATATGAGTGCCTGAGATAGGAGAGGATATTCAAAATTAATAAACTGGCAACTGATTTTGTGTGTCATGAAAGGACAGCAAACAGTTACTTCATTTATTTGTATTACATTTTTTACTCTCAGGGAAAAGGATTTTTTGCCTCAGGTATAACTGAGGCCAACCTTGGCACCTCCTATGCACCTATTTTTAGTACTTTGTCCTCTGTGTGTGTGTGTCCAGTACATTGCACACAATCAGTGCACAAGCAGCACACATTTTATTGATTGATTGATTGCATTTATATACTGCCTCATAGCCAAAGCTCTCTGGGCAGTTTACAACAATTGAAAACATTAAAAACAAGTATACAAATTTAAAACCATACCAAATTAAAACCCATAAAAACCGATAGGCAAGTTAAAAACTTGCTATTCAAATGCTGTTAAAAAATGCCTGGGAGAAGAGGAAAGTCTTGACCAGAGCTTGGAAGTAATTCATTGCAAGTAATGAATTACTTGTAATTCATTGCAAGTAATGAATTACTTGTAATTCATTACTTTTTTGAGGAACGAGTGGGTAATTCCTTTACATTTTTATTGTAATAGAACTAGGAGTACTTTTATTACTTTTGTGGAGTAATTGTAATGTTTCCAGCATTACTTTTGGGTGTTACTTGGGGGGGAAGTAGGGGAAGTCTTCTGTCCCTCTGATTTGTGGATGAAAATCATGTGCCCCAAATTGGGCTTCTGTGCAGCATCTCTCTTTCCTCATGCTCTGTGGGTGGGTAGGAGGCAATGAGGGAGGAGGTGGAGAGTGAGACAAGGGTGGAGTGGAGAAAACAATGGATGGTGGTGGAGAAGAATGGAGTGGAGGGAGAAAGGAGCTGGAGGGCAAGAACATGGATAAAGGAGGAGAAGAAGGCAGCAGCAGAATGGAGATAAAGAACTGTGGAGGTGAAAGATGACAACATGTGTGTGTGTGTGTGTGTTTGCACTTGGCACACAAAGTGACCCCTGCCCTCTCTGGCTACTGTGCTGCATTTGCAGTATTTTAACTTTTTTGCATCTCAGGTTGAAAATGTTTGCTTGGGCGAGTGTACCTTAGTTGGTAGCAGGGCAGGGTCCGGGAGGGGTTAAGTGAGAGAGATTATGCTCGCTGGCTGGTGTGTGTGTGTGTTGCACTTGGTTTGACGTGCAAAGAACTGAGTAGTGGCCTCTGCCTCCCTCCCCACCTCCCTTACCAGCGGAGAGACCACCACTGCTATCTTATGGATAAAAATAATTATTCTACTACCTCTGTATGTGTGTGTTTATTTTTAATGTTGTTTTAGGCTACTTAGATGTGCAGTAGCCAAGGCCAGCACCTTGTAGGCGTTTTTTAAAAAAAGTAACTGAAATGTAATTGTAGTAATTACTTTTGAGAAAAAGTTAAGTAACCAGTTACTTTCAGAGCAACTGTAAGTGTAACAGTAATTACTACTTTTTGGGCCATGTAATTGTAACTGTAATTTATTACCTTTTAAAAGTAATCTTCCAAGCTCTGGTCTTGACCTGGCACCAAAAAGATAAGTGTTGGTGCCAGGTGCACCTTGTTAAGGAGATCATTCCATGATTTGGGGGCCACCACTGAGAAGGTCCTCTCCCTTGTTGCCATCCTCCGAGCTTCCCTCGAAGTAGGCACCCAGAGGAGGAGCTTTGATGTTGAACGTAGTGTACAGGTGGGTTCATGTTGGGAGAGACGTTCCATATACAGTACAATATTACATACATTAGTGCAGTACTGTCTTTTTTAAAAAAATAGAAAAAGCAAATTTAAAGGTGGCTAGTGCGAGTGCACATGCGCATGCACGCAGACAAACACACACACACACACAAACCCTGCAACTACCTATCTGAAATATGTCAGAGTAAATCCCCTCTTGAGGGGATAATGTGTCTTCAAATTTCATGCACCTATATTTATTTATTTATTATTTTATTTATACCCCGCCCTTCCATCCAGCAGGAGCCCAGGACAGCAAACAGAACACTAAAAACACTTTAAAACATCATAAAAAGACCTTAAAATACATTAAAACAAAACAATGTTAAAAACATTTAAAAAAGCTTTAAAAACATATATTTTTAAAAAAGGTTAAAGTCATATTAAAAAACATATTAAAGGCAATTCTAACAGACGCAGACTGGGATCGGTCTCAACTTAAAAGGCTTGTTGGAAGAGGAAAGTCTTCAAAAGGCGCTGAAAAGATAGCAGAGATGGCGCCTGCCTAATATTTAAGGGGAGAGAATTCCACAGGGTAGGTGCCGCCACAATAAAGGTCCGTTTCCTATATTGTAGAGAACGAACCTCCTGATAAGATGGTATCTGCAGGAGGCCCTCACCTGCAGAGTGCAGTGATTGGCTGGGTATATAAGGGATAAGGCGGTCTTTCAGGTAACCTGGTCCCGAGCTGTATAGGGCTTTGTACACCAAAACAAGAACCTTGAACTTGGCCCAGTAGCAAATGGGCAGCCAGTGCAGTTCTTTCAGCAGCGGGGTGAAATGTTGGTGATATCTGGCCCCAGTGAGCAGTCTTGCCGCTGCATTTTGCACCAGCTGCAGCTTCTGGACCAACCTCAAGGGCAGCCCCACATAGAGCGCATTATCAGCCAAAGCTGGTAAAAGGCACTCCTAGCCACAGAGGTCACCTGGGCCTCTAGCAACAAAGATGGATCCAGAAGCACCCCCAGACTATGGACCTGCTCTTTCAGGGGGAGTACGACCCCATCCAAAGCAGGCAACTGACCAATTATCCGAACACAGGAACCACCAGCCCACAGTGCCTCTGTCTTGCTAGGATTCAGACTCAGTTTATTGGCCCTCATCCCGCCCACCACTGAGTCCAGGCAGTGGTCCAGGGCTTGCACGGCCTCTCCCAATTCAGATGTTACAGAGAAATAGAGCTGGGTATCGTCAGCATACTGCTGACACCTCACCCCAAATCTCCTGATGACTGCTCCCAAGGGCTTCATATAGATGTTAAACAGCATGGGGGACCAGATGGTACCCTGCGGTACCCCACAGCACAACTGCCAGGGGGCCAAAAGACAGTCAACCAATGCTATTCTCTGAGAGCGACCTTGGAGATAGGATCAGAACCACTGTAAAACAGTGCCTCCAATACCCATCTCACCGAGTTGGCCCAGAAGGATACCATGGTTAATGGTATGAAAAGCCGCTGAGAGATCAATTAAGAATAACAGGGTCGCACTCCCCCTGTCCTTCTCCCGATAAAGGTCATCCATCAGGGCAACCAAGGCCGATTCAGTCCCATAACCAGGCCTGAACCCAGACTGGGATGGGTCAAGATAATCTGTTTCATCCAAGAGTACTTGCAGTTGCTGTGCCACAACCCTCTCAATCACCTTCCCTAAAAAGGGGGTATTTGCAACCGGCTGGTAGTTGTCATAAACCAATGGGTCCAACGTGGGCTTTTTCAGGAGTGGTCGGATCACCGCCTCTTTCAAGGCGGCTGGAACCACTCCCTCCCACAATGATGCATTGACCACATTCTGGATCCACTCGGTCAAACCCTCTTGGCAAGCTTTAATAAGCCAAGAAGGGCAAGCGTCGAGAGGACACGTTGCTGGCCACATCATCGCAAGGACCTTGTCTACATCATCAGGCCGCATCAACTGAAACCGTTCCCAAGAAGTTGCAGCAGACTTTGCACTGGACACCTCATTGGGGACTACAGTAGATGTGGAGGGGGCATCTAGACTGCTACGGAGGTGCACAACTTTACCCTCAAAGTGCCTTGCAAACAATTCACAGTGGGCCTCCGAAGGGTCTAAAACTCCATTTCCTGGAGTTGATGTCAACAGATTCCTGACAATACGGAAAAGCTCCACTGGACAGCTACTTGAGGATGCGATGGAGGCAGAGAAGTGGGCCTTCTTCACCGCCCTCACCACCACACAGTAGGCACGGTTATGATGTTTTACTCATGCCCGATCAGCCTCACAGCACGTCTTTCGCCACTTGCATTCTAGCCGTCCAGCCTGTTTCATTGCCCATAGCTCACTGGTGTACCAAGGTGCAGACTGGGCTCCACAATGCTGGAGAGGGCGCTCGGGGGCAACTGTGTCAAGAGCCCGACGCCTCACTGTTCCACAGTGTGACAAGAGCTTCCACAGGGTCACCTGCTCTATCTACTGGGAACTCCCCCAGGGCATTCAGGAATCTAGTGGATTCCATTAGGCTCCGGGGGCAGACCATCTTAATCTGTCCACCACCCCCTCCAGGGAAGGATCGGAGCCATAAGTCTGAACTTCACCAGGAAGTGAACTGACCATGACAATGGGGTGACATCCACCACCCCCCATCTCCAGACCACCCCTTCCTCCATCTGGAGCAAAAACCAAGTCGAGGGTATGTGAAAAAGGGAGGCAATTGTAACCCCCCTCTGAATACCGCTTACCATGAAAACCTTATTCATAAGGTAGCCATAAGTCGGGATCGACTTGAAGGCAGTCCATTTCATTTTTTCATATATGAAAAAACAAAAAAGCAATAGCCATCTTGGTTCTCCAGCGCCAGTGAATCCGCCACCCCTTTTCCCGATGTAGCAGCTGATGGGACACAGGGCTGCAGGACCAAGCTGAAAGGGCTCAAGATGCAGCAGAAGTCCCCGTTCTCTTAGTTCTGCCCCCAACACACCCCTGGAACACCCCTTGGGGGGGGGCTTCCACTGGCTCCACTTGTGCTGGTCCCGGGGGGCAGCAGAGCTCCCCTGCTGTGCCCAGGGGGGACTTCTGCTGGCACAGCCTGGTGGCACTGACACCCTTCCTCCTCCACTGCAGCTCTGCCACATCCTGAAGCCCCTCGGCCTGGTAGATCTACCAGGTGGATTGTGCCTTTAGTCCAGTGCCACCTTACGATGAAAAATGGCACTACCTACACATTCCTTTTATGCCTATTTTAAAAAAAATCTAATGTAAAAATACCATTTTGGTCACTTGGGCTTCATTTTTGAATAATTTAATCAGGAGGGTTCATCTTTCTGAGACATAACTTTCTCAACAGAAGGTGAGTTTTAAAGAGCAACGACCCATTTTAGACAAAGGGGCTGTTCTGAAAATCACAGAAGTAGATTTTGATATTTCTATCTAGTTATACAGTCATAGAAATAAAACAGCATTTTAGTTTTCTTTAAATGCACCCAATTCAGATCTGCCTGCAATCTTAGCAGAAGAAAACATCACAGTAGATTGTGGTGTGGGGGATTGTCAGAGCAAATGATTAGGCAGTCCGAATGTTACCAATCTGTTAATGGCTGATGAATGCAATAATTAGGGATCTGATGTTATTGAGGCTGAATTTAGGATGAACTTCTGAAAGGTGCTGGGCCACTGAGCCTTTAAATCAATTATCATTGAACAAAATGAATGCAAGATAAATGGGATATGGTAATATAATTGGGAACAAATGAAAGTGAGACAGTTAACCTGGTTAATTAAGACCCAAACTGGGAGACATAATAAACTTAGCAGATGTCTCTCTTTTTCCAAGCAATCAGAGGGGAGAGCTAAGCAAAATCAAGGCACATAGTAAAGATATTACTTGGTTGACATACATAAGTTGTTGCTACATTGCAGTTTAATAAAAGTTTGTTTGTCTTCTCGAACCCTGGGGTTTTGCAAATGGACTAGGTAAGCAGCATGATTCATAAAGCATTTTGATAAGCATCTCAGGATATGAACTGCAGGATTATTTTTAAACACCTATAATAATCTGCTATAAAGGGACTATTCTATTTCAAAAAGGAAGCATCCACCTGGAAAACACTGGTGTGCCAGTTTCAGCACATATTTGACCCCAAAGAAAAATATAGTGTTGCAACTGCTTTTCAGAGGGAGCATCTACACTACAGACTTAATCTGCTTTAGTAACCATTTCCATTCTCCAGGAACTGTGAACCACAATTCTGTGAGGAGATCTAGGGATCTCTAAGGGAGAAATTATGGCACTTTTATTAAACTGCTGTTCCCAGGATCTGTGAAAGAAAGCCAAGCCAGTAAAAGTGGTGTATAAAATCAGCATAAGACCTGGCAGTCATACAGATTACATCAATTGGTTCCTTTACACTTGATTTCTGTATACTTGATGGCTGGCAGTTCATTGTGTGAACTGACTCCACTGAATACTACTGCATTTGAGGTGCTGTTCTGTCTGTGGTGACCCATTCACATGTTGCATTCATACCTGTGTGAACCAGGCTGAGATTTGCAGGGAAGATATGCTTGGAATGTGTTTACAGAACTTTGGGAAGCATAAAATGTCAAGGACAATCTGAGTTGAATAGATGATGTAATTTCCCTTCAGATGTTACACGCATGGGGTTGCATTCAACATAGTGCTAACGCAATTGATCCATCAGCACAAGGATTTCTTCTTGTGTGATGGAACAATCTCCCTCTCTCCTTCCCTTAACCCTCCAGAGAAGATTTGGGGGCAATGTGGGGCACATGTAGGGGGAGGACAGGTGGGAGAAATCCCGTTGTGCTAATACAAAGTCTAGTGCTAGCACAAACAACTCCTTGAATACTAAGGAGTATCAAATGGTGACTGGGGTCACACCATTGGCCCCGCCCACAGTGTCATGCAGCTGGGCTACCCTCCCCATGCCTGCACATTGAGTGTGGCTATGTGAAGTGGAGTCCCCATGCATGAGTAGTTGTTCATGTGCATAAGTGCTCCATACAGTCAGGACTCAATGGCACAGGTATCTTGGCCACACATCTGTGCTCAATGCAGTGGTGGTCCAGATGTGCAACACTGGGAGCAGGGCAACCGACATGATCCTGCTCCTTGTTTATTGCGTGGACCCCCTTTTTGCATTTAACTCATGAAGAGATGTAATAGGATGAAGGGAATCTCAGAAATCCACTCCACTGCTCCCTCATATTCCACATAGCTTCCCACTTAGAAACAGGAGACATGGGGCATCTTCACATTTTACACAGGCAAAGGAGAAAGAGGCATATGTTGTTGGGGTTTTTCCTTCTTTTTTTGCATTCTGGTTTAACATGTAAATGGGAGACTCTTGCATCTCACATTTGCATCTGGAGTCCATATATGTTCTTGAAGAAACAACCCTTTTGCATGTCCTTTCCCCACTGCATCTTTGCAATGTGCCAATTACTCATAAAATAAAATAGGTTTATTATAAAATACACTAATTGCTTCCTTAGGCTTGCAAATAGGCTAGAAATGGGGAGGTATCATGCTACACATCTCTATGGGGGATTTGAGAGCATTTTATCTGCTTGGAAAGGCAATAAACTCTTGACTGGTTAAGGTCACCCACATGCTGGGCCCAGGAAACATTGCCTTCAATGGAACTCGGCTAGATGTGCCTTAAGTTATGTCATTGCATAGCCTATGTAGTCCCTGATTGATTGAGATAACTCTGGACAGATCAGAAGGGAAAGAACTGCTCTGAACAAGCATCCTGAGGAAATAAGAGCTATGAACAGCACTGAAAAAAGTAAATGGGGAAAAGTTTTAACCCCCATGAACATACCACATTCGCCCAAAATGTTTACAAGCAGACATTTTTCTTAGCTCTAGTAACATAGGATTGCACTGCACAAAAAGTACAATAAACCATCACCCCACCACATGTTAATAAGGACAATATAATACACCTGACAAAAGTACCCTGAATAAAAAAGAGGAAAGGGAAAAACAAAATGGATCATCAATTTCAAATCATTATTTATTTATTTCAAAACTGGCCTCAGGCATTACTATTTTTGAACTACAATCTTGTCCTTTGTGTATCTCCCTTTTCCCTGTCTGGCTGCATTCAGTACTGAAAATAGCCTTTTGAACTAAGTAGCCATCATTAGCTTTGTTGTTATGCTTGTACACATCAATACCAAAAGCATCACATTGTAATTCAGACTTAATCACACTGAAATGATGTCTTTGAGGGCAATGCTGCTGACCTTTTAGGGACTAGTTAAATTTGTGGATCCTACCACAGACCCTTTGATCTCTCACTTTGGATAATCACTGCATGAATGCATGTCTGTATTTTAAATTTTACTCCTGGTATTTACATTCTCTTTTGAGTAGCTATATAGGGCAATTTAGCCCACTGTTCTTCAACCTTGGGTCCCCAGATGTTGTTGGACTACAACTCCCATCAACCCAGCCAGCTTAGCCAATGGCCAAGGATGATGGGAGTTGTAGTCCAAAAACATCTGGGGACCCAAGATTGAAGAATAGTGATAGCCACGTATTCCACTCCTTCCCCCAGTCTTGCCAACTTATTTGTAATTTACCTATTTTGCTCTGCTAATGGAAGAAGGCAGGCAATTGTTCTGCTTATTTGCTTATTTATGCTGACCTGCTTTAAAACAACTACTCATTCTGTAGGCTTCCCCAGCCAACACCCAACCCAAATTCTCCTATTGGTAGGGCAGAAGAAGATTCTCCTTCTTTCTCTTTGCCCCACACATTGGTAGGAGGCAGATGCCATTAGTCTGGTCAGGTCTCGAAGATGCATCACTGGAGATCCTCCAGAGACATCCTTCAAGAATCAGCCAATACACTCAGTTACGTTCTTATCTTCTAATCTCATCTTTCCTAAAAACTCAGTTCCTTAGATAATAACCCCAAATTTCCAATCCACTCATTTATTTCATTTTTTTAAAAAAAGAAGACTAGATTTGGGGCAAACAAGCAACCCCTTCTGATGGAAAAAGGTGACACATTAACTCCTACTCCTATTAGAAGGTCACATTCCCTTTGTAATGTAATATGTAATTTAATGACACAATTTTAATTGGTCAGTGAGTAACCCTCTAACTGGATCCTTGCATTCATACTGGTTTGACTCATTTGTAACTCTCACACATGCTTCAGTGCCTATGCTTATTGTAAGGCATTGAAGTGCTTTGACTTGGAGTGTGGAATGAAATCCTTTTATATGTATGGGGCGATGGTGTGAAGAGGATTTTGCCTCACTGTGGGGTCAAGTCAAATGATAGCTTAGAACTTATTTAATGAGCTCTTACCAGCAACCACATTCTTTGAAAGAGCAAGGTTCAAGTTTTTTTTAATTATATCTTTATGTACGGAGAAAAATAATCTCCTGCATTAACTCTAACTGAACCCTGACTAAATGAGAATCTGTCTCCTCTCCTTGATTTCCCAGATTCCAACCCTGCCCCCAAAGCATCATACAGATATAATTTCACCATGAATGAAATGGGCAACATCTGTACAGCAAGTCCTTGTATTAGAATTTCAGTATAGATAGATAGATAGATAGATAGATAGATAGATAGATAGATAGACAGACAGACAGACAGACAGACAGACAGACAGACAGACAGACAGACAGACAGGGATTATATATATAATATTGGGAGAGTGTGTGTGTGTGTGTGTGTGTGTGTGAAAGGTTTTTCAAACTGTATGACATTTTGTACATGACAGGAGGTATAGAATCAAGATTCTGGACTAAGTCTGCAACGAGTCTAGTGATAAGGTGCTGATAATCACAGAAAAAACACCATAGATACAAAGACTAAACATTAGCTGACATGTTGCTTTTTGGAAACCTTGTATATCTCAGTCAAAAGTAGCAAGACATTTATGTACATCACACCTCTATCCATTCTTCTAAATGGGAAGGGGGTCAAAATGTTTTGGTCCAGGTGCTTGGGGGCTGGAGAATGAATGAATGAATGAATGAATATTGCTATTGTTTATTGGATTTTTTACCTGCTCTTCACCATATGGGTGGGTTATAAAAATGCAATATTAAAATCAGTTAAAACACAATATAAAACACAATATAATTAGGGTGCATCCTAAAATATCTCAGGTGTCAAGGGCCAGAATAAATAAGTGCATCTTCAGCGTATGATCAAAGCTATACAATGAAGGTGTCATATGCACCTCTGTAAGGAGGAATTCCACAGCTTTGGGGTTTCCAGAGTGAATGCCTGTTCCTGACCCACTACCCCCTGAACTTACCCAACAATGACAACATTTTAGGCTCAGACTAGAGAAGACAACATGGAACTGGAGTTGTCTTGAGTTCCTCTTCTGACCACATTAATGAGGCCAGAAATGTTGAGCTTGACTATCTTATATGAGCTCAGAATGCAGGATGATCTGAGAGCAAATGTCAAGTTGATAGAAAATGACACTTTTGCCCTCACGTAGACCTGGCTATGGGTTGCAGTGGCCAGACAAAATCAAGTTGACGATCTCCAATATTTTTTTTTGGTACTTAGGGGACAATATCAGAGTGGCCCCATAGGAAATCTGATGGGATGCTTAAAATGTATTGATAATAGCAGCTAGGGCCAAATCAGGTGACCACTAGGCCAATAACTGGGCACTTCAGTTGCTATGTAGATCCAAATCTGCTTGAGGCAAATGGGCCATCTCAATTCTTTCCCCTGAGCAGCAACTGCAATTTTGTATCCTCTCAACCTGCTTTAGAAGATTTCAATGAGCACACAAAATAGTGGAAGGCATCATGCTTCTGAATACCAGTTGCTGGAAATGTAGGAGGGGAGAATGTTCTTTGCTCTCAGGTCCTGCTTGCGGGCTTCCCATGGGCATCTGGTTGGTCACTGTGGTGAACAGGATGCTGGACTAGATAGGCCAGTGGCCTGATCCAGCAGGCTCTTCTTATATTCTTATGTTCTGCTCCTGCCTCTGACAGAACTGGTCAGGTAATAATTCTGAGGTGGGGTGAAACCATCTCCAGTCCCCAGCAAAGACACAGATACCATCCTGGAAGATGTGGCATGGGAGGAACCATCCAGCTGCTGCAGCCCAGCTGAACAGGAAGGAAGCAGCACTTTCACTGTACAGTGGAGGCTGGTGGCTCTGATGTCAGTGGGGCAGTGAATCTGCTTCAGGCTTTAGTCCAAGCTGTCCAAGATGCTGAAAGTTCAGACTAAACCTGGAGTGGATTCAATGCTCCATTGACATTGGAGCCACCAGCCTCCAGCTGGATATAGACCCAAGGAGCCAGCAGGTCAGACCATACCAGTAGGCATCTGGAGTCCCCTGATTATTCACCTGACCAGCAGCCCAGGACCTCAGACTCCTCCTTGCCTGAAAAGCCACAGGGTCTCCAAGAAACCATAGGGCACTGAAAGAGTCTATGCTCCAGGCCAGAACACATCTTATTTAAGGACTTACTCCTTATGAAGGAGTGGTGGAGCTTGATTTTGACACCAAAGTCTGTGCCTATATATAAGGGCCCTGTTCACCTCTAGCACTTGCGGGAATGTGTTGTCTGCTTTGGAGCTGTCCATGGAACAACAAACCTTAGCTACTCTACTTAGTTGCCCTTCACCAGATTCCCTGTACAGCCATCTGCTTGCTGGTTTCTGCTGTCTGCTGCTTTCTGCCTGTCTTTACAGCACCAACCTACCCCCAGATAACTTCATTCTGCCTCTGCAGGCCTCAAACAGCCAAGACAAGTCACAGACAAATGATCAAGACAACCCATTACTCTTAGGGTCTTTCCAGACTGCTTCCCCCCTTCATCTTAGAAATATACATCACAAAATGCATTGTGGGGAATCCAGATGACAGATCCTATTTGTGGGAAATCTCCTTTCCCCTGCAGTCAAAACGGTCATGTTAAGTTGCTGGAAAAATGTAGTTTCCCTGCCATTACAGTTATTGCAATATTTAGTGTTTATACTTATTAATTAAAAGATTTCTCTCCTGTCTTTTGGCACAAAGAGGTTCACAAAAATCAGAAGAATAAAGGAAAACAATGTAACAATAAATAACAACAACAAGAAATCAGCAATCACTCATCACCATAAAACCATGGGGGTGGAGTAGCACAATGAGGCAAACATATATTTAATGATATGCTAACATATCAATGGAGAGCAGGCCAACTGGGCATCCCGGGGAAAGACGTTCAACAACCTGGGCAGCACAACTGACAAGGCCCTGTCCTGCATCCACACAAACTGAACCTTTGGTGGTGATGGACTAAGGAGGAGGGCCTCTGCAGATGACTGCAGTAGGTAGGCAGGATCATGTGGGGAAAGGTAGTCCTTTAAATGTCCTGGTACCACACCACTTATGGCTTTAAAGATCATTATCAGTATTTCTCAAGCTTGGAAACAGACTGGAAGCCAATGAAAATCAGAGTCACTTTCTGTAGATAGGACGCATCTAAAACTCTGTTGTTATTATTATTATTATTATTTATTTATTTATTTATTTATTTATTTATTTAATTTATATCCTGCCCTTCCTCCCAGCAGGAGCCCAGGGCGGCAAACAAGGCACTAAAAACACTTTAAAACATCATAAAAACAAATCTTAAAATACATTGACAAAACAGTTTTAAAAACATTTTAAAAACCTTTTTAAAAGGGTTAGGAACATTATTAAAAAACATATTAAGCAATTCTGACACAGACACAGACTGGGATAACTCTCAACTTAAAAGGCTTGTTGAAAAAGAAAAGTCTTCAAAAGGAGCCGAAAAGATAGCAGAGATGGTGCCTGCCTAATATTCAAAGGGAGGGAATTCCACAGGGTAGGTGCTGCCACACTAAAGGTCCGTTTCCTATATTGTGCAGAATGAACCTTCTGATAAGATGGTATCTGCAGGAGGCCCTCACCTGCAGAGCGCAGTGATCAACTGGGTATATAAGGGGTAAGACGGTCTTTCAGGTATCCTGGTCCTGAGCTGTATAGGGCTTTGTACGCCAAAACTAAAACCTTGAACTTGGCCCAGTAGCAAATGGGCAGCCAGTGCAATTCTTTCAGTAGCGGGGTGACATGTTGGCGATACCCTGATCCAGTGCTCTCACTGCTGCATTTTGCACCAGCTGCAGCTTCTGGACCAACCTCAAGGGCAGCCCCACATAGAGCACATTACAGTAATCCAGCCTGGAGATTACCAGTGCGTGGACAACAGTGGTCAGGCTACATGTTGTATTCTGCACCAGCTGAAGTCTCCAAACACATTTCAGAATATGGATCATCATGGTGGTGCTAGTATCATGTGCATCAAACTTCTGACATCATAACAACTTATTCTTACTAAATGCTTGAAAACTATGAATATTCACTACATCACTGCCAGGGTTGCCAACAGTCCCTCCTCCCCCTACCTTCACAATTTTAAAGGGCAAGGCATTCATTTTTTTTGCTTTTGTTATTTTTTTTCTATGATCCCCTGCTGCTCACAGGAATCTTTGCACACCTGATCTTCCACCCCCTTCCACCCCCCCAGTGGAAAGGCTTTCTCTTGAGAGCAAAGCTACCCCAAACTGGTTCCATCACATGGCAATAGAGGTATAACACCACTGATACTAGACAAGGCAGGATATGACAGACAAAACTGCATCTGGAAAGCCCCTTAGTGAGACACAGTTGTGGATTATATTAAGGCAGGACAGGAGAGAAGAAGTTTATCCTAAAATTTTAGCTATTATTTGTTTGTTTATTTATTGCATTTATATCCTGCCCTTCCTCTCTGAAGGAGCCCGGGGCAGCATACAAAAATACTAAAAGCACTCTAAAACATCTTAAAAACAAAAGACTTCAAAAGGTCTTAAAACAAAAAGTATTTTTTTTAAAAAAACAGCTTTAAGCACATTTTAAAAGCAATCCAACACAGACAGGGATATGGTCTCTACTTAAAAGGCTTGTTGAAAGAGGCTTGTTGCTTCAGTAGGCACCAAAAAGATAATAGAGATGGTGTCTGTCTAATATTTAAAAGGGAGGGAATTCCAAAGGGCAGATGTCACAACACTAAAGGTCTGTATCCTATGTTGTGTGGAATGGACCTGCTGATAACATGATATCTGTAGGAAGCCCTCACCTGCAGGGCGCAGTGATTGACTGCGTATATAAGGGATAAGATGACCTTTCAGGTAAAATTAGTCCTGAAGAGTAATTTAACATCCAGAGGAAAGAGATGAACGATCAATTTGCAGTTCCCTCTTTCTGTTTGGATTGATATTTTTAATTTTTTAAATGCTTTTACTGATTTTATTATAAATTTTGTAGGCTGTATACCACCTTGATATTCTTTTTATGAAAGTGCGGTTTATAAATAATTCAAAATGCTTTTGTTCAAGTTATTATTTATTATAAAGGCAGACCATGAGCTTGGGCAGAATATTTATTTATTAATTAAATTTGTTAGCCACTTTTCTTCACAAGAGTGAATCCAAAGTGATGTATAATAATAAAAAAATTAAAACCAGTATAAAAACTTGAAAACGGAAATGGACTGCCTTCAAGTCGATTCCGACTCATGGCGACCCTATGAATAGGGTTTTCATGGTAAGTGGTATTCAGAGGGGGTTTACCATTGCCTTCCTCTGAGGCTGAGAGGCAGTGACTGGCCCAAGGCAGTGAGCTTCATGGCTGTGTGGGGATTTGAACCTTGGTCTCCCAGGTTGTAGTCCAGCACCTTAACCACTATACCACATTGGCTCTCTATAAAAACATAAAACAAAATAAAAAGTTTAAAAACATGTAAGTATAACAGTGGTGGTATAAAAGATATCAAGAGTCCCCAAAGCCCTCCAAAATTAGGAGCCAAATGCCTGGGAATATCTGTAAATATTTGTAATTCTTCCCCATTTATGTTGCAGGTTCATCTCTTGTGTCAACATCTACACACTGCTGAGAGCACCTACAGTAAAACAATATTTGAAGTTATGACCGAAGTTTAATGCTGAGTGTGTATGAATATGTATACAACTCACCTTGAAAATATTAGTGGGCCTGAAAAACAGGCACCATTGGAAAGCATTCAATATAAATATACTTTTCTCTCCCCCAAACTACTTAAATCATCCTAATACCTGGATCTTTGAAAATCTGTAACGTTTGTATTTACATTGTGAACTGCTCACGCAAAAGCTGGCATTGAATCACCAAACTCCTCCTTAACCTTGCATTCGCATCTATAGTACAGCACACACATATTCTACAAGGTAAAAAGTAAGAATCCACACATGCCTTCCAAATCTTTGCTACCCTGAGGCCAGGTGCCTGCTCTCAGAGTTCGCTTGCCATTTACCATAATCATTTACAAAATAGGAAGATTGTGCAGGAACGAAATCATTCATATTGCAAGACTGCTTCACAAAAGACAGATTTGTAGCTGAATGAGGATGCAATTGCAGCTCACAACACAGAAAAGAAAAAAGCTGCACAGTGGATCCAGTTTAATGCAAATATGATCAGATAAAGACACTAGCTATGAAGAAACAATGAGAGAAAAGTACCTTCTGAATCCTTCCATCAATATCCAGGTATACACACTTGGGGCGATATGTCGATGAACTGGATCCCATCTTTTTGAAGACTTGCTACAGTCAGACTTTTCCTGTAGTTTTGTTAGATTAACTCTGCAGCAGGAATAAGGTCCAGCCAACCTAAGCAGACCCTCCACTGCCAGATGCATTAGTGTCTTTGCTCTTCTGAAGCTACCACAGTCCCTCCTCTTAGCATGCATGCATTTCCTTGTGCCTCTCTGCCACCTCCTCTTTTTTTCTTTCTTTCTTCATTCCTGTGACTCCAACAGCCAGGGACGGGGAGAGAGCCAAGCCCCAGATCCTGTCTCCAAGTGTCCTCTTGATTCCCATAGCAACTCTCTTTGGCTTCGGAGCTGGAAGCCTCCGGGCAATCAATGTGTAATGCTGTACTGGCAAAGTAGGCTTTGATTAGCTCTTTTCGACACAGAAGACAAAACATCACTTCGGACTGGGGAAATTACCTACATTTCTCCCACACTTAGCAGTCATTTTCATTGCAAAATTTCAACAGCCATCCTTTTAGCAACCTGGGTCTACACATTTTTCAATATATGACAAGCTCCCACCTGCATTAGTTGTTCAAATGGCTTTTTTAAAAAAAGGACACAGTGCAGCAGGTGCTAGCATTACCCTTCCTCAAATTAAAGCTGTTCCTTTCATTCATGCTTCTGTTTAAATAGTAACATCCTAAGATCCCCCCACCCCCCGCAAAACAAGGACGAAAACAAGAGTAAGAAAAGGTTGCAGTACTAAAACATGCGTCCACAGTTTTTAGGAAAGGGCTTTCAGAAACACAGTTTCTCTACACTTGCTGCACTTCTGTGTCCTAAAAGCATTCTGCTTACTGGGGGTAGGGAGGAATGAATGATGCATTGATATCCAAGTATATTATCCTTAACATCTAGGTTGGATGGAATACTGCATCTACCCTTCTATTTCACATTAATTTCAAGTGCCAGTTGCTGAATGTCACAAATTATCTCAATTACAGTGTGTGGGGGCTATAAGATGTTCAGCCATAGGACAAACAGCAGACTAGTTTTCCTGGCTTCTAAAAAAACAAAACAATGCACCCCAATCAGGCCAGCTTGAAACAAGGACTTGGGAAATCAGTGCATTAATTGACTTTCAGATCCCAAAGTCTAGCTGAAATGATAGATTCCAATATAACAGCAGTCTTCCTCAGCCTGGTATCCTCCAGGCTACAACTCGCCTAAGTCCTAGCCAGCACAGCCATGATGGCTGGGACTGATGGGCATTGTCCGAGAACACTAGTTTGGGGAAAGCACTTCTACAGTTTTAAATTACAGCAGCAGGGAGCAGTTAACACTGACCGTTCAGAGTAGTTGCTACGCTGAGGGCCTGATCCTGTGAGTCATAAGGCTTATTTTCAGAATCACTGCTTACAAACAGTAAACAACCCTATAACATTCTTTACCCTTGGATTTGTGAGCGTGGACTAAATCTAGGAAATGACAACATCTGGGGAAAGATTTCTTGAGTAATGAGGGCTCTTTTCACTTTCCTTTCACCTTAAAGAATTATGTAAGCCATCACATAGCTAATCCTTTAGGGAGGCAAAAATTTAATGGAGTCCATGATTCATAACAATTTGTACAGTGATACAGCTGTTGGTTTTTATTTATATTTATCTGATTCTTTTCCAAGGGCTCAGAGTAGCACCATATTTAAAACAGACGACTGTATAGAAGACACAAATATAAAATTGTAGTATGTGGTTGCTCTTCTTGATGATCTTTACTGAGAAAGGGACAGGGGAAGTGCTACCATGTTGACTCTCCTCACCCTCTCAGTGAACCACAGTATCCTCCTGGAATGACTCTGTGGGTTGGGGGCACTGTGGTGCAGTGATTGCACTCCAACTTACAGGGTTGCTGCCAGACAGTAGCATTGAGAGACTCTGGCTTGATGTCACGGCAATTCTGCTGTGGGGTTCCACAGGGTTCCACTCTGGTCTCCCATGTTATTTGATGCTTCTGGGAGGAGTATGCTGATGACACCCAGCTGTATCTCCATTCCATCTGAATCAGGAGAGGTGGCAGATATACTGGACCAATGCTTGGAAATGGTGATGGACTGGATAAGGGCCAACAAACGTATGATTTCATCCCAATAAGATGGAGGCAGGGCCGGCAAAATACCGATTGGACTCAATCAGGCCCTGCGCTTAGGGCCCCCGTGCTCGTGGGGGAATTGCGCCTTTTTTAACCCTCAAGCGGCAGCACTTGTTTCCTTTTCCGCTGCTTCGCGGAAATGGCACCTGCCATAAGGTTCCCAATCGGGCCCGGTGTTTGCCCTCAAGTGGCAGCGCTTAAGAACATAAGAACATAAGAACATAAGAAGAGCCTGCTGGATCAGGCCAGTGGCCCATCTAGTCCAGCATCCTGTTCTCACAGTGGCCAACCAGGTGCCTGGGGGAAGCCCGCAAGCAGGACCCGAGTGCAAGAACACTCTCCCCTCCTGAGGCTTCCGGCAACTAGTTTTCAGAAGCATGCTGCCTCTGACTAGGGTGGCAGAGCACAGCCATCATGGCTAGTAGCCATTGATAGCCCTGTCCTCCATGAATTTGTCTAATCTTCTTTTAAAGCCATCCAAGCTGGTGGCCATTACTGCATCTTGTGGGAGCAAATTCCATAGTTTAACTATGCGCTGAGTAAAGAAGTACTTCCTTTTGTCTGTCCTGAATCTTCTAACATTCAGCTTCTTTGAATGTCCACGAGTTCTAGTATTATGAGAGAGGGAGAAGAACTTTTCTCTATCCACTTTCTCAATGCCATGCATAATTTTATACACTTCTATCATGTCTCCTCTGACCCGCCTTTTCTCTAAACTAAAAAGCCCCAAATGCTGCAACCTTTCCTCGTAAGGGAGTCGCTCCATCCCCTTGATCATTCTGGTTGCCCTCTTCTGAACCTTTTCCAACTCTATAATATCCTTTTTGAGATGAGGCGACCAGAACTGTACACAGTATTCCAAATGCGGCCGCACCATAGATTTATACAACGGCATTATGATATAGGCTGTTTTATTTTCAATACCTTTCCTAATTATCGCTAGCATGGAATTTGCCTTTTTCACAGCTGCCGCACACTGGGTCAACATTTTCAGCCATAAGGTTCCCAATCGGGCCCCGCATTTGCAAACGCCGGCCCTGGATGGTGGTATGGTGGATAAGCAGTTCTTCAGTCTTCAGTCTAGGAATTGAGAAGACAGCTGATGATGCTGGAGGCGCTCCTTTAGATAGACTGGGCCGAAACCATATAGGGATTTAAAGGTCAAAACCAACACCTTGAATTGGGCCTGGTAAGCAACTGGTAACCAGTGCAACTCTTTTAGCACTGGAGTGATATGATCTTGCCGGCGGCTGCCTTTAATCAGGTGCACCGCCGTGTTCTGTACCAGTTGCAGCTTCCAGACCGTTTTCAAGGGTAGCCCCACGTAGAGCACATTACAGTTGTCTAGGTGAGAGGAGACCAGGGCATGTACCACCGATGGGAGCAGATAATTGGGAAGGTAGGGGCGCAGCCTCCGTATCAAATGGAGTTGATACGGCGCTGCCTGGCTCACAGCCGAAACCTGAGCTTCCATGGACAGTTGGGAGTCAAGAATGACCCCCAGGCTACCGACCTGGTCTTTCAGGGGTAATTGTACCACATTGAGCACCAGGTCCAAATCCCCTAACCTTCCCTTGTCTCCCACGAACAGTACCTCAGTTTTGTCAGGGTTCAGCTTCAGCTTATTCCTTCCCATCCAGCCACTCACTGATTCTAGGCACTTGGACAGGGTTTCTACAGCCAACCTTGGTGAAGATTTAAATGAGAGATAGAGCTGCATGTCATCTGCATATTGGTGACACTGCAGCCCAAATCTCCTGATGATAGTCCCCAGCGGCTTTATATAGATGTTAAATAGCATCGGGGAAAGGATGGAGCCCTGTGGCACCCCACAAGTGAGAGGCCAAGGGTCCGAAACCTCATCCCCCAATGCTACTCTTTGGTGCCTATCAGAGAGGAAGGAATGCCTAACCCCTCTAGGCAATCCAGAAGGATACTGTGGTCAATGGTATCAAAAGCCGCTGAGAGGTCCAGGAGGATGAGGAAGGTGCACTCACCCCTATCCAACGCTCTCCTCATATCATCCACCAAGACGACCAAGGCTGTTTCAGTCCCATGTCCAGGCCTGAAGCCCGACTGAAATGGATCCAGATAATCCGCTTCCTCCAATTGCACTTGCAACTGCTTCGCCACCACCCGCTCAACCGCCTTGCCCAGGAATGGTAAGTTTGAGATTGGGCGAAAGTTGTTCAAATCTTGGGGATCCAAGGAGGGCTTCTTTAAAATTGGTTTTATTACTGCCTCCTTGAGGGCTGATGGCATTACGCCCTCTTCCAAGGACGTGTTTACCACCGCCTTGATCCCCTTGCCCAGACTGTCCTTGCAGCTCATAATGAGCCACGACTGGCAAGGGTCAAGCAGGTGGTTGGCCTTAAGGTTGAAAGCACCTTGTCCACTTCATCAGAAGGAAGAAGCTGGAACCGATCCCACACCACCGGAGAACCACTGGCCGACTCTGGCTCGCTCCCTGTATCCATAGCATGTGGAATTACACTCTTTAGACGATCGATTGTATCTGCAAAGTGCTTTGCAAACTCATCACAGGAGATCTTAGAATGTTCCATAGGTTCCGAAGCAACTGGACCGACCAGGCTTCGGACCACTTGGAACAGTCTCCTGGGACAGCACTCTGCGGACGCAATAGAGGCAGCATAAAAATCCTTTTTTGCTGCCCTTATCGCCACATGGTAGGCTGCTGTAGCCATTCTAACCCGTGTCTGATCGTCGTCAGAGCGAGATTTCCACCACCAGTGCTCTAGCCATCTCACCTCCTGCCTCAGAGTTCGCAACCGTGGAGTATACCACGGTGCTGTCTGAGCTCTATTCAGGGGGAGAGGGCGTTTCGGAGCCACCCGGTCTAATGCGCCGGTGATCGCCTTATTCCACTCCTCCACCAGGGTCTTGACTGAGTGCGCGTCTGCAGGCTCCATAAAGTCCCCAAGCGCATTCAGGAATCCATCAGGATCCATCAAGCGCCTGGGGCGCACCATCCTAATGGGTCCTTTACCCCCGCGGAGGGTGTGTGGCATCAAAAGGTCTACTGTCACTAAGTAGTGATCTGACCATGACAAGGGGGTAAGAGATATAGCCCCCATTTTCAGATCACTCCCCTCTTCTCCAGAGACAAATACAAGGTCAAGTGCATGACCAGCTACATGGGTGGGCCTCGTGGGAATAAGGTGCAGCTTCCAGGAAGCCATGGTTTCCATGAAATCCCGAGGTGCCCCTGTGAGGATGGCCTCAGCATGTATGTTGAAATCCCCCAGCACCAGCAAGTTTGGGGATTGCACCCACACAGCTGAGATCACCTCCAGCACATCAGCCAGGGAGTCCGTCGTGCAGAGGGGTGGGCAGTACACGAGCAGAAGTCCTAAGCTGCCCTTTGGGCCCAACCTCCAGTACATGCAATCAACAACCTTGGTCTCATGGTGAGGAGGTCTGGTGAGAACCAGGGACCCCCGATAGATGACCGCCACTCCTCCTCCCCGACTTCCAACCCTCGGCTGCTGCGCATATAGGAACCCAGCTGGACACATGGCCTCGAGGATGGGAGCTGCGGCCTCATCCAGCCAGGTTTCTGTAATGCATGCCAGGTCCGCGCCCTCATCCAATATCACGTCATGGATGAGAGATTTTTTTGGGCACCTGGCATTGGACAGCAGCAACCAAAGTTTAGAACATGGAGTCCCGCATCCCCCAGCTATCTTTCGGTTTTGGGCAGGCCCGGAGCAAGGGACAGATATTACGTATCTCTCCCTAGTTCCTCTTACCTGACGTAAGTTATTACTGGGGAACAAAATGAGACAGAATAGCATGAAAGAAGTCTCACATCTTTTATTTATTTGATTTATACAAATAAAATATTCAGGGTTTGCTATCATCATAGGTTCCTTTGGGACCATCATGATTGGGAGTAACACAAAGCTTCACAATCCTCAACTTGGGGAAATAAAAAAGAAATTCACTGATGAAGCAATTAAACTGTGTATATACCAAAACTGAATCATAAAGATCAATGAAGGGCCCCAGAGATGCTACTCAACAACAGGTTCAGGCCCATCATAAGTACTTCATTGGAAGATATTGCATGCTGTACCTCTACCATTTCTGAAAATAAATACATTTATGAATAAAGTGTTCAATTTATACAAATAGAAACGGGTATTTTCTTAGCAACTTTATGGATCAAGCATTTTGGATCATTTGGGGACAACCCCCTAGGAATAAAATGCAAGAACAAGAGAACTTTAAAAAGTGATGTAGTTGTTTACATGCTGTATCAATACACTTCACTTTCAAAGTGTGTAGATGCAGATGCAGGGATGCTGGAAGAGAAGAGGCAAAGTTCCCAAATATCCAGTTCTATCTGCACATGACACAAAAAATAAAAAACCTAGAGATGCCCATGAAGCTTGCTGACCTTGGGCTCAGATACAAAGAAGAGGCAAACATTAGAAGCCATAAAATTCTTCTCTGGCTCAGATTAAATCCCAGCCAGAGAAGAATTCCTTGTTTATCCCCCCTCTACACCTGCTTCACACCCCCTAACCAGTCCCTCCAAAAACTGAGGAGCTACATGGCCTTTTATCCTGGTGTAAAGAGAAGCAAGGGAGGGAGAAAAACAATTTTCCTCCTCCTCTCTTTTTTATCATGGTTGGAACACTGATGTTGTTGCTTTCACTGACACACTATCTGGCAGAGGTGATGTGAACAGGGAGGGTTTTTTACAATCAAAGGCTAGCAAAGAGGGCATTTTGGGGATCCGGCTTGAGGGAAGGGAAAGGGATGGGTGACTTCTGGAATCAGAGTTTACTTTTTAGCAAATAGCTCAGCCTCCTTCTGAGCCAATCCAATTCAGACTGGAGGAGCTCACGTATCTCTACTTCATTATTCAACCAACTTCATTATTTTCCTCCATAAACATAAGTTTGGATTTGCAGTGCTGGCTGGCTCTCCCCTTGTTATTTTGTACTTGAGCATTTGGCCCTCTCCTGTGTTCTTTTCTTTTATTTCTTTTTCAATGAAAAGCCACATGTCAGCTGTGACATTAAAGTGCTGTTCCATACTTCTTTGCTAAACTACGATTTGTTAATTTTTGCTCCTTAAAGCTCAATGTCTCAGGAATGTTTCAAGTGAAGTCAATTGGAGTTTTGGCAGAGAATATGAAGTGGAAAGCTCACTGTAATTTCAAGACTATACCGGAGCTACAGGGTTCAGGTATAAGCCAAACACCAAAAAGAAATGAAATGTAAAAATACATGCCTATTTCAGAAAGACGAAGGACTTAGCATCCTTTGAGGACATGATTCCAGGAAGCTCAGGTCTGACTCACCCTCTGGCTAAAGTATACACTAAATTATAAAATATAAATCAAACCCATTTTCTCCCTGCCCAAATGGTGTGTTTGTCTCTCATTGAACTTCCTATGTTTCATGAAAAAGAAAGGCAGGATATAAATGTAATAAATAAATAAATGTCCCTTCCAGTTCTCCTTTCCTTGTTTCCTTTTCCCATTATATGTCTCTTTCCTGACTTTCTTTTGCCAGTCTCTGCTCAGGGCCTGGTCTGACTGCTTTAGCACCTTCTGCTACTTTGGCTATTCCTTATTTAAACTCAAGCCTTGTTTGCCTTTATTTTTTTTGTTCCTCTTGCTTAAATGAAACTCTTTCAAACTATTGTCAAAACAGTTTTTGTCTGAGACAATATCCAGGTTACAGCACACTTTTTGCTCACTCTTTCCACTGAAAAAAAGAGAATTCTGTTTAGCTGCAGAAGTTAAAGCCATGTTATTTTAGGGCTCAGCAATGGTCAGGGTTAAGATGATGATTTTGATTTCCAGTCTTTACAAAATGTAAAGCAATTTGAGAGGGCAAAACTACTTCTTATCAGACCTAATTTCTTTCTGTAGATAATTTCTTACATAATCCCTGTCTGATCAATAACACCATCTGGTGGCAGCAATAACTGTTGCAGGCTGACTTCTGCCCTCCATCTTTGCTGGTTGTGCTATTATTTTGTTTTAGCTACAGCAACCACCCGCTTTCATTGCACACCTTCAGTTGCTCATCATTCCTTCAACTGCTTCCTGTGGTGTCTGGTTGCTTTTAGATTAGTACCATTCTCTGGAATTGCCATCCTTTTGGTCACTCACTTTTTATGGAGAACCCAGATAGTGTTGTTGCACTGTAATGTTTTTGAGCTGATTCACGCAACACAGTAAGCCAAACTGTAGTTTAGTGAGACCACATGAAAGTGCAATCTGCTGGAGAAGAGCTTGCAGCTGATTTGCTCTCCTTTGGTTATTTTTAATGCCATGCCATCCTAAAACAAGATTTGGCTTATTATACCATCCAGATTAGGGTTGTCAGGTTCTTGGCCTGAGACTGATTCTGTATCTTTAGGAGAAGAGAAAGTCAGCCAAGTGCAGGTGTTCTTGCAACCCTGTAATGAGAAAAAAGTGGAATTGTTTCTCCCCCCTGAACAACTTTTAAAGATACAGAAGACCTCTTGGTTGCCAGGCCCAGCCTCCAAGAGGTCTTCTGTATCTCTAAAAGTTGTGCAGGCAGGCAGAAGGAAGAATTTCACCTTGTGGTTTTTCTCATTACAGGGTTGCAAGAACACCTGCACTTGGCTGACTTTCTCTTCTCCTAAAGATACAGGATCAGTCTCAGGCCAAGAACCTGGCAACCCTAATCCAGATGTATTCAAGTAACTTTTGCTCAGAGTAGACCCATTGAAATTAATAGACCTAAGTTAGTTGAGGTCATTAATTTCAATGGGTGCACTCTGAGTAAAAGTTATTTGAATACAACCCTGGGGCTATGGTTAAGGTTTCTCCTGACTGACCATGAACTATGGCCAAGAAGTGGCAGCCACCACAATTTCTTTTTTAAGGTGGAGAATGTTTGGAGAAAATTCTGTAAAATAGCATTCTTTTTCTAGAGAGGAGAAGAAAAGCCTCAGAAATTTTCTCAGGAAAAAAATATTTTCTGAGAAATTTTGGGCTCACCTCCAACAGAAACAATCCCTGAGACTGATCCTGTATCTTTAGGAGAGGAGAAAGTCAGCCAAGTGCAAGTGTTCTTGCAACCCTGTAATAGGAAAAACCACAAGGTGGAATTCTCTCTTCTCCCTCCACAACTTTTAAAGATATAGAAGACCTCTTGGTTGCCAGGTCCATCCATTTTGCGCAGTTGGTATTGGCATGTAACAAGGTGGTGGTGTTTCAGTGGCGTTTCCTCATTTGTGGAATTCCCTCCCTGTGAGGTCTATCTGTCTCCCCCATTATCAATTTCCAGGAGGAATTTAAAAACACTCGTAGAAAGCAACCATTCCTGGCAACCCCAAAATCACTGAGTTTAACTTTTAGAATTTTTTGTTTTATCATTGATGTGTTTGCTGCACTGGGCTCCTTCTGAAGGAAGGGCAGGATATACACTGAATTATTAATAATAATCATGCTGCATTGCAACCCCCAATAGTCATTCTAGCAGCAACCGTTCCATCAGGCTATTGCAGAGAGAAAGACTGCTTTCTCCAGCAGCTCAGCAACTGACTTTTGGCTCCTCCTCTTCTTGAAATCTCTCAATTCTAGCTGGTCATTACATGAACCCTTAGTTATAATCAGTACCTGAGTTTGCTGTTTTCCTCCTCTGTTCAAATCCTTTTTCCTTTTGTCTTGTGTTTTTATAAGGCTTGCTTATTACTAATCTTTGTAAACTACTCTGGGAGCCCTTTTTTTTGGCTGAAGAGCCAAAGAATATTTTAAGTAAATAAACCAATTTTTGGATATGAATACATAGTGACCTTTTTGCAACATAGATCAGACATATTTGAAGTGAAAGAAAGACATCCTAACTAGCTCTAGGAACACGGTTAGGATTTTGGCATGCTAATCTTATGTTTCTGGAAAATCCCAACTATAAAGATTGTCTGGACTTATTTTATGAAAGCAGTGGAAGAATTAACAGACAATTGGAACTTCCTACAGGCTGCTGGCAGGCAAAAGCCTATGCTGAACCCTGTGAAGAGGCTGCTGGGTCACTCAGAGATGACAGCCAAGAAATGGAGAAAGTCAAGTTCCTCCATTAACCAAAGGTTGATTGACCCTGCTGGCAGAAAACCTGGAACTGATGGCGACAATTTGTACTTTAAAAAAGGAGACTGGTTTTCTTGTTGAGTATGTTCTTCTGTGCTCCAGGAAAATGAGGTAATTTCATATCAAAATGCAAGGTAACATTTCAGAATAACAGTTATTTCTTTCCATGTGGTTGTCAAGGATGATGATGATAAGATTCTATTTGAAAAAAATCCTGGAAAGCTAGAGGGGAAAAAACACCCACTTCCATAAAAAAAAACAGACCAACAGGTCCAATATTGATACTTCATTGACACAGTATTAACCTAGGGAAAATACTAGATTGGAAAACTACTGTGCAGTTAGCAACTCCTTTCCCATAGCTAGGAAAATAAAGAATCAGAGGCTTTTTAAAAACAATTTGAAGCTCTGGGTGGTTGAGTCACTTCTATGGGTCTCATCCCTGCCCATGACTATTAGAAGGAGAATAAATCATGCTTGCATTGCATAATTTATACAGTTCACTGAAATGAGTTCTTCTTGGTACAGAAGTCTGGATTACTTTAGGGCAGAGCAACATGTTATGTATACTGCAACTTACCCAGTGTCCTCCTGACATCACTAAGCCAAACATTACCCCACCCTCTTCACTGTAAGCCAGTAATGTGGAGCTGGGGTAGGGACGCACACAGCAAAATGTCAGGAGGACACAAGGCATGTTGCACTTATGAAGGGCGGTTTCCACTTCTGTCAAAGTACACACAGCCTAGCTGTAGATGAGATGCTCACAGATTTCTTCAGGACTACACATATGGAAGTGAACCAAAAGTTTATTTATTTATTTATTATTTTATTTATATCCTGCCCTTCCTCCCAGCAGGAGCCCAGGGCGGCACACAAAAGCACTAAAAACACTTTAAAACATCATAAAAACAGACTTTAAAATACATTAAAACAAAACAACTTTAAAAACATTTTAAAAAGCTTTGAAGACATCTTAAAAAAAGGTTAAAAACATATTAAAGAGCAATTCCAACACAGAAGCAGACTGGGATAGAGTCTCAACTTAAAAGGCTTGTTGAAAGAGGTCTTCAATAGGCGTCAAAAAGATAACAGAGATGGCACCTGTCTAATATTTAAGAGCAGGGAGTTCCACAGGGTAGGTGCCACCACACTAAAGGTCCGTTTCCTATATTGTGCAGAACAGATCTGATAAGATGCTATGTGTAGGAGGCCCTCACCTGCAGAGTGCAGTGATCAACTGGGTATATAAGGGATAAGATAGTCTTTAAGGTATCCTGGTCTCAAGCTGTATAGGGCTTTGTACACCAAAACTAGAACCCTGAACTTGGCCCAGTAGCAAATGGGCAGCCAGTGCAATTCTTTCAGCAGCACGGTAACATGTTGGCAGTACCCTGCCCCAGTGGGCAGTCTTGCTGCCACATTTTGCGCCAGCTGAAGCTTCTGGACCAACCTCAAGGGAAGCCCCACATAGAGCACATTACAGTAATCCAGCCTGGAGATTACCAGTTCATGGACAACAGTAGTCAGGCTCTCCCAGTCCAGGAACGGCCGCAGCTGTCTTACCAGCTGAAGCTGGTAAAAGGCGCTCCTAGCCGCTGAGGTCACCTGGGCCTCTAGTGACAAAGATGGAACTAGGAGCACCCCCAGACTACAGACCTCCTCTTTCAGAGGGAGTATGACCCCATCCAAAGCAGGCAACTGACCAATTATCCGAACACAGGAACCACCAACCCACAGCACCTCTGTCTTGCTAGGATTCAGACTCAGTTATTGGCCCTCATCTAGCCCACCACCGAGTCCAGGCAGTGGTCCAGGGCTTGCACGGCCTCTCCTGATTCAGATGTTACAGAGAAATAGAGCTGGGTATCATCAGCGTATTGCTGACACCTCGCCCCAAATCTTCTGATGACTGCTCCCAAAGGCTTCATATAGATGTTAAACAGCATGGGGGGCAAGATGGTACCCTGGGGCACCCCACAGCACAAATGCCAGGGGGCTGACAGACAATCACCCAATGATATTTTCTGAAAATAACCCTGGAGATAGGATCAGAACCATTCTAAAACAGTGCCTCCAATACCCATCTCACCAACTTGGCCCAGAAGGATACCATGGTCAATAGTATCAAAAGCCGCTGAGACATCAAGTAAGAGTAACAGGATCGCACTCCCCCTGTCCTCCCAATCAAGATCATCCATCAGGATGACCAAGAACCCAGACTGGAATGGGTCAAGATAATCTGTTTCATTCAAGAGTACTTGCAATTGCTGCGCCACAACCCTCTCAATCACCTTCCCTAAAAAGTGAGTATCTGTGACCAGCCATGAAGTCCCAAGCCAGAACACTAGAGGCAGCCTCAGCATAGACATTGAAATCACCCAGCGCTGTCGTTCTGGGCTCCTCCAATACCACAGCCAAGATGGCCTCCACCAGCTCAGTCAGAGAAGCTGCCGGGCAGTAGGGTAGACGGTACACCAACAGGAACCCTAGTTTCCTGTCTGCTTGGCTGGACACCAGGTGCAGGCCCTCACAGCCAGCTCTAAGACAGAGTGGTTTCCTGGTGACAGAGATGGAAGTTCTGTAGACCACAGCAACTCCTCCCCTTTGTCCCTGCAGCCTGTGTTGGTATTGCACCGAGTATCCAGGTGGGCAAAGCTGGGTCAGATCAACTCCTCCCAGCTCACCCATCCACAGCAGGGTCGGGAGCAGACGCTGCCATGGATCGTAGAACAGGAGCACTACCCTCCTACCTTAAGGAGAGACCCTTCAGGGGCCCCTCTGGGCTGCAGGGGCCCTCAGCCAGGGCCTGACCTGGCTGCCCTCTGGCACCGGCCCTGTTTAAAGGTGACCTTTTAAGGCCAAGAAATATTTTGACTGAAAGCCCCACATGTGGAAGGGATCAGAGTGGAACCAATCCCAATGGAGTTGGCATTCCAAGAGCACTTTAAAGCTCCAGAATGTTCCTTTGCAGCTGTGTCTTTATATGCCCCACATTTATATGAGGTTAGGTGTGGGGCAAGTGGGTGTGGCTTGGGGCAAGTAGCTTTGTGGGCTAAATTAGAGCCCTCGCTAGGCCTAATTTGGTCCAAGGGCCCAAGATTCCACACACCTGTGCTTACTCAAGACACACACATGGCTATTCCAGGATAAGGGAAATGAGAATATAAAATATTCATAGCTTATAGTTATATGCTCATGTACGCTTCTGCTTTGTGATATGGTATACACTGTATTAAATAAGAAATCAATTCTTGGAAGAATGTAAGTTAAGGAACTTTAATAAAAAGCAAAGGTAGCATGGGTCCATAAGAAAAAATTCTGTGAATTTTGGAGTTTGAACTTTAATAAATATACAGTTAACAGTATACATACTGAAAAACACTAAAACTATTGCACATCATGTAACACCAGTCTCTCTTTTTCATTTTTTAAAAAAGTTTTGTGATACATCTTTGCAAACCAGAAGCAGGCTTTGTATTGTATGGAATTTTAGAGGATGACCGGGGGGAAAAATAGTACTATAATAAATGGTTAACGCTTTTGTAGGATTATATATTTGTTTCTCACTTCCTTTAGTAAGATATCCAGGTTATGTTTTTAAATATGCGATTTGTATATAAATTAAGACTCTTACCATTTAGAGCGTATTCTGAATTTTCTAATTATCATAAATGAAAATACCCAAGAGCATATTTAAGTCAACTATTGAGTGACTAAGACCTCGAGCAACAATATTTTCAAAATGAAAGGGAAACCCTGATTTGTTACAATTAAGTGGTTGATCCAAATTAATCTTTACTCTCCCAACAACTGTTGCCTACCAGTTTTGACTGGTAATTTTAGTGCTGATCAACGTTGATGCACTGCTTGTGCTTCATATTATAATACCTCTCAAAATAATAAAAATAGGCTTACAAGAAAAGGCACCCCATAACTGGATCGACTATTGATCTTCTTTTCAATCAGCATCACCTGGTTAGTATCTGAAGTACATGTGGCTGGCAGATGTTATTGCCTTATATTACATAAATAATAATGGGTAAGAGGACTGTTCTCCGGTTGCTTACTCACTGAAATAATTGAAATTAGCTTCAAAAGTAGGGGACTGGACAACTGAAGAATAGCTATCATATGTATCTGGCACTTCAGATTTCAGCCTGTTACAGACAGGATAACATCTTTTTGAGACCATATAAAATGAAAAGTTAGTAGCTAATGCTGGATAATAGGGCAACCTGCTCTCTTATAATAGTATAAATATCAGATATCCAACAACAGTCATTCTTAGCAAGATCAGACATAACATAAAGGACACTTTGTTCAGTATTTTGCTAATCCTTCTTCACATATTACAAACAATCATCCAAAGTTAATTAGTTTTCTTAGCTCCTTCCCTTTAGTTCTGTTTGCATTCTATTAAAAAATAAAACCAGTCGCATAACAACATTTACTTAAGACAAAATTAGTATCAAGGCACATTTTCTTTGGCTCAGTTCTTCTATAAAATAGTTAACAGCTCCTTTCTTTGAGGGCGCTCACCTTCCTGAGATACAGATATATGTGCAAAATAAAGGGGGAGGGGAGATGAATCTCTAAACCTTCTTGCCATAATTGTGCAAATCAATGCAGAAAACACAATTCAAATGGTGAAATATATTCCCACAAAGACCAGGATCCAGAGACACATGTGCAACAGGGATTCCCCATCCCACTTCATTTTTAAGCACAGCAGTCTCCTTTGTGGGAGTATGTGTGTGGGTAAATAGCCTCTCTGGATCACAGTCAAAGTCTTTAAAAATAATCATTTTAAAAATTCTATAAATAATTTGCTCCTTGCCCAAAATTCAGTGTTCTTTAAACCTACAAGAGAATGCATCAGCATTAGCAAGCAAGAAACAAAGAGTTGATACTTATCAAGATATAGTAATCAAATTCAGAAGTAGAAATCCTGTACCTTAATTTGCTTTTTAGTTTTAAAGAGTGACATCCCACAACAGCTCAGGGCAGGGAATAATTATTTTAATTAAATATAATTAGCTTTTAAAATTTATAGTTAAAATAGAGATAAATAAATAGAATCAATGACAGATAAGATAGCTAAGATATTTTTGGTATACAACAGCTTCTGGAAAATGTACTGTTATCGCCCTGGATTAGGGCTAGTGCCACAGCAGCTCTAAAGAGGAAAGTCATTCCCATTGCTTTTCAACACTGAGCAGCTGAATCTAGGGACCAAGCTGTTTAAACTGTATTACTGGCTATAATCAGCACCTTGAAATGGGCTTGGAAGGGAACTGTAACTCCATGTAGTAGAGTACAGGCTTAATAAGCTTCTTATTGCCTACCCCTTTTAGGAATCAGTCTAGTGTGCCTTGCACCAGTTGCAGCCTCAGACATGGACATAGTCCAGTTCCACTTTAATTTCACAGATTTGTAACTTTGCTGACTTTAGTGGTATATAAACTAAGGAAGTTATTATGTGAATGCAGAGAAGAGTGCTGTGCCCTGAAGGAGCATTTTGCTGCAATTCCTCTTAGCAAAGAGACATTTCCAAGAGACATTGGAAGATCACTACCAATACACATAGCTTCTCTAGACCACAGCCAAAGCAGCATAGAATTTGGAATTTAAAAAGGACAGCACAAATTGTGTATACAAGAGTGAAAGTGAAAGAAACATAAAATATATATTTGCATTCATCTTATTTGTTCCAGCAGATGTAAAACTATTTTTTAAAAATTAAATAGTGCAGAAATTCAATCACAGAAAAGAAAAACGATTGGCATGTTAATGTTGCATGGAAAGACATGTTAGCTAAATATAATGTCTTGGCATACAAGAAGTTCAATCAAAACTTACAGGGTATGATCCAGATTACATCGAAGTTCATTTCGTATAAGGCGGAGTAAAAACTGTACAAATTAAAAAAAGTGTCAAGAGCAAAAACGGTCACTGACATTAACTCCTGGAACCTTAACAAAAGCCCACAACAGCTTATGCCGTAATACATTTATTAGTCTTTAAGGAGCCACAAAACTCTTTGTTGTTTTTGTGGTAACAAACATACATGACTACACCTCTGGAAAAAGTACATATGTATGTAAACTATTTGGAGCAAAACAATGGAAGGAGGTACCTGAGCTAATTAAGGAATTAGTGGCAGATTTCAATCTTCTAGTATAAAGGAGCCAGGGTTCACATTGGATGTTTGCAAGTCCCAAATTTAAATGATTGTCCATTTTAAGCACTGAACTTAATCCACTGGCCATCAAAAATCATATTGTAACATCTATGTAATGAACTAGGTATTAATCCACTAGTTAAATATGTGATATAACAAACCACACACAGTATTAAGCCTGAGACTGTGCAAACATAGCTGCAGAGTACAAAACCTGTAGCCACAAATGTTTAAGAGACCAGCAGTTGGAGTCCAAGTCTGTTTGGAAACTGGCTGAGGCTAGCTGGTTATCATTTACACCATTAGGAAAACGTACCATTACCATTTCCACAAGTAGCTAGTTTTATCTCTCTCTAATGTAGTTGAGCTGTTAGGGAGCTGGTATCCCAAGCCCAAAGGTGGGTAAACAACTGCCAGAGACAAGACAGCAGCTTTGTGTGTTTGTGTTTTTAAAACGGTTCTGTGGCAAAGCACCAGCTGAGCTTTACTGCAGCTGTGCGTGTTGCCATCTTTGTCTCCCATAGTGGGTTGAGCTCAGAGGCTGCCATTCTGGGAAACCAAGATGGCAGAGAGGACACACAGCTGTAGCTGGCAAGGTCAGCACTTGGTTCAGCACCATGTCTGATGCCCATACAGAACTGTCTTTAAAAGAACAGAAAGAAAAATGAATCCCTTCCTGATGCCACCTGCTAAGCTGAGTGGGGGAGGACAGCACAGCTACCAAGGTGACAATTACCTTTACCTACTTCAGAATGTTGCATTTGACTGCATATGGAACGTTGCCCTTTCAAACCAAAGCGGGCAACTCACTAAAATGAAGAAATGAGCCCATGGGACACAGAAATATGGTACTCTTCCATACTTTGACTTACTAGTAAGGCACAAGCATCTGCTATCATCAGCATATAAAAGACATTGTTCCAACCAGAGGGAGAGAGGAGACCAGCTAACAAAGGTCCCAGAGCAGCACCTAAAACACAGTACACACCAGTTAAAGCAACACAGTGCAAGTAGTACATCAGATGGCTGCATAACGTTTGATACTTTACTGAAATTTCAGCACAGATAACACATTTGAAGGAGGCTTCTAGGTATGTCAGCACTGCATCATGAATCTACAAATAAATTGTGAATCTCCCCCCCCCCCAGGTGCATCTGGCAACTTTGCTGCACAGTTTTAGGTAAATGCTGAAGACACACCTTTTTACCCTGGCCTTTGACACCTGAGACATGTATTTCTAGGACCCACCCTATGTTGGGTTTTCAGGTTGTTTTTAAGTAGATTTTGTCATACTTTAAAATTGTTGAAACCTGGCCTGGGACCTTTGGGTGAAAGGCGAGTAATAAATTATGATGATAGTATTACCACCACTACTACTACTACTATTACTACTACTACTAATAATAAATATTCTCTTGAAATGGGATAGGACTGAGACACTGATAATTTGCTGGTGAATGAGTGCTGTCCAGGAAGTATAAAATAAAGCTGCTTATCTGTAGCACTTCAAGGAGAAGCTGAGCCAACTGATCACCAGAATTAGAGAGAGTCCAACCACCACTGCTATAATCAGGGCCGGATTATCCATTAGGCTTAGTAGGCTGAAACCTAGGGGCCCAGAGCTCTTGGGGGCCCGTGATCTGCTGAAGCAGGACAGGAGCCGCAGATCGTGGGACAAGAGTTTCCGAACCGCCCGCCATCCCCCTGCTTCACTTACCTTTTTTTCCTCTGTTTTTTTTTGCGGTTTGCCATCAATCACGATGGTGGCAGAGGCTTCAGCCCCTTAGGGAAACCTCGGCCGCCATCTTGATTGATGGCAAACCTGTGCACACAGTGCATGCAGCCGCAAAAAAAGCAGAAAGGTAGGTGAAGCGGGGGGATGGGATGGGGGGGATGGGACGGTGGGCAGTTCAGAATCAGCCTAGGGGCCCTCCTCAGCTTAATCTGGCCCTGGCTATAATGAAAGAGAAAGGCCTTGCCTCTCTGAAAACTGGAATACAGAGCAGGTTGTTCACCCACATCATGTGTGGGCTTAAATGGGGAGTAGAGAGACAGTGTGAATATATGGTCCAAGGACATCAGTAAACAAAGGACCTGTGGTCATAAGGTACAGCTCCCCTTCCCACCCCCAAAAAAAGACATTTACAGGTGGACCAATGAGCAAGAAGTGGATGACGGGAGAAGAGACTGGAGACTAGACGTCTATGCCAAAAGATTTCTCCATGATATCTGAAAGAAAAACTCTTTCTTCCCACCATTATGATGGAGCATCCTATAGGAGCAGTGATGAGCAACCTTTTTGCCCCAAGGCCACATGTGGCAGTAGATGAGTAAGCAGTCAGGGGCCATATGGTAGTGCATGCAGCCAAGGCCAGTGATTGGTGGGACCTGAGGTCATTACACACACTCACTGGGAGGTAGTGTGGGAAGTGCATGGACAGGGGAGGGTTAAATTTTCCCTCCTACCATCCTCCTTATCAAAAATCATACTTTCCCCCGCCTGCCAAAACAGCTGGGAGGAATTAAGTGTCAGGGAACTGGCTTAGGCATCACTATGGACAAACTGACAGCCTACAAAGATCACATGCGGGCTATCAGTTGCCCACATGTGCAACAGACTGTAGGCATCACTGAGCAGAGAGAAGGTCGGCAAGAAACACAAATGATGACTAGAAAGGTTCTTCAAGAACTACCATAGGCAAATATAAATGAGGCCAATGATCAAAGATACACATGAAGGCAATCTCTACACAACCATATATAGACCACTGAGGGAGGCTGGCAGTATCCTTCAGAGAGGATTTTGTTCTTACAGACAGTACTCCTACAGCATCTCTAGCAGGTCTTTATCTTCTCACCTATCCATTGAAACTGAGGGATGATGGGCAGAGATTCCCATGCACTGGCATGTACACCACATCTAGAGCCTTCAAGTGAACCTGTCAATCTTTTGTTCTTAAGTCAGATATTTTGGAAAGCTTACCTACAGAACCTGTTCCATCAATGATAGCTGTAACAGTGGAGAGTGCTCTTGCATTTCCTTTAAGACTTTTATGGGTACCCTTTAATGACAAAATGTCCAAACCTTAATAATTTTAACACAGAGAACAGGAATATTAACAATTTCTCATTTATACTGTGCCTCCTTTTTTGTCCTACTTGAAAACACATTGAAAAACATTAGAGTTAACTACATACCTTCATGGTCAGTGATCTATATTACAGATGTTCTCACTGAAATTAATATTAGCAGTATACTGTCGTTTCTAAATCCCACCTTTGAAAACATGTGCACACTAGGAACTTCTGAGAAATTTCCAGGTGAACTTTGTGTGATTACTTTTTAAAAATGGTCTTTGCTTCACAAAATTGAAATGTAGTAAAATATTGCTTGTGGTATCTAATTCTTTCTAATAAAGGAACCTGACTGCTCAGCCTATACTAATCAAAACTAGATGTTACAATAGTTTCTTCTTAAGCATTTTGCAGTTGGGCCATTTCTGATGTTCCTCCATCTTGTAGTCCTGCTAGTACCACACCAACAAGATTCTTATGCACAGTTGTGTTGAGCCTCCTGCGGTTATATGTGAGGATCTGTGGGCTGGGGCGCTTGGCTAATATTGACTTTAGAAGAGGAAGAGGATATCTTTTCTGAACCTCTCCTAAAACCATACACAGAAACTTTCATTAGGGCAGTGAAGCAGTTTTTCCTAGTTTCCTCTTTTTGAATCAGGTTTCCATGATAGGGAAACAGGACACATCTTCAAAAACCCAGTTGTAGATTAGTCAAGATTTTCTTCCAGGGGCATTCCACCCACATATGTCTAGGATAGTGGAGAGAAGAAGCTACACTCGCCTCTGGATTCTGTTCATCTTAAGAACTCCCTTTCATGTGTCCTTGTTCTTATTAAAATGAAAATGACTAATATATTGCAGGGAACTAATCTGTACAGGTAGAACAGAGAAGTACTCACCAAGTCAGCTGAGACAGCTGTTGTAATCAATGCATAAGGGCCATTTACAAGAGCTCCACAGATGAGCAGCATAACTTGAAATTAGATGGAAAACAACAATCAGATTTTCAGATTTTATGTTGATTCTAATAATACTTGGAGGGTGTAAGACCTAGCACTCAATGCACATTTATTTAAATCATAGCACAGAAGAGCTATGAGATTATAAACAATGGAAGATCTGTTTTCCAAAATACCTAATAAGGTAAAAGAATGGCCATCTAGTAATAAATAACCAGTAGATTGTTCTTGGTGTATATCTGAGACAAAGGCATGAAAGAAGTTATGCAACTGAGAGGACTGGCATCATTATCCTCATTTGACATACTGGGAGAACTGAGCCGACTTCAACTGACAGCCCTGGAAATAAAGTAATGACAGGGCTTCAAATTCAAGACAAATCAGCAGAGATGAAGTAGGGAATTGGGGGCACATATGAGAATAGAGTGTTGTGTCATATTTTCATACCTACCTGAGACACACTGCTATAATTTCTGCCTCCATCCCGCGCCTCCCCTTCTGCCACATTTGCTGACTGTATTAAACTCAGCAGCCTGCCAGGTCTGAGGCAAATGATAGCAGTCAGTCCTTGTATGTGCCTCTTCCATAGGAAAACACAACACAGGGCTCAATTGCTTACTACCATTGCTTATTTTGGACCTTAGTAGAACCAGAAGTCCTCTAAAGGAAAAACAGAGGCACACAGTGAAATCCTATACCTGACGTTAAGCCCCATTAACCCCTAGGAAAGTTGATATAGGATTGCAAAAATGTTACATGCAAGCCCCTTGTTACTGCACTGTATTTCCAGGTCTGTCATTCCTGAGCATCAAGGACCAATTGCAATTTGCTACCGGTGACTAATTCATTGCAACAGTCAACTTACTATATACAGATTTTAGTGATACTAAATAATAACATCACTTAAAGTTGTCTGTGTTACTTGTTTCCATGTCCAGATTGTCAGTTCTAGACAAGGGAGTAGGAAACATATTTTAATAATATACATATTTGTATTTGTATATTTGTATTTTATTGTATTTATTGTATTTATTGTATTTACTGTATTTTGTATTTTATTGAATTTAATATGTACACCACCTAGAGTGGCTTTGGCCAGATAGGCGGCCTAAAAATTAAATTATTATTATTATTATTATTATTATTATAATATAGTGGGGGGGGAAAGAGATGGAAGTAATTTCATTTCTTTCTGGACACAGATATGATGACCATATGCTGGCTATAGCCCTTCTGAGTGTGTGTGCTTGCTATAATGAAGAGTTCATACACCAATGACAACATGTGCTGCATGAGGAGATAATCCCACCATCTTCCATTAATTTTTGCAATTTGTGACCTGTTAGCAGAGAAGCAATGTATGTTCGATCACTGATGTTGTGACAGATCTGTGAGATTGTGCTTCATGGGCTACTTTGCTCTCATGAAGTGATACCCAAATGAAGAAAACATAAAAAAGGAACAGAATTGGTCTATAAATATAATAAGAGTAACATTTTAGCCTTATGTTCAGTCTTTATAGTTTATAATGTATTATGAAATACACTGTGGGATACATTTTAATCATCCCAAATAAAGGTTTACAAAATAATGCAAGAAAATCACTGTATTCCTTTGGAGCCTGCTTAAAACATTTTTGTTTAGACCAACCTATCCAGACACATAGATGTTCATGTATCTTTTTAGTTAGTTACTGTTTTAATTGCTTTAAAATGTTTTTAATTACTTGTTTAAATTGTTTTATTCATATTTTAATGTTTTTTGTAAACAGCTTAGAGGTTTTTTTTACAATCAAGCGGTATATAAATTTTGTTAAATAATTTTTTTAAAAATGAGAACTCACCTATGGTGGCTTCAAATCCCATTTTACTGATTGCCGAGAATACATATAGCTAAAGTAGACATAAACAATAGTTAGCTCAACTCCTCATGAAATTTAACATTTCCAGTAACAAGATCAGTTGCCTTAGTTGGGTATCAATAAATCAACATTATTTTGCATTTTGGGATCTACTGGCACAGATAAAAGGACTGATACTCTGACTGCAGTTTTCTCTTGTGCAGGTAGTAAGGCAAGTTCTAGGATTTTATAATCATTTTCAGATTAGGTATCGCTACTCTCATTTCTCATTGTCTTAGATTGGGGAGGGTGGAGAATCTTATGTTTTAGAGATGGAAGGTTTAACTTAGACAATATCAGAATGTAAAAAATCACCCCTATATCTTTAAAGAAGCACCGGCTAGCAGAACATAAAAGAGATATACAATTTCATCACTGTAGTAATCACAGCAGATCTTACTGTGGGTGCTGCAATCAAAAGCATCATGCCACAAGTTGTAGCTCTTTTCTTCAGTCGATCTGATATTATGCCTGCTAAAATTCCACCTGCAGGAAAAGATGAAGAGAGCTGAACATCTAATGAAGGACATGTTCACAGCTACATTAGATACCACCAATAAAGGCAATAGATTTAAATCAATTATCTCTTTTTTTTAAGTGCCCTGCATATATTATACACCAACAAAGCCAGAGTACTATCCACATTAATTTTTGCAATATAATTGATCAAATTGGGATAGATAATGCACAGAACTTCCAGTTTCTCTCCCTGTATTTAGGAGTGATTCCTATGGTCCCTCAGAGAGTATCCCAGGGGCTATATGAAGTTTTAGATCTCCTTCTCTGAGGGGCATTGTGTGCTTCTCTGAGGTATCCACTTGGTCAACGAAGGAAGCAGGATGCTAGAGTAGACAGATCTTTGGTTGATTCAGCAGGGCTCATCTTACATTCTTAACTTTTCTACTCTATATTCTTTCTTTGAGTAATCTTACTGTTCTAAAGGCCTCAGTAACCACTTTTATGTGGTTACAATCTATTTCCCCAAAAATATCTCCAGCTGGAATCTGTACTTGTCCTCCATCATTTCCCACTGAAGCTTGCCAGTTATCCACACTAGTGGACTAGACTACTGTAATGAGTTTTACATGAGCTGCCTTTTAAAGACAGTTCAGAAACTTCAGCTCGTAGAAAATGTGGCTGCTCAGCTCCTAGTTGGAGCCAGACAAGCATATTATGTCAATACAGTACCGGTTGCACTGGTTACCATTGCATCTTTAGGCCCAATTTAAAGTATTGGTGATGACCTTTAAAGCTTTGAACCAGATTATTTTCAGGGCTACCTGTATTTGCACCAGCCTGCCCATACACTAAGATCCACTTCTGAAGCCTTGCTGAGGTGCTCACCAGCAACAGCAGTTAGGCAGGCGGACACACAGGTAAGGCCGTTTTTGGCAATGGCCCCACAGTTGTGGAATATGATCCCACATTATATCAAGCACCACCCCTGGATACATTCAAGTTGCCTTTGAAAACCTACCTTTTCACCACAACTTATAGCGATTAATTGTGGTTTAGCTGGACATGTGATAATGTGGCCTGATGGTTGCATTATGTTGTACTATGTTATATTTTGCTAGAGTATTGTTGGTTTTGCTAGTTTTGATAAAAGGCGGATAAACAATGGGTTGATGTGATCAAGATGTTATAAATAATGCTAATGGTATTTATTGTGTATATTTTATACAGCCTTGGGAAGAATTTTAGTTTTGAAAGGTGGTATATAAATGTTAAATAAATTTCTTGCAAATGTCTCAACCTGAGCATGACAAAGATTATGCTCTTGCTGATGCCTGCTCATTCATTACAATCAGAAGGTGAGGCTCTCTTGGTGGAGCCTGCTCTGAATGAGGTGTACAGTACAGGGGCCCATGAAGAGCCTTTTCAGTAGTTCTCCCAACTGAGGTGCGCCTTGCCTCTATAGTGGATTTTATTTGCTGATAGGCAAAACACGCTTCCTGTGTGATGGTGAAGTCATCTCCTTAATATTCTTGCTCTTGGCTCAGCAACTGAGTTTACTCTGTGTGTAAGAATACCAAGACAATTTAAAAATATGTAGATTCTGTATGTGCAGTTTTAAAGTAACAGACACAAAGTTGCAAACTCACCAAAGATTCCTCCAACGTCAAATAGTGTAGAGAGATCACCTGCCTTTTTGGCATCAAGATGTTCTGACAGTGAAGAAATAAAAACATAAAACGGGAATAGTTTAGATGTTTTCAAATTCCATGAAACTGGCCCATTGCTCATTGAGCAGTGACACATAAATCGCTTTCCCCCCCAACATCATTTCTTCAAATAAGGAGTAGTTAAATTATTGAATACAAATCATCATTTTGGAAATATAATGAACTGTGGCCCACACTGTCTTGTATGATATATAATATTAAAATGGAATGATACTAAGTTTCATAAAATTGAAAAGACTATGTGCTGGAGCCTGTTTTGTGATATTTAAATGAAAATCTTGCTCCTCTCTCCTAACAGAGTATTGTTCTGCCAGGTTTGAATATAAGCCATAAATAATGGATTATATATTCTACTACTTGACACAAGCACATTAAATACCTCTCCCTGGGAAACAACTTCTATGTCATTCTTCTAGAATAAAGCTTAATCTTAATTTGCCATTAGGCTGTTAGCTTGAAATGCAGTTGAGCTATAATATGGAATATATTTAAACAACCAGTGTTCTTAGGGCCTTAGCAAAACTGCACTTATTTTCTACCATACACAGTCTCTGATAATTTCATTAAGGATTTTATCTGTAAATAAACTGCTAATACAGGGCATGGTCTGAAGACACATGATAAAACAGCCTTGCTGGAACTACTCAGGACTACGTCTAGTCAGTGTCTGAATGGAAGACTGCTTGAGGACGCTATATGTGCTGCCTTGTGTTCATGATGGAAGAAAGGCAGGATATGAACGTAACAAGGCAGGCAGGCAGGCAGCACTAAAATTTAGGGTTATATTATTATTAGAATTCATTACCAACCCTTCACCCAGAAGTAACAATTTTAAAACACATAATTAAAACAGCTGAAAACAACCTAAACAACATCACCTAAAAATGTGCATCTCAGGAGGCGAAGGCCAGGGTAAAGAGATACATCTTCAGCATTTGCCAAAAGTTGGACAATGAAGTTGCCAGATGCACCTCAGTGGGGAGGCAGCTTAGGGGCTGCCACAGAGAATGCCCTCTCCCTGGCCACCGCCCCCGTGCTTCTGAGGGTGACGGAACTAGAAAAAGGGCCCCTCTGCTGATTTCAACACCCAAGAGGGTCTGTAAGGAAGGAGGTGGTCTTTCAAACATTTGCGACCTAAGTCGTTTAGGGCTTTAAACACGAATGTGAGCACCTTGAATTGGGCCCGGAAATGAACTGGTAACCAATGCAGCTGTTTTAAAACAGGGGTTATATGAGTTCTTGAAAGAACCCCTGCCAGGAATCTGGCTGCTGCATTTTGGACCAGTTGAAGTTCCCAAGTCATCTTTCAAAGGCAGCCCCACATGCAGCGCATTGCAATAATCCGACTTACCACAGCATGGAGCACTGTGGCCAAGTCTTTCCTGTTCAAAAGGGGCTGAAGGTGGCGAACCAGCTGGAGTGGAAAAAGGCACTCCTAGCCACTGAGGCTACCTGAACCTCCAGTGACAGTGTTGGATCAAGAAGTAGCTCCAGGTTGCAGACCTGCTCCTTCAAGGAAAGAGCAATCCCATCCAGAACCCCCTGGACATGAGAACTCTGGACACATAACACTTCTGTCTTTTCAGGATTCAGCCTCAATTTACTGGCCCACATCCAGTCCATCACTGCCTCTAAACACAGGTTCAACACTGCAACTCCCTCCCCTGATTCAGATGGAATAAAGAGGTATCCTCCTTTAGGGCGTACACCTTAACGTGGTGAGGGGGTTTGAGAGTGTTGAAGAAGCTGACAGCAATGCCATCAGGACTCTAGACCAAGAGGCTAAATTCTTAGTAGGGCCACCCAAGGTGGAAAGGTCAAAGCTGAGACACCAGACTAAGATGCATCCAGACTCAGAGGAAGGCAATGGTAAACCATCTCTGAATACCTCTTACCCTATGAACAGAGTATCCAAAATGCAACACGAGATAGTACTGGAAGATGAGACCCCCCAGGTCAGATGGCACTCAACGAGCTACTGGGGAAGAACAAAGGACAAGTACGAGTAGCTCTGTGACTAATGATAGCTCTGTGACTAATGATGCCACAGGGTCAAAGCCAAATGGAAGCCCAGAGGCTGATGTGCACAGATGCGAAAGGAGAGTCCGGAGTTGTACGACGTACACAATAGGAACATGGAATGCGAGAAGCATGAACCAGGGAAAGTTAGAAATCAGGCAACTACAACTTATTTTATGCAGGAAACAAGAAATTAAGAAGAAACGGGGTTGCTTTAATAGTGAGGAATGATGTAGCAAAAGCAATTAGGAGCTATAAAGCAAGGTCTGAGCAAGTTATATCAATGAGATTTAACGGGAAACCTATTAACGTAACCATCATCCAAATCTATGCTCCAATGGCAAACACAGAAGAAGAGGAACTGGAGAAATTTTATGCAGAAGTACAGGAAGAAATTGATCACACACCAAAACAAGATGTGCTGATAATCATGGGGGACTGGAATGCAAAAGTAGGGAACAGAGAAGAACTAGAAATTGTGGGAAAATGGGGCCTAGGAGATAGAAATGAAGCAGGAGAAAGACTTATTGAATTCTGTGAATTCAATAATTTGTTTCTTGCAAACACATTTTCTGAGCAACCAAAAAGACAACTGAACACGTGGACATCACCAAATGGTCAATATAGGAATCAAATTGATTATATAATTGGTAGCAGAAGATGGAGAAGTTCCATACTTTCTGCGAAAACAAGACCAGGAGCAGACTACAGTACAGATCATGAACCGATAATATCGAAAATCAGAGTAAAGCTGAAGAAGAACAAAGCAATTATAATGCCAACCTACAATTTAAATGACATCCCAGAAAAATATAAAGATGAAATAAGGAACATATTTGAGGCTTTAAATTTAGTTGATAGAGAACCAGAAGAACTATGAATTGAAGTCAGACACATTATCAGGGAAGAATGCAAAAAGACAATACCGCTTGTTAAAAAGAGAGAAAGACCTCAATGAATGACTGAAGAAACTCTTAAAATGGTTAAAGAGAAGGAAAGCAAAAGCAAAAGGAGATAGAAACATGGTCAGAACCCTAAATGCAATACTACAGCGACTAGTACATAGGTACAAAGAGAAGTATTAGAATTGTTATTGTATAGAAATAGAAGAGGACAACAAAAAAGGGAGAACAAGAGTCTTATTCCAAAAGATTAGAGAAATTAAAGGGAAATTTAAACCAAGAGTAGGGATGTTGAATAATCCACAGGGGAACACACTGACTGACTGAGATAAAATAAAAGGAAGATGGAAGCAATACACTTTTTTTTTTACAATAATTTTTATTCAAATTTTCATAAAACATACAAAACAAAATCATAAAACATTCAAAGACAAAAAACAAAACAAAACAAAAATGATTAAACAAAAAGATAAAATGTTGACTTCCCATTTGTCGCAGATCAAATCAGTTGTAGGTCTACAATATATAACAATCCTGTCTCTTAAATTATATTATAAAATCACTTTCCTCCAGTAGTTAATTAATCATCAAATCTCATAAACATTACTTTATTCTTTCCACAAAAAGTCAAAGAGAGGTTTCAATTCTTTAAGAAATATATCTATCAATTTTTCTCCAAATAAACATGTTGATTAATCCATCTCGTTAATAATAATAATAATCTTATTGTCATAACCATAGTCCAAATAAACATATCGATTAATCCATCTCATCAAAATCTGTTAGGTCCAATAATTTCAATAGCCATTATTCCATTATCCATATTAATTCCATCTTCCATCTTCAATAGTCCTGTTAAGTCCAGTAATTTCAGTGTCTAATCTTCCATTATCAGTATTCCATAATAATCTTGCTGTCATAGCCATAGTCATATAATAAGAGTCTGATGGGAATTTCCTCTATCCCAAATATTTTCTTGCCATCAATTCTGAATAAGTTGCTGAAATATTGTTGTAAAGTCATATCTCTGTTCTTTTTTACAAAATGCACTGGCTCATCTCTTGAGAGTTTTTCCATTGTCACATGGCTACAGTTAATTCCATAGATTTTCTCTATATCAAGCTCCATCACGTCATTCCAGTCCAGAAGATTATCCAAGCCATTGATAACTTTATCTCTAATATCTTCATTAATTTCTTCAGAGATAACGTTAAATTCCAAACAGTAGATTTTATTTCTAATATCCATAAACTCCAGATCTTTTTCCAATTCCACATTTGTTCCAATCTCCAGGGCTTGTATCTTCCCTTTGTTTTTTCTTTTCTCATCTCTGATCTCATTCTCCTCTCTCACAGGATCCCCTATTTCTTTAAGCTCCCGCGTCATTTTGCTCAGTTCAATTTTCAGCTCCTTACTGCCCTGTCGCAGGGTTTGTTTCGTTATCTCAATCTCATCCATTATTTTCTGAAACATAATTACTTCCAGATTCTCAGCCACTTTCTTGATTGCCATTTTTAAAACCACGAAAACAAAACAAAACAAAAATAAAGAAGAACCGCTTCTTATTTCAGCAACAATTGGGTTAATATTCCAGGCTTGATGACATCACAGTATAAACAGAGCAGCCTGCCTTATCTCTCTATGTTCAAGAACACAAAACAAATTTAGTTCCCAGCATCAAAACAGTTAGTGGCGTCGTGAAGAAGCAGATTCGTCAAAATAAAATAGACCAAAAAGAGAATAGTCCCAGACAATATAATGTTCCTCGGAATAGAAATCCCTCTTCTGTTTATATCTTTAGAATGCACTTCCAGGACAGCTTTTTGCAATAGAAACAGAGATAAGCTGTTAATTTCGTGAATAACAGAGAAGAGTTATAGCTCACCCAGAAGTTCTTTAAAGCTGATTCATTTGACAAATCTCTTTTTGCTGCAACAATTTAAACCAAGTAAAAAAAATAATAGAAAGAAGGGTGCTTGCCTGTTAGTCCGTTTTCTCTTTGAAGAAAAGATAAACGTATCGCATTAATCAGATAGAGCTTGTTCGGAAGTCCGTCCGGCATTGCTGGCTGGACCTTTTCTCATAAATTAATGAAATCCAGTCCTCCCAACAAAAACAGGCTTTTGAGGTTGATCTCTACGTTTCTCCCTGCCCGGGAGAAATTTCATCAGTCAAAAAAAAATGTTCTGACTGATTTATATCTGAATAAGCTTCTTTTGAGGCGGGAGCCCGTCTCAAAAGCAGGCACAAGCGAAGTCACCCTTCCCGGAAGTCGGAAGCAATACACTGAAGAACTATATAAAAGAGATGCCAGGATGACAGATTCATTCATGGAGGAACTGTATGATGAAGAATCAGAAATTTCAGGATGTGAGGCGAAAGCTGCTCTTAAAATACTTGGAAGAAACAAATCACCAGATGGCATACTAACAGAGTTGCTACAAGCTACTGAGACTGAATCTGTCCAGATTCTGACAAACATTTGTCAACAAATATGGAAAGCTAAGCTAAACAACGGCCCACAGACTGGAAGTGTTCAATATACATCCCAATTCCAAAGAAAGGGGATCCCAGGGAATGCAGTAATTATCGAACTATTGCCTTGATATCCCATGCAAGTAAAGTAATGCTCAAGATTCTACAACAAAGGCTCTTACCATATATGGAGCAAGAAGTGCCAGATGTTCAACCTGGATTTAGAAAGGGAAGAGGCACCAGAGATCATATTGCAAATGAAATTGACTTAAAGGCACATAACAACAGAGAGGTAGAGCTGGGTGTCATCTGCATGTTGATGCCACCTCACTCCAAATCTCCTGATGGCAGCTCCCACTGGCTTCATATAGATGTGAAATAGCATGGGCGACAAGATGGAACCCTGCAGAACATCACAGGATAAATCCCATGGTGCTGAACAGTAGCCTCCCATAACTACTTTTTGGAAGCAGTACTGGAGGTATGAGAGGAACCACTGAAACAAAATGCACACAAACCCCACTTCCTCGAGAGGATCCAGAAGGATACCATGGTCAACACAATATCAAAAGCCGCTGAGAGACCAAGCAAGGTCGCATTCCCCCCATCTCCCTCCTGACAAATGTCATCAACCAGGGCGACCAAGGCAGTTTCAGTGCCATGGTCAGGCCTGAAGCCAGACTGTAACAGATCCAAGTGATCAGTTTCCTCCAAGCATGCTTGAAGCTGGACTGCCACCCCCTTCTAAAGCATCTTGCCCAAAAAGGGAATATTTGCCACTGGGCAATAGCTGTTTAACACTTCTGGGTCCAGGGAAGTCTTCTTAAGGAGGGGATGCACCATTGCCTTCTTCAAGGCAGATGGTACCTCCCCCTCCTCCAGCAAAGCATAAATCACTCTCTGGACCCACCTAGTCAGTCCCCTACAGCTAGTTCTCATCAGCTAGGATGGGCATGGGACAAAGGGGCAGATGGTGGGCTGCACTTCTTCAAGCAGCTTGTCTATATCCTCAGGCTGCAATAATTGAAACTAATCCAGTACAGGTAGGACAGTGCTCTGGACATCTCTGCTCGACTTGTTCTAACTGTGGTATCCAACTCCATCCAAATCTGATGTTTCTCCTAGGGATGGAAGTGGATTCTGCCAGACTCACCTGATCTGCCCTGGTCAGATCGATGTGCATGTGATGCTCCTGCTTATATTGTAAATATGGTAAGTGCTGGTTATATAGAAGATATATGGTAAGTGGAGTGAAAGAGGAGAGGGAGTACATGAGCAGTAGAATGCTGGATGATTGGCTGAGCGTTTAAATGGCTGGGAGTATAAATGGAAGAATGACAGTTGAATCTGGGTGGAGGTTTGGTGGTGAATTGAGGTGGTGGCTGTGAGGTGGTGTTTGGAGGTTGGTGTTGTTGTAGAGAGTGAAATAGGAGTTCTGAGGCAATTAGTAAGAAGTCAAGTACATAACAGAATATAGATGAAACCATACGTTTGTGAAACATTCCTTACGTAATCTTGTTATTTCTAATTCTTAATAAATATTTCTTGGTTAAATAAAAGCCTGATTCCTTCAGCTGGGATACACATACCAAGGGGAATAGCAAAGTAACCAAGGCTGAACAGATTGTATCTAATGGTGGCAGCAGCGGAGGAAAAGATATTGTATCCAGTACCACAGAGAAACCCAGGGCTGTAAGCTTCAGTGCAAGAGGCTGCAGGGGGGGGGGGTTGGGAATTACCTATACCCATAGACACAAGGTATCAAGATAGCCTGCCAGAGACTAAGGCACAGTCTAAAGGTTATAAGAGATACAGAGTGTTGGGTAGTAAGGCCTAGCAGGGGGATCTTCTGAGAACGGTGCTAGTGCTGTAAAGGGTAAGAATAAACCTGATGATCCTATCTGCTGGTAGCCACAAGTGAGAGCATCACAGGTGGTGCCAGGGAAGGACATCACAGTGCACCCTGGAACATAGGCCCATTTTGGAATATGCAGTCCGAAAGATTCCTTCCAAGGTGGCCCATGGGCTGCAGTGTTGCTCTCCTCAACTTTTTTTTCTGAATTTTTAAAAATACTATCCCAGCCAGCTAGCATGTGGGGCTCCGGCTGCATGGTTTGTAGAGATTGAAATGCTGCAAGTCCGCCTGGGAGTGAGAGAACTTGAAGTGCCATCAGCCTCAGGGGAAACTACAGAAAAAACATGGGGATGATGTGATGTTCCTATATTAATGTATATATGGTAAGTGTTGTTGTTTTAGAAGATACATGGTTAGTGGAGTGAAAGAGGAGGGGGAGTGAATGGGCAGTAGAATGCAAGATGATTGGCTGAGTGTTTAAAATGGGTGAATGTGAGGTGGTGAATTGTGGAATCTGGGGGGAGAAGAGAAAGAGTGGATTGCTTGGTGGGGTTTAGAGAGTTGTTTACTAGGAGGGAGGTGGAGTTCGGATTAGTATTGAGTAAAACCATATGCTTATGTGCCTTAAGTAGAAATCTTGTTAATCTTGTTAGCTTTGTTATCTTTAATAAATACTTAATTTGGTTTACCAAAGGCCTGATCCTTGGCTGGGGTTTCACAGACCAGAAGGGAGGGTAAGGTAATGACCAAGGCTGAAGGGGAACTGTAACAAATGGTGGCAGCGGTGAAGAGAATAACAATACCAGTATTCAGAGTCTCTGGGAATACTAGTATTGGGACGTTACTGGTGGTTGCCTAGCAGGGGGATCTGTTGAGATCTGTGCTAGAGCGGATAGGTAAACCATAAGAGAGTGCGGTCCGGACTGGTGGAGTCCCTGGTGGTGCCTAGAGACAGGCAGTAACCACGCGCAGGTAGGAACCTGACAGGGAGAGCCAGGGAAGGACGCATCACAGATGACCAGTTTTTTCCCCCTCATACAAGTCTCCCATCACTTCCAGGGGGACTTGCAGCATTTTAGTCTTTACAAAAGGTGGGGTGGTAAGCAGAAGCCCCACACACTAGCCAAGTGGGGTTGTCTTTTGTAAAACTTTGGAAAAAGAAAAGGGAGTGCTGCAGCTCCCAGACCATCCTATAAGCACTAGTTCAAAGACAGGCAGCCCTCGGACTATTCATAAGTGGTTTTTAAAGTTTTTTTTTTAAAAAATTGTGTGGACTTTTTAGAATTTGTGCTGATTTTTCTGAATTATTTTCATGGAAACGGGACAAGATGGACTTCAGTCCCATTCCATGTGGAAGTAGAACAAGCCGGACTTTGTTCTTGAATACATTCCTAGTTTCCAATACAAGAGTAACCTGGCTACTCCTCTGGAATACACCTGCCAAATTATGTTCCCATTCTTTCTAGCTTGCAGGAGCAGAGAAACAGTCCCAACTGATAAGCAACCCAAAGACACTCCGTACCCCTAGCTCAACAGTACAGACCATACTAAACTGTATTGCTTATTCTTCCACTGTTCTAACTGTGATAATCACCTGTCTACACAATTCTAACTGGAAATGTGTTACGTTCACTTAGATCAAGTGTGGGAAACCTCTGGCTTCCAGATGTTTCTAAAATAAGAACATAAGAACATAAGAAGAGCCTGCTGGATCAGGCCAGTGGCCCATCTAGTCCAGCATCCTGTTCTCACAGTGGCCAACCAGGTGCCTGGGGGAAGCCCGCAAGCAGGACCCGAGTGCAAGAACACTCTGCCCTCCTGAGGCTTCCGGCAACTGGTTTTCAGAAGCATGCTGCCTCTGACTAGGGTGGCAGAGCACAGCCATCATGGCTAGTAGCCATTGATAGCCCTGTCCTCCATGAATTTGTCTAATCTTCTTTTAAAGCCATCCAAGCTGGTGGCCATTACTGCATCCTGTGGGAGCAAATTCCATAGTTTAACTATGCACTGAGTAAAGAAGTACTTCCTTTTGTCTGTCCTGAATCTTCCAACATTCAGCTTCCTTGAATGTCCACGAGTTCTAGTATTATGAGAGAGGGAGAAGAACTTTTCTCTATCCACTTTCTCAATGCCATGCATAATTTTATACACTTCTATCATGTCTCCTCTGACCCGCCTTTTCTCTAAACTAAAAAGCCCCAAATGCTGCAACCTTTCCTCGTAAGGGAGTCACTCCATCCCCTTGATCATTCTGGTTGCCCTCTTCTGAACCTTTTCCAACTCTATAATATCCTTTTTGAGATGAGGCGACCAGAACTGTACACAGTATTCCAAATGCGGCCGCACCATAGATTTATACAAAGGCATTATGATATCGGCTGTTTTATTTTCAATACCTTTCCTAATTATTGCTAGCATGGAATTTGCCTTTTTCACAGCTGCCGCACACTGGGTCGACATTTTCATCGTGCTGTCCACTACAACCCCGAGGTCTCTCTCCTGGTCGGTCACCGCCAGTTCAGACCCCATGAGCGTATATGTGAAATTCAGATTTTTTGCTCCAATATGCATAATTTTACACTTGTTTATATTGAATTGCATTTGCCATTTTTCCGCCCATTCACTCAGTTTGGAGAGGTCTTTTTGGAGCTCTTCGCAATCCCTTTTTGTTTTAACAACCCTGAACAATTTAGTGTCATCAGCAAACTTGGCCACTTCACTGCTCACTCCTAATTCTAGGTCATTAATGAACAAGTTGAAAAGTACAGGTCCCAATACCGGTCCTTGAGGGACTCCACTTTCTACAGCCCTCCATTGGAAGAACTGTCCGTTTATTCCTACTCTCTGCTTTCTGCTTCTTAACCAATTCCTTATCCACAAGAGGACCTCTCCTCTTATTCCATGACTGCTAAGCTTCCTCAGAAGCCTTTGGTGAGGTACCTTGTCAAACGCTTTTTGAAAGTCTAAGTATACTATGTCCACTGGATCACCTCTATCTATATGCTTGTTGACACTCTCAAAGAATTCTAATAGGTTACTGAGACAGGACTTTCCCTTGCAGAAGCCATGCTGGCTCTGCTTCAGCAAGGCTTGTTCTTCTATGTGCTTAGTTAATCTAGCTTTAATACTACTTTCTACCAGTTTTCCAGGGACAGAAGTTAAGCTAACTGGCCTGTAATTTCCGGGATCCCCTCTGGATCCCTTTTTGAAGATTGGCATTACATTTGCCACTTTCCAGTCCTCAGGCACGGAGGAAGACCCGAGGGACAAGTTACATATTTTAGTTAGCAGATCAGCAATTTCACCTTTGAGTTCTTTGAGAACTCTCGGGTGGATGCCATCTGGGCCCGGTGATTTGTCAGTTTTTATATTGTCCATTAAGCTTAGAACTTCCTCTCTCATTACCACTATTTGTCTCAGTTCCTCAGAATCCCTTCCTGCAAATGTTAGTTCAGGTTCAGGGATCTGCCCTATATCTTCCACTGTGAAGACAGATGCAAAGAATTCATTTAGCTTCTCTGCAATCTCCTTATCGTTCTTTAGTACACCTTTGACTCCCTTATCATCCAAGGGTCCAATTGTCTCCCTAGATGGTCTCCTGCTTTGAATGTATTTATAGAATTTTTTGTTGTTGGTTTTTATGTTCTTAGCAATGTGCTCCTCAAATTCTTTTTTAGCATCCCTTATTGTCTTCTTGCATTTCTTTTGCCAGAGTTTGTGTTCTTTTTTATTTTCTTCATTCGGACAAGACTTCCATTTTCTGAAGGAAGACTTTTTGCCTCTAAGAGCTTCCTTGACTTTGCTCGTTAACCATGCTGGCATCTTCTTGGCCCTGGCGGTACCTTTTCTGATCTGCGGTATGCACTCCAGTTGAGCTTCTAAGATAGTGTTTTTAAACAACTTCCAAGCATTTTCGAGTGATGTGACCCTCTGGACTTTGTTTTTCAGCTTTCTTTTTACCAATCCCCTCATTTTTGTGAAGTTTCCTCTTTTGAAGTCAAATGTGACCGTGTTGGATTTTCTTGGCAATTGGCCAGTTACAACTCCCACCATTGGCCATGCTTGCTAGGGCTGATGGGTGTTGCTTCAGCAATATCTGAAGGTCAAAGGAGAACTTTTAAAACAGTTGGGTCCAGTATGCATTCTATCATCTGCCTATAAATAGAGGAGGTATCAGGGCCCTTTATGGGCTAGCTATGGCTGGGAGACTGGCATATTGCTTAAGAGGAAAATTCAAGTGCATCCCTTTCCTGCTTTATGCATTTCTGGGTCTGATGCTTAGCTTAAACTAAGCATTGTGGGAAAGTATCTATTCTATATAACAGTCTCATCTCAACAGAGATTACCACATCGGCTCCTTTGAGAGGAAGAGTAGAATACAAATTGAATAAATAAATAGTTAAAAAAAACCTGTATGGCAGAAGGCATACCTTACTTCATAAGATATAATATTCCCTTTCTTCCTTTCCAGCATCAGCTAATGAAGTTGACTTGTAAACCTCTTTAACTGTAAATCAACATTCCACAGTCACAAATCACACATAATTATACAATTCCTCAGGACATGGAATTGTCTTCAGTATACTACAGTGTACTCTGATACCAAACAAATAATTATCAAAAGTGTTTTTCTCCTTCTACCTCAGTATTGTGTACTACAACATTGACTTTTTTTTCATTACTTTGTCATTATTCGATGCGCTTTCTTAACACACTTGTAAGTTTTTGGGTTTTTTTGCTGCTGGTATGGCAAAAAAGCACAGCAGGCACCTAGCAAAATTACACCTCCCAGGGTTCACTGTGAAAGTCTCTACAGGTATCAGAAGGAGGGACCTATATGCTGCTGCCAAAACCACTAGATTTGGGTGAGGGATTTGGACACCCACTATCTTGCTGCAGATGTTTTCAGCACAGCCCAACCTGACAAAGCATCCATAATGAGTTTGCATATTGTTGTTATGTGCCTTCAAGTCGATTACAACTTATGGTGACCCTATGAATCAGCGACCTCCAATAGCATCTGTTGTGAAACACCCTGTTCAGATCTTGTAAGTTCAAGTCTGTGGCTTTCTTTATGGAATCAATCCATCTCTTGTTTGGCCTTCCTCTTTTTCTACTCCCTTCTGTTTTTCCAAGCATTATTGTCTTTTCTAGCGATTCAGGTCTTCTCATGATGTGTCTAAAGTATGATAACCTCAGTTTCATCATTTTAGCTTCTAGTGATAGTTCTGGTTTACTTTGTTCTAACACCCAATTATTTGTCTTTTTCAGTCCATGGTATGCGCAAAGCTCTCCTCCAACACCACATTTCAAATGAGTTGATTTTTCTCTTATCCGCTTTTTTCACTGTCCAGCTTTCACATCCATACATAGAGATAGGGAATACCATGATCTGAATGATCCTGACTTTAGTGTTCAGTGATACATCTTTGCATTTGAGGACCTTTTCTAGTTCTCTCACAGCTGCCCTCCCCAGTCCTAGCCTTCTTCTGATTTCTTGACTATTGTCTCCATTTTGGTTAATGACTGCGCCAAGGTATTGATAATCCTTGACAAGTTCAATGTCCTCATTGTCAACTGTAAAGTTACATACATTTTGTCTTATTGGCGTTCAGCTGTAGTCCTCCTTTGTGTTTTGCTCTTTAACTTTCAACAGCATTCATTTCAAATCATTACTGGTTTCTGCTAGTAGTATGGTATCATCTGCATATCTTAAATTACTGATATTTCTCCCTCCAATTTTCACACCTCCTTCACCTTGGTCCAATCCCACTTTCTGTATGATATGTTCTGCATATAGATTTAACAAATAGAATGATGAAATACACCCCTGTCTCACATCCTTTCCGATGGGGAACCATTCAGTTTCTTCATATTCTGTCCTTACAGTAGGCTCTTGTCTAGAGTATAGGTTGCGCATAAGGACAATGAGATGCTGTGGCACCCCCATCTCTTTTAAAGCATTCCATAATTTTTCATGATCTACACAGTCAAAGGCTTTGCTGTAATCTATGAAGCACAGGGTGATTTTTCTTCTGAAATTCCTTGGTCTGTTCCATTATCCAACATATGTTTGCAATATGATCTCTGGTGCCTCTTCCCTTTCTAAATCCAGCTTGAACATCTGGCACTTCTTGCTCCATATATTGTAAGAGCCTTTGTTGTAGAATCTTAAGCATTAGTTTACTTGCATGGGATATTAAGGCAATAGTTCAATAATTACTGCATGGGATATTAAGGCAATAACCAAGCAAATAACCAAGCTATTTTTCTGACTTTAGAGAAATAGACCAATTAGCCAAGCCCAGTTATGAATCGAGCTGTGGGAATTTTCCCCATCATTGCCCAGAACGAAAGTCTTGTTTGTTTATAATACTTAGATTGCATTTTATAGCCCTGAGAGGCTGTCAAACGGTTAAAAATAGATTTGCACAATACAAGAGCTCCCTCTGAGGACCTTTGAGGAAAGATGGGGCCAAGCAACTGGAACTTGCAAAGCCCATTACGGAGCCACGTCTTCTCTTGCTGCCAGTTATTCGCCAACAGCTCCCAAAGACAAGCGAGTGGGATTGAGTAGCTGGAATTTCCTCAGCCAGACTGCAGGCAATTAACTGCTTCTAGACCTTAGCTAAGAGACTGATTATAAATGGGTGGTTGTGACTCAATTTCTGCCTCTTTTAAAAAGTTACCTGTGAACATGGCAACAATAAAGCAGGCTGACTCTCTTTTGTCTCCACCCCCATTATCACCCTGAAAGTATTTTTTGTATGTGTTTGCGTGCATGCTCTTTTGAGAGGAAGGCTGGGATATAAATTTAATAAAAAATAGCACCCTGCAAAACCCACCAATATAATACTCTCCCTTTTGCCAGCAATGACTTGTGCATAACTCTATATTTTATATGGATCACCCTTACATGGTTCTTTAACTACACACTTACCTACGTTTGTGATGTACAATGGAAGCCAGAAAAGAAAAGTGTAGCTGACAAGTTTGGCAAATAACAGGCAGAGAGAGAATTCTACAACTCCCTATGTAGAATGGAAAATAAAATTAAGGTTAAATGAGCAAAACAAAATTAAGAAACAAGCAATAAGCACACTTTGCAGTTTGTTTGCATTGGGTAATATTAGCACAAAAGTATTCCTATGCAAGATCTAATGGCCTAAACCTATATGAGTCAAGGGCTCCAAGATTCAGGTGTAAAAAACCTAAAATGGTGCAAGGGGACAGCATGTTAGTTCATTACTGGGATTAATCTTCAGCACTGAGTGTAGCAACTGTCTGTGGTGTGATAACTTTTGCTAATCTCTTGTGTGGGACAGATGGCCCATACAAGACATCAAACTTGGTAATAAGTAGAGCAGAGGCTAAAGTGACTATACTGAGCCTTAATGACATCTGTCATGGCAAACAGATTGCTTAATGGGTCCAAGGTATATAAACAATGACACCATGAACCATTACTTCTTAGCACTAAGGCACTTTCTGGTAGTTGGGATTTATCCATTCCATCCATTGTGGGTAACCGGAATGTGAAGTTCCTATAACCCAGAAGTCAGTTACCAATTCCAGTGCTGACCACTGTTGGCCCAAAGCATACTAGCAGGATCAGCACTGAAATGGGGAGAGGGAAGGGGAACAATTGTCATTAATATTTACTGCATTTGTTGGTTGCTTTATACAAAAAAGAAGTGTCTTAACAGAATAAAATACAAACAAAACCAATTAAGAGCCAAATTTAAAATGACATACAATACAAAATTCCTAAAAGTTCATTTAGTGGTGCAGTAAGGAGGACAAGTCCTATCCCACCCCACTAAAAGATGAGCACTGCAGTAGAGGGTAACCTAACCATAAAAAGCCTGGGTAAAAGAAATGTCTTAGCCTGGCACCTAAATTTGACAATGATGGTGCCAGGTATGTTTCCCTGCAGAGAGCATTTCCTAAAAAGGGTGGGGAGGCACCACTGAAATGGCCAATTTTCACAGGCAAGGGCCTCTGCTGAAGACTGCAAAGTCCAGGGTGGCTCATGGTTCAAATGGTGCACAAAATCAGTGATGATAACAAGTACCTCCTATTGGGTACTTTGTGTTTTGTTTCCATCACAGCTACTGTCACTGGAAAAGGTGACAGAGTAGAAGTTATTATTACAGTTAGACTCATCTTCTGCGAAAGACAAGGGTAGAATGCAGGCAAAGTATCAATCCAGATTTGATAAACACGACATACTCACAGGTATTCTCAGAGCTCCAGAAAAACTTATAGCAGACTTTCTGTTTTCAATTCCCTCACATCCTCCATTGTTAGGATTCAGTGGCTTGGTGCACCTCTCATTGTCAGGGAGCAGACAGTGCATCTCTGGATCCTACAAAAGACCCCGTCAAACTCAATGAAGGCAATAAGACACACATCTTCTTTGCAAACCAAGCAAATCAAATACTTTCATGTACTGTGAAAATGAAACAATTTTGGATCATAAAAGACTAACTGGAACCATAATCTATACTTTTGAAACACAAATGACTGAGGCAATTTACATTTGCTGATGGAATCATGCTTCTTGCAAAGAGACCAAAATTTTACATGACATGTTCAGCTTGACAAAATGCCATATTTAGGAATTTCTTCAGGTGCTTGCAACATGGACTTATTAGCTAACATTTTCTTAGGGGAGGTATTTCCTTGTAATAATAATAGAATTACTCTTGCAGTAGTTTTGGGTTGGGTTTGGGTCATAAAGGTAACTTCTCCTTTCAGATCTAACTGGAACCTGGGATCTCCTGCATGAGCTCTACCACTGAGCACAGCCCCTGTGTGCTCTCTGTATTTCCCAAACAATACTGAATACTTGTTCAGTAAGCTATAATTGCTAAAACCAGTTTAACTACTTGATTGATTCGATATGATATCAGAATTTGAACCCTGAATAATCTTAATAAGTTTATTAATTTATTAGATTTATAACCTGCCCTTCCTCCTCCTGGTAGGAACCCAGAGCTGCAAACAAAATTACTAAAAACACTTTAAAACATCATAAAAACAGACTTTAAAATATATTAAAACAAAGCATCCTTAAAAACATATTAAAACATCTTTAAAACATTTTTAAACAAGCTTTAAAACATCTTTTTTTAAGAAAAAAAAGCTTTAAAAGCGTATTAAAAACAATTCCAACACAGACACAGACTGGGATAAGGTCTCTACTTAAAAGGCTTGTTGAAAGAGGAAGGTCTTCAGCAGGTGCCAAAAAGATAAGAGATTATGCCTGTCTAATATTTAAGGGGAGGGAATTCCACACGGTAGATGCCATTACACTAAAATTCCACTTCCTATGTTGTGCAGAACGGACCTCCTGATAAGATGGCATCTGCAGGAGGCCCTCACCTGCACAGCACAGTGATTGACTGGGTATGTAAGGGATAAGACGGTCTTTGTACACCAAAACTAGAACCCTGAACTTGGCCCGGTAGCTAATAGGTAGCCAGTGCAATTCTTTCAGCAGCGGGATGACAGGTTGGCAATACTCTGCCCCAAGTGAGCAGTCTCACAGCTGCATTTTGCACCATCTGCAGCTTCTGGATCAACCTCAAGGGCAGCCCCACATAGAACACATTACAGTAATCCAGCCTGGAGGTTACCAGTGCATGGACAACAGTGGTCAGGCTTTCCCGGTCCAGAAATGGGTGCAGCTGTCTTACCAGCCGAAAGCTGGTAAAAGGCACTCCTAGCCATTGAGGACATCTGGGCCTCTAGCAACAAAGATGGATCCAGGAGCACCCCCACGCTACAGACCTGCTCTTTCAGAGGAAATACAACCTCATCCAAAGCAGGCAACTGACCAATTATCTGAACTTGGGAACCACCAACCCACAGCGCCTCTGTCTTGCTAGGATTCAGACTCAGTTAATAGTCCTCATCCAGCCCACTACTGAGTCCAGGCACGGGTCCAGGGCTTGCATGGCCTCTTCCCATTCAGATGTTACAGAGAAATAGAGCTGGGTATCATCAGCGTACTGTTGACACCTTGCCCCAAATCTCCCAATGACCATTCCCAAGTGCTTCATATAGATGTTAAACAGCATGGGGGACAAGATGGTACCCTGCAACACAGTAGGCATGGTTATGTTTTACTCGTGCCCAATCAGCCTCACAGCACGTCTTTCACCACTTGCACTCTAGCTGTTGTCCAGCCTGTTTCATTGCCCTTAGCTCACTGGTATACCAAGGTGCAAACTGGGCTCCACAGTGCCGGAGAGGAGGCAACCGTGTCAAGAGCTTGATGCGCCTCACTTTTCCGAAGTGTGACAAGGGTTTCAACAGGGTCATCTGCTCTATCTTCTGAGAACTCCCCCAGGGCATTCAGGAATTCTGTGGAATTTCATTAGTCTCTGGGGGCGGACCATCTTAATCTGTCCACCACAATAAGTTGCGCATGTCACTGTTGATGGTGTTTGCCTGGGGTTTTCTCTAGCCCAAATGGTATGTCCTACTATCCAGTCAATGTGTTTCTTCCTTAAGAATACACCTCCTGGAATGTGGCTGATTCTGTACACAGTATGACAACTGCAATTGTTAGCCATGTCTTCTTTTGAACTTTGTATCCATGACATTTAATCATTAGAATAAAGCAAGCAAAGATCCACTTTTGCCAAAAGCTAAGGATTTAAAATCTGCATGGAAACAGAACAGGATGGATTTGGATCGGAGTCCACACAGAACTGAGAAAAACCAGACTTTAATGGGTCCATCCATTCCCAAACACAGTACAAGAAGCATGATGCTTTCTATCCTTTATCTAGAGCAGGGGTAAATAACCTTTTTCAGCCTGAGGGCCACATTTCCTTCCAGGCAACCTTCTGAACTCCACATGCCAGTAGTGGGTGGGGCCAAAGGCAAAAGTGGGCAGAGCAACAAATGTAAGTCTTACCTTCGTACACTAGACTAATTTCTACACACACACCATCCTCTGTTTAGGACAGAAGAAGCATTATCAGGGTTCAAGGACACATTCCAGCCAAGTACAAACACTTGGGTGTAAAGTGGGGCCAGTGTGGGGTATGGGGGGCCAGTGTGGGGTATGGCCTGGGGAGAGGGGATGTGGCCTGTGTGGAATTCTGAGGGCCAAACAGAGAAGCCTGGAGAGCTACATTCAGCCTCCAGGTCTGAGGTTCCCCTCTCGTAACTAGGGCATCAAAGAACCCAGGTGTCCTCATATAGATCATACACATAATTAACAAGAGTAAGCTTTGCGCATGATAGCCCTGCTTATTCAACCCTCCCCAGGGAGGTACATAGATTATGGGTTTTATGGTGAAGCAGCATGTAGGCAGTATCTTGCCAAACAGCAGAATACGTTTCAAAAATTCTTCTCTAAGTTTCCATTCAGTTTATGTGCAATATTTTCTCCTGTCAGCAACCAGGTCTCATTAGTTCTCAAGAAGAGGATAGCCAGTCAGTTATTTTTAAAAATATGAAGACAGCATGCAGATTTGTATCTTCATTCAGAAAAAAAGCTGTGTGTGTCTCCAGAATGTCAGTATTTTGTTGGAGGAATTCAAACACATACTGGAATTTTAGGTTTGTGCATTTAAAATGGGTTAAAGCATTCAGTTGCCCTAGCACAACAGATGCATTTTAAATCTAGACTTTTTGTGGTTTGGAAAGTGATCGGGAAATGCATTGAAAAGTGTGGCATGAATGAATGATTAATAGGAAGATGTGTAAACACCCTGCAAGCAAAACGGAATGCCTAAGGATGAATGCTCATTGTTACATAACCACTTCGTAAACAAATCAGAACGGATGCTCAGTAAAGGCTGGATATCAATCTAGCCACCATTTAAGTTTGTAGCAGCAAACCTGAGTGGATGCTGAATAAACAGGTTGTCTGGAAGAGCCCTCAGTCTGTGGGAAAGAGTGGAAGGTCTTGGCCCAGGATAGTTACTACTGCTCACATATTATGAACATTCCTATCCAGCCTTCGTGCATAGAACTTGTGCACCCTGTTCTCTGTGTGCAGAGGGCTAAATCGTTATCCATGCTAGGATGGTGCTGTTAGCTTTACAATCCATAAGATATTGCATAAGCCACCATCCAATAAATTTTGTAAAAAGAAAGATGCTGCTAAACATATCACTCAAACGGCGAACTTCTAACTTCAAGTGAATAGTTATATATTTGCATAGCCTCCAACATCTCAGAAAATAAAACAAGGTCACTCTTGTATACACAGAACACTCCTGTTCTCAGACTAAGAATCATTGTCTATCAACCCCACTGAATGGGTTTGTTTTGGACTGCTTTTAATGTTGTATTTTGGATTGTTATGACTCACCCTGGGACCTTGGGGTGAAGAGAGAGTAAAAAAGTAAATTAATAATAATAACAGTAAATTTTTAGACATTGCTGAAACCAAATCTGCTCTGAAGAGTTGGGGGAAAACCCCAAAACATATTTAGGGGGAGCGCAAGGGGAAATCATTCCATTACACAAAGAGAAATCCTTGTGCTGATTGAATGATCTGCTTACCACTATAACCCTATAAATCCATATGTATGAATTCATATTGAAGCCTTGAAAAATCTAATTATGAAAATATTTTTGCTTTACCCAAGATGTGCTTATTTTCTTAGTGCTTAATATTGGTTTCTGAATGATGAATCTATTTGATCCATTCATGCAAATTTTGAATTCTGAAAGCTATTTTTGTAAGAGTTATTAAAAACAATAATACTACAATCCTACTTGGAAACAAGCCTTACTAAAGTCAATAGGGCATCTAAATATACACTGTAAGAATTAGGCTTCAAGGGTTATTCCCCTTTGTCTGCAATGCCAACTGGAAAGCTTAGGCAATATAAAGGCTCTGATACTCCCCCCTTTCTCGCCAAGAGAGGGGATGGATCATTGCTCTGCATCACATTGCACATGAGGCAAACATTTTTGTCCCATTCATTCTTGCCTATGTGTTGTGTATATACACATCCTGTTTCATGAACACTTCCCCCATCCACAATCACCCAAATTTTGGCTCACTAAGGCAAATCAGTGTTTTCAGTGTAGTGTGCAAGCCACTGAGTTGCACGGAACTCTCTCTGAAAGTGAATGTTTAAGGGGGGGAAAGGAGGAAATGTTTTTCAGCCTTCATCCTGAACCATCTGTTTTTCTTCTTTCTGTCCACCTACCCTCCTCCACACATCCTGGTTTTAAAACTGGTATTGTGAAATTGGAAATGGAGAAAATACAATGAATGATGCCCTACAAGTCATTACTTACATTGGATGATGTACTTGTACAGTTTACATCCTTAGGATCTGAAACAATGCAATAGAAAACAATAGAAAGGGCACGATTTATTTTTCAAAATGCTGTTTACACACAGAATCTAAAAATTCATATTACCATGAAATCAGTATGCTCTTGACTGAATACAAATGTTAGTATTTGCATTGTGTCAACTTAAAGTCACCCATAAACTTGGTTTACAACTAAGCCTGTTGGAATAATGCTGTAGTATGACATGCACATTCTCCTATTCTGTTCATCCTCCTACCCCGGACTCACACCACTCCCTTTTGTTCTACTTTTGCACCTTCTGAAAATTACTATGCCAGGACTGTTTCTGTTTCTACAATAGAAACCAGAGGATGTTTTTGAGTGTGCCTATGAACAGTGCTGATCAATTACATTTATCCCAACCAACAACATATTCAGTTTTGCATACATTCAGTTGAATACAGGTACTTACGTTCAATAAGAAAAAGGAAGCAGACTATCCCCATTGAGGCTATTGTAATGCCAGGCACCACAAAGGACAAACCCCAGCAGGTAGATACCCAATAGCCAGCTATTAAGGATCCTAAAATATTCCCCACTGAAGTGTGGGAGTTCCATAATCCCATTATCAATCCTCTCCTATAAAAAAGAAAAACAGTCTGTTAATCATTTCATTAACATTAACCTTTACCAGGCAAGACATCAGTACATTTAAATTTTAAAATTCTTGAAATATTTTAAGTTGGGGCATGTCTAGAAAGAGTGTTGGGTTCTTGTGTGCTGTTTTAAGTACTGGCCTAGGAATTTTTGCTGCCTGAGGCACAAGCTAAGATAACACCTCCTGATTCCACATACAGAAGTCGACTAGAATGACAACTGAATCTTACTTCAACACTGTTGATGAGATAGCATCTTTCACCACACTGAGGGTAGCAAATTAGGATAGAGGGTACAGGGTAGGTTGCGTGGCACAACACAACTGACCTTCAACATTTTGCCATCATTCGCTTGCTCACCAATCTGCCTGGCACCTGCTTGCTACCTGCTCATGCAACAGCTGCAATGCAGCAGAGGTGGCACCAGCATGAATCATACGAGCAGAACAGTGCCCGTTAGAGTGTGTAGACTGTGCTGGCTGCCTCTCTGCCTGCTTGCTCAGTCAAGAGCATTTTCAAACAGCAAAGACATTTCCAGACATCACTCTGACACACTGGGATGCTAGATAAGCCAACCAGCCCAGGTCAGCAACAAGCAAGCAGCCACATGCCAGCTTGACAGGAACAGCTGGGGTCAGCTGCTTCATTCTGTCTAATTGCAGGCCTTGCTCTGGATTACTAGTCCCTGCAGTCCAGAAATGCAGGGTTCATCAACTTGCAATAGTCCCACTCAAACCAGAGCTGACAGGAACTGCCACGTGGACAGCATGAACTATACAGTATGTTTAGCTAGCTAAACCTGTGGGTAGTCTTGAGAAAATATTCCTTATTCTGCAAGACATTTCCTTTACTCAGCTGAGTGCTTCCATATCAAGGAGGTTGTGTCTGAAATATGCCTTTATGCTTATGTGCAAACAAAGCCTCCACATAAGCTTCACACTATCATTTTTTTCCCCAGGAACTTCAAATCACTCAATAAATTACTGTCTTTATTACCCTCCTAACAAGGAAAAATTAATGGCACAATTCTATGTAAAAAACAAAGCTTTTAAAATCTGTGAGTACATTTGTGTCAGTTTATTGGCAAGGTAGACTAAGTCATTTAACATGTGGCACTCTGGACCAAAAGTCTCTCCAAGACAAGCAAGTTATAGAGTATTTACCTTCCTTTCCCAAACCAGTTGCCAATGCAGGTAACCACACTGGGCCAGCCAGTGGTTTGCACCAATCCATTAGCCACCTGAAATGTTTAAAAATGGCAACAGTGATATTGAAATAATTGAGTATTTCACCAGAGTATGCTGTATGTCCACCAAATCAATATAAAAAAGAATCTTCAAAGGTAGGTTAAACTTATCAGCAAAATTAATATGGCTTTTAAATACTTACTTAACTTACTCATTACTTACTTATTACTTAACTTACAAATCCAATCTATCAGAGAGACTTGAGATGTGAAAGCCTGGGGGGGGGACCCAGAAAAATGGGGGTGGGTGGAAAGGAATGTTTTTTTGTTATTTTAATTTTAATTTTTTCAGAAAGTTTTAAAAAAAGGAACAAACAGGTTTTTCCTGAATCTTTCTCAGTTTTTTTACCCCTTGGGTTTTCACTAAGAGAGACTTCAGCTCCCTGTTCTCACCATCTCCCATTGTCCCTGTTGATCTTCCTGAATATTTTGGAAGGCTGAGAAATATGGTTGTTTGTTATGCCTGCAATGCTGAGTTTTTCTTCTGGCTATTTAACATCTGAAGCTAGCTACAGCCCAAGTAATACATGACTGCTTACTGAGATGCATGGAACAATGCTGAATAGATGGTGAAAATATAAGAAGAGGGTAGTTGCAGTGGCAAGCAGAATCCATACAATTTCCTCCAAATGCCAAGTACTCCTGCCATTCTGCACTTAGAAATTATACCATGTTTGTCAATGGAGAAGGATGATGATTCTGAGTTTGGTATGACTAGCTGTCACTTTAACAAGGAGTCAGTTCCAGTCTGGAAGACCATGTAACTTGCAAAGCCTAGTCAGTCCTAACTGTTACCTATTCTTTGTTTTCTAGATTGCAGCACAAGCTCTCCCCCACTTTTCAGTCCTAGTTACGAAAAGTGATTAACAACCATCCATTTATTCTTAAATACCCTAGAATGCTCTAGTGACTTCCCCAACCTGGCATTCTCCAGATGTTTTGGACTATAACCTCCATCAGCCCTAGCCAGCACAGACAACAGCCAGTGTTGATGTAGGTTGCAATTCAAACCATCTGGATGACAGCAGGATGGGAAAAGCTGTGCTAGAGCAACTTCTACAGTTCCTGTGATAGCATAATTTTGTTGTTGTTGTTATGTGCCTTCAAGTCGATTACAACTTATGGCGACCCTATGAATCAGCAACCTCCAAGAGCATCCGTCATGAACCACCCTGTTCAGATCTTGTAAGTTCACGTCTGTGGCTTCCTGTATGGAATCAATCCATCTCTTGTTTGGATTTCCTCTTTTTCTACTGAAAAAAATATGCTTGGAGACAATGGAGGCCAAGGGCATCTTTTTGCCTTTTAGCTCCTTGATTTGATCTGGTTTTGGAAATGAACTCCTAGAAGCTGGGTAAGTGAAGCATGTGTGTGCCTTGTCCCATTACACCAACACAAGACAAAGAAGTCTGCTTTTTTAGTCAAATTTATAAATACTTTATATTTTGAATTCCAAGTGACAATTTTTAACTGCCACCTATTTTTAATAAATCATATTCTAAAGCTGCCTCTACAGTTGAACCTTCTATACTTTCATACACTTAAAAGCAGATGTCAAGGTTTTTTACAAGCTACTAAAATACCTCCCAGAAAAAGTGATGCTGTTCCAAATGTCCAGAGGATAACAGGTAAATGCCCATCATAAGTGGTGGTAATTTATCTCTGTTTTTTGAATAGTAAAAGGGAAATATCTGAGGACTGAAGGTGAAGTGGTTGAAGGGGTACAACATACACAAACCTACTCTGCTGAGTTATTTCTTACGTTATTAATATACCCCACCCCCTTGAAAGCAATTGCAGTACAAAAAAGCAAACTTCCAAAATTATGTTACCCAATTATTATTACTGTTTATTAAATTTCTATCCTGCCCTTCCTCCCAGAAGGAGCCCAATATAAACAAATTGGATACTATGAACGCTTCAAGTGTAGGAGGAATGATCCCCCCCCCCCGCTGCTGCAAATAAATCAAGAATCCAAATCAGGTCTTTGCAGACTTGAAACATTAAATATACTAGAAAAATTCTATCTTCACACTTGAGCCAGCAGCACTTTTGCTGTAGGGAAATTCAGTGACACAGGATTTCCCCCCCCAAAACTAGACGTTTTCTCAAGTTTAATCAAAACTAAGAAAAGCAACCTGGATCCAAAAACCTCCACCAAAACACATCTCTTTAGGACCCACTACTAGCTGCCACAATGTACACCAAGATGTACTGCTATGTTCTGAGGGAGCCAAAGATGTTCCATAACTGCCATATCACTCTACTGTTTTCCCTGGTTTGCACCAGTGCTGTTTCTTCCATCAACCCTAATCTTTCAAAGTAGATTGTAACATTGTTTGAGCTTGGGTGGCAAAAGCAGGAGCTTGCAAGTCATCTACTGATAAGTACCTTGCACAAGGACTCAAGGCCCACAAACACATTTCTTCAGCTCTTCTTAACACTTTTGCTTCTTCAGCAATAAAGAATGTACCAATTTTAATTTTACAGTGGTGCATAATTGGAAATTCTATTGTAGTCTCTTACTGCAACATGTTAAATTTTATGTGAGCCATTTATCATCAAGATACAGTTAAATGGAACCTCCATGTTCTGAGGCAGTACACCAGGAGTGGGGAATTGTTTTTGCTCCGCAGGTCACTTCCTTATCAGGATCTAACCAAATCTGAGAGGTGGGTAGGGCTGCTCACCTGTCAATTACCTTATGTCACAATAACATTAGGGGATTGGATGCTTTGAAATCCCAAAGCAGGGCTTCAAAGTACCATGTGCAACCCAGGCATGCATCCAATCCAGCAGGCTTCAGCTCTACTGCCCATCAATGGATGGGCAGTAAAGCCAAAGGCTGCTTTCTCTTGTCAGTGCATAATTGGGAGTGCCTTATAAGGCTAACAGTTGTGTACTGGAAGCCATGTATCTGTGAATGTGGTTTGGGGAAATGGCCTCAGGCGCCAAATTTGAACCCCTGGTGGGCCAAGTTTGGCCCGTGGGCTGGAAGTTCCCCAGACCTGCAGTATATCTCTTGACAACAAATGGTGGGCAAAGGCTGTCAATGGGAACTATGCAGATTTCTAGACAGTTGCAGAAAAGCAATTCTTTTTGTGCTAGATCTGAGAATTCTAAGTGAGAAAAGAAACATAGGCATTCCTACCTGAGCCATGATGTAGAACCACAGGCTGTGTATGTTATAGAAATAGCCAAATCCGAACATTGCAGTGAAGAGTCCACTGGCAAACATCCCTCCTGTGAGATAATATCGGATAGGCAAACGCTCACCTATTATGCCACTTAGAATTCAGACCCCAAAAAAAGAGGGAGAGAGATTTTGAAGCATGCTGAGCAAAGGCTTATTGATGTAATGAATTTGAGGAACTTAATAGGATTGGCTTCTATTGCAATTCTCTTTTGAACAAACAAACAAGATATTTGACTCCAAAGTATGGGTTGCTTAAACATTGAACATACTCATAACTGCTTCCTACATATCCACTTAAGGTATCTATCACCCAGAGGCAAGGTTCTGAAGCAAGTAGACCAAGGGACAAGGTGAGATTGCAACTAGAGAACAAAATATGAACAAAACTTTTCCTAAGGAGTCTATTCCATATAGGGAGGAGAGGTTAATATTTTCAAAAAGAAAAGTGACTTAAAATATTCATTTTCCTCCTTGTTTGTATTCTGTTTTTGTATTCCTAGCCTTTGGTTTGTCTTCAGCAACAAGAATCAAAAACAAATAAATATCAGTTCTTCCCATCCACAACAGAGATAGGATTTGAACTTGTTCATTTTTAAAGCAACTTTAATGAATTACTGCAATAGAGAATATTCTACACTCTAGAATCTTCATTCCTAAATCATAGTGCATATAGTCTCCAAAATTCCTCTTCTCTTCAATAATCCCTTCTTCCCCCCTCCTCTTTTAAACAATTGAGTACAGCAAAAGATCAGAGGTGAAGCAATACAACTTGAAACTATAAAACAGGATTAAAAAAGAAGAAAAGGATTTTACCTCAGATACATTCCAACTGCATAAGCACACAGGAATGAATAATCCAAAGCTCCCAACAACTGTTTGTAGTTGCTCTTATCTAGGAACACATTTGTTACAGTTCATGGGACTGAATTATTAAGACACAAATAGCCATTAAAAATAGTCTTAACAATACATATTACAACTTCAAAGAGGGCTTCTAGCTCCTTACGCAAATTGTGCTTAATCAGATTATATTAGTGCACCATATTTGTAACATTCCTGATTAAAGTGAACAACCTGATATAATGGATGAACACTATTCATTATAGACTAGGGGTTCCCAAATACAAAATACCCTTTGTATTTTTTACTGTATTATAAAATACAATATAATATTGTATTTTTTATATTACAATTTGCATTCCTTAAGAATTCAAATTATATTTGTAAGAATACAAATACAATATAAGAAATAAAAGCAACAAAAATACAAATAGAAATCATACAGCATCTAGCATAGTGCATTACAATTGCTAAAACAGGCAGAAAAAGTGGTCCGCCAAGTTCCTCCACAATTTTCAAGTGATCTGCAAGAAGGAAAGCTTGGGAACCACTGCTGTACGCTCCAGCATTATACTAGGCCTTTAAAATGGAAAATCTTGTACAGGTTCTTAAGATTCATTTTCACAGGTGAGGTTTAAACCATGTATGTGTTTTCCACTAGCCCTATATGACATATTTGCATTTGGTGAATGCACTGAGGGGCAATAAAAACATAAAAAGAGCCCATCAAGTCCAACATTTCATTTTCACAGTGGACAGTGTGTCTATTGGAAGCCCACAAGTAGCTCATGTTCCAGAGTAGCTGGTACTTAGAGGCATACAGCCTCCAATATTGGGGGCAATATATAGCCATCACAACTAGTAGTTACTATCCTTCATGATAATGGCCACTGGCCCCAGTCGTGATCTCCACATATTTAACTAAACTTGTGTAGGGAGGCATGGTCATAAACTCTATCTGTATTATCCATAACTCTTAGATTGAAAATGCCAGTGTCCAGACTGCACATAGACACACATGTAGGCCATGTGCACAGATTTGGTTGAATAAAAAGGTAGAGAATGGGGTCTGTGGGCGTGACTCCACTTCCCTTCTTTATGCATGCATTGAACAATGTTTGTTATTTGTGCCATGTGCAAATGTTGTTAATGCAAGGCAGAAGGATGGAAAAAGTTAATCTAAAAAATGTTTATCCCACCCTTTCTCAGAAGACTTAAACCAGCTTGTTGTTGTTGTTATGTGCCTTCAAGTCGATTACAACTTATGGCGACCCTATGAATCAGTGACCTCCAAGAGCATCTGTCATGAACCACCCTGTTCAGATCTTGTAAGTTCAGGTCTGTGGCTTCCTTTATGGAATCAATCCATCTCTTCTTTGGCCTTCCTCTTTTTCTACTCCCTGCTGTTTTTCCAAGCCAGCTAGCAACAGTCAATTAAAATGATAATGTAGCCAATAAAGTCTGTATATTCATGTTATAAACAGATTTAAACAAATAATGATTTACACTCCATGTGTGCAGCATTCTTTAGTGTTCCTACATGTGTTTACTCAGAAGTAAGTCCCACTGAGTTCAATGGGGCATACTGCCAGGTAAGCAGGTCTAGGATTCTTATCAAATACTAATACACCTAAAGAACCTTTACAGACTTCTAGAATGGAAATGAAGAATAAAATAATATAAAATTTTCTTATATATTCTATTCTAATTTGGAGGTAGTACTTTTATTTCGTTTATTTAATCTTGTCCAGATTTTTAGGAAAAAAATCCACTACTTACCAAATGGTTCCCAGTCACAGCGAGATTCATTAAAAAGTCTTTTAACAGGCTGAATCTGGATGGCATATTCTTTGTAGGTTTTATGCTCAATTACGTTTGGAGTATTACAATGTTTATGCAATTCCCCCTAAATTAGAAAATAGTTAATCCAGTAGAACACCTCCTTGCTTAGAATGAAATGTACATTTTTTCTTTAGCAATATTTCAAAATAGATCTCTCTGTCAGTCAAAAAGGCTTTCAACCTTAAAAAGAGTTGAATAGCCTTCATGAAAGCCACCTTCACATGCTTTTCTAAAGAATGTTTTTGTTAAGAGGCTGCAAATTCCCATGAAGCCTCATCCTTCCTATGGTTAAAGAGAGGACATTTGAAAGAAGCTGGATCAACCACTGTATACCCTAAGCCAGTTCTCCAAATAATATAGAGTAGGAGTTGCACAGAGAATGAAATGAAGGTACAAAATTGTCTACTACAGCAGATTTTAAAGAATACAACAGAGCATTCCTAAACTCTGCCAAGAGCAGTGAGCCAGTGTGGAGCACTGGATTGACCACTGCATCCAAAGCCCTGCCAGCTTGTGCTACCCAGGACTGAAGTTGAAGGGGGAAGTAGTTTAGTCATTTTTTTCTTTTGCCAGCTCCGGGCTGATTCAGCTGGATCAGCTTAGAATCAAGCAGATCAATGGCCAGCCCTGCTTCACTACCTTAAGAAAAGTGATAAAAATATTTCAGTGCACTAGGCCATGAATTATGACAATCATCTCAGCTATATATTATTGCGCACCACCCCTATCTCCGAGAGGTGAGATTTCCAGGGGTCCCTGCGCTCACCCAGGGTCTGGTTTCCTTGGGAAGAAGTCAGTGGAAACTGTGGTGTCTTTGTGAAATATGGTTTATTTATTTACACACATTCCAACCTGAGTTTAGAATGGAGGGGTTCAAGGCATCAGCAGTCCAGTAAGCCATGATGCAGACAGACAGTCTCTCTGCCTGCCTGAAGTTCCCAGCCTTTCTCAGACACAACTCACTACACAAGCCTCTTATAGGGGGGGGAAGGGTCTTCTGAAGAGTTTCAATGACAAAAGGATCTCTCTGGCCCATTCACCAGTTGAAAGGCACCTGATAGACCCATTAACCCACCTGGCCACTCTATTAGATTAACAAAAGAAACTCATCTGACCAGCAGAGTGGGTTTCTCACCCGAAGGCACAGGATTCCAAATCAGAGGCTGGAAGGGGACTCATAGAAATTATCCATCTCAACCCCCAAACCCATAACAATATTATGGCCTAGGAACCTCACCTTGGAAGTTTGGGTATGTGAGTGTTCCTTTGTAGCATTGTTTGATAGGTGAACCAGTCTAAGGAATTAGAGGGATAGCCAACATAGTGCACTCCAGAAGTTGTTGAACTATAACTCCCATCATGCCTGATCACTGCCTATGCTGGCTGGTGTCAATGAGACTTGTGAGCCTGACAGCATCTGGAGGGCACCATGTTTGCTACCTCGAATTGGAGTATAAGGCACAGCATACTTATTCTCGATCAGTTTCTAGTCAACATGTATAATTTTGTTTATTGGGTGCAGAAGGACTGCAGAAACACATTTATGGTGTAGTGGTTAGAGTATCATATTAGAACTGGGGAGAACAAGGTTTGGATCCCCACTCTGCCATGAAGCTCACTGGCTGACCTTGGGCCATTAGTTCTCAGTCTAAGCTGCCTCACAAGGTTGTTGTGAAATTAAAATGGTAAAGGGGAATGTATTAATTATGTTTGTCACTCTGAGCTCCTGAGAGGAAGAGAATGATACAAATGTTGTAATCAAATAAAACAAAGAGATGGCAAAGCATTCCCAAGTAGCTAGCATAGAGAAAGTGAGTAGCTGAGAAAAGACAGAGACAGGAACTGAACTGAATTCTAATAGAGTTGCTTGTCATGGACTGAAACAGTGGCCTCAGCACACGATTATGATCTTGGTGGGAATTTGATTGCCTTCTGCAAACTTGAGGAGACTGGGAAAATCTGAAGACTGTCTGAGTACATTCTTAATTTCAGTTTTTCCCCACTAAAATGCATTTTTGATTTGCCTTTGTATACATGACCCATGTAGATTTTTTTATAGGTCATGTATATCTTCACAATGAGACATTTAGAAGTACACCCAATACCGAAGCTCTTGGTAGTCCTACATGGACTCTCAATCATTATAACACGTTTATGTAGTTTTATTATTATGCAGCAGGTACAATTTTATTGCTGTATTTCATTGTAATGTCTACAGTAATAACACATTTATATAACTTTAAAATGTACTTCCTTGTTTGATGTCAGCAGGATACGTTAGAAAAATATTTCCTTGTTACTCACCTTAACTATACTGATTGGTTTCCTTGATAAGTGAAAACTAGCATACAGCATAAAAGTCAGCACAAATGTGAAAGCCCTGCACCTGTAACACAAAAAACATTTATTATTCCATTATTTGCACCTATTTTATTTGCAGATATGCACTTACAATCATTTTACATTGTTCAATTGTTATATCATTTTCCCTCCTAAGGTTGAGGCTTAATCAAACATAAGTGAAAGGTAAGTACAATTGGTTAAGTGATTTCCATTTTTATTACACAATGCTCTAGCAATGAAAAAACTTACAAAAATGAACTGTTGTTTTTTTTGTCTTTTCCAGAAGCAACAACGGAGAAAGGTATTTACTTGGAATTGGGGGCAGAAGATAGGGTGACCTACAATCTCCTACAGTGACACAATCCACCACCCCCAGCAGCTAAGCCCTTGCAAACATCAGGCATAACTGGAACCAGCCCAGAAGTTGTGTGACAGACATCCACCAATGCTGCTTTGAGTGGCTAATATAGAGCAGCTCCCAGGCACTGCTGCCAATTGTTGCATAGCACCTCTGGGTGGTGCAATAGCCAGATGCCAAATATGGCTGTCAGCTTTTCAGTCTGCGTGCATAGCTGTGTCTTCCACAGAATTTGATGACCAGAACATAAATATTATCACCAGCCAATCTCCATGCTGTAAAAAGTTTCGCCTGTCAACATATCAAAGTATTGTTAAAGGAGTACGGCCAGTTTCTGCAACCCTAATCCCAGGTATACGTGGGCTCAAAGGGGAGGGGGCTTATCAGAGTGGGTTTGTGCATCATGTGCCATAATCATACTGCAGTAGTAGTTAAAAGTATTACTATTACTTATTAATAATACTATTAAGTATTACTAGATTACAGGCATGAATAAATAACTCAAACTTCACAACTCTGTGGAAAGGAAGACCTTCATCTTCCCAAACACGGTGTGAAGAAGTAGTATCATTTCTCAAAGTTTCAAGCATAGTAGTGGTAAGGATTATAGTATAGTGTAAGGTTAAGTCTACAAAGAAACACATTTTAACAAAATGCATCACTGCATTCTGATTGCAAGTTCATATTTGAATATAGGTTTGTTTAAGAGGAAGCAAAAAACAGATCAGATCAATGTCCCTGTCATACAATAGACTATAACTTACCACTGGTCTCTTGTAAATAAAGTGATCAAACGAATCCCAGGTGGAAGCCCAGCCATTTACTTGAGTACCAGTTTCAAATATTAGTTTTTCAGGTGCTTCAGACACTTGTTTGAAATTTTCAATAGAACAAAATGTCATATCAATTAATGTCCTTTACATTTCTTCTTTGATGTTATTAACCATTGCGATGAGTGGCTTTCTCTAGTGCATTTTTTATATAAAAAAAGAACGTTTGGAAGTTACTAATCATGCAGTAACAATATTTCTCAGCTACAGTATTTGTGAGTCAAGAACATAAATCACAGACACATTAGATTGTAAAGCAAGAATTGTAATATAAATATATGAATACCTAGATAATGAAGAATTTCTTACCATTTTAATCCAATATAAGAAATAAGGAAAACAGAGGGCAATGAAAACATGATTTGAAAGAGATAATTGTCAGAAACAAAAATCACCTGAATATATTTTCACTATTAAAATCTACTTTCCAATCTTTAGCCAACTACTACATATATATATAATGAACTTGCCTGCTGCTTAATGAAACCTGCAGCACAATGTCTCAGCTACGTCCATCTGGGCTCTGGACCCCAGTTTCTCCAAACAACATGTACACTCTCTACAGCCACTAACCTAGCTTCAATGTTAGAATGGGTTCACCTAACCCTATCCTGAACTGGTCTCTATGGGCTGCAATCCTATGGCCAGACTACATCAGAAATGTAAACTATGGTACTGCAACAGGGACAAGTGGTGTTAGTAACACAGTCAGTTCCTCACGGTTAGCATTGATTAGGCATGAAGGTTAAGTGTCAAGAAAGCAGGTGGTAGACTGGACACCAACAAGCATCTTGCCCCCATCCTAAGGCTGCAACAACTGAAACTGATTCTAACAACCAGGACACAACAGTGTTCTGGATGCCTTACCAGACTTGTATCAAATATGTTAAAGTTGAGGCAGATATGAGAGACTTTTTTGCTCTCACAGCGCTTTGCAAATTCATCACTGCAGTTCTAAGGACATACATTCCTGAGACTGGACCTTTAATGAGAACTTGCAGCACCCTATAAAGCACTGCTAAAGAGCTACTCAGCGATGCAATGGTAGAAGCAAAACAAAACTTAATTGCCATCACTGCCATATATAAGCACAATTAGGTGCTCTCACCTGTGTTCAGCTGTACTCACTATGAGTTTTGTGCTATCTGTGCTTCAGTAGTCATCTGGTCTGTATCACTGTCTGGTGCTCCCAAAAAAACTAGGGAGCATTCTGGGCTCCATAGCACCAGACAGGTGCTTAGGAGCAATCATATTGATCGCTCTCTGCATCTTGCCATTCCAAGGCAAGACTAGGGCCTTGAGACCAGTGCTGTAAGCCACATCAACAGGAAAATTCCCCGAGGCATTAAGAAATCTCTCCAATTCTGTAAGTCCCTGGGGGCGGATCATCGTAATCCCCCCATTGCAGGGTGGAACTGCTACCAGCACTCCAAATTTCACCAGGAATTAATTAATTCATGACAAAAGGGTAACAGCTACCCCCCTGTTAATGGATCTCTCCCAATCTGCTCTGCTGCAATACTTATATCGGGAGTATGGCTGGCAATATGTCCTGGGTCCATGATATATTGAGATAGCACCATGCTTATCATGGCACTCATTACGTTTTGAGCTGGACCAGAAAAAGTAGACCCATCATGAATATTGAAATTCCCCAGGACAATAGTCTTAAAGTTCTGCAACACCATAATCAAGACCACCTCCACTGTTGGCAGCAGGGTGGGCGGTACACCAACAAAATTCCTGTTCTGTTTCTCTGGCGCAGCACCAGGTATAACCCCTCACAGCTGACTCCTAGGCAGATGTGTTTCCTTGTGAGAAAGATGGAATTATGATGGATGATGGCAAGCCTCCCTGACTCTCTAGCCTGATGCTTCACCAAGGACCCAGGTGCACAGAACTCAGTAAAGCTGGGACACAACCACCAAGTTCACCCACTCAGGTCTTGGAAATGTAAGGCAGGTCAGCCCCCCTCATTCAGTCAAGTTGTGGATGAGTGTGGTCTTATTTTGGACTAGCTTGGCATTAAGCAGCGCCACCATCAGGCCAGATGGTGGCATGGATACCCAAGACTAAAGGATTGAGGGGCAGCCAAGCCAGGAAGACAGATTTAAGCACCTGCCATCTCTCTTCTTACTCTGGGAAGGTCAACCCTTCATACAATACTTCCCCATACACACTACCTGGCCAATGGGGTTATATATTTATAGGAAATATTATGGATTTCAAAATGTTTGTTTCTTTCAATGACTGATTCACACAAGCAATATGATAAGTGACTCATTCAAGATTAAAAGGCAACCATGCAGCCCAATTATGTGTTTGTTTATTTGAAAATGAGCCCCAGTGAATTCAACTCTATAACTACATAGAGTTGCAGGTAAAATTATCTATGAAACCTGTTCTGACATTTGAACGATAGGAGCGCTATCATAGGACAAGCTATAAATCCATTCCAGATACAATAAACATACAACCCTTCTATTCCTTGCAGTGTAAGGGATTCATACAACTGAACTGAAAGTCATATTAAGAAAAATGACTCTTAAAAAGCCAATACATATTTCAATATTTGAAGTTTGATGTCTAATTATTAATAAACCATTCATTATATCTGCCTTCAGTGGAAATAAGTCAGCAGAACTTAGAAATTCAGAAAAATGTTTTTTAAACATGTTTTGTCACATTAAGGAAACATAAGTGGAAATTAAATGGTGTTGAACGGGCCAATTCCGTGACATGGAATCTACTCAAAATTATGGGAGTACCACTGCAGTGCTCTGCTCTGCTTGTTTGAGAAGAGAACTTCTACCTATGCTGCCTTGGCAAGAACGGCGTCCTTGTTGGCGGCGCCTTTCAGCGCAGGGGTGGCCCAGGCCTCCAGCTGCCCTTGCATCCTTCTGTTCACCATTTTTGGGATCCCCTGGGAAGCTTGTGAGACTTTGAGGGTGATTCCTGTGTGTTGGACCCTAGGTGAGACAGGGTGGATGGGTGGAGTCCTGGGTGGGAGCCAGGAGGTTGAGATGTTGAATGGAGAAGTGCAAGGCAATTGTTTTAATATTTATTTGTTAATTTGTATTATGTATGCATTTCTATTGTAGTTTTATTGTATATTTTTATAATATTTGCTGTTTTATCTTCCGTATACTGCTTAGAGATTTTTATATATATTAAGCAGTAAAGAAATGGCTTAAATAAATAAATAATAAATAAAATTTATATACCATTGAAAGGGGATTGGAAATCACTCAATGGATTTTCTGCAGGAGTAGAGCCCTTCTAGAAACAAGATTGTTATTGAGGTCTCCAAAGACATGTTCTGGGAGGAAAGAAACACCAAGGTAAAACGAATTTGTTCAGCAACACTTGGTATTCATCCAATATATGTGCACATGCAGTAGCACTTGAAGATAAGACCATGCTAGGCTTCACTTTACAGATCTGGTTGCCTTAGAAGCAAAATGCCACAAACATATATGGAATTATTTACAAGAGGCAAAAATGTAAACAAGTCAGAGCCAAAAATGAACAGTTCTTCTCCAAAGTTGATAGTGTCCACTGCAGGGCACGCATACAGCCTCACAGCTTCTATATTCAGGTTATCACCTCTTGTTAAACTTAATCCAGGCTTTTGAATTTAAGATCAATGAAACATCTGAGAAAGGGAGCCTTCTGTATTCATCCCAGTTCTTGAGGAAGATAAAGATGGCTAAGAAATTGTGTTATATTTGAAGGATCACACTGAGGATGTGTGTAATCCTATGTGCAACACATCAGAAAATAATGCCATTAGCAATTGAATTTGTCTAGCTTGGTTGTGTAGCAAGATTCTTTACACAGAAATCTTGAATATTGCAAGCATAATGGTCTTCTGCTATTAATATACAACCATACAAATTTACTCAGGAACAATCCCATGGACCTTGGGTTCTTCTGGACTATGCAAGAGAGAGTTTCCTGGGTGATTTGGACACTTCCATATGCACACTATTCCCACCTGCAGTATGCCACTAAGTGGGGGTGAAATATTCTGGCCCTGCTTGGAAGCCTTTTGACCTAAAATGGTACCTCCCATAATAAATCAGTAATATTAAATGATAAAGTTTGCTGCTTTTTAATGGAATCCTAAAAGGCTGTAACTCAGTGGTACGGCAACCATCCCAGACACCTCCAGATAGACCTGGCAAAAAACCCCTGCCTGAAATCCTGGAGAACTGCTGCTTAGCCCACACTGATGGGACTGTGTACGAGGCAACTTCTTATAACATTCCTGTCTGCTGAACTGACTGAGGCAGGCCGCTTCACAAAAGTGGCTCACTCATATGTGTACAAAATTTTAACCCTTCAACCATATTTTTAGGGCACTTTACAAAACAAATAAAAAAAATGATAAAATGCAAGACATACTACAGTCATAACAACAGCTGTAAAGTCACACTTTAAAATCTTGGGAGGAAAAAAAAGGGTAGGACTTTGGGTTGTTTGCCAATGGAGCAGCAATGCAGGCACACCAGGTGGGCTTCCTGTGGAGGTAATTCCACAAAAGTGTATACTGAAAGGGAGGTGGGTGATATTTAAAAAGCCTTCCTTTTAAAAACCCAGTGGGCAAAATGGGCTAAAGGGCTTTCCTGCGGAATCCTGTACACGTGTGTACTCAAATGCAAGTTCCACTGAGCTACATAGGGCTCATTCCTAGGTTATAAGTGGGTACACGATCTCAGCTTTCCATAGCGATTAAAGAATTAGAGAAAAAACAGTGACGGCACCAAGCAAACACCAACAAGCACGCGTAAATACACCCATACACAAACACCAGCCTTCTCCCCATAAAATGCCCCCCTTACAACCATCAAATGGACGCTCCGTTCTCTAAAATCGTTCCCAGGCAGCATCAGCAGCAGGTGCATCTCCGAAGCAGGAACACATAACACTTTTCCTCAGGCAGCCTCACGTTTGGCCACGACTCGAGAGCCAGAAACTGTCGCCTATCTGACTTCCCCTTTCCCTCCAAAATTCCCGCCTTTCCTCCGCTCTCGGACATTCAAAGGAAGGAGAGAGGGTCTCACTTGAAGGGATGACGACGGTCTCCTTACCTGCCACAGCTCTCGGCGTTACAAGGAGGCACCGTTTCCTGGCTGCCTCAGCACCAACTTCCTGGTTTAGGCACTGCTCCCGGGCGCGGTTTCGTTTCATTCAAGCCGAGCCAGTCCTTGGGTACTAGTACTAGAACAGCGGCAGAAGAACCGGCTCTGCTCCTCGGGGCCTCCTCCCTCTCGCTCTGACGGCAGCAGCTGAAAAAGAAAGCAGCTCCAAGGCATGGCTCGAGGCGGCAAATGTCAAAACTTCTGTCAGGGAGCTAAGCCTTTTCTTTTCCTATCTTAATAATAAAAGCATATGCCTTGTCTGAGCCTCAACCAGAGCTTCTTATTGATGGGTCCATTGGGGAAAGCTCATAGCTTTGGCACTTTTTTTTAAAAAAAACTAAACAGCTGTTAGCTGTGTCGGTTTAAGAACTGCCTGTCCGGTAGAAATCTAACAGGGGCAGCTATCCTCAGTATGAGGTGCAGTGACAAAGGAAACTGCACCAGTGAAATGTCTATCACAGAGCTTCTGTCAGCAAAACAGACTGCAACCTTAATTGTATATATCATGCTCACTAACTTCAGAACTTCCCTATCAGTTTGCAAATGCAGGACATCTTTGAGACACATAGGTAGTAATAACGGAAGCTATAGTGCTTTTTGAATATGTACATCCTTTTCTCTCACTACTAATTACTGTCAACTGAAATACATCAGAGATTGTGTCAATGACTTTTTCATCCTCCAAGCAGTGTATGTGAAATGCGCACCCACTGCAGCCCAGTGTGTTCTATATGTTTCTTTTTATCTCATAAGCTAAAAATATTAGCTTATTATTGCTGTTATTTATACAGTGTCCTCAAAATACAGTGTATTTACAACACAAGCATGAACAGGAGAGAGAATAAGAATCCAATCGTATGCATGTTTACCTGGAAATAAGTCCCATTGAGTTGAATGGGTCTTACTCCCTAATATGCATAAGAATGCAACCTAAAGCTGATCATCCTCACCACAAGTCCCAGGGCGGGTTACAACAACTTTAAAATGCGACATTAAAAACAATTTAAAAACGTAAAAATTATACACAATTACCTTGGAATTGCTCTGTGAAGTATAGAGGGGCTTGTGTGCAAATATGCATCAGGCTGAATAAAATAGTATTTATGGTCCATAGATAAACAATCATAGTATACAGATATGAAAGCTGCAATCGTATGCACGCTTATTTGGGAGTGAGTATCACAGAATGTAGTGGTATTTCCTTCTGAGCAAACATACAGTAGCTTGGACCAAAGACTCACAGAACCTAATCATATGCATGTTTATTCAAGAGTAAGTGGGCATAGGATTTCAGTCTTAAGAAAGGAAAGACCATTCCTCAAAGAAAATCACAAGTGGGACCTGGAAGGTAGGGTTGTTGTTGCAGTTTGAAATGCTCCTGTTCAGGCATCTAGGCAACCAATCATGCCTTCTTCCAGACCACTCCCATCTGGTCCCCCATACCATTTTTCCAGCTCCCCCTCCCACCAACAGCCAGTCCAGCATTCCATCTTCAGTCCTCATTGAGCTGTTTGGGGGTCTCTGCCCCAGTGGGCCTTTCCCCCTACAGGATTTTTGTACTTCTGCAAACCTTGGGATTTCCCCAATACTGCTGACACCCCCCTCCTGTGTGTGGTTCGTGCCATTTTGGAAACATAAAAATAAACACTTGGATAAGGAATTTGTTATTATATAGGATGATATGGCTCCTAGCTGAAATACCTCCCTTGCTTCAGGGGGAAACTGTTGCTCATCTCTTATGTGGTCTCACATTTTGTCCTTTCCACATCAGCTTAGATATGCTGGCCAGCTAGTCAGGCAAGGCGAGAAGGGTTCTTGGAGGCAGATCTATATGCAACTGAACTGATAAAGGCTAGCTTCCTGTGCCTGGAGGCCAGGGGAGGCTGAGGTAACAGCTTCTTAGAGGCTTGTATTCCTTGATTTCATGCAGATGGACACCTATATAGGAAAACCACACAGAGAATGAGAAACTTCTGTCCTTTTTTACAGGCATTATATCAGATTATGAAATATAATGTTCTTTAATTTATAGCCATAGTAATACTTGGCATTCATATATCACTTTTTCCTAATGATTAACATGTTTTTTCAAGTAATCCTTGAAACAATTCTGTAATGAAGGGCAGTTTTATTATGCCAGCATTATACCTTGGGAGGCTAAGGCTGCAATCCAATGCAAGTCTACTCAGAAGTAAGCTCTGTTGGGTTCAGTGGGACATATCCCAAGTAAGTGTGCATTGGATTGCAGCCCAAAAATCGTAGCTTGCCTAAGACTTGCCTAAGGCCAGCTATATGAGCTGAGATTTAAACCAGACATTTCTAGGTCATAGATAGGCTCTTGGCTACTATCTTCTCAGGAACAAGCATTTGTTTATTAATACATTGCTTTCTAGTTTTAGATCACAGTTTTTGCACAAACCAAAACAAAATCAGCTATGCTCACAGAGAAAATTCTATTTACCCAAAGCATGTTGCCACCCTCTTCTACTAACATCCAAAAGGATTGTGGCATTCTGATGTGCAAATGTGAAAACTGCAAATAAGAATGTAGCATACCTTGACCCAACATTTCCTGCCATGCAAATAAGTCATTGCTAAGTATTACTGCAGACAAGACAGCTGGTATAGCACAGTGGGGAGGAGAGCCTGGCTGGGAGTCCAGAGTCTGTAAGTTCAAATCCCTGCTTGTGTCTCCTGGGTGTAAAGGGCCAGCTAAAGATCACCCCCACAGTGAGTGGCTCAGGGGTTACGTGCCCTACCACCTGTGCAGCTGTGGGCAAGCTGCATAGTCCCAAGGAGCCCAGTTGCCACCCAGCTGACAGTTGCAGACAAGGAAGGGACTGGCTTCTGCAGCTGTGGCAAGCTGAGCAGGCCCTAGTCAGCTGGGGAGGACTAGCCACAGAGGGCGGCAATGGTAAACCCCCTCTGAATACTGCTTACCATGAAAACCCTGTTCGTGGGGTAGCCATAAGTCGGGATCGACTTGAAGGCAGTCCATTTCATTATTTTTTTCACTGCAACAAAGCTGTTCCTATCTTTTCAATCTATTTGTGATGTGGACATATTATACTAGGAATGAACAACTGGTTTATCCTTGAAAGTCACATCAGAAATACGGCATGAGGCAAATGTCTCTGATAATTTCCAGATATTAATTTCACAGGATTAACATAATTCTCATACAATCATGTAAACATGGTGTAATTAGTTGGCAATAAACTAATTTGTACATTGTTTTCCAATTAGTATGAAAAATGAGGGCCAACCCTTAGTAAATCTCTAAATTGTTTATGATTTAGAAATCATAACACCTGAAATTAGTAATTGGTTTTGTGATCTAATTAAGACAATAGCATACTTTTGTTGTAAATGAAATAGCTTGCAGCCCTGAGTTACAAGACATTATAAACCACATACCACTGTTTTAAATGATTTGCAAGGTATGCACATGATTTACTTGTGTATTGGGAGCTACTATTGTAAAAAGAAAAAGAGGAAAGCCAAATGCATGTGAAATACACATTGATGCCGGTGTGTTTCACAATATTTCCACTTGTCTCTTTTGTTCTAGTTTCTTTCCTACAATCATACTGTAACTTATGCTGTTTACTCACCACTGTATCCTAGTGCGAGTCCAGGGCCTACCCAGCCTCTCTAAATCCAGATGTTGTGGAAAAATAGAATTCAGCATCATCAAAATACTGATGACACTTTGCCCTAAATTCCCTAATGACTGCTCCTAATGACTTCATGCTGATTGTTAAACAGCATTGTGGATAAAACAGTGCCCTATGATACACCACAACATATCTGCTACGGCTCCAAAAACCACTCTCCAAATATATTTTTTGTACTTTGCCCCATAGGTAGGACTGGAACTCTTGCAGCACTATGCCTCCAACATCCATCCCATGGAGCCACTCCAGAGGGATACCATGGTCAAAGCTGCAGAAAGATCAAGAAGTAGGAGCAAGGTTGCATCCCCCTTGTCCTGCTCTCAATTATAGATCTTCCATAAGGGTGGCCAAAACCGATTTGGTCCCATGACTAGGCCTGAACCCAGACTGGAATAGGCGATAATCCGTATCATCCCAGAAAGCCTGCAGTTGTCACACCACGACTCTCTGTACCAGCTTCCCTAAGATGGGGATGTTTGCAACTGGTTGGTAGTTAGTCCAAACCAACCAAGTCCAGAGTTGGCTTCTTTTGGAGTGGCCATATCATCACCCCTTTCAAGGCCTAGGAACCACCCCCCATGCAATGAAGCATTAACCACACTGCAGACCTAAACAGTCAAACCCTGTCTGCTAGATTGAATAAACTAAGAGGGACAGGGTTCAAGAGGTCACATGATTGTACGCAGAATAGACTCACATACATATATATTAATCTATGTACCTGTGATTCTGGTTAGATTCTGCTGGCCAGATCACACAAAGGTGTCTCAAGGTTACATATTGTTCATACAAATTTTGTCTAAGAGTCTTTCTCCAAGATGCAATAACAAACCCTTACATATTTTATAACAACACCATCCTATACATGTCTACTTCTGTAAATTCCTCGTTTTAAACAAGGTTAACTCTCAGGTGAGTGTGGGCTGGGACTGATGGCAGTCCAAAACAACTATAGGGCTCCAGACTGAAGAAGGCTGGTATATATAGGACTGCTGCATAACATGTTAAAAATGTTTTTCCCTTCTTCCTTTCACAGGAAAAACTGTATTTCTGAAATAATTAACTCTTCCATGTAGTTCCATGTTCTGGCAGTACTAAAATGTTCTGCAATTTCCCATAATTGTTGCCATGGTTCTGCTAAATTTAGTTGCCGGAAGCCTCTCTCTCTCTCTCTCTCTCTCTCTCTCTCTCTCTCTCTCTGTCTCGTCTGTTACTGCACGTATGGCTGGAAATTTATTTGAAATTTCCACCAGGACTACTTCTACACTATTTTTAGTTTAAAAATGCAGCTTGCATCTCCAATATCACATACATTCCCAGTTGAAAGGAAACATAAAAGAAATCTCCAGCAATGAGTGCATCCTCCTCCATGTGCAAATGTATATTTTTTGGATCCCAGCCTATATATTTCTTATATTTATAACCCACCTTCTTTCATCATAGAACCCAAGGCGGCATACATGTGGTTCCCAGACAGTCTCCCATCCAGGCACTGATGAGACCCATACCTTAGCTTCAGTGAGGCAATAGCCTGATATACCTTCAGACCATAGCCTAGGACCTTGATATATGATTAAAAAAAAATAAATGTAGAAACTAATACAGTGATTTTCAAACTTTTCATCTGACAGCACACTGACAAGGCGCTAAAATTGTCAAGACACACCATCAGTTTTTTAAGATTGTGTTTAAAGTTCAATAACTAAAATTTTAATTGTGTTATTTAAAAAAAAAAAACAAATCAGTGGGAAATCTGTGCTTGGTGATTTTTCATGATGTCCCTTGTCCGAGGGCGGATGGTTGACAAGCATACCCTCAAGTCCTCCTCCAGTGTTTGAAGCCGTGACCTGTTCTTGCTCTTCATTGTGTTCATAGCAGAGAAACCAGCCTCACACAGATAAGATGTTGAGAAAGGAAGAAGTGCTTTAATCGCCATCTTTGTGATAATGGGGTATTCCTCTAGGAGAGACAACCAGAATGAGGCCATATCTGTTGATGAGTGTTTCAGTTTCAGTCCTCTATTATTTCTGATTTCCGTCAGCTCATCTTCTTCTGCAACAGTTAATTCTGCTGACTCGCACGCACTTAACACAAATGGATCTCTCACCCAGTCCAAGAAAGATACATCAAGTGATGGGAAATACTTTTCGATGTTTTTACTCAGCAGTGACAAACTGTAGAATTAAATTGACAAGATTTTTGTCCAGTCTGCAACTTTTTGTCAGTTCAAACATTTCAACTTTTTTTTATTCTAGCTCCCTACAGTGTTAGTTTTTCCTTAAAGGAGATAACTTTGTCAGTACAAGTAAGAATATTTTCATTCTTTCCCTGCATACTCTTGTTAAGAGTGTTCAAAGCTTGGAAAATGTCAGCTAGGAATGCAACTTTATTGCACCAGGTCTCATCACTAAGCAGGTCAGCCAGCTCAGACTCTTCTGATGTAAAAAAAATTAGAAGCTCTTCCCTCAGTTCATACAACCTTGAAAGCACCCGCCCTCGAGATAGCCATCTCACTTCCGTGTGCAGTAGAAGTTGTGTGTGAGCAGCTTCCATGGCAGAACACAGTACTGAAAACAACCTTGATTTTAATGGCCTACTCTTGATGTGGTTAACCATTTTGATCATCTCAGCCAGTACTTTTTGGAGTTCAGGTAGTACTGATTTTGAAATGAGGGCCTCTCTGTGCAGGAAACAGTGCATAAAAACAATGCCAGGGTTCTTTTGTTTGGCCAGTGCCATGAATCCTCTTAGGCTTCCCGACATAGAGGGAGCACCATCTGTGCAGATGCTGATGCATGATTTCCATGACAAATCGTCAGAATTGAAATAGATGTTGACAACATCAAAAATGTCTTGGCCTCTTGTTGTTTCTGGAAGTGATTTGCAAAATAACAATTGTTCTATGATGTCTCCATTAAAAACAAACCTGCCGAATGCTAGGAGTTGAGCTTTTCCAGTGATGTCAGTTGACTCGTCCAACTGGATAGCAAAGAAATCGGCTTCTTTAATGTTAGCTATCACTTGTGACTCAATGTCTTGAGACATGTCCTGTAATACGCCGACTAACAGTGTTATCTGACACAGGAATTTTCAAGATCTCTTTTTCATATGTTTCGCCAAACATAGTATTTACAATTTTACAGCATGCTGGTAAAATTACTGACTCCGCAATTGTATGAGATTTCAAGTTTTTTGATACAATTTTGGCAATGGCATAGCTTGCTTCTTGAGCTTTGTCAGAAATAGTTGTGATTTTGGCAGAGCTTGGAAAAGTTACTTTTTTGAACTACAACTCCCATCAGCCCAACCCAGTGGCCATGCTGGCTGGGGCTGATGGGAGTTGTAGTTCAAAAAAGTAACTTTTCCAAGCTCTGGATTTTGGTAAATTGTTTAGCCTGACGTGTTTGATCAGCTATAACCCTTTTAAAATAATCAGTTGGTTTCTCGCATAAATGTAAGTGCTTTGTGTGAAGGTGTCTTTTCAGCTTACTTGGAACCATAGCTTGGTTTGCCAGTTTCTCACCGCAAACAACACACTTAGGACGTGGCACTTCTTCTCCCAATGAAATTAATCCGAAGGATAAATAGTCTTCATTATACTGGTGCACGACGGTTTTAGAACTGATGGTACTATGTGCGTTACTACCTGAACTAGTGCCAGCCACACCTGATTCATTGTCATGGTCCAACTTATGTTTTTTAATTAAAAATCTATCCATGTCTAATAAGTCCTGAAAAAAAAATTAAGAACTAAATTCAGAAATAACAAAATAGATATAATAAATTATTTATCTTGACATTTTTGACAGTCTGGTAGTTTGAGACTTTTCTCATACAGCAACACCCCAAGAAAGCTGAGCTTTTATGCAAAAAGGACTGACAAACGTATAAACCAGGCCAAGACCACCTAGGAAAGACCACCTACTAAATTGTTATTTATTTTAACTGATTTTAATACTGTGTTTTTATACTGTTGTAACAATATATTATTGTAATCCTGGATATGAAATCTGAATCGCAATAATAATAATAATAATAATAATAATAATAATAATAATAATAATAATAATAATAATAATAATAATGGCAACAAGAGTAGATGCACAGAGGTTACTTCTAGTATAGCCCTGTAATTTACCTAGAATAGACATTGGCAGAGTAGCTAACAGCACAGAGTCTGAGCTGTGTGTATGGAAGGAGGAAGGGTGGGGAAACCGCGTGAACTCTTCGTGACAATCCCCCCCCCAACGCATCTACTGGACTGGACAATGAGAACGCACATCGAAGTAGTCATCCATATCAACTACGGGAGGTGGAGAGAGAACGTCACATTCCACCATTCATAAGGCTACCTTTGAAAATCATCCACGACCAGAGCCGTCCCTAGGCACCTGGAAGCGGGGCAGTTGCCCTAGGCCCCACGCTTTGGGGCTCTCGCACTTGGCGATATAGAGCTGGGCTGCAGCAGGGTTTTTTCCCGCTCTTGGGGAATCTCCCGCTCTTTGGCTGCATGCCTGAGTGGCTTCCTTGTGCTGCCACCAGCTCATCAGCTGTGCGCGATCTAATTTTAGGCGGGAGGTTTGAATCCCCAAAAAGCAGGCACGCAGCTGAAGTCTCTTCCCCCATCCCCACGAACAACTGACTGACTGACTGGCCGCCGAAGTTCTTGAGGATGGAGCTCTTGCCTGTGCTCTGACTGCCCACCACGGCGATTTGTGGCAGGTCGAGGTGGCAACTCTGTCCGATAGAGCTGAATGCATCCCATAGCAATGACCTAAAGGGGGCAGATCCAGTTCCTCTCACAGCCTGTGGCAGCAACCACCAAACTTCCCCCTTGGATTCTCCTCATCAGGCATCAGCGACGCCCCGCCCTGCTTTCCACCCTCCCCTTACGTGTCAATCGCTATCATTATTGCTTGACACAACTGCCATTTGCTAAACTGAAATTTTTTTAAGGGACATTCTTGCGTTAGCAAACTCCCGTGACACACCTGCAGACCACTCACGGCACACCAATGTGCTGCGGCACAGCGGCTGAAAATCACTGAGCTAATAAGTACAAGATGTGTCAAGGGTAAAATTGGCATACTTTTGATAATTCAAAACTAACTCTGTGGAGGTTTATATCTCAGGTTTTGAAATAGAAATAATTAAAATCAATATGAAGTACAACTTGTGCATTTCAATAGGGCAGCTCTCATTGTGGAAAACTGAACTTTTAAAAGCTGCATATACCATTTGCTTTACCAGGAGGACACATTCTAATGTCAATGCAGACATCTCAACAAAGAAAAGGGTGTGTGTCGACCTGTTTCCTAAAATAGACCATTATTATGCACTGTGAATTGACTGACATGTCATTGCCTACACCCCGAACAACTGTAACAGCAAAACTATGCTAAATTGTAAAGCCATCTCTTGTTGTGGAATAAGCACTACTCTCTGCTAAATCCTCACCAAAGACTGCTATATCAATTCATCCTACATCCTCAAGAAGCAAGACATGGAACAGCCTTCATCAACCTGATGCCCTCCAGATGTTTTGGACTACAACTCTCATCATTCCAGCCAGGCTTGGCGCCAGCGGGCGACCGAGCTGGCTACTGGCCAAGGGCCCTGGTGCTGAGAGAGGCCCCTTGTGCTGGGGCTGGGTGGGTGTAGCTCCCACTCCATGATCCACATTAGCATCAGGTCACAAAGCATATGCCCTACGGTCCAATGCTGATGCAGATCGCAGAGCAGCAGCCATCTTCCTAGACAACCTGCCCTGCCGCCAGCACAGATCCCAGCATCATATTGACTGAGGCTAATGGGACTTGGAGTGCAAAGAATCTGAAGGGCATCAGGTTGGCAAAGGCTGGCATGGAGAATCCTGCAAGTTTCTTAATGTGGAATGATGTACAAGATCAGATGATAGGCATGGAACAGAAGTTGGGTGAAAGCAAAAAGAACAGAGACATGAAAAATGAGGTGGATAGAAAAACTGTGGGACACTATTAAAGAGAGTGAAAAAGATCATAATAGTCACCTTAGGAAGGCAGAAATGTTCTTGGATCTATTATTAAAGATTGCTTGGCATGACAACTTCCTGGAGTCATCTTTCATTTTAATGTATATTTTATATTATTTTGTAAACAATTTAAAGGTGTTGTTTACAGTTAAGCGCTATACACATTTTGTTAAATAAATACATAAAATTCCATGTGGCCTCCCTCCCTTTTCTTGCACAGTCTGAATGTGCAAATATTATTCACACCTTGTTCCCATGACAGAGATTTTTTACTTATGGCATCTAAATCACACACCCAGTCTAGCTTGTCCTAAATAGGGATGTACTAGCAGTGCCGCAACTATCTTTTGAGGAGAGAGTGGGAGAAAGAACACAGAAGGAGAAAGATAGGTATAAAGAGAGAGCAGGAGACATAAAGGCAGCCCTGTTAGATATCATAAAGGCCAAAAAATAGCCTGTATGATAAAAGCATTCAGTCTCATGTTGTAGTCTGGGGGTACAGGCAAATATTAGAAAGACTGAGGGTAACTTAATTTTCTGCTCTAAGAACTAGTGCTAATCTGCTGTTGACACAATAAAATGCATTTTTATGCAAGTCAGATATTGTGTACATAGTGACATAACACCAAACAAGGGTTCATGCTAGCTGTAGGTTAAATTCCAAACCATTATTTGTATTCCAGATGAATAGGCAAACCATGGTTTTGCCCTTCCCCTACTTTTCCTGATAATCCTTGGATGTTATCTCAAACAGCAGTCTCTAGAGGTGGAGCAATGTCCCAAACCATAGTTTGACAGATGAAATGTAATACTAAACCACAGTTTGCTCAAACCCTGGCTTATAGTTTCAAACCACGGTTTTAGATCTTACTTTGGTGGCCACCCTCAAACCATGGTACGTTGGATGGTGTTGGTTTGGACATAATGATAAATCTTGGTTTGGCTTTATGTCTCAACCATCTTATTTCTTCACTCTAAAGAAAGACTTTTGGTTGCCTCAAAAATAAGATGTTACTATGATGTTAGCAGACCATAGACAGAAGGTCAGATGATAATATTCAGTTTCATATTCAGTCTTCTTGACCAGGGGAATACATTCCAGCATAACATTGGAAACATTTGAGCCTATTGCTGTCTGCATAATGAGAATGACTGAAAAATAAACATTTCACAGTGCAATATCAATCCAGCTATGATGTCTGAGAGATATCTGGGAAATGCTCACCCTGCAAGGTGTAATACAAAGACTCCTAGTTCCACATCACACATTCTTTCTGACATGAATATTAACAAGTTATTGTTTACAAGAAGTTAATATATTATTGACTTGTTAACTCTCCTGAGTCTTTGAGATAGGGTGATATAAAAATACCGTTTGCTGGGAAACCACTGTGGGAGTGGGCTATTGTCCCCATGCCCTACTGTGGACTTCCCAAAAACATCTGGTTTGCCACTGGGGAAAACAGACTGCTGAATGGGATTGGCCTTTGGTCTTGTGCAGCAGGGCTATTATGCTCTTAAATGCAACAATATCCAATTGGAATATCCAAACTCCCAAACTCTCAGTTTATTGAAGATCTTCAATGTAATGTCCTTTCTATACACACCACACAGAAGGCTTGCTTCCTTTCTAGTAAAGCCAAGGGACCACTACAATCTTAATAGTTCTCTAACAGGACACCTGGCTCCTAACTGCAGATGAAAGAATTCTGTATATGCAGAGCAAGAACAATGAAAATACATTGGCATTAACGTAAACATTCAAAGCAGATACATCAGGCTAGAGGCTCTCTGTCATAGCATCATAGAGATGGAAGGGACCTCTCAGGTCATCCAGCCCCCTGCTGATGCAGGAAATACACTACAACAGCATCCCTGATATGTAGCTATCTAGCCTCTGCTTAAAACCTAAAGAAGAACCCACCACCTTCTGAGGCAGTCTGTCCCACTGCTGAACAGCAGAAACTGTCAGTAAATTCTTCCTCATCCTTAATCGAAATAATTTTTCTTGTAATTTGAACCCACTGGTTTGGGTGCTAACCTCTGGAGCAACAGGAAACAAATTGGCTCCATCATCTACAAGACGGGCCTTCCAATATTTGAAGGTGGTTATCATATCTCATATTAATAATTTCCTCTCCATATTAAACATAAACAGTTCTTTTAACCATTCATCATAGGCCTTGATCTCCAGGCCTCTCACTATCTTTGTCACTCTTCCTCTGGGTATGTTCCAGTTTGTCAGTCTTCTTAAACTGCTGTGCCCAGAACTGGATACAGCAGTCCAGGTAAGGTCTGACCAAAGCAGAATAGAGTACAATTATTTCTTGTGATCTGGACACTATACTCCTGTAGATTCAATCTAGAATTACATTAGACTTTTGAAGTCTATTAAACCCACTAGATCAGCCTTTCCCAACCAGTGTGCCTCCAGATGTTGTTGGACCACAACTCCCATCTTCCTGACCATTGGCAATGCTGGCTGAGGCTGATGGGAGTTGTAGTCCAACAATATCTGGAGGCACACTGGTTGGGAAAGGCTGCACTAGATTGTTCTTACATGTACTGCTATCAGGCTAGGTGCCATCCATTATTTAAAATAATACACCTTATCTCCAAACTTAGAAACTAGCCATATAGAGTTAGAATGTTTTGAGGAAAAGGGCTCCCATACTTTAAAAAGATATAAACAGGGGTGTAGTCATCTGGGGTCTCAGTGGGTCTTACACCCTTTACCTTTTTGAGAGCACAGTCCCAGCAGGGGAGTCTGTTAGCCACTGAGAAGAGTCTTCTAACATGCTTCCTTGTCCTTTCCTGCTGATTGGATCCACTCAGAGTGAAAGGAGGTGAGCCAGCCACCATGAAGGCTCTTTTCAGCAGCTAACACTCTCCCCTTTCATGCTGATTGGTTCCTAAGGGCTTCTGTTGTTGTGGAAGAAGGGGTTAACAAGGATCTCATTCTCAACCCAGCAGCAAAAAAGGGGGAGTGGAGGGTGTGTGGCTGTAACTATCATGAAGGGACACTGCACTTCTGAATTTGCCACTATGCTGCTGGATATAAAGCAGAAATTCAACACATATGCTTGTAAATATTCCAGCTACTAAGAATTTAGCTGCTAGTGAGGAACTGTGAGGGAGTTGCGTCAAAGCAGCTACTTTGGGAATGTATTTAGTGTATTTAGATGCTCTGACCCCATAGTCAGGGTGGTATGCTTCCAACACCAGTTGCTGGAAACCACAGTGGGGAGAGTGCTATTGCCCTCAGGTCCTGCTTGCGGGCTTCCCATGGGCAACTGGTTGGCCACTGTGAGAACAGGATGCTGGACCACATGGGCCATTGGCCTGATCCAGCAGGGCTTGTCTTATGTTCTTTAATACCAGGGAGAGAGGTGCTTGCAGAATGTCTTGTCTTTGGCAGCAGAATAAGCTGACCAGCCTTGGGTTCTATGCACCTCGATTGGCGTGTGTGTTTGCTATCTGCTGCACCACCTCAGGCAGCAAAATGCTTTGGGCAGCTACTTTCAACTGCTGTATGATATCTAGATATTCAACAAGTACACTTTCCCCTGTAATGACATCTCCTTCCTGGGAAATGCTGCACCTGGTTATTTTATTTTATGCCTGCCACCTAGCTGTTAAGGGCAGTCTAACCAGACAGAAAACAGCGTTGCAAGGAAACACACCCACACTGTCAAAGATGCTGGTAACCTTAGGAGCATGGCCACGGGCACACTCAGATAGTATTCCTCGTGTGCTTCCTCATGCCAGCCACACAGCGGCCAGGCTCCAGGGCGAGACACAGAAGGTGCTGCGGGCAGTTATTACGGAAGGAGCGGAGAGCCGGTATCGGGTTCCCTGATCGATCGCGCGCGAGTGATGTTGACACGGTTGCTATAGTGACCACGCTCCTAGCGCACCGCCTCCTGGAAGACGAGTGAGGGGGCGGGGTCCGATGAGGAAGCTGTTTCCATGGTGAAAGGCCTTGGGTGAAGCATGTCGGATCTCGGCTCAGAAGAGATCGAAGAGGAGGCAGAGAATGATTTGGGGGTCAGTGTGTGAGGAGAGAAAGATACAGGGAAGCTGAGGAGGAGCTGGGTCGGTGTTAGGTGAAAAGGTGGTGGTGGGATGCATGTTAATGACTGAGTCAAAATCCTGCACACACTTACTATGGAGTAAGCCCCATTGATCACAGTGGGACTTACTTCTGAGTAAACATGCATAGATAGATAATTTTCTGAATAAATATTCCTCCCTCTAGTCTGAGGGGAGAACGTGTGAAGTACAGAAAAGGATTTTTTGCTGAGAGTTTCATACACATTTGCATGATGGTAGAAACAGTTTGGAAATGTATGGCGTCGAAGGCTTTTAATTACTGATGACTAATTCTGGGAGTTTGATTCAGGATCTTACCCACAATATTGATAAGTGTCCTCTAGAGTTTTACCCCATTTTTTTTGAAAATACTAATTCTTGTCTTTTAGTCCTCATCCAGCCACTGTTAAAAGACACAATATCCAAATTGTATAACTGTATCAATGCAAAGCAGCTTTATGCAAATATTTAATTTGAATGCTTTATTTAAAATAGAGAAATGGCAGTCTGGGGTTATGATGAAAGAATTTTGGATTTACAAATAATTCCAGAGAGTTGGCTTTGAAGCTCTTGCTGAAGATGTTTACTTGGCAGAAATCAATATAGAAATGATTAAAACCCAAAAATTATATGACAGGAATAAATACTATGTATAATCTTACTGAACACTTCAAAATGCTATTTAATAGCATCTCAAGATTATGCACATTAAAATAAAAGAGAGAACTAGTACATTCCAGCTGTGGTCTGATGCACGTGTCCCTGGGAGTAAGTCCTATAGAACTGAATATCACTTCTGAGTATATGTGGATAGGATAGCACTTCATGACAAAAAAAGAGAGCTATTTGCACATTCGTTTCATATGGGAAGGGGCCACAGCTAAGCAGTAGAGCCCGCAGGCCCTGGGTTCAGTCCTCAACATCTTCAGTTTGAAATGGCAGAGCCATTGCTAGTCAGTTTCCACAGGGGTAGATGTGTTTGTCTGTTGCAACAAAAACAAGCCTTGTGGTACTTTAAAAACCAACAAATTTATTATAGCATAATATTAGTCAGTTTAGACAATACTGAGATAGATAGATCAATGGACTTGTGCTTCCTTTGTAGAGTGGCCAGATACAAAAGAGGACAGGGCTCCTTCCACTTTCATAATTTGTAGAAGAGGGAATTTCAGCAGGTGTGGTTTTCATGACAAGCTAATGCTGAAATTTCTTGCATGATAAGCTATATCTGCTGAAATTCCCTCTTCTACTGCACTACTAAAGGGAAGGAAGCCTTGTCCTCTTTTGCTTTTGGCTACCCTATTCCTATGTTTATACTCAAAATATTTGTTTATAAGTAGACTCCAATCACAATAGCTTTTTTGTTTTAGCTGAATGATAACTATCTGATCCCATTTAAGTAGGAGTATGAAGGAGAACGCAATGAAGCTGGTGAACGGCATGGACATGGAAAGGCGAGATTACCCAATAGCGATACCTATGAAGGAGAATATGCAAATGGTAAAAGAAATGGACAGGTATGATTTATTATGAAAAGCATTTGCATTTGTTCATTATGTATATTAATAATATATATGTATCTCTATATATCTATATCACCACTCCCCTTTTGCACTGGACTGGGTGTGTGTGTTAGATTAGGTGGAAGTGCCTTTTGCCCAGCTCTGTTGGCTTTGCCCATGGAGTGACACCAGCATCACTCTGCCAATGTGGAGCTCCCTATTCTAGCTGCTGAATGCATGGGGAGAAGCCCCAAAACAGGTGTTTCAGAGGCAGGAAATGACTGATCCAACTCAGGATCCTCTGGATCCCAAGCTAACAGGCACCACTGCTGCTGCTTGACAGCATTGGGTTCAATTCAGGCCTGATTACTATTCCAGCTTTCCTTGTACATGCACACACCCTTTTGCCTTGGTCAGCATGAGTGACAGGGCGGCAGGTGTAGCGGTAGTTTTGCCATTGCTTGGCCAGAGTTTAGATTGTCTTGCAACTCATTCTGTACCTCTCCTTATGTAGTCAAAATGGTGCCATCTGCATACAAGAAGGAGATATTAATAGGCTTGGACAAGGTTTTCAGAAGTATAGAAAAGTAGAGAAAAAATCATAAGGAGGGGGGAGAGAACAACCCATAATCACCCAATGAGAACTGAGTATTCTCATTGGGCATGTAATGCTGACTGATGGGGGCAGGTTGGAATGGAGTGGATAGAACCCTGAACAGGAGCATTCCATGATGCAACATTTGTTGCAGATCCCACTTGTTTAGTGCATATCGGCCATTCTCCCAATATAGGTGCTACAGTAAAAGAACCTGAGAATGAACAAGAGGTCTCTATGATGTATATATATTTCAGGGGATGTACAGATTTAAGAATGGTGCACGCTATACAGGAGAATACTTTGAAAATAAAAAGCATGGCAATGGCGTCTTTATTTATCCAGATGGATCCCGATATGAAGGTAAATTGCATTTTCTTTGTTCAGATTTAAATGTCAGGATTTTGATGACTAGTGCAGCTTATGCAATTGTGCCTCTGTGTATGAATCAATTAACAAATTAATGCAATTGATCATTTTAGACTCTGGACTTAATGGTTTTACAGGAAACTATGTTCAAAGTGTAACAAGTAACAATGAGCAGGTGTTCTACCTTGACAATTTGTAATTAGGTATTCAATATTATAATAATAATGAGGGTGCTAACAAGCTGATAAATTCTTTATTATTTATGGTCTTGCCTTCCTTGTCTAAACATCTTACCAGAGGATTTTGATACCTGAATACAGTTCAGTGAACTTGGCATGCTCATGAATCAAGTAATATGTAATAATTTGTTGAAATCTATATATGTGTATCATTTAGAATGTAAGACCAGTAAATATTCTGACTTTTGGGCCTGTGAATGTTTCAGCGTCTGTCTTCTTTGACAGTAATTGCTTAAGTGCATATTAATATTAGAAGAATATGCATTATGTGTTTACTATATGTTTTAATATGATAGAACAAATAAAAATAGCAAGGAAAATTATCACAATATGCTTTATCCAGCCCCTCCTTTGTAGAATGCTAGAACTAGGGGGTTATCCAATGAAGCTGAATACTGAGGGCAGATAGAAGGAAGTACTTCTTCACACAGCACATAATTAAACTATGGAATTTGCTCCCACAAGATATAGTGATGGCCCCCAACTTGGACAGCTTTAAAGGGGGATTAGAAAAATCAATGGAAGATAAGGCTACTAGTTCAAGATGGCTATATAATGCTTACTCATCGTGTCCTGCTTATGGGTTTCTCATGTGCATTTGGCTGGCCATTGTGAGAACAAAATTTTGAATTAGATAGGCCTTTGGTTTGATCCAGCAGGACCCTTACTATGTTCTTAAGAAAACCTGAGAGACTAAGTGTGGGAATAGAGAATTGCCGCAGTGAGTCCAGCCCACAAGAGAAGTTGGTGAGACACAAGGATGGATATGAAATAAGTACAGTGTCACAGCCTATGGTCTTGTGCTAGTGCTAAATGCAGACATTTATGTTTATGTTATCAGTTATTCCAGTTTTGCTTCCTTATCACAGTACAGGGTTATTTTAGCTCAATTTGCTATTGATCTCTCTGCTGCGATCAGTAAAATTTGATTTTTAAAAATAATTGTATAAATACTAAGCACTTTCCCCATGCTCACAAATTATTTGTATATGTAATCAAAGCAAAGATGGAGTATTCTGGCTTATAAAGAAATGTATACATATTAGTGTACCTGTTCTGTTCGTTGCAGGAGACTGGGTGGAGGATCAAAGACATGGAAATGGTGTTTACCATTATGTAAATGGAGACACATATACTGGAGACTGGTTCAATCACCAGAGGTTTGTTCTACTGAGGCATCTGGTTTCTTTTACATTTTGGATAAATTGTAAATACTAGCGGGATCTGCAACAAATCTGCAGTGTATCCCTACCTCTTAGGAGTACTTTTGTACAAGGGTGCCCACTAGCCTGGGACAGCCACCTTGTAGTTTGCCTAGGCTCTTCGGGAGGCAGTTCTTTCTCTGCCCCACTTCACTTCCCAATATATTTCTCTGTTGTGCTGCTTAGTGCTAGAGGAGTCAGATTTGAGGCTGGCTGGCAATCCTGAACCAGAACATTTTATTACTGTATGACAGGAGTTGTGCTCTGGAGAATGAGAAAAGGAACATATATCCTTTTTCCTTTCCTTCCTCCTGAAATGTCCCCATATAGCACAGGGAGGGTTTTTTTAACTTCATGGCATTCCTCCACACACACCCCATGCCTTAATCCCCTCTTTCCAGAATTTTTACTATAAACTTACAGACTTGAGTATGCCATTTTCCTTTCTCTCCTCACCCGCCATTTCCCTTCTCCTTCCTCAAATGACACAGTAATGTTCCCTGACCAACTAATCTCAACCATAGACTAAGGCAGTGTGCACACTCGAACTTTAATGTTTACATGCGTTGCTGCTTCTGTGTATGTGCTTCAGTGCCTTCAACCACACATAGGTGCTTTACATTTTATGCATCCGAATTCTATCTTGATGTTTCCTGTCCACACTAATGGGTGATGCTTGATGGGGTGTATTCATTTCTGCTATTGTCCCCTCCCCTCAATTAGTACTTCCTTGCTCACCGTTAGTTCTGGAAATCTGAAGTCCATTGTGGACATGTACACAGGTGTTTGTTTCCCTGTGTCAGCACCTTAAAATGTTTGCAGTTGAGTAACATACAATTTTATATTGCATTTTCTTCCCTAATTTGATTATCCACAGATTGGGAAAATCCAAACTAAGTGGTGGTGGGCTGGGCAGAAGTGTGAGTTGTTGCTTGAATCAGGAGGATGTCATGTGGATGCTGAAAAAAAAAGCGACATAAGCAGTTTCAAACTCACATTCAACTCTAAAGTGGGCAAGGCTTAAATTTACTCTCAGTCTTTTCAAATCTTCTGTGCCTTTAGACCAGGGGGCTTGTCCAGCGGGCCACTTTTAACTGGTGGTTTAATCTGCCAAGTGGATCTGTGCCCACCAAAAGCAGCAGGATTTGCATTTGATGCCAAATTTAAACAATGGTGAATGCAAGCCTCATTGCAAAAAAACCCCAAACAAACCATACTCCTAAACTGTGCACTCCTAATGGTTCTTTGGCAGCAGGGCTTGAATTTTGCACTGTTTAAATCTGGCGCTGAATGCTCTCCAAACTTTGGAGAAATTCACAATTTTAGTGTAGCTATAATTGGTACTTTCCCGTGCTCCCACTGAATTCTCACCAAGTTCCTGACTTTAAACATGAACACAGACATTTCCTCTCCAGACAATGGGATTAGTTACTCTTAGTATTTTCCTATCTCTATTATCTCAGCCCTGGAATCTCATAGGTACTAGTTGGGTCATTTTGGAGTTTTTTTCTTTTTCAGTTTACACATTTCTATATATAGCACAGTGGGGAAGAGAGCCTGGCTGGGAGTCCAGAGTCTGTGAGTTCAAATCCCTGCTTGTGTCTCCTAGGTGTCAAGGGCCAGCTAAAGATCACCCCCACAGTGAGTGGCTCAAGGGTTATGTGCCCTACCACCTGTGCAGCTGTGGGCAAGCTACATAGTCCCAAGGAGCCCAGTTGCCCCCCAGCCGGCAGTTGCGGACAAGGAAGGGGTGGGCTTGTGCAGGTGTGGCAAGCTGAGCAGGTCCTAGCCAACTGGAGAGGACTAGCCTCAGAGGAAGGCAATGGTAAACCTCCTCTGAATACCTCTTACTGTGAAAACCCTGTGAATACAACCAAAAAAAGGATTCATAGGGTTGCCATAAGTAGGAATCGACTTGAAGGCATATAACAACAAATATTTCAATAGGGCTTACTCAGAGGTAAGTGGATATAGAATTACAGGTTTAATTTTAAGACAGAATATTTTCCATAGTAATCAATTTAATAATCTATTTAAATCAATGATTTAAATTGTCTTGATTTAAATCCATCTGTCCTGTAACAATCTGAAAAAGATAACTTTGGCATCCACAATCAAGATTCTGGTTTTCCACCTGTCTAATGCAAAGCTACTCTCTGTCTCTCCATAGGCATGGGCAAGGTACATATCTCTATGCACTAACTGGCTCTAAATATGTTGGCACTTGGGCAAATGGACAACAAGAAGGAGCTGCTGAACTTATTCATCTAAACCATCGATACCAGGGGAAGTTTGTGAATAAAAATGTATGTTTGTTAGAAATTGTGTTGATCTCAGAATGTCTTGGAAGTTATCTTTTATTATGTGTGCTTTCTGTTGAGCATGCTTATTTATTTGACAAGATTTGTATATTGCTTAATCGATAAAAATCTCTAAGTAGTTTATGTAAAGTAATAGAAATATTTATTAAAAATACAAAATAAAATCAAAAAACAAATTGACATAAAACTATCAAAATATAAATAAACTCATCAATTTTAAAACGAATATATATAGTAAAATTTCATGTTAAAATTACAAACCTAAAATTATATGCCTGGATAGGCTTGCCTAAACAAAAATGTGTTCAGCAGGTGCTGAAAACACCTAATATTAACAGGCAGGGAGTTCCAGGTGGTAGGTGCTGCCACACCAAAGGACTGATTCCTTGCAAATGCAGAACTGACTTGTAAAATGCTGTATCTGCAGAATGAAGCAGTCAAATGATAGTCTGGATATCCAGAAGTTCCTTGAGCACAGTGGATCTCTAGTGTTAACCCAGAGCCTTATGTAAGCAAGGTTGTTTTCTTTACTTTAGTCTGGGGTCAATTCCACCTGTCTACATGGAACTCCTGAAGGGGTTTAGATTGGTCTGAGAATGTTTGTTTTTATTTTAGTAAACATTGTATACATGTCCTTACAGTTGCAGCAAAAATAACTAAATGACTTGTGGAATCATATAGACCAGGGGATCCCAAACTGTAGTCCATGGACCACCAGTGGTCCATGAGCTTTGTTCAGGTGGTCCGTAGTGTATCTGTGGATTCGTGGTTGAAGATGGGAGACAGCACATCCGTTGCGTTAAATATTCAGATTGATTTTTAATTGTATTTTATTGCCCTTATTTCTAATATATTGTATTTTATTGTATTACAATTAGAATTCTGCATTCATATAATATATTGAATGTATTACAATTTGAATTATAAGAAATAAAAGAAGTAATAACAATATAATTAAAACTCATATAGCATCTAGCACAATGCATTACAATTGCTACCACGAGCAGAAAAATCATTAAGTGGTCTGCCAAAACCCTCAGCAATTTTCAAGTGGACCATGAGGAAAAAAGTATGGAAACCACTGATAAAGATTAACCCACTGATTATAGCATAAGCATTAAGGAATGGAGTCCATGTCTTCATATGCATGAACTGTTATCCTCATTTTGGGGGCATATGTATGCGAGTCTAGAAAAAAGCAGTGAACAGGTGGAAATTAAATGCAAAAAATGTAATCTGTGACAATTATGTAAAGTTTAAATAAGAATGAGCACTTTTAGATCAGTAATAGTCTAAATCCTGGGAGGCTGAACTGTTCTCTACTGGTTTCTGAATGTCAGATGCCCAGTTTCTGATGTTAGATTTCTGTCTCTTCTTTTACTAGAAACTGACCTAGTTTTCCTATCTAGAGTTCAGAACTACTGGTAGATGCCATCTACAGAATACAGTTTCATGTCGTTAGGATTATATTGTCAGAATATTATCAATTTGTGCTTGTTTCCTCATACAGCCATTGGGTCCTGGGAAGTATATATTTGATATTGGATGTGAACAACATGGCGAATACATTCATGAGGTAAACACTACAAATACTAAGAGTCAGAGAGCCCATTCATTGTGTCTTATAGCCAACAGCTGACTGAAACAAATATATGCTTTCTTGTCCATCAGGGTGCAAAAGTAACAATTTTAGTTGCTTACAATGCTAATGCTAAATCACTGATGAGGGATGCATTTACCAGATGAAGAGAAGGACTGCTTCTCCACTCTCCTTTCAACCTGTTGCTCTAGCAATACCTGGGGTGCTTCCAGATAACTGTTTATAGAACATTCATTTGGATTTATATACAATTCTTTTGGTGAGGTTATGCAACATTGCCATCTAGAGGTTGTTTCCAGTACAGTTTCCCAATTCTTTTCTTACCAGCAGTGAGAAAAATGACAGAAGATTGCATGGGATGACAATCACAAGGTGGGGATGTCATATAACCTCTATACAAATTGTGTGCAAACAAATTAAGATACATGCTAAATAAGCAGCCCATATAGGAGCATCCCTAGTTTTTCCTGAACCCATGTTGAACTTCGTAAAAGAAAGAAAGAAAGGCCAGTTCCACACAGTACCCATTTGTTGTCCTCCCAACTATTTTTGCCACATCCACATAACTCCTTGGTGTTGGTGTAAGAAATGTGTTATGATACAGACAGTAAGACTTTTGGATTTCTGGACTTGTGCCTTCTGGCCTGCAACATTTGGGCGCTGCCATGATAAACCAATACAGTCATACAGAGGTGTTCAAAAGTTGCATAGTCTTTTCGTTCTGGGCAGTCACATTCTATGCACTACTGAAAACAGATTACTGTACTCTGCTCTGCATGAAGAAAAGTGATGATCTCTTTTAGTAACAAAGTAGTAGTATTGTGCATGATAATGTCCAGTTGATAGAGCCCAGTTGGCTCCTTGGTACACACCAGAGCTTAGGACAATGAAACAAGTTGGGAGATGGCTTGAACCAAAGTGCAATCAAACACTAGTAAGTGCTCATTATCAAGCCTTCTCAATGGCAGCAATGGCAGCTAAGAAGCCATACTATGCTGCTTCCATTGCATCCTCACTGTGTCATCCAGCAGAGCTTTTCCGGCTAGTGCAGGGCCTTTTACAGTCTGATCCAAAGGAGGTGGTGGAACCTACTGTGGCTTGCTGTGACTTGTTTGCAAAACAATTTGAGAATAAAATTGCTTGTGTCCACTGGGAACTTGACTCCACAATTAGAGCAAATGACTCTCGAGAGGACTTCAGAGTGCTATCTTATCCCGTTGTATTGAATGAGTTTCAGTTGGTAGGACTCAAGGAAATGGACAAGGCACTTGGTTCACTTCAGGCATCCAAATGTGTTCTTGACCCTTGCCTTCCATCGCTGATAAAAAATACCAAGAGATAGCTGGCTGGCTAGGGAGGTGATTAATGCCTCCTTGCGAGAGGGAGTGGTCCCTGTCTGCCCAAAAGAGGCTGTGGTAAGACCACTCCTTAAAAAGCCCTCCCTGATTCCAGAAGATCTAAATAATTATTGTCCGGTCGCTAATGTTCCTTTCTTGGGCAAGGTTCTTGAGTGCATGACTGCAGGCCAGATACAGACTCTCTTGGATGAAACCAATTTTCTAGATCCATTTCAATTGGGGTTTAGACCTGGTTTTGGCACAGTAACTACCTTGGTCACCCTGTATGGTGACCTACTTATGGAGAGAGATAAGGGGATCCTTGATCTCTCAGTGGCTTTTGATACCATTGACCATGGTATTCTTGTGGAGCGGCTGTCCGAGATGGGGGTGTTGTAGTGGTTCTGGTCCAACTTGGATGGTTGTTGTCAGAGGATGGTGCTTGGGGCGTATTATTTGGCCCTGCGGAGCTTCCAGTGGGGTTTAGCTTTTATCTTCCATGCTATTTAACACCTGCATGAAACCACTGAGTGTAATCACCTGGAGATTTGGAGTTAGTTGTCAGCAATATGCTGACAACACACAACTTTATCTTTCCATCACCAGGTATGGCATTGGATGTGCTAGACTGATGTCTTGCCTTGGTAATGGCCTGGATGGGAGCCAATAAACTAAATCTCAACCCAGATAAGACTGAAGCACTGTTAGTGGGTAGTTCCCTAGACTGGATCGAGGGGATGTGGCCTGCTGTTGATGGGGTTACACTCCCTTTAAAGGAGCAGATGCATAGCTGAGGGTACTCCTGGATCCATTACTATCACTTGAGGCTCAAGTGGCCTCAGTAGTGAGGAGTGCCTTCCATCACCTTTGGCTGATGGAGCAGCTATGACCCTTTCTGGACGGATAGCCTGACTTCTGTTGTGTATGCCCTGGTAACCTTGAAGCTAGATTAGTGCAATGCATTATACAAGGGGCTGCCTTTGAAGACAGTTCAGAAACTGCAGCTGGTGCAGAATTCAGGAGCCAGATTGCTCACTGGAGCAAGACAGTCTGAGAACATAACACCAATTCTGGCACAACTACACTGGCTACCCGTTAGTTTCCAGGCTCAATTCAAAGTGCTGTTTTTGACCTATTAAGCCTTATACGGCTTAGGACCCTAATACCTGAAGGACCACCTCCCCCCATATGAACCAACCCAGATCCTGCATTCGGCATCTGAGACCCTTCTTTGTGTTCCCTCTCCAAGGGACACAAGCGCGGGCCTTCTCAGTTATGGCCCCCCACTTATGGAATGCTCTCCCCCGGGAGGCATTATCTATTTTTAGGCAGCAGGGAAAAACATTTATCTTCTCCCAAGCATTTGGCGCCTAATTTTAGAGGGCTTATGGAGGGCTCTTGATGCTATAGCCCCTTTAGGGGGTGGGTTGTTCCACCACTGTTACGTTTATGTGTTTTTAAGTTTTTGTTTTGTTTACTTTTTTATACTGGTTTTAACTTTTTAATTGATTGTAAGTCATTTGGGTTCACTTTTGTGAAGAAAAATGACTAACAAATTTAATAAAATAAATAAATAAAGGAATTTAAAGCAGAGCTTCCATACTCTTTTTTTTTTTTTACCATGAAGTACTGCATACTCAAACAAAATGGGCTGGGTCCATAGTTAAATGTATATAATGAGACTTGTGGAAGCTGCTGAATGAGGTGGGTTGTGGAATGGGGAAGGGGCTGAGACAGAAGGGGGATCCCCATAAATTGCACAAACTGAGTGCTTTTTTCTGAAAGTAGTGAACTGAGTTCTCACCATGCAGATCTGCAAAAGTTGTTGAATTCAAGATTTGATGTTAATTTTCCTGCCCCTTATTTCTCTCCTGTAAAAGAGGCAATAGCCTTCTCTTCAGGGCTATGGGAAGCAGTCAACCAACTATGACTCCAGTTTTCAGAAGCTGATTTGTTTTTTCAAATATGTTTTATGTTTTTATGAACTTTATTCCATGAATGCATGTTACATTCATTTCAGCAAATTTGTGGGTTGTTTTTTCTTCTGCAAATGGGCCTTTTGACTTTTTATTGTGGCATTCATAGTTCATTTTGATTCCCTTTTCATAACTTGCTTAGCTCATGCAAACCAAAAGCAAAAGAAGAGGCAGCAAAGAGCTGCCTTCTGTTCAGAACTATGAGAAGCAACCAGCCATTGAAGCCTTTCTCTTCGTGGAACCTAGTACAACAGAGGTGCCCCCTGGCTTTGAAACGGAGTGTGTCTGCATGGTTTGCTTGCATGTGATATGTTAGGAAGGATTTTTTTTTGGGGGGGGGAGAATCCTTTAGAACATTAGTTGATATTACAGTATATACCTCTAATTTGCATTTTTTAAAAACTAAAAATATGGCTAGTTATTTTTGCAGTCTCTTGCAGCCTTTTGAGTATCTTGGTCTAATTTTGTTAATAATGGCACTATTACTTTAGCAGAGTACACGATAGTGGAGAAGATAGTACTTTATGCTTCAGAGTTTCCAGATAGTAGCCAGAGATCCCAATGGGTTGATGGTTAGACTATAGTGAATTTCAGAGACAGTGCTGCAGCATGGGTGGTATGGTGGGAAGGAAGACTGATTTGGTGGGCTGATGGGATGGCCAATAGCATCCTGGTCCTTTAAGGAATGTATTTGGAAGACACTGCAGTCAAAAATTAAAGGGCTTCATATCTGCACTTTCAAATGTGCTGCTGTATCATGTATTTTACAAATGAAGATTTGGATGTAATGAGAAACCATAGTTTCCTGCTATGTGCACAAGCCTGCACAAGGCTGAGACTTGTGCTCTCATCCCCTTCTCAAGGAGGTGATCAAAAGCTTTTGCCACAGTTTGCCATTTCATCAAACAGCAGAGGCCAGCATGGAGTTGCCCTCCCCACACCAGTGTCACTTCAGCTTACCTGAATGGCCATAGGGTATGGCAGGGTGGTGGCAAGGTTGGGTCTATGTACACCAGTGGGAGGGCCAGATTATCTCTATCAGTCTGTCTGCAGAGCCCTGACCCAGCTAAGGTGCAGCAACACCAGTTTGGAAGGATGGCTCTGCCGCTCCACACCTGCTATTACTGACTTCCAGACTTGGTGAACTGTAGTTTCTTTATACTTTGGTTTGTTAAAACAAGGTCAAACCCTAGTGTCAGATGTTTAGGAACTTAGAATACCATCCATTCCTAAACTAGATAAGACAAGTTTGCACCAACATACCATTCACAATTTGATATAGGAAAATAGCTAACACATAACAAGTAAACCTATGCTGGTGCCTAATACAAGGGCACTCTCCAAGTGTCTCAGTCTGGGGAGAATATTCTACAACCAGGGTACCAGAGCCACAAAGGTCTGGTCTCTAATTACTACCCATCTCACTCTGGAAGATGGAAGCATCTGGAGCTGGGCCTCTCATTAAGAGATCTTAAAAAGCAGGCAAGTTAATACTTCTCCAAGCGAGGCTGGATCAAGATTCTTTCTGGATCACTTTGATGGGGCATTGGAGCAATAGAAGCTGTGTACAGAGACTGGTGTTTAGGTCTAAGCCTTTGTATTGTTGAGGGCTGCAAGGGAACATGGAAGTGTGTGTGTGTGTAAATTCATAATGAATCAACAAGCTGTTGTGATATACAAGCCTGGTCATTTCCTTTTTCATTCAAATTGTTATTCTGGGTATTCATCTGATCTTCAGGAAAAACCAGAGGAAGAGGAGGAAGAAGAAGTTTTTATTCCAGTTATTCCAAAATGGAAAGCAGTAAAAATTACTGCCCTAACACTCTGGAAACCTGAAGAACCACCTCCTCCTGAAGTGACGCCTGCAGCACCTGTAGAGGCTCCATTGGCTGAGGAAAGTGCACCTCCAGGTGTGTATTTTCCTTTGGGATCAACCTTTCATTCATTGATGTAGTACAATCTACATTCATTTTGGTAGGATTCATGTATTTGGCAGACCAAGGTTTTGCAAGATTGTATGCGTTTTATGATACTCCCCTACATAGGGTTTTTCAAATGAAACTGGGTGCAAAATCACATAGGATATACCCATCACCCAGTTTGGAAGGCTGTACGTAATGATATCTGCAGATGGAGAAATTCAGATTGTTTGGTCCCCGTGGGTGGTTGGAACATTCACAGGTATAGCGGCAATCAAAAATATTTTTTTTCCTGTGTGTAATTTTTAGAGACATGGCAACAAGAAATTTATGACACATGAAGACAGAATGAAGACTGTTTCAAATTCCGAAAAATACCTAGAATAGAACCCTGTTTAAATGAGAGGTGGAGAAATTTTTTTAGATCAAGGGCTGCATTCTCTCATGGCTAACTTCCAGGGGGCCACATCCCAGTGGTGGGTGGACCAAAGCAAAATGGGCCACCCCACACACTCTCTTTCATGCATAATACATATTAATACACATCTGTTAAAATACACACATATCCATTCATGTACACATCCATTCACGTACACGCACACATGCACATGCACATGCATTCATATATAACCTACGCACTTGCACACTTTCACTCTCCCTCCAATCAATTAGGTTTAAAAAAAGCCTCCTACTGTGATAGTGGCAGGCTTTCTCAAAACTAATTGCCATGCAGGAAGCAATGGGGGGGGTTAATCTGTCCCCTGCTGTGAGTTCTCCACCTCCCCCAGGAAAAATCCTGCATGTGGCTATAGCATTTGAAAAAGGCCTCCCACTGGTGGCAAAGAAAGTTGGTTACATTCCCAAGGCTTGGATAAACAGAAAGGCTTTTATCTTGCCTGTAAATGAGGCCAACATGGAGGACAACCAAATATGTAGAATTGCATTGTGAGACTGTTAGCAATCATACTTGCTTTATATTACTAGGAAAGAAAGCTGATGACATCCATCTTAGGACCCCCTGGATTTTATCTGAGTGACTTGTTAACTCAAAAGAAGCTTCATGCAAATAAGCAGGGCAGTAATGCTTTTACTCTTCCAACATTTCCTTTTTGTGTTCCATACTAGCGGGTGAGACTCCATCTGAAGCTGCTCCTGAAGGTGTTGAGGCACCTGCAGAGGGAGCAGAGCCCACTGAAATGACATCTCCACCTAAAGAGACAGAGGAAGAAGATGAGGCAGCTAAAGAAGATCAAGGGGATCAGGGTGAGGGATAGAGATAGTCTGCAGTGAGTGATTAAGCTGTTCTCTCAAAAAGATGGCAATTGGAACACTATTCTTTTTGGTACTTGGAGGTATACTGCCTTTATTCGTAGAGGTTCCACTTAGTTACCATGGCTAATAGATTAAAACTACTTTTTGTAGAGACAGCAACATGAATCATGACATAAAACATAGCTGCATCTCATCCAGCTTTCCACCGCAAGGTGGGATCATTCACTGTAAAAGCCCACATAATATAGGCCATAGTGCTCCACCACGGCACACTGCTGGAACACAATGCCAGCAGGCCAAATAAGTTAGTAAGCTCTTGTCAACTGGCCATTGCCTGTGGGTGCTTTGATGCATCAGTCTCCCTATGTATCCACTTACATGGCTGCTGTAAGGTATGGCACCTGAGCACAGTGGAAAGGTGTCGGCAGCTGTCTGTAAACATCAGAGCCCTTGCACTATTTCTGGACTGCTTGTTTCATGTATCGGGGCAGCCTGAGCCTCAAGGCAAAAGGCAATGTCCACCCATCCTCTCATCACTCACTCCTGCCCTTCCTCTTCCTGCTGCTTGCCTCCCTGACCCCCCCCCCAACAGCCAGCATTGCTCCCCCTGATTGTTAACAGCCAAAGATGCTGCCTCCTCTCTTCTTTTCTTCCAGCTGGGAACATTGTGCAAGATGGCACTGCCTGGTGACATGAAATAGGTTGCAGGTTTTTCTAAGACGGTGCTGTATTAAGCAAGATGGTGCCACTTGAGTGAAATATAGCCATTCTCTCCATGCTGCAGAAAAACAGAGTTTTTTCTCTGGCCAGAAGAGGAGAAAGGAGTGAACAGGCAGCAATGTAGGCAGTTATTAGGAGGATGGAGGAGAAAGGGAATTGTACACCATCCCTGATAATGCTACCTTACTCAAGTGTTTCATCCCACCTTGTGGCAGACTGACATGTTTCATCTGGAGAGCCAGCACAATAGTGGAAGTGGGTATTAAGAGCAGGCTCCCTGTTGCAGTATTGTAGAACACAGCACACCACAGAACCTCCAGCTTGAATCCAATTGGACACAATTACTATTGGATGAAATAGAACAATTTGAAACCGGTTACCTTCATCCACTCTGCCTTACTGCCCCATACTTTTAAAAATTGCCTTCCAGATTTCAATACTGCCTCCATTTTTTCCTTCAATTCATAGCCTGTTCTATTTGGCTTGTTATAATCTGTTTCTCCCTAAGATAATGTAAATTGGTTCTATTTCACTTGAGCCCTACAGGGTGGTTGTTGTGGGATTTTTTTGGTGTTTTTTGTTTACTGAAATCAGAAACACATTTTAAACCTTTCCTCCACCACCCAAATAGGTTTCTCTCCTTTTGCCTACTTTTACACTTGTTTCTATGTTTGATTTTAACTTACATACTTTTCAGCAGTGGCTGAGCAATCCTAAAACAGTGATGGAAGATATCTCATGGGAGAGAAAGCACCACTACCAAAGCCCTGCTGGCTGATTTTTGCCAAGATGGAAGAAGATGGTGGGGGGAGGCTTCCCCCTCCCTTTTCTGTCCCATTGGCATCCATGGGAAGGAAATCTCTATACCAGCTCCTCTCAAATCATGGAGTTGCACTTATGTCACATCCTAAGACATCTCAGACTCTTTTTGGTCAGCTTCAGGACTGCTGCCTAGTTATTTTTAAATTCAAAGTTTGTACAGTGCCAATTGCAAGTCTCACTTTTTAGAAAGAAAAAGCAATTCTCTTGTATTTATTTTCCTCCATTTTATTTTTTCTCGCAGGCATGGCAGAAGACAAGGAGGAGGAAGCAAAAGAAGCCGAGGTCCAAGAATAAGGGAAAGAAATGACAAACATTACATATAAAGAAATGAAGCACAATCCACTCAAGGTTAGGCACTTTTAAGTTCCATTAATTTTAATGGAGAAGTTTGCTCACATGCTCAACTCTCCAATTTAAATCGATGGAACTTAAAAGTGGTTGACTATGATGGGATTGTGCCCGTACATTTTTTAAAGCTTATAAACTGGACTACTTGTTTTATATTTTAAGGGGCAGCCTTAGCCCCACTGCTGTCTGTGGCAAGAGAACAGGATGCTGGACTAGATGGGCCACCTACCTGATTCAGCAGGCTGTTCTTACGTTTTTATGGTGTTCAGGCATAATGCTAATTTACAGTTTAGGAATATAAGAACAACTCTGGGTGAACGTTGGAATCATACACTTCCTCCTTCCTGGTGCATCTCCTCCCCATGAGGAGGAGATAAGCTTTAAGGCTGTAGTGAGGGAGTAGAGTGGGTGACTAGAGTCAGGGGAGCCCCAAAGGAACAGAAGGCACCTCAACTAGGCTGCTGTCAAACCAGACAACACTTCAAGGGCTCATCCACACGGTGATTTAGTGAGTGTTTGGTGCTACTCACATCACTTTTTAATGATTCACATGATGTTACTGGTTAACAGAAGCTATCATGCGGTTTCTCCCTGTAAATCTGCACTAACCCAATCTGCTGATAATACGAAAAGTTTAGCACAATACGGCTCCAGTCCGCTCCACACATCTTTGAAGATGGTTTGCTTCGATGGTTTTTAGTAGGCAGGTGAATCATCACTTTCAGCTCTTCCCTTTTCTCTGCCCACTAACTTTCCCATGAATTCCATTTTGTTTCCGGTGGTTTATCTAGCAACTTCCGACTGCTCTGTCCTCCCCCCCTTCACTGTTTGCTGAAGCTCTCCCTTCTTTCCTCTTTCTCCTTCAGTAAACTTCCTTCACTCCTTGCAACAAGCGATGGGGAATTGAAATTGGATTTTATCATTCTTTCTCATATTCTCAATCTTTGCAGAGAGAATTTTGAAGTGACATCTCTCTGTGCCTGGTTTCCAATTTTTCTAAAAAATCTTAAGTGGATTTTTTTTAAGTTGCCTCAAAAATATTGATATTAATATCAATATTTTAAAGAAAATATAAATATCAGTATTGATATTTTCTCAAAAATCAATATCAGTATTTTAAGAAAATATTGATATTAATATTTTTTCAAAATATTGATATTATTGATATTTTCTTTTAAATATTGATATATTTGTTTTTCTTGGGGGGAAAATTAACTCAGAAAAAAATAAGGGGCAGTGGAGAAAGGGGGGGCAGATGACCCCACTTCTTTTCAACCCCAAACTTCAGGAAGTGGTGGGGGCAGGAGGGAGTGGAAATACTGTGCGGGTCAAAACTATTTGCACATGCCCAGTAACTGAACAACCAGAGGGAATAAAAATGTACAATTAGAGGCAGGACCACAAGGAAACAGCAACACTAATCTTTCCCAGAGGAATGCCTACTTGTGTGAATGGAAAACAACGGATTTGAAGCTACCATTGGGTGTGGTGTGGACTTTGCAAATCTATTATGATGGTAAAAGCAGTGTATTTGCTACAAAGAAATGCTCCCACATGGATAAGCCCCGAAACATTTGCTACGAAGAAATGCTCCCACATGGATAAGCCCCAAAACTCCCACAGGCATGCCTAGACTCATGGATCCCAGCCACTAAATCAATCAAGCTTATATTTTTTCCCTTTCTTCTACTAAGAACACAGATCATTTTCCTTTGCAACTACCCCTGCCAGCTCTGATAAGTTACCTGGAAATAAATGGGGACTGACTCATGTACTATATTCTTATCAGAAACTGACCGTGCAAAGAAAACATGTATATTAAATACAAATATATGTTTTTAAAACATGTTTGATACAGAACATACTACAGGACTGCGGACTGCAGTTCAGCTTTCCACTAATTCTTTTGGACTGCATTGTGTGAAGCAGGCCTGAGCAGGGTGTATTCCAAATAAGGTTTTCAAACAGGCATGCTAGATGATTTCATTTTCACTGTGCTCCACTAGATGTCACCCTAGATTGCTGTACAAGTGTTCTCAAATTACAAGTTTAAGAATGAATTTTCAAAACTCTCTCAGCATCTTGGCTTAATCATTCCAAAGTCAATGCAGTTGTATGTGAGCTTTAATTGTGCCTCAGGACTATAGACCAGACTGATTGTCCTCGTCATTTTCATCGACCATCTTGCAAAGGCTCTTGGCTTCTGTTAATGTAATCCAAATCCTGATTTCAAATAGGCCCCATCAGGCATCTGATTTTGGGTGTCATGAAAGGGCATCCGATTGTTAGTTGTTTAATGATTTATTATTGTATCTTTATATTCTCCGGGAGAGACACTTGTGGGGTTTTCTGCGTAAGGTGTCAAACTTGGCCAGCCTTTGGCACTATGTACCTTGACATGTGTGTGTGTGTGGGAAGGCATTTTCTGCTCTGTCTCTGGCAGAAATAGCCCTGTAGTCTTGGGCCAGTCCTGAGGTTATTGTTTGCTGCCCAGGGGACACATCAGGAGTTATGTATAAGGCATACACGAGATAATGCCTCTTGGGGTTTTCTAGGAGAACATGATTATAGAAGCCGAAAGACAGTAAACGTTTTGTTGAGAGAAAGGGCAGGGCCCTTAAAGAGGGGCATAGTGGCAGTTCTTTTTGACTTGACTAGGCTTGGGATGTTAAGCAGCAGCAGAGTTGGAACCTCTTCACTGATATACTTGAATGCTTCCACTGTTTTGTGTGCTGTTTTGTGATTCATCAAATCAAGATGAATGCTCAATAAATAGCTTGTCTGGAAGTGACCCTAAGCAGGTGAAAAAAGACAGGGATACAGGCAACTTTTTCCCAGAGTGTGACACGAGAGAGGAATTGTTTAAGACAGATTCAAGTGGGCTCCTACTGGGAGGAAGGGCAAAATATAAATAAAATAAATAAATAAAATAAGTGCATACTGGCAAATTCAGGTTATGCAACAGAAGTGGATTTGAAGCTGTTGTGCAGCAGACTTGCTTTTTAAAAATTAGACTTTTTGCAGAAAGGAAAGTGATGGAAAATGCACTGAAAGGTATGGGATAACAATTATTTGATGCAACATTGTATAATCATACAAACAAAGCAGAATGAATGCTCAATAAACAACCATCATGTAACCTCCCACAAAGTTTGTGCAAACAAATCAAAATGAATGCTCAATAAATAGGTTGTCTGAAGGTGACCCTAAGCAGGTGAAAAAAGACAGGGATACAGACAACTTTTCCTAAGAGTGTGACATGAGAGAGGCATTGTTTAAGACAGAGGTGGGTAACATGTGGCTCTCCAGATGTTGGACTCTAACTACCATCAGACCCAACCAGCATGGCCAATGGTTAGAGATGATGGGAGGTGTCATCCAACAGCATCTGGAGGACCACAGGTTCCCCCACCTCTGGTTTAAGAACTTGAGAGAAGCATAGTTGCTCATGGTGCCCTGCCCACACTCATTCCACTATTGCCTCCAATAAACTGGTTTTGGAAAGGTTTTTAGTGTTTCAAAATCCTGCAAAAACTTGTTTTCCTAACAACAACAGTGCATAAAAAAGTGTGTGTGTGTGTGTATCGGGTACTTGTGTCTTTTTAAAGCAAACAACTGTCTCTATGCCTGTATACCTAGCCTGATCCATAGTATTCTCCAAAGTGACTGTAACCCAGGAGCTATCCTGAACACTTCCCACCTGCTAGCAAGAAAAGGAGAGAACGACTAGAGGGGAAATGGAAATGTGTCTGCGAAAAACACACTGTGTATGGATTTAAGTGAGAAAGAGACCATAGTCGGAGACAGCATGCTTCTGAATAGCAGTTGCTGGAAATTGCTGGGGTGTGTGTGGAGCTCTGGCACTGTTTGCAGGCTTCCCATGGGCATCTGTGAGAACAGGATGCTGGACTAGATGGGCTACTGGCCTGATCCAGCAGGCTCTTCTTATGTTCAGAGAGAGAGAGAGAGAGAGGGAGGGAGAGTGAGAGCGAGAGAGAGAGGTGTCTTATCTTAGACTTACATGCAAACGGAATCAAAAGTAGTGGTCTCATTATTTTATCACATGAATGCTATCTCAGGAAATCTCCAGTAAATACTGAACTGCAGAGCTTGGAAGTAATTTGTTACAAGTAACGAATTACTTCTAATTCATTACTTTTTTGAGTAATGGGTGGGTAATTCCTTTACATTTTGATTGTAATAGAACTAGGAGTAATTTTACTACTTTTGTGGAGTAATTGTAACTTTTCCAGAATTACTTTTGGGCATTACTGGGGGGGGACAGGGGAAGTCTTCTGCTCTTCTGATCTGTGGATGAAAATCATGTGCCTCAAACTGGGCTTCTGTGCAGTGTTGCTCTTTCCTCATGCTCTGTGGATGGGTAGGAGGTGACGAGGGAGGAGGCAGAGAGTGAGACGGGGTGGAGTGGAGAAAACAATTATTTAAAAAAATGGATAGTGGTGGTGAAGAATGGAGTGGAGGGGAAAAGGATCTGGAGGTCAAGAACATGGATAAAGGAGGAGAAGGAGGCAGCAGCAGAATGGAGATAAAGAACTGTGGAGGTGAAAGATGACAAGATGTGTATGTGTGTGTGTGTGTGAATACTGTTTGCACATGCCACACAAAGTGGCCACCACCACCCTCTCTGGCTACTGTGCTGCATTTGCAGTATTTTAACTTTTTTGCATCTCAGGGGAAAATGTTTGCTTGAGTGAGTGTCCCTTAGTTGGTGGCAGGGCAGGGTCTGGGAGGTGGTTAAGTGAGAGAGATTATGCTTGCTGGCTGAGTGGGGGGGGTGGCACTTGGTTTGACATGCAAAGATCTGAGCAGTGGCCTCAGCCTCCCTCCCCACCACCCTTACCAGCGGAGAGACCACCATTGCTACCTTATGCATAAAAAGAATTATTCTACTACCTCTGTATGTGTGTGTTTATTTTTAATGTAGTTTTAGGCTACTTAGATGTGCAGCAGCCAAGGCCAGCACCTTGTAGGCTTTTTTAAAAAAGTAAGTGAAATGTAATTGTAGTGATTACTTTGGAGGAAAAGTAAAGTAATCAGTTACTTTCAGAGCAATTGCAATTGTAACGGTAATTTCTACTTTTTTGGGCCATGTAACTGTAACTGTAATTTATTACTTTTTAAAAGTAATCTTCCAAGCTCTGCTGAACTGAAATGTGAAGTTGATATTATCAGCAACACAGTTTTTGCAAAAGCAAAACAAAACACTTGAGCTTATTTCTTAAGATGAACTGTAAGGCATTTAACCGTTCCTGTATCTCATTACTGATGAAGTTATTTGATGGAAGCCAGTGTGGGATCGGAGGAAACTCCACTCCTATTTATTATAGTAGAAATGTAGTTAAAAGTGAAATGGGTGGATTTTATTTCTTGGCTGAATTTTCTTCCTGATTGGGAAAAATGAAAAAAATGTGTTTCACTGAAAATTTAAAGTAAAGAGGATCTCTTTCTCTCCACATAGGAGTTCCACTCCATTACTTGGCTATGACCAAGAAACAGAATGCAGAGCAGGGCTTTGGGTTAACAGTGAGATTCTGTTGAATTAGAAAAATATAAATCCACAGTTCAAGTGAGTGCACATTGCTTAATTGTCCAGAAGGATGTGCTTCCAATTGAATGCAGCATTCGCTCCATGGGTTAACATCTTGACCGGTGGCTTAATCATTTGCCATTTTTTCTCTTCTTTAAGCTCTTCACAGAAACACATGCCCAATGAAGGTATCTAGTAAAGTAGAGAAGATTTCAAGAGGGTTTTGTTATGGCAAGAAGGAAAGTTACCCCATATAGGCCAACACTACCATGAGATAACTGAATAGCTTTCATTACCCAAGAGAAGGGGCAAGTCACTTGAGACTTTTAAAAGACATAAATAATGGATTACTAAGGCTTGAAGAAAGGAAGTGACTCAGGAGATCCAGTAATTGTGCTGTGTGTTCCCAGCGGCGTCACTAGCGGGAGTGCGGGGGGTGCAGATCTCTGGCGCGCGCCCTCCCCGTTGCATGCATGGGGGTGGCTGGCCGTGCATACGCATGTGTGTGCATGCTCACCACATCCTCCAGGCTGATGGTGGAAGGCCCGTCCCGGCTTCACCGCCAGCGAGCGGGCGCCTGCTTTTGGTGCACACTGGACCGGGTGCCGGGGGGCCCTTGGTGAGCCCCCAAATCTTGTGCTGAGCACGCGCATGCGTGCTAGGCCAGCCACCCTGTCCATGCCCCTTGGAGGGTGCATGCCGGAGGGGCACCCAGCCAGAGAAGCAGGCCTGGGAACGCTGGCGCGCCTCCCTTGCCCTGCCGACGCTGCTCCCGGTCTCACCCGCCCACCTCCGAGGAGGAGTTGGCTGCTCTGACACTGACCCGGAGCGCTTCTCGGCTCCTTTGCCAGGCAACGGCGCGGGGCGGGGCAGCTCTTGGTGTCACCCCCCTCATGGTGTCACCTAGGTGTGGTCCGCACCCCCTGCACCCCGCTAGTGATGCCTCTGTGTGTTCCTTCCTTCACATGCCTTATCAATAGCACTAAAGATACTGCCAGCCAAATTCTTCTGCTTCCAGCAATTTTCAAGAGTAAGGAAAAGGGCATAGTTCCATCCCAGATTTGACTCCCATTAAAAGGGAACAGGTATCAGAGGATGGTAAAGACTTCTGCCTGAAATCTCGGTGCTCTGATCTAGCTGGGCAAATACTCTTGCCTTAATAAAAGGCTGCTTCCTACGTTTCTAAGAGTGAATGTGTACACACATGTATATGAATGGAGAACAGGAAGATAAAAAGCTGCCTTATACCGAATCAGACCACTGGTTCATCCAGCCCCTTACTGTCAACTCTGTCTGACAATGACTCCAGGATCTAAGGCAGGGCGCTTTCCCAGCCCTTCCTGAAGATGCCAGGGACTGAACCTGGGACTCTCTGCATGTCCTCTACCACTGAGCTATGACCCTACTGCTAACCAAATCTTAATCTCTCGTGGTCACGGACATTAGAGAAACAAACCTAAACAACCGTGTGATTTAGAGAAGCATATATCTCCTTACCTTCCGAACAAACTGGGCAAAGTCACTGTTCTTTCTGGCAGGGAGACCCACTAATGGTCTGGTGAACGAATCTAGAGATGAGCCATGGGCAACAATCAGGATGGTGCCTATTGTTAGAAATGCATCTCCTTAGAATTGTAGTGCAAGGGTGAGGAACCTCAGGTCAGGGGGGCAAAGGTGGCCCTCCAGGGCCCTTGTATCTGGCCCTTGGGACTCTCCTCAGGCCACACACCTCACTAGATTTGCTTTGCACCCTCCTTAAGTGTTTTACCTGGCTGGGATGCACCCTTGAACTTAGATAATGACTCTTGCTTGTCTGGATGGAGGTGTGGGAGTACAAACTAACCTACTGTACAAAGGTAAAATCTACATTAATTGTTTTGCTCACTTTGGCCTTTGACCCCGCCCCCACCCACCACTGACTGGCATGTGGCCCTTGGAAAGTTGCCCAGAAGGGAAAGTGGCCCTCCGCTTGAAAAAAGGTTCCCCATGCCTGAAGTACAGGGTGTGAATAGTACAAGAAATACTTGAGAGCACTCAGATCTGCACATATTATAAACCTCCTATATTTTAGCAGCCATACAGGCAATTTCATATGGCAAATCTTTGCTTGTGATTCTGTCACTGAACATACAAAATAATGAAATCAAGAGTTAACAAAGAGTTACCTTCAGTTGCACAGGAGCCAACAATCTGTTTGATACTCGCAGAGCATCTGTTAACATAATCCTCATAGTCTTCGGATGGCATCAGAGAAGAAAGAGGACAATTACATCTGTTAATGAAATCCACTTGGTTAACATTTGTTGCCGTAAAAGACACATTAAGTCTGGAACATTTGAATACCAATCCCTGCTTCATTACTAAACCTGCTTGGTGGTTTTAGAATATTTGTCATTTAGAGCAGGGGTGGGGAATCGGATGTGGCCAGTCAGCCGGATTCGTATATCTCCCAAACCCCTGTAAACCAACTTTGATAGGTGAGCAGGACCACCCACCTGTCAATCACCTGATGTCATAATGACATCATTGATTTATACCTGTCAAAGTTCAAAGGAGGTTGTCATAAGCACTGAGCAGCTGATTGGCAGTAATAGCAACCTCCTTTAAGGCATACTTTCAGTGCCAATCAAGAGACATGATGTAGCCGCTGATCAGCTGTTACAGTGAGCCCCTTTGAAGTCTCTGCAGAGACCCTCTGCAGAGGCAGCAGTTTTAAGGCACTTCCTCCAGTGCGTTGAGTCCAAACTGATTTCTCTGGAAAGAAAGAAAAATGCTGTGTTTAAGTGAACCATTTTTCTCTCTCTCCGGAGGAAGTGGCTTGGATTGCAACCTTCTCACTATCTCATGTAATTTCATTGGCACAGCATCCTGCTAGCCCTGAGTTTCACTCTGTTAAATTTCTTTTCTTTTATTATTTCTTTCATTAATTAAATTTATATCACATCCTTCCTTCTTAAGAACATAAGAGCCTGCTGGATCAGGCCAGTGGCCCATCTAGTCCAGCATCCTGTTCTCACAGTGGCCAACCAGGTGCCTGGGGGAAGCCCACAAGCAGGACCCGAGTGCAAGAACACTCTCCCCTCCTGAGGCTTCCGGCAACTGGTTTTCAGAAGCATGCTGCCTCTGACTAGGGTGGCAGAGCACAGCCATCATGGCTAGTAGCCATTGATAGCCCTGTCCTCCATGAATTTGTCTAATCTTCTTTTAAAGCCATCCAAGCTGGTGGCCATTACTGCATCTTGTGGGAGCAAATTCCATAGTTTAACTATGCGCTGAGTAAAGAAGTACTTCCTTTTGTCTGTCCTGAACCTTCCAACATCCAGCTTCTTTGAATGTCCACGAGTTCTAGTATTATGAGAGAGGGAGAAGAACTTTTCTCTATCCACTTTCTCAATGCCATGGATAATTTTATACACTTCTATCATGTCTCCTCTGACCCGCCTTTTCTCTAAACTAAAAAGCCCCAAATGCTGCAACCTTTCCTCGTAAGGGAGTCGCTCCATCCCCTTGATCATTCTGGTTGCCCTCTTCTGAACCTTTTCCAACTCTATAATATCCTTTTTGAGATGAGGCGACCAGAACTGTACACAGTATTCCAAATGCGGCCGCACCATAGATTTATACAACAGCATTATGATATCGGCTGTTTTATTTTCAATACCTTTCCTAATTATCGCTAGCATGGAATTTGCCTTTTTCACAGCTGCCGCACACTGGGTCGACATTTTCATCGTGCTGTCCATTACAACCCTGAGGTCTCTCTCCTGGTCGGTCACCGCCAGTTCAGACCCCATGAGCGTATATGTGAAATTCAGATTTTTTGCTCCAATATGCATAATTTTACACTTGTTTATATTGAATTGCATTTGCCATTTTTCTGCCCATTCACTCAGTTTGGAGAGGTCTTTTTGGAGCTCTTCGCAATCCCTTTTTGTTTTAACAACCCTGAACAATTTAGTGTCGTCAGCAAACTTGGCCACTTCACTGCTCACTCCTAATTCTAGGTCATTAATGAACAAGTTGAAAAGTACAGGTCCCAATACCGATCCTTGAGGGACTCCACTTTCTACAGCCCTCCATTGGGAGAACTGTCCATTTATTCCTACTCTCTGCTTTCTGCTTCTTAACCAATTTCTTATCCACAAGAGGACCTCTCCTCTTATTCCATGACTGCTAAGCTTCCTCAGAAGCCTTTGGTGAGGTACCTTGTCAAACGCTTTTTGAAAGTCTAAGTACACTATGTCCACTGGATCACCTCTATCTATATGCTTGTTGACACTCTCAAAGAATTCTAATAGGTTACTGAGACAGGACTTTCCCTTGCAGAAGCCATGCTGGCTCTGCTTCAGCAAGGCTTGTTCTTCTATGTGCTTAGTTAATCTAGCTTTAATACTACTTTCTACCAGTTTTCCAGGGACAGAAGTTAAGCTAACTGGCCTGTAATTTCCGGGATCCCCTCTGGATCCCTTTTTGAAGATTGGCATTACATTTGCCACTTTCCAGTCCTCAGGCACGGAGGAGGACCTGAGGGACAAGTTACATATTTTAGTTAGCAGATCAGCAATTTCACCTTTGAGTTCTTTGAGAACTCTCGGGTGGATGCCATCCGGGCCCGGTGATTTGTCAGTTTTTATATTGTCCATTAAGCTTAGAACTTCCTCTCTCGTTACCACTATTTGTCTCAGTTCCTCAGAATCCCTTCCTGCAAATGTTAGTTCAGGTTCAGGGATCTGCCCTATATCTTCCACTGTGAAGACAGATGCAAAGAATTCATTTAGCTTCTCTGCAATCTCCTTATCGTTCTTTAGTACACCTTTGACTCCCTTATCATCCAAGGGTCCAATTGTCTCCCTAGATGGTCTCCTGCTTTGAATGTATTTACAGAATTTTTTGTTGTTGGTTTTTATGTTCTTAGCAATGTGCTCCTCCAATTCTTTTTTAGCATCCCTTATTGTCTTCTTGCATTTCTTTTGCCAGAGTTTGTGTTCTTTTTTATTTTCTTCATTTGGACAAGACTTCCATTTTTTGAAGGAAGACTTTTTGCCTCTGAGAGCTTCCTTGACTTTGCTCGTTAACCATGCTGGCATCTTCTTGGCCCTGGCGGTACCTTTTCTGATCTGCGGTATGCACTCCAGTTGAGCTTCTAATATAGTGTTTTTAAACAACTTCCAAGCATTTTCGAGTGATGTGACCCTCTGGACTTTGTTTTTCAGCTTTCTTTTTACCAATCCCCTCATTTTTGTGAAGTTTCCTCTTTTGAAGTCAAATGTGACCGTGTTGGATTTTCTTGGCAATTGGCCAGTTACATGTATGTTTAATTTAATAGCACTGTGGTCACTGCTCCCAATCGGTTCAACAACACTTACATCTCGCACCAGGTCCCGGTCCCCACTGAGGATTAAGTCCAGGGTTGCCGTCCCTCTGGTTGGTTCCATGACCAACTGGTCTAGGGAATAGTCATTTAGAATATCTAGAAACTTTGCTTCTTTGTCATGACTGGAACACATATGCAGCCAGTCTATGTCCGGGTAGTTGAAGTCACCCATTACTACCACATTTCCTAGTTTGGATGCTTCCTCAATTTCATATCTCATCTCAAGGTCTCCCTGAGCATTTTGATCAGGGGGACGATAGATCGTTCCCAGTATTAAGTCCCTCCTGGGGCATGGTATCACCACCCACAACGATTCTGTGGAGGAGTCTGCCTCTTTTGGGGTTTCGAGCTTGCTGGATTCAATGCCTTCTTTCACGTATAGAGCGACTCCGCCACCAATACGTCCTTCCCTGTCCTTCCGATATAGTTTATATCCAGGGATAACCGTATCCCACTGGTTTTCTCCATTCCACCAAGTCTCCGTTATGCTCACTATATCAATGCTCTCCTCTAAGACCAAGCACTCCAGTTCTCCCATCTTGGTTCGCAGGCTCCTAGCATTAGCGTACAGGCACTTGTAAGCAGTGTCTCTCTTCAATTGTCTTTGGCACTTGTGGTTAGGCCTGTGGTAATTTTGCTCTTCTGAATTTATATCCTGTGCCCCTGCTCTCACAATGCCTACTTCTAGGCCTACCCCTTTTAAAATTTCATCATTTCTTTGTTTTTTATCCCAGGGGGGAGGTTTATTCCGAACCGGACCTTTCTCAGCTCCTGTCGGGTTTCCCCCCTCAGTCAGTTTAAAAGCTGCTCTGCCACCTTTTTAATTTTAAGTGCCAGCAGTCTGGTTCCATTCTGGTTCAAGTGGAGCCCGTCCCTTTTGTACAGGCCCGGCTTGTCCCAAAATGTTCCCCAGTGCCTAACAAATCCAAACCCTTCCACCCAACACCATCGTCTCATCCACGCATTGAGACTGCGAAGCTGGGCCTGTCTGGCTGGTCCTGCGCGTGGAACCGGTAGCATTTCAGAGAAAGCCACCTTGGAGGTCCTGGCTTTCAGCATCCTACCTAGCAACCTAAATTTTGCTTCCAGGACCTTCTTAAGAAGTCCAGGGCTGCAAAAGTAGCATTGTTGCAAAATGGCTTGTGATATAAAGGGGGGGGGGCAGGAAAGGATTTTGGTAGCAACTCCCTTTAAAGCTGAAGATGTTGCTCTGTGCTGAATAATACAATAAACAGATAAGGACCCCCTGACACATGTATGTTCAACCAAAGTTACTTTTATCAGTTGAACAATTTTCACCGGTGAGCTATGCAAAGTGGCCATTTGCCAACAGGATTCCAAGAAGAAGATTCAAAGATGCAATCAGTCCAGCTCCTGCTATTGTTTCCTGTTCTGTTTGAGGTTTTGCAAACTTGCAGAAACTGTACTGAACCACAGAACTACATTCCCATAGAGCGTTAGGAAATAGAAGACTAAGTATGGTTCATGGGAGTGTAATAATAACTACTTTTGCAAAGCATGCAGACTCTCTATGCCTATAATGCATAGTGCTATTAACCTTCTGAAAATGTGATTAAATGTAGAATCTGAGCTGCTTTGTTTCTAAAGTGTTCATCCCCTATCCCCTGTGTCACCACATTACCAGTGGCTGCTCTTGATTCTTTCCAAACAGTTGCTTCTCAGACATTTCTGTTTAAACCTTTCATATACAGTAGGGCCCCACTTTCCGGCACTTCACTTCATGGCGCTTCGCTAATGCGGCGGTTTTGAATTGTATCCATGTTCCATATGTTTGGCGCTTGTTCCTTTTTTGTGGCGGAAAATTGCCAGAATACAGAGAGATGCTGAGTGCACAAATTGATGGTGCCCGACGCCCTTCTCGGACTCAGCTGCTGAGTGCATCATCAGAGCTTGGAAACATTCCTTTTTTAAACTACAGTTGGGCTGATGGGAGTTGTAGTTCAAAAAAGGAACGTTTCCAAGCTCTGATGATGCGTTCAGCAGCTGAGTCCGAGAAGGGTGTCCAGCACCATTTTATTGTTGAGGGAGGTGGCGGAGGGAAAGTGAGTGTGTGAGCAGGCAGGGGGGAGGGCGAGTGGGTGAGGGTGAGAGGGCGAGTGGGTGAGGGTGAGAGGGCGAGGGGTGGGCAAGCGGGCAGCTCCCTCCCTGCAATCTGCGAGCACTACTCCACCACCATAATGAGGGTGAATGAGCAAGCGAGTGGGGTGGGGTGGGGGAGAGGGTGATGTATGGAAAAGTGGGACATTGAACAGTTGCAGCGCGGAGAGCTTTGGGGCTAAGTGCTGTCAGCTGGAGCTCCCCGCGCTACAGCTGATTGATGTTCCACTTTTCAGCAGTTTTCGCTTTTCGGCGGAGGTCTGGTCCCTAACCTGCCATATAAGTGGGGCCCTACTGTATTCTGACACTAAACTGGATCAGGGCAGGGTGGCTAACCCCTGTTTTCAGGCCTGATCTGACACCACAAGCCAATTTTTCTTGTCCCCCTCCACAAGACCTCACCAATTTTGGTACCAGCGATAAAATAATTTTTGGCAGCAGTGGCAAAAAATAAAAATAAAGTAGACACAGCACTGGAATAAGTGGAGCCCAACATTTGGATGGGGATGCAATTATCCCCCTCCGCAATCTTCAGATTGATCATTTGATGTGTGGAAAGGGGGTGATTACCCCTCCCTCAGTTGATCTGCTTGGAACAGCTGAGGAGGAGGGGACTGTGTGCCTGTGCATGTGTCTGAGTGTGTGCATCTTGTGTGTGCATGATAATGTGTGGTCTGGCCAAGAGAGAATGTGGCCCTTGGAGAAAAAAGGTTAGCAATTCACACCATAGATAATATGACAATATTATACACCATAATGGCAGCATTATCAGCTGCACCATTTCAAGAGATCTAATATTCTCTGCAAAAAAATCCCTAGTTTCAATGGAGATAAGACTGATCAGGGCCAGCCCCAAGCATGCCGGGGCCCTTGGGCACCAGCCTGCCTCAGGCCCCGGCACTCCCCTTCTGCGATTCGCAGCAGGATTGGTACAGCGGATCGCAGGCGGGAGATCCTAAGCCGCCCGCCATTCCCCTGTTCTACTTACCTTTCTCTGTGCTGTTTTTTCGGCGGCACGCACTGCACACACAGGTTTGCCATCAATCAAGATGTCGGGCAAGGTTTGCCTAAGGGGCTGAAGCCTCTGCTGCCATCTTGGTTGATGGATGGGAAGGAATAAACTGAAGCTGAACCCTGACAAAACCGAGGTACTGTTTGTGGGAGACAAGGAAAGGTTGGGGGATGTTGACCTGGTGCTCAATGGGGTACAATTGTCCCTGAAAGACCAGGTCCGCAGCCTGGGGGTCATTCTTGACTCCCAGCTGTCCATGGAGGCTCAGGTCTCGGCTGTGAGCCGGGTGGTGCTGTATCAACTCCATCTGATACAGAGGCTGTGCCCCTACCTTCCCAACCATCTGTTCCCATCTGTGGTACATGCCCTGGTCTCCTCTCACCTAGAGTACTGCAATGCGCTCTACGTGGGGTTACCCTTGAAAATGGTCTGGAAGCTGCAACTGGTACAGAATGCGGCAGCTTGCCTGATTAAAGGCAGGCGCTGGCGAGATCACATCACTCCAGTGCTGAAGGAGTTGCACTGGTTACTGGTTGTTTTCTGGGCCCAATTCAAGGTGTTGGTTCTGACCTTTAAAACCCTATACGGTTTCGGCCCAGTCTATCTTATGGAGGGCCTCCAACATCATCAGGGATGCCGCTCAACAAGACCAGCCTCAAAAGGCCTTCTCTCTATCCCACCAGTTAAAACAGCTAGACTGGTGAGAACTAGGGAGAGGGCTTTTTCAATTGTGGCCCCCACTTTGTGGAATTCCCTCCCAAATGATCTCCGCCATGCCCCCTCTATGATGAGCTTCTGCCCGGCCTTGAAGACCTGGCTCTTCAGGCAGGCTTTTGGGGTGGGTTAGGCTTTATTATTATTGTTGAGATTTTTAATGTTTTAATGTATTTGTATGTTTTTATTTTGCATGTCGCCCAGAGTGGGCAGCCAGCCAGATGGGCAACTAATAAATTTAATAAATAAATAAATAAAAAATCCAGCCCCTTAGGGGAACCTTGGCCACCATCTTGATTGATGGCAAACCTGTGTGCGCAGCATGTGCAGCCACAAAAAACACCAGAGAAAAAGGTAGGTGAAGTGGGGGAATGGTGGGCGGCTCTGAAGCTCCTGCCTTACTATCTGCGGCAGGATTGCTGCCATGGATTGCGAAAGGGGAGTGCAGGGGCCCTCACCTGGCTGCCCTAGAACCGGCCCTGAGACTGACCTTCACCTTCCCTTCTGCTTTCTAGCTCATTAATGGAGAGATTGTTTTATTGCACTGGAAGAGTCTATTTCTAAACTCTGGTCTACGTGCTACCAACAGAGTACGGATCTGGTCTTCACCCACCCCCTCGCACTAGCCCAAGAAGCCCTCTTAATTAATTGGCCTCCCTTTGTACCACAGCGCTTGCTTATACCAGACATTAGCACTGTTCCTTCATCACATCTGGACACAGGGCTTAAGAAGAACAGCTCTGCTGGATCAGGCCAAAAGTCCATCTCCTCTAAAGTCCTATTTCTAATAGTGGCCAATCAGCTGGCTTCAGAGAGCACATGAGTAGGGCAGAAGGGCAAAAGCCCTTCCTTGATATTTATCAACCAAAAATTAGCTTTCAGTTGGGTAGAAGCAAGCCTCTTGTATCTGATCCTAAGGCCAACAATATATATGGACCCTCATATGCTAGCAAAGAACAAAAGCAAGAGAATTACTTCATGCTTAAGGATGCAAGTGAAGCATCCGTGTCCAGTTCTGCCAGATCTGCCTCTTACAGGATGCTGTAGTAGCCAATAACTACAGGAGCAAATAGAACTTGGCTGAACATATCAGAAGTTGGCTTCTGGTGCATCCATCCAAGGCCAGTGCCAGGTATGACTGGGCCCCTGGCCACAAGCCTGCTGGGGCCTGCAGCACCATTTGCCTCACGCATGCTCCATGCACTGTGTACGCATGCCTGTCATCACCCAAGATGGAGATGGGGACATCAACCCCTTAGGGATGCCCCCCCACCATCTTGGGTGATGGCAGGCATGCATGCCCATCACATGAGGCACATGCACTGATGCACTAATGCAACAGGTAGGTGAGACAGTGGGCTTATTTAAGCCCATGTCACCTGTATTGGGGGGTGCTCCCGTTTCATGATCCATGGCAGAGTTGGGTCACTTTACCCTCCCACCCTAAGAAGGGGCCCCTCAGTGGGCCTTCTGGGCCACAGGAGCCATTGGTCATGGACCATCCTGGCCATGCACTGGCGCCAGGCCTACATTCAATTGCTATTCAGGTAAATGACTGTTACTAGTGTTGATAATGAATAGAGACTGTGTAATATTCAGCTACTTGAGTGAATAAGAACTAGGAATGGAAAGATTTGTCAATTTTGGTTCTCAGTTTCTTATTTAAATGCAGTTCTCCACATTTCTGCAGCAATGTGTGATTATTTAAAAACAACATCCTCATGAAAAACTCTCCAGGATTTTAGTGTAAATTTCTTCTAATAAACACATTTTTTGTAGGCAGTTTTGACTAACGTACACATTTTTGCAAACATTTGCTTGTCATGTAATGCATTTTTGTATGTTATTTTCATTTAAAGATTGGTTTTTATATATACTTTCCCTTAACATAATGCATTTTTGTAAACATTGTTTGGTTGGCAAACTACACTGCAAATTGTATAAATGCAAATTGTGAAGGATGTCTATGTTTCAGTTCTCATACTGTTTTGGAAAGTGCAAATTTGATAGATTCAGCTTGAAATGTGAACTGAATCTAATTTCTCACCCATCCCTAATAACAACACACTTGCTACATCCTGTTAATTATGTTGACCATAAATGGAAGGCATGTATGTGTTTGGTTCAGTACTGGTTGGTCACACTTTCATAGTCACACACCATCAAATTTTGACGTTATTCTAGAAACATGCTGATGGTTTGTCTTGCTCCAGACAAACAACGAGCTGTAACAAAGATTTATTCTTGGTATACCAGTTGTGGTTTGTCTAGGGGAATCAAGCCACAAGCCCAGGTTCAGATATAAAGCTAAGCCAAACCATGGCTTAGCCCTGAGTAGCATGGTAGCTGCAGGACAGGGGAAAAGAGCAGAGTAGCCACAGTCTTCACTCTGGGAACTCGCACATTTGCTCATTCACGCTAAGCCATGATTTGGCTTCACATTCCATGAGAAATGGGCAGCTGTAATTGCCGAACTTACTTACTTGTATGTGGTATCTACACTGTAGTTGACCTCTGTCAATTCTCTGTGTGTCATAAAAGAGGGTGTAATTGTGCCTGCCTCCCATTTAGTCCATTCAAATAGTCCAGGTTCTATACAAATCTTAAGTTTTTGTTCCACATCAAGCCCTGCAATGATCAAAGCAGATATTAGAAAGTAATACAGAACTCCATATTTAGGCCTGAATCATGCATTCAGTAAACTTTTTTTAAAATCTTACTAATGAACCCCTTTGTTGTGCCAACTAGAATATGCCATGTCTCAAAGGTCAATTATTTTGTTCGGGTTATGGTTTTCAATTAGTGTGCCTCTATGGATCACTATTGCATCACACTCCAGATTTTAATGGGGCACAGTTTTCATTGCTAAGTGTACTGCCTAAACACTGAACTCCATTGCCAAAAAATACATTTCCATCGGGCTATTACTATGTAAAGGGTCAGTTTTCAGAACAACAGGCAACTCTCCCTGTTTCATTGGTAACAAAAGTGTAGCCACATAACATCATTTTCATAGGAGTGATATGAATAATTGTATTCAAATTTCCCATTCTTGGTAATCAAATAAAAAGAACCAGAGAATAACTAAAGTGAGAAATGGCTCTTTCTCACTTAATACTATATCAAAAGTAGTGATGTCACTGAAATCTGTAATGACAAATTTATCAAACTCATAATACCCAGCTGTACTACCAAACAAGTGCCATTTCCTCCAAAAGATTTTTCTCCAACTTAGAATGATAAGCAAGCTTCTAGAACATACACACTCAATGTTCAGCAAACCAGGCACTCAAGGACTCAGCTGTTTTGTGGGTGCATGCATAGAAGGTGCATGTCATCTTTCTCTCAATAAAAATCTTGCTGATTGTCACAAAGCTTCAGGAACAATAAAGCCAGCTGCTTTAGGGGGTGCATGTACAGAAGTGCTTTAATGTTACATGTATTGTTATATCCATACTAGACTGTTGTTCTGTGCTGTTAAGTGGGGCTGAGTTTAAAGACAGCTCAGAAACAGAAAGCAGCTGCTTGGATGCTTATGGATACCAAGCAGGTGGAGCATATAATGCCTACGCTGTACCAGCTGCACCTATTTGTTTCTGGGATATGTTTAAAGCACTGGTAATGACCTTCAAAGCCCTAAACTGTTAGGGCCCAGGTTATTTGAAGGACTGTCTATGGCCATATGAACCTGGCCAAGCCTAAAGATTGGCCCCAGACACTGAAATCGGTTAGATTGGTGGGCATGAGACCTTTTTGGCTGTGGCTCCATAAGGAAGATACAGTCTTTTTTTAAAAGAAGTGTCGTTTTTCTTTCTTTCAAGCAGCTCTCTATTGTTTTACTGCTACTGTATAATGTTTTTAGTTTTGGATTGTGTTTTTATTGGGTTTTTTATTATCTTTGCATCACTGGTCTGATGTGAGGTACCTTGGGAGCGTTGTGTCCTGAAAGGCAGCATACAAATATTATTTATTTATGAATGAATGAATGAATGAATCTGCATAGTCTCATTGAAGCTGATGCTGATTAGTGTGATCTATTCGACCAGACACCCAAGAAATCTTGCAAACATTTTACATGGTGGTTGTGCTCCATCTAGATCTAAAACCCTTTCTTATTGGAACAGATGAATCCAATCTACAGTTCTCAGGAAGCAATACAATAATGCACACATAATGCATGCATCAATACACATGCACCAAAGTTACAAGTAGGGACAAAATTCTTGGAAAGCAGATGAACTTTGATCAAGAATGCTTGTGTGCATTGAGCCATTTGCAATTGAGCTGAAGGAGAAGCATTAGAAGGGGATGCACAAAGAGACAAAAAAGGCATTCTTCAAATCATGAAGGAATATCCTCTTAGCCTATAGGCACAAGACCTGCCCACTCAACCCTAGGGGTTGCTCAAGACTTTTTACTGCCATGGTGGAGCAGGAAATGCTCCCCCACCCAAGTCAAGGGGCATAGTATCAAAGCCAGTCAAGTTATTTTGATACCTGAGCATAAAATCCCTCCATGGCAGTAAAAGAAAAATGAAACAATAATAAATTATCAATTTGCTGCCGTTCAAGGCACCCAAAATCAACTGCCTGAAGTGGCCCCCTTGGGCTAATGGTAGAGTTGGCCCTAAGAAACTGTTTAAAAATAAAAAATCTGTCAGAGGGCAACTGCCAGCAAACCACAGGCCAGTTCAGTGGTGATTGATTCAAAGGCCTGTCTTACCCATAATGTTAAATGATAGTTTATTAAACTATAGTTTATTAGGACCATGGCTTAGCATTATGTGTGAACCCAGGCCAGCAACTTAATTATGCTTTTAAAACTACAATTAAAGGTGACTTGTTAACCAAGGTTTATATCTGGTTCATAAACCTTAGTTAACATTTGGTGCTATATGTGAACCTGGACTTCCTACTTGTGGTTAAGGAGCTGTCACTGCCCAAATGCTTTACAGCCACAAATGAAAAGCAGCAAAAAATGCAAACTGCCTTCAAGGCTCAGCTGGTCTTGCTAGTGTTCTTAACTATTCTGTTAAGTGACCATCTGTTAGACACCTCAGCTTTAACTGTGGTTTATTAACTATTGTTAATGTTAATTGTAGTTAATGTTAACCATGGTTTAGTGTTAAACCAGAACCAGACCAAAATATCTCTCCTGTAAGAAAAGGTCACCTACCTTCTAATACACACTGAGCAGTTTGGATACAGCGCAGTGCTGGGGAAGAGTAGACACAGCTAACCAATACTTCCTTCTCCAGTAGAGCTTCTCCTGGGAAAGAGAACACACACACACACACACACAATCCCTCTTCATAAAAAGAAGAAATGGGTGCAAAACGCGTTCTCACACATATCTGTTTGTATTTTATTATTATTATTATTAAAACTTATTAGTCACTTGTTACCAAAAAGGTTTTAAACAATTAGGAGGAAACAATGAGGAGAAACTACCAGAGTCTTTGTGGAAATGTGGTTGAAATATATAAATCTCAATAAGGCCACATCTGCACAGTACATTTAAATCACTATAATACCACTTTAAACTGTCCTGGATTTTCCCAAAGAATCCTAGGAAGAATCCCAGCATCCTATGGGTGCTGAGAGTTGTTAGGAAATCCCTGTTACCCTCACAGAGCTACAATTCCCAGAGTTCCCTAAGATGTATTGATTGAATGTTCTCTGAGAGTTTACATTTATTTTATTTTTATTATTTCACAAACATTTCCAAACCGCTTTTCAGCTCTAAAAAGAGAGCCCTTAAGGCAGCCTGCAACAGTGAAATATCAATACTTAAAATATTCAAAGCCGAAAAATTCCCAAACAAAACAAAACACAAATTGTCAAGTCCTTAATTAAATAAAATTAAACGATACTGAAAGCTTAACTCCCCCCCCCAAAAGGGGCCAGTCTAACCTTCCTTGGGAGACTGTTCTACAGTGGAGGTGCTGCCACTGTCTGGCACCACTACCAACTGTATCTGCCTTGGGGGCAGAATGCAGAGCAGGCTTTGGAAGATGTCTGTCATTGACAGGCAGGGTAATCCAGGAAGTGGTGGCCCTTCCAATATCCTGGTCTCCAACCCTTCCTTCTGCTTCTTCAATTTCTGATTAGCATACTAAAAGGTTACCTATTAGTCTAGATTGGAAAATACCACAACACGATAAAGGAGGATCATATTCAAAGTTCTTGGTGCCATCTTTTCGGTTTGGTAGGGTGGTGGGGAAATTGAGGTCTGCTCGATAATATTTTCCTGGAACAAAACAGAATATTTTTACTATTGGTGTCAAACAGTCTTAGCAAATCTAATCTTATTTGTCTTACATTTGTCTATGATACATTATGGCCTAGCTGTCTTTAGAATGCTTTCTAGTACAATCTCAGCTCTTTTCAGAATACATAATGCCCACCCACCCCATATTAGCCTAAGGACCGGATTCTAAACTGTGATGCACAGCCCAAAAAAGTGAAACTTTATTAATTCATGGTAACCCCATTTCAAAGTAAAGGCAAACTTGGGCGCTCATAGGGAGATCATTTCCATTCTCAATTGGGCTTCCAGGGAGCAGATGAGCTAATCATTTTTGTTTCTTCATTGCTGTTCATTACTGTTAACATGATACATTGCTTTAGGTCAAACCTGCTGTATCAGATCCCCAACCTTCTACTTACCATCTGCATCAAAACACTGCTGTAACCAAGACTTCCCAAACACCTGATCTACCCTTTCTCCATGGCGAATCACCAACAGGCCTCTTTGGACTGTGGTTGTCTTAGAAAGCTGGAAAAAATTGCATTACAACTCTGTTTATTAAAATGACAGGCACTGTTAGACAATCTGAAGCATACATGAGCAGAAGTGTTATTGACATGGGCTGCACCGGCATGGAATCTACAAACTGGTACTCCTATACATTTTATCTTAAGCATGTCAACCAGTGACACCGACAATCATCTTACTATGACAATGATGCAAGTTCAACTCATGGTAAGAATGTAGGAATTGCCATACTAAATGTCATACTACAAAGGGTTGTATTCAACTAAGCCCTACTCAGAGTAGATTCATTAAAATTAATGAACCTAAGTTAGTCATGTCTATTAACCTCAATGGGTTTATTTTAAGTAGAACTAGCATTGAATACCACCCAATGTCTGGTTTATATAGTGAGATGGGAAATCTGTGGCCCTCTAATTTGTTGCTGGACTATAATTCTCATCATCTCTAACCATTGGTCATGGTGGTTGGGGCTGATGTTTGCCAAAGTTCAACAACACCTGAAGGGAACCACATTCTGTCTCCAGAAGAAATGAACCAGATATCTCTAAGAAGCTCCTGAGTAGAGTATGAGATATACTGCCTCTGTACATGGATGTTCCATTTACCTATCATGGCTAATAGTTGTTACATGGCTAGCTATATTGGATAACTGAGATTCTCATAATGTGGGTTCTACAAACTGAGGTTATCATACTTTGGACACATAATGAGAAGACATGATTCACTAGAAAAGATAATAATGCTGGGAAAAACAGAAGGGAGTAGAAAAAGAGGAAGGCCAAACAAGAGATGGATTGATTCCATAAAGGAAGCCACAGACCTGAACTTACAAGATCTGAACAGGGTGGTTCATGACCGATGCTGTTGGAGGTCGCTGATTCATAGGGTCACTGTAAGTCGTAATCGACTTGAAGGCACATAACAACAACAAAACTTTTATGATAATTCCACTAAAAGAGGACACCGTCTAGGAGTACAAAACAGTCTATTAACTTAACAAGCTTTCTCAACCTGACTAGAAGAACTGCTTGCATGGTGGAGATCCAAATGTAATGCATAAAATAGCCCTAGGACTGGGAGACCCGTGGCCCTCAAGATGTTGTTGGACAATACTCCCCATCATCCTTGACTACCATGCTGGCTGGGGCTGATGGGCTTTGAAAGACCAACAACATCTGGAGGGCCACTGATCCCCTGCCCCTTACCTAAGATTTTGAGAACTGGTTCACTTCTGAAAATAGCAATCCTCCTTACACACTTCTGATAATGTTACCCTTTAGTCCTGTTTTGTACAGCAGCTTTACTATTACTAATGTTCATGTACACATTATAGAAGGAAGATATTCAAAATCCAGTTACCTGAGGAGGAAGCATTTTTGCTGCAATTTTTTGCACTGGATTTGCATTTTTCTGTCGAATGCAAGGCTGATTCTTAGGAGGTGATCCTGAATGTAGAGTGAACATATATTGTCTGCAAGGGAAATTTGGATGCCAGTGACTAAGAGGGATAAGAAAGCCTCTGGGAAATCTGAGCTCATACTTCTCTTTGAAACCAAATGCAAGGTCTGTACTATGTGACAGAAAGGCCATCTCCATGCTGAGCAAAGCTTACAGATGTACAACTATGCTGTACTGAGTTCCCAATTTCCTTATACCGTTGAAAGTGTGAGGGACAGCCTCTCACACAGCCATTTTCTTGTGAATACTGGAGATGTATGGTAGGTGTGTGACATCTGTTTATTTACAAACATTCAAGCTGAGCATAGGAGAAAAAACAAGCACCTAGAAAGACCATGCAAGAAAGACCATGACTTAAGAACTAGAAAGACAACGCTAATCTCCAAAGCACTTAGGAAGATAAGGTTAGACTGTAAAGCATTTTGAAAGATAACGCTGGCCTCTGAAGCAGCATCAGTTCTCACAAGCAAACAGCATACCCTTGGAGTCCTTCCTCCAAACTCCTTCTTACATAATTGCAAAATGTAGACTTCTGTTTACTTCATGGCCACACTCTGTCTAGCAAATTATTTTTCTTCAGCCCCCACAACAAGCAGAGTTTGTAGCCAGCAGCCTTTGAAAAAATCCATCAGTATTAATTAAGCAAGCATCTTCTTGCTGGTAATATTCATTAAAGAAGCATCGTTAGCCATCAAATATGCAAGACTACATATAAGGGTATCTCCTCATTTGATGGCCACGACAACATACTAGGAGGAAGGGTGGGATATAAATCTAATAAATAAATAATGCATAATTCACTCTAGTTTCTATTCAGTGAGCCTGCAGTGACATGCTAAAGAAAAGTTATATAAAATTTGGACCTGGTTCTGTTCATTGGTTGCTTTGCTATTAATTCTTGAAACACTTTTGTGGCTGTGTGTATGTGCATGCACACAAGCATGTGTTGTCATACCCTGGATTTGGCTTTCAGCACATTTCTGCTAACCCACAATTAGAGAGCAGCACTAAAAGCCAAGTCCAGAAATTAGGTGATGGAACAGACCGATGGAAATCAACATAGGCTAGGTTTATCCTGTGCTTAAATAATTGTGAGTATAGGTCCTCATATTGGTGATACATTGAACAGGAAGTATGTAAGGGCTCTTTTCTTCCTGCGCTTTGTGTGAGAACTAAACATCATCTAATCCCTGCAGTCTGAAAGGTCTTCTAAGGTTTATAGTCAGTACCATAGAGATCATCTTCAGGCTAACACCTGCATCAGATTTAATGACCTAGGTCTTCTTCCCTCAGAATTGTTCCGCTCTCCCATTTATTCTGTTTCCATTAGTCATTAGGAGGGGCAAATCGTCATGCAATGCACAGCTGTTCTGGCCGTAGCCCCATCGCACTTTGGAAGTTTCATCATGCAATGTCTGCCTTCATTGGCATGAGGTAGGGCTGGGCAAATCTGTCCATTTTGTTTTCTCTCAGATTCTCATTTTTCTATTTTTAAGTTCGGTTCTCCACATTTCTATATCAGTTTATGATGTTTTTTTTTTAAAAAGTCTTCATGAAAATTCATCAGCATTTTAGTACTAATTTCTCCTAATGTACACATTTGTGTATACAATTTGGTTTGATATAGACATTTTTGCCAAGCAATTTCCCCCGATGTAACACATTTTTGTAAGTTATTTTCACTAATATGTGCATTCATATGGACACTTTACCTTAGTATATGCATTTTTGTACACTTTCCTTGGTTGGACGACAGCACTGCATAATTTGGAGAAATTTCAAACGATGGCTGTTTTTCAGTTTGTGTATTGTTGCAGAAAGTGCAAATTAGGTAGATTCACCTTTAAATGCAAACTGTGTTGAATTCCCCCCCCCATCCCTAGCATGAGGGCAAGAAACTGTTTCTTTTTCTAAATAAAACTGAGATTCTCAGGATGACAAATCCTGTGCTTTTTCTGCACTTATGCAACATGATGGAATACTATATTGCTGTCCATTATACAGCAATCTATCTACACAGGGTTGCTTTAGCTACTAAAAGTGAAGAGTAACATAACTCCTTTTATTATATCAATAGAAAACAATATGGAATAGTAAAGTGTGCATATATTCCATTAAGAAATCTGAAAGTCAGTAACACTAACCTGTGCTTGACCCAGGTATCCGACTCATTGGCTTTTTCTGTGTAATTTTCAGGAAGAAATCCCCGGCATCCAGTTCTATGAGAGATACCAATGACCCAGCCATCACAAACTTCAGTTTGTTGTGCCCGGTCAACATAAATCAGATCTCCAACATTCAGCATGAGTTCATCAATGTTCTGAGGCTTATACTGGTACAAGGCTCTCAAAAGCTAAGAGAAACCAATCAAAAAGAGGAGAAAGTTGAATTGAGGTATGTTTTGTTAAATCCAGGAATACGTGGAGACATTGCTAACATCTGCTTCAATGTTATTTGATACACTGCTCTGATTTTCTTTTAAACAATGGACATTAGGCCACAATTCTGCTTTATTAAGCAGGCTGATAATTTAATATGGAGCTAACAATACAGTCATACACATGTTTACTCAGAAGTACATCCCACAGAGTTCAGTGGAGCTTAGTTCCAGAAAAGTGTGTGCATAGGACTCTTGTCAAAGTCCCATTGATTTCAACAGAACTTGCATAAGAAGAAGGAAGTGTGCCTTGATGAGAGCAAAAGCAATCAGATCAGGAGAAACCTTAGGGCTGAAAAAAGACAGCTCACATGCTTTACTGTTCATGTTATTTATTTATTATTTATAAATATATTTGCATACAGCTATTTCATTTAAAATGCATCAAAGGGGTTAACAATGAATAAAAATCGTACAGTAAAAACATTAAAATATAGTAAAAACAAAGATCAACTAAAAACATAACTGCAGTTATCTGATTATGGTAATATGATGTGTCATATGATGTGTGATATCTTATCACAAAAGAAGCTAAAAGCCCTTTTCAGTGGAAGTGGCTCACTGAGTGGGATGGAGGCACTATGCCAGCTTCCCATCAAGTGAGTCACTGTTGCTTACCAGAAAGGAGAGGGGTAAGGCAGCTGGTGTGGCGCAAATGCACTGGTGGAACCAATCTGGGTCTCTTGCCAGTACATTTCCATTGTGCTGACCTCTCCACCATTTTGCCCTGGAAAGCTGCTTCTCCTTTTCAGATATTCTTCTCCATGAGTTCACTCCATGCACACTAAAGGTAAATCTTTTCAGGTATCTTTTTGAGTAAAGTTCTGTTCTTACGCAGATGGCCAGTTCCAGTAGGTGGTTCTTAGGGAATATTGTTAGGCTTGGTGGGTTCTTCAGTATGGGATCCTGCTGGAGTTGCTTCTGTCCTCCATAGTGTTTAACATGTACATGAAACCACTGAGTGGGGTCATACAGAGTTTGGGAGTGCATTGTCATCAGTATGCTAATGACATACAGCTCCTTTTCATATTCTGCAGGTGAGACAGTGCATCTCTCTGAATCGACTGAGTGGTGTGCAGCCTGCTCTAAATGGGGTCACACTCCCTCTGAAGAAGCAGTTCCATAGTTCAGGGGTTTTCCTGGATCCATTCCTGTTGCTCGAGGCACAGATGGCCTCAGTGGTGTGGAGTGCCTTCCATCAGCTTAAGCTGGTGGCCCAACTGTGACCCCATCTGGACATGGATAACCTGGCTACAGTAATGCTCTGGTAACCTCAAACTTGGATTATTGCAATGTGCTTTATATGGGGCTGCCTTTGAAAACAGTTTAGAAGCTTCAATTAGTGCATAATGTGACTGCCCAATTGTTGATGTGCTCAAAGTGAACAGATCATATAATACCAATCCTGTTCTAGTTACACTGTATGCTTCTGAGTCCAATTCAAAGTGCTGATTTTGACCCCTACAGCTCTTTACTGCTCAGGAACCCAATGTCTTCTGGAGCTTCTCCCTCTCTATGAACCTACCTGGACCCTTAGATCTTCTTCTGAGGCCCTTCTCCAGGTCCTCCCTCTGAGGGAGGCCTTGGAGGGTGATGACAAGGGAGAGGGCATTTTCAGTTGTGGCTCCCCATCTGTGGAATACACTTCCCTTTGAGGTCCATCTGGCACCTTCCTTGACATCTTTTCAGGGCCAGGTAAAGACTTGCCTTTTCCCCCAGGCATCTGATACACTGAGATGATGTTGTCTGTTATTAGTATGCTGTCAAAGCTTCCTTTTGCTGTATGGGGGTGTTGTTGTTTATTGCTTTGTTGTTTTTCCTGTTTTGTTTTTATAGTATGATACTATTGTTTTAGTTTTTATCACTGTTGTAAGTTGCTTGGAGTGGAGACCTTCAGGTAACAAGCAACTAATACATCTAAATAAAGATGTTGACGTTGATGTGCGGCTTCAGTCTGTAATTCAGAAGGAAAGGCTGCTACATTTGTCAGGAGTCTGAGTAACTCTGGCATAGATATTGCTAGCAAAATAGGAAATTTTGGAAGATGAGGCCTCTCTTCTCACCAGCAGCTTGAGGCTCTCCCAAGAAAATTCCTGTAATGCAAAATGACTTTTCAGACAAGACTGACACACAGCCAAACTGAAAGAAAGGATATCATTCTTTTTTGGCAATGAAAATAAAGTGGTGCATTGCCAAAAGCTTATCAGAAAGGGGAGTACTATAAACCTAAACAACTAAACCCCCACAAAAAGTTTTTCTAATTTCATAGAGGAAGGTATGTAGTAGGGATGTGTATTGGCTCTGTGTGTAACCCAAATTACAAAGTTAATAGATTCAGACAGGGTTCTCACATTTCTGAGTTGGATCACACCTTTAGCAAGGAGGATAAGGGACTCCCTACACTTCCAAGTTGCTCTGTGGATTCAGCTGCCCCAAAAACACGAAAAGCGGCTGTGTGTTTTTCTCCCCAAGAAACAAAACCAAGCAGACTAGGGAAATGCTCAGAGTTTGAAAGGGGAGGGGAGGGAGAGATGGGGGTTCTTTCATTTTGATGGATAGGTCTAGCTTTTAATCATAGTGAATTATTTTACCAAAGCATTTCAATCATAGTGATTTGGGGGAGGGATTAAAAACTGTGTTTCATGTGAATATATAATTTTCCAAATGCAAGTCAATAGAGTTCTCCATTGTATTCCCCAAAATTCGTGTGTGTGTTTGTGGATGGGATGAGAATTCCAACAACAACAATCCTTGGGGTAACAGGGTCCTTGCTGGGGGATGACATTTTCCCATCTTCGTTACTCTTCGGGATCTATGCCCTTTTTTCCCACCCCAACCCCTCTGATTCCTGTTGTACCCATCCCAAAATAGTAAATCCTGCAGTTGCTGGAGAACAACTGCTGCTATCAATTTGGCAGGAGTCATCCCATCTTCTGATGGGGTGAGGTGACAAAGCCTGCAAATTACATCCAATTCTGGCCCAAAGTGAAAAAGTTATAGGGTTTAAATTTTGTTATTAAGAATCAAACTTTAAAGGTACCCTGTGTAAAATCCCCTAGATGTATCTGCAAACAATTATGGAAGAGTTGCTGTGCCTGCAAATTTCATCCACTTCTGTGAACAGGAAAAAAATTATGGCCGTTTTTAGATTCCACATTATACTGAATGGGGGTGGGGAATAGAGCTTTGTTTTTAATAGATCTAATTTGATCTCAAATAATGAGTCAAATTGCAAAGACACATTGCAATTCTGAAACAGATTAAGCTGCTTCCCAAAGCTACAGAATACAAGTTAAATTTTGTGGCCAGTGCACATACCTAGTATCTAGTAATGTACGCACCTGGTAATGTACAAATCGCATATCTCTGGAATACAGAACTGCTGTCCACTGGCAGTTTTGCTTAGAATTTATTGATTTGGCCAGCTGTTCCAAAGTCTTTTGATGGTGAGGATAAAATTTGTTGGCCATTGTAAGGTGGAGCTGTTTTGTTGAAGGTTTTATACAGCAATCTACAGATAAAAATATTTATCTTTTTAAAAATAGAAATATTTTAAAATAAATAAATAAAAATAATGATGATGATGGTGACAACAACAACAACCATCACACTGTATTGCAGGATGAAATTACTTTTCACTCTGTGATTCCCAGAGTTGTATTCTATAAAGTTTTGTGTCATAGTTTTAATTCACTGTGTAATCCTATGAATGTCTACTCAGAAGTGAGTTGATAGGGTTGCAGCCTGAGTACACCAATGCAGGCTCCAATGTCCTCACAAAGGTGCACACCAGAAGGGGCTGTCTGATGCAGCCTGATGTCAGAGAAAGGGCTGCAAGTGCCATGAGGAAATTCATGCAGAGCTTTTCCTGACACTGAAATGAAGGGGGCAGATTATCCGTTTATGTATGCAAAAGTTACATACCCCTTGGTGCTTTGAAACAGATAAAATTCATTTATTTATTTATTTATTGCACTTGTATACCGCCCCATAGCCGAAGCTCTCTGGGCGGTTTACAGCAACCAAAAACATTAAAACAAATATTCAATTTAAAACACATATTTTAAAAACAATTTAAAACACAATTTTAAAATTTAAAATAATATAAAAACAATTTAAAACACATGCTAAAATCAGGGATAATGACTTCCATTTTGTCAAAGTGGTTACCTGCTAAGACCATAGCCTCTGAGGCAAAAGCTGCAGCAAATGATTTGATGATATTTGCAGGCCCATCGCTAACGAAGAAGCCAATGTAGGTACTGGAGGAATGTAGTGATAAGGAGATGATTGCCGGGAAGCAACTGGAAAACCTGTCGCCTGCTCTTTTTAAGGCTTCATATAAGCCATCAACTTTTTGGTCTTCACACTAAAATAAAACACATCAGTTACAGGCTTTCAGTGGACCCTCTTGCTTCAGGCAGATTCCTAAACTGTAGGATCTGCAACAAAAGGTTGCAGTGTCAAGTGTTTCAGTCAGCCAGCCATTCCCTCCTCCACATGATTCCATTTCATCCCCCTGCCCACCCGATTTTTCATTCCCTTCCCCAAGAAGTCATTCAGTATTCTGAAATCACCAAGCATGCCTTTTTTAGGCTGCTTTTAGCACCCCCACCTTTAGAATCCCCCCCCCAAGACTGTTTTGAACTTCTGCAAGTCTTGGAGCATTCCCATATCTGGTGATAGCTGGTTCTTATGCACCAGTGGTATTGTTTTGGCTATGTAAGCAACTCATTCGTGAACACTGAAAATAGATGGAATGATATACTTAACACGATGAGAACAGGGCAAACAGCAAATTGAAAATGGATGGATAAGGAATGGCAAGCATTGGAAATAGATTCTGAGGCTGATCCTTGGCTAAAATTGAGTGCAACGTACATTTTACATATCCAGAGAGGGATTCCAGCCCTCTTCAGATGTTATAAAACTGTAAAAGGTTTGGGGTCATATGCACCAGCCTTGTTGCCTTTGCCTCATTCAACATGAAGAAGATGGAGGGATTGAAGTTCCTGATAACAGGGAGGCTTGTAAGGGCATTCAGGCAAACACACATAAGCTCCTTTCAGACCTTGAGGGTGGAGGGGATGGAGCTGGCACATGGTCTCACACCTGCTAGATGCTTATGAGGGATGGGCCAGAAATTTGATTAAGTTTGCATGAAAAGCAAATCTATCAAATCTGCACTTCCCAAAACAATGTGTGAACTGAAACACAGCTATCCTTCGAAATTCATCCTTAGTTAAATTTTGTGATGCCATTCTCCAACCAAGCATTGTTTTCAATAATGCATATATTTGGGGAAAATGTGCATAAAATGCATATATTATTGAAGATAACATACAAAAATGCATCATATTAGGAGAAATCACTTGCAAGAATATTGGGAAGGTGCTATCTTTTTGGCACCTTTTGAAGACTTTCCTCTTTCAAGTCTCTTAGGTTGAGACTTATCCCAGTCTGCGTCTGTGTTAGAATTGCTTAATATGTTTTTAATAATGTTTTAATTCTTTTTTAAAGTTGCTTTTTTTAAAAAAAAGTTTTTAACACTGTTTTGTTCTAATGTATTTTAAGATCTGTTTTTATGATGTTTTAAATAAATAAAATAAATAAATAAATAATGTGTATGTTACTTAAAACGGCATAGAAAAATGTGTCTCTTAGGAGAAATTCACACTAAAATGGTCATGAATTTTCATGAGGATTTTTTTTAAAAAAATCGCACATGTGGAGAACTGAATTTAAGATTGGAAAAATTAGAAACTGAGAGAACCAAAACTGACAGATTCTCTCATCCCTAATGCTTACAGTTACATAATACCTGAAAATAATAGCTTAAATGAACCACCACCACCACCAAATACCAGGAAGTATATTTATCCATGATAGCACTTCAGTCATTGTTATTACACAAGAAATGTGTGGCTCACTCACCGTAAAGAATTCAGAAAGCGTGATGTGTGGGAAACCTTCATGGGCTTTATTTTTTCCACATTGTTGTTTGCTTTCTCTCCAAAACTCCATCAGTACATCACTCAAAGGGCCCGTTGGGCACAAATAGAGGGCATATTCCTGAGGGATTGGGTCTTCCAAACAAGGATCATTGCAGTGTGAATGCAACCTAGAGTTAAGAGGGGAACAGTCAAAACATATCAACTTTGGGGGAAGCATCCTGCTGATCTTCTGGTTAAGACTGCACTGTCTGTGACAGTTTAAGTGTATCAGAGCCAAAATTCTTTTTTAGGCTCTACAGATTATACCAGTATTTATGTAACTCCATTTCCTCATGCAAACAGATCTTGTCCCTCTGTAATAAACAGGCATTCCTAAAGGGCAGCTGGGAGTTTCTTAGAATGCAAGAGCCAATCCAAAGTGCAAAGAAGCACCTCTATACCCTCTTCATGTACCTGGGAGACAGGAAGGCCTAGGTTTGAGTCTGAGGTGTTGTGAGTTTATAAATCTGCAGCCAGGCAACCTAAGACACTTGGGTGAAGCATGTGCCTGATGCCAAATGTTAAAAGAAATGATTATTTTTTTTAAAAAAAATTAGAAATGCAACAGCCTGGTGCAAGATGACTTATATTGAAAAATCCTTTTGCCAAGCACTCTTCAGCTGCCATTATCACTACCATCATTGTGTCAGATAAAGCTGTTTTGGAATGAAAAGAGAGGAGTGATATTCCTCAAACAAAATAGAATATCTGATAAAAAATGAGGACAAAGTAGTCCCACAAAGCAAGAATTTAGAATCACACCGTCATCAGAAAAAAAACTGCCCAGCCAACCAATGAAAAGGGAGTCAATTATTGTCAAGTCATATGATTTGATGTGAGATTTACCTTTTTTAAAAAATTCCAAGTATCAAACTTTTTGAGGCTGTTAAGAAGCTAGGGTGGGGGTTAGGGTGCGGGTTGTGTATGTTGCCCGTAAATTGTGGCAAGAATATAACAAACCAGTACTCAAAGAACGGGACTGTTCCAATTGCCAGTACTGTAAGAGATGATGGAGAAGACCGTTGTTAAATATAAGTGCTAAATTTCTTGAAATCACATTCAAATGTTAAAACATATTGATCATAGCATTGCTTTGCCATGTAATTTGCATTTTCAACGAAAGTTTAAAAGTGCCTCTGCATGGCTGATTCTCCTCTTGTGGAGATTCCTTTAAAAACAAACCACCCATGGGGCTAATGTGTTACCACGTTTGAATATATTGTTCTCTGCCCCCTTGTAAGTAACCTCCCTGTGGAAGGGCCCATTCTCTGCTACTCTAAAACATCATTTATTTATACCCTGACTTTCTTCAATTAGCCCAAGGCAACTAACAACAGAGTTAAAACTTAGCCATTTGAAAACAATTTGATAGAATACTGAGAATAAATTCAAGAAAGCAGTCTGAAAGGGTAGAGAAAATAGAAAATGCAGCAACCATAAAAAAATGTAACCACAACAGTTCTACCTCTTTACAAAGGAAGCAACATAAAAGCCTTCCTAAAAAGAAAGGTTTTGACAATTTAATAAAAGACCATTAGTGAGCCTCCCTGGGAGGGAGTTCTGGTGTCTGGTTGTAGCCACTGATGAGGCCTCTTTCTTTTCAAATGTGCATTGATGGGGGGAGTAGAATTAATTAGTTAAAAATAGGATGGGGAAAACAATGACCAACAGTACCCAGTAGTGTAGAGGTGAATTCAGAAGTGCAAGGTCCCTTGATCATAATCACAGCTAGGCCCTCTCCATGGTAGTGGAGTAGCACTCACCTTCCTCGGCAGGGAGGATTGTAGGGAGGGAGCTGCCTGCCCGCTCGCCAGCCCATGCCCACCCTCCCCCCACTCACTCACTCGCTCGCCTGCCGTCCTGTCCCCACTGGTCGCCCTCCCCCCCGCTTGCTCGCTCACCCTCTCCCCTGCTCGCTCGCCCTCCCATGTGCCCCCCACTCGCTTGCCCGCCATCCTGCCTCCCTTGCCTGCCCGACCTTCTGTGGCAGAGAGGATCACAGGGAGGGAACTGCCTGTCCTCTCACCGGCCCGTGCTCACCTGCTCGCTCACTGTCACCTGTACCCACCCACCCACCCTCTTCCCCTTCCCTCTCATCCCCCTGCTCACTCACTCACCCACCATCCTGCCCCCCTGGTCACCCTCCCCCACCTACTTGCTCACTCACCCTCTACCCCGCTTGCTCACCCTCCCCTGAGCCCCCCTTCGCTCACCCACTATCCTGCCCCCCTCACCCACCCAACCTCCTGCTCCTCCGCCTGCCTGGTAGGTAGGTGGTGTGTGCGTGTGGGTGCTGGGGCCCAGGGCAGGCTGGGGCCCAAGGACCCCAGCATGCCTGGGGCCGGCCCTGCTCAGAGCTACAATCCCTTTCCACTTTCCCTCATCTCCTTTGCTCTCCGTGTCCACACTCCACTACAACGGACGTATCTAGGAGCTAATCAGCATCAGAGGGGAGCCTGTATGTTAGCTACTAAAGAGACTTCTCAGTGGCTGACTCATCTCCTTTCATGCTGATTGGCTCCAATCAGCATGAAAGGACAAGGTCTTTTCTCAGTGTCTAATACACTCCCCTTTCATGATGATTGGCTCGTATATAGGGGCTTGACTGGGACTCTGCTCCTAAAAAAGTAAGGGGTCTACAACCTCCTGTGACCTTGGATGACTACACCCTTGACAGTACCTTGCTGGTGCATATCTGCAACCTTGCCCCCTCACCCCCAATCATTTTGGTCACAGTCATTTGTTTCTCTTCTAGAATCACAAGTAATCAGCGGTACAAAAATGGGGCAGAGATGACAACCTCATATATCCCACAGGCAGCCTTATTGCCTATTGTTAAAATACTTAATCTAATATGCAATCATACTGCACATTCTCATTCTGTTGTTAAAAGTTATATTTGGATTTGCTGTGATCTTGCAGCATCAGTTCCAGTCATATTCAGTTAGGGGGAGAAAACACTAGATGGAACAATGCTTGCTAATTCACATTATTCAGAAGTACAGCTTTTGCACACTCACCATTTTGCAGCTTCTTCTGCTGTCTTTTGTCCAGTAGCTGCCAAAGCTTTTAGCCTAAGAAAAGTACAATGAAGGCACTGTGTGAAAACAAAGCCATAATCATATTTGAACAGTATGCTGTCCTTCTGGCATTTGACTGAGGGAAGTTTTCTGAACATAATGACCTACTGCATTGGCTAAATTTAGACTTTGATACTTAGAATACTTTTGCCTATGGTGTATTTTAGCCAGTTGTTAGTTTTCCCACTATTTCAATACTAGGATTATCACCCAGATAAAGAAATCTTAGTTGATTCATCACAATGGATTTTAATTGACAGCTTTGTTAATCCAGTCCTGCCAGACTCAAAGACCCACTGGATTCAGCAAACCTCAAAACAGCCATGATGAATCAAAATGAATCAAACAGCAGTAGAAAGGGTTGGCTGTGTGTAACGTTTGCCTGCAACAGGGATGGGGAACCTGTGGCCCTCCAGATGTTGTACAACTCCCAATTCCTAACAGCCCCAACCAGCATGGTCAATGATGAAAGATGACAGAGTTGTAGTCCAACATTCCCAGTCTGCAGAGAGGCTTACTATGGGTCAGTATGGTTTTTGTTGACACACAGAAGCTGTGTGTGAGAGGCCTTGGCAGCTGGACTGATATGAGGTTGAGAAAGGCCTTGTGAGTTGATAATATAGGGATGAAGGAGAAATTGGATTCATTTTGCACTTTCCTGAGAAATGACCTAATGCTCACTTCTCAAACTAAGGGCCTGTCCATATGACTGTGTAATCTGCAATGTTATTGCTTTGTGGCCTCATTAATTCACCGTCATCCATATGATGTTGCAAGCCAGTATGGATTTTCGCATTCACAAATTCGCATTAGAAATACCACCAAAAAACAATATCCTTTTCTGTATTGATAATCAATCGCATTCACACCCGTGCACTCAGATGCAATGCCATGGACTTTCCTGCAGTAGGTGGTCCATGGGCATTCTTCTGTCATATGCCAAGCCCTGTCTCCTTCCCCCCTAACAGCCAGTTGCATTTCCAGTACTGAAGTTGGATCCACCCTCTGTCCATACCTCCTCCTTCTTTGCTGTTCATTCCTGCTTCTGGTAATGAACTGGGGTACTTCCTCCTTCTGATGTCTGTAACTGTATTGCATTGGGTTTCCCCCCCCCAAAACTACTATTTTGCAATCAAACGTAAAATCAAATGTTTAATGAATAATATTTCCACTTAGAAGCTATTTTGCAATATTACGCAAACAATTCATTGAAAACATGGCATTTAAAGGAGGAGGTTTTTCACTGAGCTTCCTTGGGATGATGGGGGAAGGAGGGGAGAAGAGCAAACTCTAATATTTTAACATGGTATTGATCTTGCAGCCAATCCAACAGCAGGCAAAGCCTCTCTTTTCCTGCCCAACTACTGATAGGGATGGGAAGGAGAGTCAAACATATCAAAGAGGCAATAATTGGGGAACCAGAGAAAGGAGATATCAGCTTCTCTCCCTCCAGGCAGCCAGATCTCTTTCTCTCTCTCTCTCTCTCTTGGTCTGGCTCTGTGTGTGTGTGTGTGTGTGAGCGCACACACTGTAAGTTGTGTTCTTTTACTCTGAGCCTGAAACTAATCTGGGTCCTCCCTTTGCTAACCTGAAACTGAATGATAGATGATCTATTGCTTTCTCCCGTGGTGGGCAGTGGAGGATCTAATACAATTTGGGAGGAGGAAGCATGAAGAGGATATTTGGTAGGTGCACTGGGCAGAAGGAAAACCCTTTCAAAATGGTAACAGTAGGAGATAGTGGGAATCAATTGAACACGGAAAGGGATTTGCTTCCCAGTTTGACAAATTGAATGGAATCGGGAGTAACCTGTGGCTCCCATCCTTAATATGCACTATGTTATATGTAACAGCCCAGACATTTATCTTGCTTGCACTTGGGGAGGGGGTCCATTAACTTTGCCCTTTTGCACATCCACAAACCTGTGCATGCGTGGGAATTAAAAAAAGAGACAATTCAATTTGACTCTACATGTTTGGCTCTATAATTCTTTGTCAGTCACAACCCTGACTCCTTATTGGCTAAAAACCTGAAAGGGCAGGGATTAGGGCAGAACTTAGAGCAACTAAGAAGTTGTGGGGGGGGGAGCTGACGTTTTGGTGTATGTCTCTGGAACCAGACCACCTAGAAACTTAATTTTTTAAAAAAATGAAGCTGAAAGTCCGGAGATTAAGGTGAGGCAGCCAGAGACCTGGTGGGGACCCCCCAAAACTGGAGTTTTAGGCTACAACATGGAGATCTAGTAACCCTATCTCAGAGTGCAGGACATGGAATAATGAACTCAAGTTACAGGAAGCCAGATTTTGACTGAACATCACAAAAACATTGCTAACTGTTAGAGCAGTATGACAATGGAACCAATTACCTAGGGAAGTGGTAGGATCTCCAGCACGGGAGGCATGCAAGAGGTAGTTGCACAGCCACTTGTTGTATAGTCTTTAATTTGGATTCCTGCATTGAGCAGAGGTTTGGACTTGATGGCTTTATAGGCCCCTTCCAACTCTACTATTCTATGATTCTGTGTTATGCTTCCCTCAATATTTCCAAGGGCAAATTATTCCCTGCCTTGCCCATTTCTGCCTTTTCTCCAGTGAGTGATAAGGCTTTATGTGGATCACATGCCCACTGTTTTCCTGAGCAAGTGGCTTTGCGCTTTCTTCTGTTCATCAGTTTCAACAGTCTAGTGCCACAGGATTATAAACCATAACAAAAATGGTTATTGCAATCACTTGTGTGGAAGCCATCTCCTGCAAGGCCTCACTCAAAATGGTATCAGATGGTCAAAAAAAGGAGATGTAATGAAGCACCATTAGTTAGGTTAGTGAGATTGTTGCAAGCCTGAGGGCAAAGCCTATCTTTTAAACATTTTGTATAGCACTTAGATTTGGCACTATATAAATAATAAATATTAAGGTTATTAATGTTAGTATTATTATTAAGCATATTAAGATCTGAGATTTCCTGCGGGATCCATTTATTCCACAATGCATTTGCTAATTATTGCTAGGGTTTCATGCTCTCCTATAGTTCTCATCCTAAAACAGGGTTTTAGCCTTGGCAAATCTGAAACAAGATGCAGGCACAGCAATATATCATGACTGTACTTTAAAACTATGCCAAATCCTTTCCCCCAAAAGGTAGGACTGAAAAAAACTAGCATACTCATTAGTTTTTTTGTGAAATCCAACCCAAACCTGAGCTTGCTGTGATACAGAAGAAGACATTCTGCAACAAAGGAATTGTTGATGGTTCCACGTGGTCTTTTAGGTTAGACTTTTACAAAGAGATAGGAGAGGATTTTTGTGGCAATGTAACAACAAAGGTACTCACGCCGTATGTACGGGGAACCCAGCGGCCAAGAGAGGCTCCAGTAAGGACTGGGTACTTCTGTATTTGTACTTGTTCAAGACCTTTGCATAGAGTGGTGTCTTGGCCTCCGCCATCTCTTCTCTTTCTCTTTAGTGAATGTATGTAGACAAATACATAGAGAAAGAGTTGAGAGATGAAGATAAAAAATCAAAACCTCAAAAACCTCCTCCGAGGTTTTTCACACAAGCTGATATCCTGTTTTTGCAGCATAGCATGGTTCATGCAATTACTACTGTAAGCAGGCTGAAAAGGAAAAACTGAATGCAACTCACATGGTAGGTCCCATGAGAACTGCATATGTCCACATACCTCAGTGCTATATAGTATATTTCAGTGACTTATCAGCTAACTAGATCAGCATTTCCTGGGTCATAAATTAATTAATATCAAAAATCAGAGTAAAGCTAAAGAAGAACAACAATGCAATCATAATGCCAAAATATAATTTAAATAACATTCCAGAAGAATATAAAGATCAAATAAGGAACAGATTTGAGGCTTTAAACTTAGTTGACAGAGAACCAGAAGAACTATGGAGTGAAGTCAGAGACATTATCAGGAAAGAATGCATAAAGACCTCAATGGATGACTGAAGAAATTCTTAAAATGGTTAAAGAGAGAAGGAAAGCAAAAGCAAAAGGAGATAGAAACACGGTCAGAACCCTAAATGCAACAATAAAGAGACTAGTATGTAGGGACAAAGAGAACTATTACAATAGTTATTGTATAGAAATAGAAGAGGAAAACAGAAAAGGTAGAACGAGCCCTATTCCAAAAGATTAGAGAAATGAAAGGGAAATTTAAACTAAGAGTAGGGATGCTGAATAATCAACAGGGGAAGACACTGACTGACCGAGATGAAATAAAAGGAAGATGGAAGCAGTACACTGAAGAACTCTATAAAAGAGATGCCAGGATGATTCATTCATGGAGGAACCACATGATGAAGAACCAGAAATTTTAGAATGTGAGGTGAAACCTGCTCTTAAAATACGTGAAAGAAACAAATAACCGAGAACAGATGGCATACCAATAGAGTTGCTACAAGTTACTGAGACTGAATCTGTCCAAATTTTGATAAAAATTGGTCAACAAATATGGAAAACTAAACAATGGCCCACAGACTGGAAGCAAATACAAATACAAATACAAAAGTTTATTTGCAGTCAAAGACCCATAAAAATCGGCGGTTAATATACAATAGTTGGAAGTGTGGGAATAGGATTAAAACAAACTAATAAATAATACAGAGTTAATACAAAAATATAAAGGAATTTAAAGTAATTGTTACAAGAATAAATAAAATAGTTGTTCTCAAGTATCATCAAGGGATCTGATAATTAGAGTTTCAATGTTAATACAATCACTTTAAAAGCTTTGAACGTTTAAGCTGAGCTACATACAGATATTTAGCTACTGCTCTCGTATGTTGTTCGTTCAGACTGCTCAAGAGGCAAGTTATGAGTTCCTTAGAAGATTTACTTGGGTATTTTTCTATAATTGGAAAAATATAATTATGACGTTCCCGAGTATATAATGGACACTCCAACAAGGTATGAGAGAGCGTTTCCATTACCCCCTCATTACACAAACATAGCCGTTGATCATACGGAATTCGCTGGAAGCGTTCTCCACATATCCCATTTCAAAGAAAGGGGATTCCAGGGAATGCAGTAATTATTGAATTTGTTTAATCTATATGCAGAATATATCATACAGAAAGTGGGATTGGACCAAGATGAAGGAGGTGTGAAAATTGGAGGGAGAAATATCAATAATTTAAGATATGCAGATGATACCATACTACTAGCAGAAACCAGTAATGATTTGAAACAAATGCTGTGGAAAGTTAAAGAGGAAAGCACAAAAGCAGAACTACAGCTGAATGTCAACAAGAGTAAAGTAATGACGACAGAAGATTTATGTAACTTTAAAGTTGACAATGAGGACACTAAACTTGACAAGGATTATAGTAGGGCCCCGCTTCTTGGTGTCCTGCTTTTCGGCATTCCGTTAATACGGCTCTAGCGGGGTGATCAGAAGTACTATGGATTGGAGTCAGAGACATTATCAGGGAAGAATGCAAAAAGACAATACCTCTAGTTAAAAAGACAGAAAGACCTCAGTGGATGACTGATGAAACTCTTAAACTGGTTAAAGATAGGAGGAAAGCAAAAGGAGACAGAAACACAGTCAGAACCCTAAATGCAATAATACAACGACTAGTATGTAGGGACAAAGAGAACTATTATAATAGTTATTGTGTAGAAAAGGGAAGGAACAAAAAGGGAAGAACAAGAGCCCTACAGTAAGGCCCCCTTCTCAGTGCCCCGCTTTTCCGCATTCCGTTGATATGGCACCAGCGGGGCAATCAGCTGGAGGGGGTGCTGGAGCTCCCCGCACTCCAGCTGATCGTGCCTGAGGAGGGAAAGATCAGCTGTAGCGTGCTACAGCCGATCTTCTCCTCCTCGGGGGTGGTCAGACTTGCGCACTCCAGCTGATCGTGCCAGAGGAGGGGAAGATCAGGTGTAGCTCGCTACAGCCGATATTCTCTTGGCATGACTCCCGCTCGAGCTGATTGTGCCCAAGGAAGGGAAGATCTGATCTTCTCCTCCTCAGGTGTAATTAGCGGGTTAGGTTCCAGACCCCCGTGCTACAGCTGATCCACTTTTTGGCAGTTTTCACTTTCCGGCGGGGGTCTGGAACCTAACCTGCCGTATGACTGGGGCCCTACTGTATTCCAAAAGATTAGAGAAATGAAAGGGAAATTTAAACCAAGAGTAGGGATGTTGAATAATCAACAGGGGATCATGCTGACTGACTGAGATGAAATAAAAGGAAGATGGAAGTAATACACGGAAGAACTCTATAAAAGAGCCTGCTTGCTGGATTGTCGCCTTGTAGTGGTGAGTGGGCTTGAGTGTTCCAGTGAACCCTGTGAGCGATGCCATTGGTAGTCATGTACTCCCAGCAGGGTCGCCCATGGCAGTAAGGTCAAGAGAGAGGAACCAGGCAAAGAATGATCCAAGAATGTCCTCAATGGCAAAACAGAAATTTTCACTGCTATGATTCTACACCTTATTGAGGGGAAACTTCCTGCTAGTGTGGAAATCATATATTGAACAGATGGAAAGCTTTTTAATCTAAGTAAGCTGAAAGCAAAAAGTAAGGTAATTACAACCTCTGTTGTAGAACTTCAATATGCCAATGATAATGTAGTCTCTGCACATTCAGAGAAAGATCTTCAAACTATCCTAAATGTCTTTGCAGAAGCATATGGAAAGCCTGGGCTCTCACTTAATATCAAAAAACCCCAAAGTGCTTCATCAGCAGGTGCGAACCATCTGTAGCACCATCAATCCAGATTAATAGTGCAACGCTGGAAAATGTTGATCACTTTTCTTACCTTGGCAGCCATCTCTCTGTAAAAGCTGATATTGAAGATGAAATTCAACATCGTCTGAGCTCTGCGAGTGCCTCATAGGGATGGAAAGATCTGTCAGTTTTGGTTCTCTCAGTTTCTCATTTTTCCAATGTTAAATTCAGTTTTCTGAAGAGATCAGCAATTTTTTAAAAAAAAAATCCTTGTGAAAATTCTCCACTATTTTAGTGTGAATTTCTTGAAATAAGCCCATTTTTGTGGGCAGGTTTGACAAAGGTTATTGACAAAGGTGCACATTTTTGCAAGCCATATCTCATCATTTGATGCCTTTTTGCATGTTATTTTCACTCATGTATTCATTTTTATGCACACTTTCCCCTAATATATGCAGTTTTGTAAATGTTATTTAGTTGGCAAACTGCATCCCAAAATTAAAATAAGTGTGAATTTCAAAGGATGGCTGTCTTTCAGTTCTCATATTGTTTCAGAAATTGGGAATTTGATAAATTCTGCTTCAAATGTGAACTGAATCGAAATTCTCACCCATCCCTAGTGATGCATTCTCCCGAATGAAGAGTAGAGTGTTCAAGGACAGGGATATTCATAGGGAGACCAAAATGCTTGTTTAAAAAGCTATTGTACTGCTGATGGAGCGATAAATGCTAGATGTCCAAGCTGGATTTAGAAAGGGAAGAGGTACAAGATCATATTGCAAACATACGTTAGATAATGGAACGGACCAAGGAATTTCGGAAGAAAATCACCCTGTGCTTTATAGATTACAGCAAAGCCTTTGATTGTGTAGATCATGAAAAACTATGGAATGCTTTAAAAGGAATGGGGGTGCCACAGCATCTGATTGTCTTGATGTGCAACCTATACTCTGGACAAGAGCCTACTATAAGGACAGAATATGGACAAGAGACTACTGTAAGGACAGAATATGGAGAAACTGATTGGTTCCCAGTTGGAAAAGATGTGAGACAGGGGTGTATTTTATCACCCTATCTGTTTAATCTATATGCAGAACATATCATATGGAAAGCGGGATTGGACCAAGATGAAGGAGGTGTGAAAACTGGAGGGAGAAATATCAATATAATTTAAGATATGCAGATGATACCATACTACTTGCAGAAACCAGTAATGATTTGAAATGAATGCTGATGAAAGTTAAAGAGGAAAGCACAAAAGCAGGACTACAGCCATCAAGAAGACTAAAGTAATGACAACAGAAGATTTATGTAACTTTAAAGTTGACAAGGAGGACACTGAACTTGTGAAGGATTATCAATACCTTGGCACAATCATTAACCAAAATGGAGACAATAGTTAAGAAATTAGAAGAAGGCTAGGACTGGAGAGGGCAGCTGTGAGTGAACTAGAAAAGGTCCTCAAATGCAAAGATGTATTACTGAACACTTAAGTCAGGATCATTCAGACCATGGTATTCCCAATCTCTATATATGGATGTGAAAGTTGGACAGTGAAAAAAGTGGATAAGAGAAAAATAAACTCATTTGAACTGTGGTGTTGGAGGAGAGCTTTGCGGATACCATGGACTGAGAAAAAGACAAATAATTGGGTGTTAGAACAAATTAAATCAGAACTATCACTAGAAGCTAAAATGATGAAACTTAGGTTATCATATGTTGGACACATAAGAAGAAGACATGATTCACTAGAAAAGACAATAATGCTGGGAAAACCAGAAGGGAGTAGAAAAAGAGGAAGGCTGAACAAGAGATGGATTGATTCCATAAAGGAAGCCACAGACCTGGACTTACAAGATCTGAACAGGGTGGTTTATAACAGATGCTATTGGAGGTCTCAGATTCATAGGGTCTCCATAAGACAAAATCAGCTTGAAGGCACGTAACAGCAAACCTAATTCAGCCAGAAGCCATACTGAGTCAGCAGGAATGGTATGCTAGTGTTGGATGTTTGTTTAGGGACCTGAGAGATTTGTTGTTTGTTTTACAAATTTGTAGCCTACGTTTCTTGAAGATGGAAACAAAGTGACCTAGCCAAAGCAAAAGTAAACAATAAAAATAGAAAGCAATTAAACAAACCTCACTGGTAAATAAGCACATTTCAAAAACAGCAGCAATTTAAAAATAAACATACATCCAAGCTGCAGAGCAGGAAAACAAAACCAAATGAGTTTACAGAAAACAAATAATAGGAGATTAATTAGGCCCAAAGCCTTCCTAAGCGAGCCTTGGGTATAACAGTGGTCTGTAGCGATGTGTGTGTGTGACATTCTGTAGAACTTGTGCCACAACTGAGAAGGCCCTCCTTCTTAAAGATGCCCATATAATTTCATTTGAGAGAGTCAAATGGAGCACAGTCTCAGATACAGAATGGAGCATAAAAGGGGGTGCACACAGGGAAAGATGTTTCTTAAGTAGGAATGGGCAAATCTGTCAGCTTTGGTTTCTCTCTCTTTCTAATTTTTCTCATCTTAAGTCCAGTCCTATACATTTCCACATCTGTTTGTGTGTTTTAAAAAGTCTTAATGAAAATTGTCCAGCTCTTAATATACACATTTCCATACAATTTTGTCTCATATAGACATTTTTTCAAAGCAATTTTCCCTAATATAACTCATTTTGTATGTTATTTTCATTATCATATACATTTATGTGCACACTTTAGTATATGCAGTTTTGTCACATTATTTGTTTAGACACCTACATTGCAAAATTCAGATAGGTGCAACTTTTGAAGGGTTACTGTGTTTTGGCTTGCATATTGTTTTGGAAAGTGTGAATTAGGTAAGTTCACCATTAAATGAGAACTGAACTGAATTTCTCCCCTATCTCCATTCTCAAGGCACTTAGAGCCAAGCAATTTAGGGGTTTAAAGGTACAAACAAGGCCAGCATCTTGAATTGAGCCTGAAATAGATGGGCACCCAGTGAAGACCATATCAATCAGAGTAACATGGTCTGTACAACTAGCACAAGCCAACATGATGGCAACATTTTCCACCAGTTGATGTGTCCGACCACTTTTTAAGAACAGCTGTGTTTTACAGTAAGTCAGTTCTCGAGGTTATTAAGACATGAATGGCCATGATCAGCTCTGACTTCTCTAGGAAAGTATAGTTAGAGCAACTGTCAAAGCTGGTGGAAAATGCTCAGAGACATTGCCTCCATCTGATTATCTAGAAGTATCATTGAATCAGGGAAGATTAAGGCTTCAAGTAGCAGAAGGCTGCTTTCACTTGTACTAGATCATGACATATCTTTGAAATATCTACTGGTTCAAAGCTTATAACAGATGAAATAACTGCCCACTGCTATCTGTTCAGTATACCTGGAAGCACAGCTCTTCTTTGTTACTGAAATGTAATTTTATCTAGGGATCATCTTTTAAGATGCTCTTCGCTACACTCCAGGCGGGACCCTTTGAATTAATGAAGACAATCTGCCCAGCCAAATAGCAAGTTTCGTATGTTTTGCCTGGAACGAAAGGCAAGCATACATTGGCACAGTTTCCTGAGATTCTTCACTATGTTTGCAAATTGTTCAATGTTACTTTTTTTGATTACAATTAATGTAAAGGATTGCTGCCTTTTCACTTTCCTGATCTTTGGAGGCTTGCCATTCTAGGCTACCTGATATCTTTGGTCAGGTTGGATTACACTGACGCCAGTAATAATGTCATCTGCTACAATGAATCAGCTAGCAATTCCGGATGAAAATATTAGCAAAGCAGACGGCAGGATTTCTAGCTGGCTAACTTTTATAATGAAAAGAAAAACCAGTTTGTTTTGTAACAATGGCTTCACTGGAAGAGGTAAGTGGATCCCTAAGGGGAAGGTATTTATCTTCTGTTCCTCCATCACATGGCATACTTTGGAAACCTGTTTCTTTTAGCGTTGTTGGCAGTGGCAGAGCATCTGCTTTGCATGCAGAATATCCCAAGTTCAATCCCCAGCATCTCCAGGTAGGATTACAACTAAGCTTGCTTGCCAAAACTAAAATTGTCCAATGCCAACAGTGCCAGAAGAGAGTATTGGGAGCATTTTAGGGCACATTCTCAGTTTGTAGGGGCAATGGCCAGAACAGAGCACATCACAGAAGCCTCTGTAATGTCAGGGATTCTGTGGCAGATGCAGCTCCCTAAGTATCGAGGATTCTATTCAATGCTTGTCTTACTCAGCATAGACCAACTGAAGTTAATTTGTTATTGTTATATGCCTTCAAGTCGATTACGACTTATGGCAACCCTATGAATCAACAACCTCCAATAGCATCCGTTATAAACCCCCTGTTCAGATCTTGTAAGGCCAGGTCTGTGGCTTCCTTTATGGAATCAATCCAGTTAATAAGCATGACTAATTTAGGTTCATTAATTTCAATGGGCCTACCCTGAGTAGTATTTAGCTGAATACAATCCTGAAGTCTGAAATTGTTCTGGAGTGGCTTACTACAAAAATGTAGGAACATTAACCTCAATGTATGAGTATCTGCAATTTGCACAAGTATGGAGGCTGGAGAGTTCATGCTCACTGTTCTTCAGATGTCAGCTCTAAAGGGATGTATTTGAAAGCCTGGATTCTAATTTGTGATGTAGGGCTGGTTCTGATTTGTTTGTCCATGTAAGGTGGTGGTGGTGGTTGGATTATTCTCATCAAATAATGCCCGCCAAAAATATTGACATCTGAATGAAAAATCCCAGTGTATAATTTCTGAAATCGGAATTGCCAGACCACAAGCTGCCAGGAAGACTAACCTCTGACCTTGAAACTCTTCTCCATACTTCCAGTGGTCGCATTGGCAGGGGAGGGACATTTTAGACATGCACCCCACTTCTTTTCCAGAAGTTCTAACAGAGCAATGTGAAATGGAGAAGCAGGGTATTGGCACTATGATGGCAAGCTTCTCTCCCCAACTATACACATCCATTAGAATGTGTGTAGAGAGCCCTCTGTATGCATCACCATGGTATGCATGAGGCTTCCTACACATGTTTGAATAAATGTGTGTGGCCTAGGGAAGATCCTACTCCTTTGGTGCCTCTCTCCTCCCATTTGCATTCACGTAGCCCAGGGGTAGCCACCAAAGTGCCCACCAAAGTGAGACTCCAACTCACACCAGGCCCAGCTAAGAACATAAGAAGAGCCTGCTGGTTAGGAATGATGGGAGTTGCAATCCAAGCACATCTGGAGGGCACCATTTTGGCTAAATGTGATTTAGCCCATAAAGGCTGATGTTAGGCTGCGTAGCTGCTTTAATTTGGATTCTTGCATTGAGCAGGAGGTTAGACTCGGTGGCCTTATAGGCCCCTTCCAACTACTATTCTATGATTCTAGAGCACATTATTTATTTATTTATTTATTATTTTATTTATATCCCACTTTTCCTCCTGGCAGGAGCCCAGGGCGACATTGATTTTAAAGGATTGAAGCACCTCTAATTCTGTGTTGGATCATTGCCACTAGCTTCTCTGTTACCACAACACATGTTCCAGGGTTGCATCTGAGGTTAAGTCCTACCTGGTTGAGTCTCCTTGGCTTGGGTTAAGGCTTCGAAAATCCAAATTATGTGTGTGTGTGTGTGTGTGTGTTGCAAGAAAAATCTATAAGCAAGAGCTGGCAGGGCTATAGTTTGCTCCTGAACCTTTTTGGGAAAAATCAAGTGGGCTTTCCATTTTGATCCAGGCAGCACTTTCTATGTGTGTGTCTCAAAGGGAATCATTCTAAAGCCTTCCTGTGGAAGAAAAAAATACTGCTTCAGAATCAATCTATAAATAGTTGCTTCAACTAACATTTTCCCATTATTTCTACTATAGCTGCCCGACTGAAAGGTTCTTTTGTTGCATTTCAAAGGCCCATTGGGTCAGATGAGAGGAAGCTGTGGGCATTCCTGATTTAAATAAGTTATTTACAGTGGTATTCAAGCATGAGGGGAAAAAATCTTTTATATGTAATGAAGTAATTTGTGCAACTCTCTTGGGAAGGCAAATTAGTGACAGTGTGCAGTGGTAACTAAATGCAGACTTAAGCATAGTGACAGCTGGTGGTGCCATGTCAGTGGGGCATGTCAGTGAACCAGCACCTTCGACAGGTCCTTGAAAGTTTGGACTAAAACCTGGAACACATTCCACTGCCCCACTGACATGGAGCCACCAGCCATCACTGCCTGAGCAACACTCCATTCCTAGTAGCCTATAAATTGTCTTTTTCTAGCCAAGGGCCATACTTGACTGGTATTCTGAACTCTAAATCAAGACAGCTGGGATTTGGGAAGATTTTGTTAGATGTTGGCAATGCATTGTATTATATCTAAAAGTGTATACTGCTTTTCACTCAGCCCAAGAGTTTATTCAGCTGCTCTGGATTTTCTGTGTTGGGGGAATGGTCTGGAGACTAGAGGTGCCCTTGCTTCCTCCCACCTGGTTATAATTTTCCCACTTCTTTTTTGTGGAGCACACAAGGATATTTTAATTTTTGATAGATCAGTTTTGTGCAAAACCAGTAAGGTTAAAAAAAACCCAGCTTTAAAAAAAATTAAAATAAAATAAAAAAGACTCCATGGACCAAACCCTTCGTTTTGCCCAATGTGAAACATGTTTGAAATGTTTGCTTTGATGGAGGTTCATTGCTGAGGAATTCCAGGGATAAAACTAGCTTTTAAAAGCATGGGAGCGCACAGGCAAGCAAATATCTGCCCACAAAAGACCCCAGGACCTTACAAAAGTTTTTTAGGGAAATAGTCATTGGGGGGCAACCTCCAGCAGCAACCACTAGTGTGGATGGGAAATATCAGTTTTGGAAGCATAAGACTGAAAGCATGTGTAGACGAAAAAGTACAAAAACAGAAATGAAAAAAAAACAGATCTATGTGACCCCCATACATATTAAAGCCCTAGAGACAGAGCTTGGAAAAGTTATGTTTTTGAACTACAACTCCCACCAGCCCAATCCAGTGGCCATGCTTGGCTGGGGCTGATGGGAGTTGTAGTTCAAAAAAGTAACGTTTCCAAGCTCTGCCTAGAGGATACAGCCATGATCCCTGTGATCCACATGTATGGGCTGCCATGCCTTGCATCAGCCCTCTGCTGACTCACGTAGCCCAGGACAGACTTTGGCATTTGTTTGACTGTCTTCCCAAAATGATTGCTTCTAGGAGAACATGGTAGGCTTCAGGTGTTTGAGAGCCATCAGGCAAGGGATCTGCAATGGTCATCACTGGAGCTAGAGTCCTATATTTCATCCAGCAAGAGCACATATGCAAACACCTGTATCTGTGATCCTTAAACCATCCTTTTAGTACTTAAATTGTGGAAAAAGAGATGGTGCTGATAGTGCAAATGGGGGGACTGAGGGTGTGTGAGAGAGTACCTTGCCTAAGGCCACTTAGTGAGTTCATGGCAGAGGCAAGATTCAAACCAGGGACTTCCCAATTCATAGCTCAGGGCAAAACTAGACATTAGCTAGATACATTCACGATTGGTGCAGTAGTGCAGTCTGGGCAGCGTTGCTCACCTGCCTTCCCAACACTGAGTGTCATTGAGAGGGGGAAGGGCAAGCCATGGGGAGCTCAGCATGTTGTGGGCATGACAGCAGGATCATTGGATTGGCTCCACCATTATACCCACACCATGTTGAGCTCCCTGTGCCTCACCCCTCCCAGGAACCGGCAGAGATGCTTGGTGTTGGGAAGGCAGGTGAGCAATGCTGCCCTGCCTGCCCTGGCCAGCTGACTACTGGCTAGATGTGGCATGAAGCGATATATCTAGTTTTTTCTTACTTAATTACAGGCACCTGGAAGACATCCTTAACTGGAAGATAAAACGTGGGGAGGTGGGGAAGCTTATCTCTTCCCTTCCCAATGCAATTGGAACTTTCCTTATTGGTCACACTTAATAAATGCAAAACTGCTACTCAGTAGTTGACTCACACCAGAGTAATTGACTCGCACCACATTTTCCTGGAGCAGCCTAAGTGCTTATATCAAGGGGAAAATGTTTTGAAAAGTCCTGTTTTGAAGACAGATAATTCATTTGGCTTAATCTTGCATAGTGTTACAGTGTATGTGTGCATGTGCTCTCTGCTGGTTCAGGTTGAAGAAAAAGATTCCAGTCCTGGATCCGTTGAAATTGTCTCTATTATAGAAGATGAACTGCCAGGATTTGAGCTCTGCTTTTTCTACAAAAGATTTTTGTGCCTACAGCAAGCAAAAGTAGATCCCAGTGAAAATGAAAATGGTAAGAATGCTTCTGGGATGTGAAGTTTGAGCCCTTTCTTCCCAACCTCATGGTAACCCCTTTGTTGCAAATAAAATATTTATTACAATGGGGTGGGAAATGGTGGCCCTCCAGATGTTGTTGCACTCCAACTCCCATCAGCCCCAGCTACAATGACCAATGGTCAAGGATGACGGGAGTTGAAATCTAACAACATCTGCAGAGCTACAAGTTCCCCATCCTTGCCTTATACCTTCTTTTTACATTGCATGTTAATGTATTTCTTCTCCTGTGTCTCCAGAAATTGTTTCTAATTTTTTTCTGGCTTCTGATATGTCTTGGTTTGGGTTGACTCTATGCACAAGTAGATATCAGGAAAATCAGAGAGGATCATATCATAAGAAAGTTGGGAGAGGTTATAGAATGTCATCCCAAAGTTGCTCTTACATCTTTGGGCATGTTTTTGTACTCGTGTTCTATGTGTTTCTTTATATTATTATGTCAGACTCCTGGCATTAAACCATAGTGACATTAAACCATAGGGAGAAACAAAAGGTTGTATCCAATAGTCATATTCAGAATAGACCCATGGAAATGAATGGACATGACTAACCTAGGTCCGTTAATGTCAGTGGGTCTACTCCGAATAAAACTTGTTGTTATGTGCCTTCAAGTCGATTACGACTTATGGTGACCCTATGAATCAGTGACCTCCAATAGCATCTGTCATTAACCACCCTGTTCAGATCTTGTAAGTTCAGGTCTGTGGCTTCCTTTATAGAATAAATCCATCTCTTGTTTGGTCTTCCTCTTTTCCTGCTCCCTTCTGTTTTTCCCAGCATTACTGTCTTTTCTAGCGAACCATGTCTTCTCATTATGTGTCCAAAGTATGATAACCTCAGTTTCATCATTTTAGCTTCTAGTGATAGTTCTGGTTTAATTTGTTCTAACACCCAATTATTTGTGTTTGCATGGTATGCTCAAAGCTCTCCTCCAACATCACATTTCAAATGAGTTTATTTTTCTCTTATCCACTTTTTTCACTGTCCAACTTTCACATCCATACATAGAGATTGGGAATACCATGGTCTGAATGATCCAGACTTTAGTGTTAAGTGATACATCTTTGCATTTGAGGACCTTTTCTACTTCTCTCATAGTTGCCCTCCCCAGTCCTAGAACTTAGTTGGATACATTTAAAGTATGGTTTGTGTTTGAGAGCCAGTGTGGCATACTGGTTAGTGTGCTGGACTACGACCTGGGAGACAAGGGTTCGAATCCCTACATAGCCATGAAGCTCACTGGGTGACCTTGGGCCAGTCACTGCCTCTCAGCCTCAGAGGAAGGCAATGGTAAACCACCTCTGAATACCGCTTACCATGAAAACCTTATTCAGAGGGTCACCATGAGTCGGAATCAACTTGAAGGCAGTCCATTTCATTTTCATTTGATTGTGTTTACTGGTGCACCCTGCTGAAAAGTCCTTGCTGTGGAAGTAGTTTGCTCTCTGTCAAAACTTTTCAGTGTATAACCTAATAGATCAGTTCTGCCCATTCCTAAAAAGGGAGACAGTGAGAATGACATCCTATTTGGAAAGAGTTGACAGAAATCAATCAATCAATCAATCAATCAATCAATCAATCAATCAATCAATCTATCTATCTATCTATCTATCTATCTATCTATCTATCTATCTATCTATCTATCTATCTATCTATCTGAGGGCCTTGGAATATAGAGCCACATCAAGGAATGAATATAGCTGATACTGTTTTAATTAAATGTATTTAAGGCCAAAACTCATGTTGTTTGTCCTGTTCAGCAGCGTTTGTTTCTCACTTTTCCTTTTGGTTTCCAGAAGAGATCCCAACACCTCAGTGCCATGTTTTAATTCCTCTAAGGCTGATTCCCCTTATCCTTGCCTTATTACTCACTGTAATCATAGCAGTTGCCATTGGCCTGGGTGGTGAGTACAAATAACTTATTTATTAGGTTCTCAACTAACCATTCAAGAGTGCATTTTTCATGAGTCTCCTGCTGAGAATAGGATTAACCTGGCACCAAGGTTGCGTATTGATTTTTTTTTTTTTTAAACCCAGTAACCTATCATGGTGAGATCTATAAAACAGAACTGGTGTTTTAAATTGTTTTAAATTTTTAAATTGTGTTTTAAATTGCTTTTAAAATATGTGTTTTTAAATTTATATATTTGTTTTAATGTTTTTAGTTACTGTAAACCGCCCAGAGAGCTTCGGCTGTGGGGTGGTATATAAGTACAACAAATAAATAAATAAATAAATAACATCATCATAATCCATAGAATGTACACTACTGGAACATGTCACTTTGGGCCAGCTCAACTTCCAGTGCATTGACACTGACTTCAAGCTTCCAGTGCAACATGGTGACTGTGTGTAGGCCCATGACACAAATGGAACTCAGAATGTATATCAAGTGCATGAGGCTTGAACACGAGCCCTTAAGATCAGACATCAATTCCCTTCTTGCACCATCAGGACAACTAAATGTAGGAGCATGCAACTGCAGGCAATTCAGTCTAGGACATTTGACACCTCAGACGAGAATCATTCTAGTCTTGGGAATCAGATTATCCCACATAGCTAACCCCATGCCATGGTCTGCTATGTAGTTCCAAATCTGGAAAACATGTTGTTAAGGAAGGCCACCAGACAGACCTTCTGTGCCTCCAAACTGTTGCCCTTCTTGCTTGTCTGCTGTACTCTTTATTCCTGGTACCTGCCACCTTTCTAGCTCGGTGTGTATGTATGTGGGGCTTTGCCAGTACTTGGACTGGGATCACGGTGCCTGAAGGGTCACTGATTTTTTTTCAGACACTGCAAATGGAGCATTTCAGGCATTTGCAGTGTCTGCAAAAAATCAGTGATCAGTCAGGCACCTTGGTCTTGAGCCAAGCATTGGCAAAGCCCCCACCTCCACCGCATGACTGCCTGCACATGTACTGACAGCCTGCACATGGCTACTTCTGACCATGACATCTGTGGCTGGAAGTTAACATGAGCAGTGGCTGCCACATGAGAGGCAGTTGTGAGATTTGGCCCTTATTCAAGGAATAAGAAGGCACAACTATATGAAGACACAACTACATGAAAAACAACTCTCAAAGATTCCATATAGTAAACCATGCTTCCTGTCTCCCATCCAGCCAATGTATTTGGGGAAAAGAGGAGGTTATGCTTTCATATCATTTTCTTTATAGTTCGCCATAACTAGAATAAGCGTGAATACAGCCCATCTGGTCTCTTAAGAACTTGGGTTGAGTGGATCTATGGGTAGTGTGATCACTGCTCAACCCTCATTAATTGCAGTATTGCTCAAGATTCAAGTTTCAATAATTTTGAGAGGGTATGGTTTCAAACATCACAAAGCTATTACCACGCCTTAACTAAATGTTGATCTTTACACAAATTGGCTCTCCCACATTCTCTGTACACCATTTTAGTTATGGAAACAGATATTAGCAAAATAGTAGTAGTACTACTAGTAGTAATAAGCATCTGATTAACCAGTCTTTGTAAGTGCTGTACAGGGTGGGGAAAAGAAGGTTGAACTGAGTTTCCCAGGTCACATGATGTGTTCAGTATGGAAGGATGTGGATTACAGAATGTATGGGGAATACTGAAATTGTCTGAAGCAACATATTGGTGTTATCATATTTCAGACAAGTCCTCAGTTTTTTTTCTGATGTAGAATGAGTGACAAGCTACACACACACACGCATCTGCTTGGCCAGTGCGTGAGGGATGTTGGACTAGATGGACTTTCGGGTTTTCCTTATGCTCTAATAGAGAGAGGCGCTGTATTTGATTTAAAATATAAACTAAAGCTACCAATGCTGAAAGGCAGTCACACCATGCAACACTGCTGTTTCCTTGTAGATGTCATTGCTAATGAGTAGGCACTGTGTAACAACTCACCGGGGCTGGCCTTACTGTTAGACATAGTGAGGCAGCCACCTCAGGCAGCAAATGATGGATGTATGGGGGAGCAGGGGTGGCAACCTCCCCACCATTCCTCCTGAGCTTTTCCCCCATCCCGAGATATTCTCCTCTGTCAGTTTGCCACACAGTTTGCCTTGAGCTTTCTAAATTAAACTTGTATTCTCAGTGGTTAGTGGAGGATTCTATCTAATCACCAGTGTTTACGTAAGGTTCCGCTGGAGCTCTGGTTGGCTTCTGTACTTGGAATGGGTGGGAGGATGCCATCTTGTCTTTCACTTCAGACAGTGTCTTAGGCTGGCACTGCAACTCACAGATCCCCTTTCAAACATTTCAGTACTTTCATTCATTCACTCAGCATGTACATATAAAGGGATATATATAAGGGGGATGTAAGTTAATGTGCATAACAACCAGTCGAAATATGCACATTCTCCAAGGCCTGTTGGAGATGATGTATATTGACCATGAAATGCACACAGTTTCATCTTCATGGAAGGATTATGTATACATTATCCATGAGGCCTTAATATATTTATTCCTATCCCTTTAAGAATCTGAATCAAGGTTCTGCTGTATTAACATGGTATGATTTCTTCCATTCTGTCAGTTTATTTCAACTGCATTGGAGGATTTCGGTGCAGGTCATCGTTTAAATGTATTGACCAAGCAGCAAGATGTGATGGTGTCTTCAACTGTAAAGATGGAGAGGATGAATATAGATGTGGTAACTTTGATTTGATTCTGGATTATACTTGCTTCTTGTCCTTGATATTTCAGTTAAAAACTATATTCAAGCTCTGTTTGGTATGCTGTGGAATATTCCAAAACAAAACATGGCTGACTATTATTCACTGCATTTTTTTTCATGAACAGAAGTTAATATTATTGCCTTTCAATATGGTGGGATGTTGAAGGCAATTTCCAGATTGAGAAGGTTCATAATCACATGTGGAGAAGGTGCATAGAGAAACAATAGAAAGTGACAGAAAGCTTAAATGGGTTAGTCTTTTGGTAGGGATGGATGAATCTTGGGTATCTCTCACTTTCTAGTTTTTCCCAGAGCTTGGAAAAGTTACTTTTTTGAACTACAACTCCCATCAGCCCAATCCAGTGGTCATGCTGGCTGGGGCTGATGAGAGTTGTAGTTCAAAAAAGTAACTTTCCCAAGCTCTGCTTTTTTCCAGTCTTAAATCCAATTCTTCATATTTCTGCAGCAATTTGCATTTTTTTTTAAAAAAAACCCTATTGAAATTTGTCAGCATTTTAGTGCAAATTTCTTCTAATAAACACATTTTTGTATGCAGTTTTGAGTAATATACACAATTTTGCAAACAATTACTCCTAATATAATGCAGGTTTACATGTTATTTTTCATTAATATATGATTTTATTCACATTTCCCCCTAATATGTGCATTTTTGTACACATTGGTTGGAGAACTGCATCACAAATTTTGGAGAAGTGCAAATTTAGAAGAATGTTCTGTTTTAGTTTGCATATTGTTTCAGGAAGTGCAAATTAGGGAAGGTCACATTAAAATGAAAACAAATTAAAATCTCTCTCCCATTGCTTTCTTTGAGCTCCTCAACCTGTTTATGGAGCATTCATCTGATTTGCTTGTTCAAAGATTATGTGGAAGTTCTACAATGGCTGCTCTTTATTGAACATTCATTCTGATTTGTTTGTGGGGAGGTTATACAATAACTATTCATCCAGATTTGCTTGCAGTTATACATTTTCCTATCAATGTCATTTATCCCACACTTTTTAGTGCATTTTCCTATCACTTTTCCAGTCACAAAAGTGTGCTTTTTGGTGTATTTTGAAAAGTAGATTTGTTGCATCAGAGTGCTTCAATGCATTTTAATTGCACAAACCTAAATTTCTGGTATGTGATTGAATCCCTGGCACAAATTCTGGTGGCAATCTTTAAGGTGGCACAACATTCTTATTTATTATTTTTGGCTGCAACAGGCTGACATTGCCACCTGTCTTTAAAAATACCAGGTGCAGAGTATGAGCAGGACAAGGAGGAGTCTGAAGATGTGAATCTCTATGGGGTTTCAAGACTGACCTTGATTCAGTCTGCTGAAAATCATGTCCAAAGATACGTGCACACTGCACAGTTATAAATACAGTTCATTTGCGTGAAAAAGGAGTAAGTTCACAAAAGAGGATGCCCAAATTCATCAAATCTGGAGAGATACAGCAGTTGTCACTATCTGGTTCAGTCACAGTAGTTGCTTTTTAGCTATTTACTGACTGTCTCTGTTTGCATCCCATAGTCAGACTGAGTGGCAAGAAGGCTGCACTGCAGGTGTTTGCTTTTGGAACTTGGAGGACTGTCTGTTCGGATGACTGGAAAGACAGCTATGGGAGTGTTACATGTAAATACTTAGGTTTCTCAAGGTACTGCTTAGGAAGATTGCAAAACAACAGTGGAAATGAAAAGTCCCTAATTTTTAAAGAAGGGGTTTCATGTCAAATTGTGGCTTTAAAAGGAAAGACCCTCTCGTTACACTTGACTTCCTGAAATACAATGAAAGTGCAAAAGATTAAGTTGGGGTTTTTTTGCAGCAAAGTGCTGTTTTGTGCAGAAAGTGCTTATTTACTACAACACACTATTAATCAGCAAAGCCCCTGAAAAGATATATGGCATACAAATATCATCAACAAACAAACAAATTGCATTGGCATTGCTTTGCCAAGAAACTCACATTTGTTCCCTACTGAGGAAACATCGAACAATGATTCTGGGCTATAAGCCAACAATCTACTTAAGAGGTTGGCTCCTGAAGGCACAGGAAGCTACCACATTTCTAAAACTAAACAGGTCTGGGTCTAGTCAGTGCCTAGATGGGTGACCACCTGGGAAGCACATGTATGATGCATTGGGTGCCATGATGGAAGAAAGGCAGGAAATAAATGTGAGTTAATAAATAAAAACAACAACAAAGGAATGATCTGACAGAAGTCATAACACTGTTGTTGAAGTGGGGATTTTAGTGTGTGCTCATTGATTATCCATTAGTTTAATACTGGGTTTGTTTAATAACATTTGCAGTATTTTTATAAATACTTTATAGCAGGGCTTTCCAAATTGTGATCTGTGGACCACTAATGGTCCACAAGCTTCATTCAGGTTGTCTGTGGTGTATCTGTGGATTTGTAGCTGAACATGGAAAATGGCACATCCATCACACTAAGTATTCATACTGATTTTTAATTGCATTTTATTGCGTTTTGATTTCTTAGATTGTATTTTATTGTATTACAATTTGAATTCTATGGAATTACAATTCCTACAACAGGCAGAAGAATTATTAAGTGGTCCACCAAGCCCCTCAGCAATTTTCAGGTGGTCACTGGAGAAAAAACATTTGCGCACCACTGCTTTATAGTAAGCTATCTAGAACTTGCAAGCCAGGTAGGGTAAACGTGTTCAGAATGTACTGGAATTTACAAGGTAATTCCTATTACTTACAGCTTTGTGAGTTCGGGTGACTTCCCTGTGGCTGCTATTGAAGAGAAGTTTCAGAGGCATTTTGTTACTGCAAATCATTGGTTATCAGCTGATCAAATGACATCTCCACAGAACGCTACCTCCTTGCGGTATGTTTGAGATGCTAAATTATGGAAAGAAATGCAAATATTCCTGGGAAGCTTCAACAGCTTAGTCTAACCTTTCCTAACCTAGTGCTCTCCAGACGTTGCTGGACTGCAGCCTCCATCACCCCAGCCATTGGCCATGCTGACTGAGGCTGATGGAAAATGGAGTCCAACAACAACAGGAGGACCACAGGTTGGGAAAGGCTAGGTTTATCAATGAAACTTAATACTCTCTTGTGGAATGTGCCCAGGGAACCACAGGGCTGTAAGGTTTATATATTCCTGGGGAGCTTCCTTATTCTTTGTCCATTGGCAAAAGCACTAATGTGCATTAGGAAAATGTGCATTAAGAAAATCACAGGGAAATGTGTATTGATTCCAGATGTCTTCTCAGTGCATACTAAATTAAACACCACACTGAATCCTCCATTCCTTCCTTTACACTGGCCCCCAGCAGGGTGCAAGTAGCCCCGAGATTATCAGATTATAACTGGCCATTATTCCCAATGAGAGAGTTGATTGCACCCCTTATATGTCCTTCAAGCAGCCTTGCTGCTCCCCAGGATCATGCACAGAGGCAACTTGTGTTCTGGAGGCCCCCTATGAGAAAAACAGGGCATCTGGATTTACATATGGGAGGTGCAGACAGTTCTGTCATTGGGAGTAATTGCCAAACATGTTTTGAAGCTCTCAGAACCACCCATACCCACTTAAGGGCTAGCAGGGATGTAAGGGAAGGGGAAACAGAGGAACAGGCTCCATATTTTGTGGGGATCCCCATACACATGGGAAGGGATGGCTAATGCTGAATAAGTATGTAAATTAAAAAATAATGTAATCTTCCAGTCCAGCCATGTAGTTAGGGCTGGACTACAAGGTACAGGTCTGGTGTTACAGCAGTAATCACTGCCTGCAATGTCTGTTCTTAAAACAAACAAACAAAAACTTTTTACAGAGCAAGTGCACTGCTGCAGCTGGATCAATGCTCCAAACAATCGCATCCACTACCCTTAATTTCCGGAGTGCTTCTGGGCCCCACATAGGGAGGGCAGGCACAACTATCTGCAGCATTGTGCCAACTGTACCAGCAGGCCCATTCTGTAAAAAGCTTAAAGCAGAAGAAAGGACGTTTCAGTAACTGCTACTGCTTAGAGACAGGAAGCTGCTGTTTACTGAGTCAGACCATTAGTACATCTAGGTTAGTATTATCTACATTGACTGGCAGCTGCTCATCAGGGTTTCAGGAAAGGGACATTCCCAGTCCTGCCTGGAGATGCCAGGGATTTAACCTGGGATCTTCTGCATGCAAAGCACATGTTCTACCACTGAGCTCTGGCCCTTTCTCATTTGCAGAAAGATATGCAAATATTCCTGATGCCTGGTAAGAGGAAGAGAGGCTGACCAGGCAGACAGGGAATGAACAATGGGCCCCCTTCTCTAATTTTTTGTCCAAAACATTTTATAGAGGTTGTCAGGTACGCTGGTTCCAGAGCAGCCAGCAACCTCTATCAAAATGTTGAAAAAGGATTAGAAAAAAAGGTCCATTCATTCCCCTCCCCACCACCTTGTAAGAAGGAGGAAGGAAAATGGGTCCTTTGTTTTGGGGAAAAGTGAAAAAGGGACCCGTTCATTTATTTCCCATCCACGTTAGCAGGTGGTGGGAAGTGGATATAGGGCCCCCTTTTTCCCCATAACAAAAGAAAGAATAAGGGGACCATTTGTCCCCTTCCCACTGCCTGGTAACTGGGGGAGGGAGTGAACATTCAGTACAGCAGGGAAGGGGAGAGAAAGAAAGCACTACCATGGTGCAGAGGGCCCCTGGAGGGTCCCCTCAAAGCTGGCAGTACTGCTGTTCCAACCATTGCCTGTTGCTGATACAAATGAAGGTTACATTTATGTAATTATTTAATACCATTTCTGAATTGCTTCCCATAAAATATCTCAAAATAATTTCTCGATTTAAAAAATCAGCAATAAAAACAATTACACGTCATATGTAAAAAAAACAATTAGAGCAATTTAAAAACAATTAAAATCATTTTCATATGTAAGAATGAGAGGGGGCGGGACAAGATGGCGGCAGGTATGCAGTCCGTTTACTGTTCTCCTAATTGTTTGTTTTAATTGTTCGAACAAGGGCCATAATACTAACTAGCCTGCTGGAAACCCACTCATTTGGCTATTCCCTCGGCTTTTCCCTTTTGGAATTTGTGCTTGATGGTCAGCTTCTTATCTTCATAAGGGTGTAAATCTGCCATCCTTAATCACAGCGTCTGGGGAGCTGCCAGAGTTTTCATACTACTACAAGCAGAAGCAGAAGCCCAACGCTTGAAACTTCCCCTATCACTTTTTTAACAGCATACCCTCCCTGCTGCTTTTGTGAAATGGTTTTAACAAGGAAAAAGTGTAAAGAACTAGAGGGGAACCCCCAGTCAGATGAAGTGCTCCAGCTCGACCAGCAACCGAAGATTACTCAATTCTTTCCTCCCACGACACTGGATACTCACCTCCCTATAGAGGAATCGCAGACTCCATCTTGCCTACCCCCTCCGATTCTGGATTGGTCTCTAGATCATGTAAATGACATTTATGAACTGAAAGGAGACCCTTCCTCACAATCTCTTGCCAAGGAACTTGCACTTGCTGACCGTCATCTCTCCCCAGAACCCAAGCAGTCTGATTCAGAGCCGGCACAAGAGAGTTCACACCTTACAGACACAGAGCGTCCTGCTAGACTTTCTACAACCTCTTGTATGGGAGTAAACTTAAATAACACCTCTTTGACAGGTTGGACACTTCTGATTCTAGATGAACTAGAGTGTATTAAAACCTTTCTTTCTGAGTGCAACGCTCTCTTGAACACCCTGGTGTCAGTTGCCAAGACGTTACACCCCAACACGGCACCCTCAATTGGAGAAGTAGGCGCTTGTTACTTTTGGAAGAAGAAATCTAAGGCGAAGTCCTCTTCCCTGCCCTCTCAACTTCGGGCAGGAAGGACCAAGCATCATCCTTCCCCCAAGCGCCGAAGGAACACTCTTCTAAAGAAATCAAAGAACGATAAGAACTTCAAATTACCTCCCTACAAGAGATTAAATTACAAGCCGCTCTTTGCCTTGCTGAAAACTCCATCTGAAGAGCCTCCCCTTTCCTCCAGAGGGAAGCTTCTTCCAGTGAACTCTATGGAATCGGGGAGGGCAAAGCGGAAAGAACTTGTTGATTCCGCTACTAACACTCTGACTATATGTGCGGCCATCCAGTCTCCCCCCTTAACAGTGCGGGTCCCATCTTGCATCCCAGTTCCTTGCCCTAACCTCTGCATGCCTACGCAGAATGGTTTGACTCTTAGTCCTCCACCCAGAGGGCATTGGAACTTGATTTGGATTCAGAACAAAATGGCTTTGCTCAATTACCCCAACCCCCCCCCCGATACCATCCGCAACACCTCTCTAAACTTCGGTTCTGGGAAACCCTGAAGCCTTTTCTCCCAACCCAATTTTATTTATCTGACATTTTACACATCGATTTTCTTTTTAACAGTCTCAATACGGCGAGTGCAATTGTTACTTTTAAGAAATCTGCCACTGCAAAAATGGTATATGGCCTAAAGGAGTGCTTAGGAAATTCCGGCATCTACATTCAGAGATATTTTGAAAATATGGCCCCTCCCCAGCCCCTTTATCCTTCATCATCTACCTACATGAAGAGACCCACTTCACCTAACTCTGCGCCAAGTCCGTCAATCTACTCTCCATCTATTCCTCTCCCCACCAATCCATCAGAAATCCAAGTTTCATTAAACGCCTCTCTTGAAGACCCTCGAGAACCAGAAGACCTCCAGTTGTTGGAAGTTTTTGAAGACTTACCTAGAGAGGAGCAGCTGGCTATAATTCTCAGAGTGGACCACCTTAGAATGGACCTGTCAGCGCTGCAAATTAACAACTCCACTCATTCTACACACAGAAGGGCAACAAGCCATCGTGACCTCGCAGACGAGAAGCGGGAACCTTTTGACTGGATAGGGGCTCAATACCTCCAACCTCATGAACTTGGTTCCCCATCAGCAATGAACAGAACCCCAGATGCACCTGTGCAAATTTTGCCTAACTGTGATCGTACCCCGAACTGCTGTGTCATGACTTCCCCTTTGTCAGTCTTGACACTTACCAAAGAGCCTAACTGACTTCATTCAGGGATCAAGTCTTTGTCTATTACAAACATCGAACATAGCTCTTCCCAGCTCACTTTACTATCCTGGAATGTGGCTGGGTGGGCCAGCAAGTCTAAGGATCCTGAGTTCATTAGGCATATCCGAGGTTTTGATATTATTCTTTTACAGGAAACTTGGAGTAGAGAGGAAATTTTATTGAGCGACTTTCAGACCCACTCGCTTCCAGCTGCGCTTAGCTCAGCTGGAGGATGTCCGAAAGGGGGTCTCTTAATTTCGGCTTCAACTGGGCTTGTAGCAACCTCTTTAAATGTTGGTTTGCTGGAAAATATAGCATTGGCAGTTTTGTATAGGTTTCCTGCCACCTCCTTGTTGATAATCAATGTGTATATTCCCCCTTTAACTAAGAAATATGAAATCAGAGCCGTATAGTCTAAACTGGAGAAGTTTATCGAAAAACTCCTAAATGAGCACCCCAAAGCCCTAGCATTGATTGCTGGTGATTTTAATGCTAGGTTAGGAGCTAATAATAATGAGTTATATGCCCATTTTCATTTATTGCCACCTGAAGAGGAGTCGGAGCACCCTCTTCCGCAGAGACAATCAAAAGATCATAAATGCAATTTTGCAGGGCTCTGTCTTACCCATCTGACTCATTCTTTAGATCTTATAGTTCTTAATGGCTCTACAGGGGGTGACTATCAGGGCGAATTTACCTTCCTATCCAACCGTGGCACTTCAACGATTGATTACGCCATGTTGTCTTACAAGCTTTTTAATTGTGTGGACTTTTTTGAGGTAGGCGCGAGGGGGGACAGTGATCACCTCCCATTGCACCTGGTTTTAAACCTGAGCGACCATGTATTTCTCGAAAAGAATGAACCAATGTTGAATCTTTTGGCGGAGTTTAGATGTGCTCGATTAAAATGGTCCCCGAGTCTGGGTTCTAATATGAAAATTTTTTTACAGTCTGAGCTAGCCCAATTGTACCGTAATGATGTAATATCCACTCAGTCTTCCGTTTTGGCAATTGATTGTTTCCAAAAATTTATTCTTACTATCCGCCAATTTTTAGCTCCAAAATGGTTCAACAGTTCAAGGTCCCTCCCAGATCACTCCAAACCCTGGTTTGATAAAGAATGCATTATGTTAAGGAAGGTATTAAGGGACAAATATCAGGAGTACAGATCTTTAAAAACTCCTCTTCTGTCTGAGGATTACTTCGAGACTAAAAGAAGTTATAAAGCTTTAGTCAAAAAAAAGAAATTAAATGCTAAAAGGGAGGATTGGGAAAACCTGCTGAAAGCAGTTAGAACGGGTGATCAATGCAGATTTTGGAAATTGGTGGTCAGGGGTGGCCAAGCAGTCGCTGGGAACAGGAATTTTCACATTCCCCCTAAGGTCTGGGAAGCTCATTTTGGCTCAATATTTGCTAAGTCATCGCCCAAAGATCAGGTAAAGGATGATTTGTCTTATTTAGATTCGCTTCCAGAGTGGCCCCCGGTCTCAGTTGCAGAAATTGTGTCTCTTATTGACAAACTTAAAGCAGGTAAGGCCCCCGGAAGCGATAATGTGCCTCCTGAACTCCTTAAAGAGAATGCAGATTGGTGGGCCCCACTACTGGCTGCACTTTTTACCCATATTGACAGAACAGCATATATACCAGTAGACTGGAAACAGGCGATTGTTATTCCCCTTTTTAAAAAAGGGAACCACCAGGACCCTGCTACCTATCGCCCGATTAGCCTATTAAGCATAATTAGCAAGCTTTATGCTGCCCATCTTCTTGATAAATTTCATGACTGGCTCGAGGCGAACAAGATTTTAGTAGAGGAGCAAGCTGGCTTCAGGATGGGCCATTCCACCCTTCATCATGGGCTGGTGCTGCAGCATCTAGTGGAAAAATACATGTCCCCCCCCCCGGAGGTGCACTGTTTGTGGCTTTCATTGACTTCAAAGCCACGTTTGATCTGATTCCCAGAGACAGACTTTGGGAAAGATTGAGGGATTATGGTATGGAAAGCCGGCTTCTCATCTTGATCCAAGGTCTGTATAAATGTACCTCTCTTAGAGTCAGATGTAACCAGGGAGGAGGGTTATCTGCTTCAATCCCTACCATTAACGGTGTTAAACAGGGTTGCGTTCTTGCGCCGTCCCTGTTCAACTGTTACATCAATCCACTAATTTCCCATTTGGCTGGAGAGAATGTCCATCCCCCTAACTTAGCCGGTAGACCTTTGCCAGCACTTCTGTATGCTGATGACATGGCTCTCCTGTCCCTTTCTTGCGTGGGTTTGCGCCGGAAACTACGGGCACTTGGAGCTTTTTGTGATCTAGAACATCTTACAATCAACCACGATAAATCCAAGATTGTAATATTCTCTCGCAGGAGAGTTAAACATCAATGGCGTTTGAATAATCGCCCGATTGCACAAGTTTCATTCTATAAATATTTGGGCATTATTTTTCATTCTTCCGGCCTTTGGTCTACACACTTTAAAAATATCAGCGATAGTGCCCAGAGAAGTATCAGGGCAATTGTCTCATTTTATTTTGCAAGTGGAGGCCAATATGTCCCGGCAGCTATGGCGATCTTTAACACCAAAGTTTTACTCCAAATGCTTTATGGCACACAGTTGTGCCCTTTGGCTAATTATGCCTTGTTTGAATGTGTTCAGTCAAAATTCATCAGGTGTATTTTGGCCCTGCCTACTTGTGTTCCAAATGTGGCACTTTGCCATGAGGTTGATACTCTGCTGATTGAGTCGAGGGCTTGGATTTATAGAATAAATTTGTGGCTCAGATTGAACTTTGCTCCCCAGGGGCTTGCCCCTTTAATCTTTCAGGATCCATTTCAATTACTGTGGAAGAGGGCGGTGTTCCACAAGCTTCAGTCCCTAGGATTTTCCCAATCTGTTATTTCCCATTTGGGCTTCTATAAAACCAAAGAACTACTTGCACAGCGTATAAGAGACACAGAATTTCAGCACAACATGTCTTTATTGCCAGCCTTTCCATATATTTGGCCTAGAATAAAAGTGCCTGCTTTAGCCTCTTATTTGTCATCATTAAGTCTTCCTAAATATAGGAAGGCTTTTTCCTGGGCCAGATTTAATGTCTTGCCTTCTGCAGTCCTAGAGGGTAGGTATAAGAAAGTTCCCCGCCTAGAGAGATTTTGCATTTGTAACACGGGGTCGGTGGAGGAGGTGGAACATGTTATTCTTCATTGTCACCTCTACTCCAACCTCCAATCACGATTCATCTCCCCTTGTCTCTCCAACATAAGGGCCAGCACCCATGGTAAAAACAAGTTGTACCTTTTACTGGAAGATGGTGTCCCTTATATCTCTGACATGGTTGCAAGATTTTGTGTTGCTGCAATAGCCCGCAGGAAAAGTCTGATCTCAACTTTAAATTGTTAATACTCTGTTTATGGAAGTATGTTTACTGTGCAAAGCCGGTCTTCGACCGAATAGTATTAGTATAGTTTTATAAATTTTAAGGCTATATTGTATGTTTTTTCTTTTTTTAAAAAATGTATATATATATATATTTAATTGGTCTTTGACCGTAATAAATTGTTGCTTGCATATGTAAGAAAGATTTAAAACAATTTCATGTGTAAAAACAATCCAATACAGATACAGACTGGGATAAGGATCTCAACTTAAAGACTTGTTGAAATAGAAGGGTCTTCAGTAAGTGCCACCTACTTGGTTGATGAAGTGGGGAGAGGCTAGGAGAATGATGCTTGAAAGTCTATCACTTTTTTTTCATTTCAGGGAAGAGTGTGCCTCAGGCAATGTGATTGTCTTAAAATGTTTGGGTAAGTGCTTTACAAAATGGAGCAGAATCCAGCTCCAGTTTCACAACAAGAGGTGGGGAAGAATGTGAAAGCTAAAAAGTCAGAGGACACTGAGTAGTTATTCTCTGCAACCTCTGCCAAAATGTGCAAGACAAGAGCACGGTGACAGATCCAGTTCATTTCCATGGGTCACATGTTGTGCAGGAGAACTTCCTGGTGGGGTGAGAATTGACATTAATTCTTGGGAATGTCTCCTTTCTGTAAATAAAAATTTAGGAACTAGAAAAAAGATTAAAATTAAATACAAGGGAGAGCTGACAGATGATAAAAAAATGTAAAGAGATTTTGGGTTATCGCCAAAGAAAGAGGAAACATTTTCTATGAATGTAGTCAAGGAATGAATATCTGTCAGGAATGTCTCTGAGTTAGATATTACTTAGATTCGAAGACTGTTTTTCCCCCCAAAGGTATATCTCATCCAGATAAGATTTCATGAATAGTGACAGTATGATGCCATTTACTCTACTTTCCCTTTCCCATAGCCTGTGGTGCTAGGTCCAGGTCTTCCCCACGAATTGTGGGAGGAAATGCATCATTTCCCCAGCAGTGGCCTTGGCAAGCTAGTCTTCAATTTCAAGGATATCATTTGTGTGGAGGATCTGTCATCACCCCCTGGTGGATTGTCACAGCTGCTCACTGTGTTTATGAGTAAGTGTCTCATTTATTTTTTCTGTGTTTTTGTGCCACAGACCCCAACTGCACAGGTGATTCCCAACCAAGTGTTGAGCTCGAGCCCGGTTGGGCAACAATTGCATGGGAAGGGCCTCTGCATTTGGCCCTGCCCACATAGTGCCAGGTTTCTAAATGACACAGCAGTGTCGGAATGTGAAGCCATAGAAAGGTTGCTTACATGTGACTGCTGAAACATGTACAGGGCATGATACTGTGCTAGGAAAAAGACAATTTCTTGACAGAGGAAGATCATGAAGTAGGTAATTTTCTGGGACCATGGGAAAAAAACAGGTTTAGCTTCTGCTATAAGAAATGCAGTGAATGTGAACAGGTGCAGATGTGTAATAGTAGGCATTGAGCATCCTTTTTAAAAAGAAAATAAAAGGCATTGGTAATGAAGGAACGTGTGTGTGCAAAATACAATGACCAGAAGAGAAGCAGTGTAAAACCTAGGTCGACACCAATTATGGGTAGCTTTTTGTCTCCTGAGAGACAAGCTTAACAACAACAAAGTATCCCCAAAGAAGTAGTTTGCACACAATTTCACATCATTTAATGCAGTATTGACTATAGTAATACTAATAGGTGGTTTGGATGCATAATCAGAACAAAAAATGGAATTAGCAGGTGTTTTACAGGCAAGGTGAACATTCAAAACTTTATTACTAACAAGCATTGGTTCAAGATGTGAAATTAATTATGGCTGAGCACTTGTGAATGTGAAAAGAAAAAAGTAAGACGCTCTAGTGATTATGCATGATTTCTAGAAATGTGACTTTTATTATAGTTATGTCATTGATGGAAATGACATCTTGTGCCGCAATTGACTTGGTATCAGAGCCAAAAATGTGAATTAAAGGTTTGGCAGACCATTTTAAATGCTGAAAGCCACTAACTTTCCCCCCTTCTAATGTCTTTATTTCAGTTTGTACTTGCCTAGAGCTTGGAGCGTGCATGTGGGTTTTGTAATACTGGAAGAAAACCCTGTTAATCCATACTTAGTGGACAAAATTATATACCATAAAAATTATAAACCTAAAACAATGAGGAATGATATAGCACTGATTAAGCTGGCCAATCCACTTGCACTAAATGGTAATTTTAAATCTACTATTTCTTATTGTTCTGCATTTAAGGTTTGAACAGATGGTTGCTGTCATGTGCTATATATTTTGGAAAGTTGTTTGTTTGTTTGCTATGTATTTGGATACCTCTTAAGATATTGTGACCAAATTTTGTGTGATGGTTCCTGAGATCATGGAGCAGTTTTTGTTGCGTGTGTGCGTGTATAGATCATACAAGGATGGAATCCAAGAGCGTTTAGAACAGGAATAAGACAGGCCAGGCAAGTTTCTTGTAAGAGTCTTTACTAGGCAAAGACATTAGACACAGTTCTCTTCACAGACATTTCCCCCACTCTGAGATTTTGCAAGTCTCCCACCTTATCACGCTTCCCAGCCAGCTGCTGACCTTGGCAGTCTGGCACTCTGTTCTTACAGCTTAACCCTTCTGCTTCAGGTTTCACTCTCTCTGCTAAAAACCCTGTCTGTGAGTCTCACAGCATGCTTCACTGACCAACAGCCCCCACCTGAGACTCACAGATTACAAAACTTACATTTCTCATTATTACATTTCTACAATATTAACTTTTACAATACATATCAGTTTGTTTCCTTACAGTTTCTATTTACATTTTCAGTTCAGTTCTTGTTTCTTTATTTCTTTATTTACACAGATTTCACAGATTCATTTTGTTCACTTTTATTTGATAATACATTTATATTTCATTCCTCAACACAAAACTTCCACATGAGATCCATTGTTTCTTTATCTATTGGTCCTTCTTTTTCCCATTCTACTGGAATTTCATCTGTTTCATTATTCTGTTGTGTAACATTAAATGTGAATCTCTGAGGTGGTTGACCTTTCGTTTTTCTTTCTGATCTTCTAACATTATCTATTTCCATTTCTTCCTCACTCTCTATTTTACTTGGACCTGCACCTGTTCCTGCACTTGTACTTGGCATTTCTGTATCTTGCATTGCCATGTCTTCACCTGTCAGCCTTTTTACAGTACGTCTTGAGCAAGTTGCGTAAACCATTGGATTTCATTACAAGCTGCAGACAGACCCACATATTCAGCCTCAGCACTGGATGTTGCTACAATATTCTGCTTTCTGCTGCACCAATCCAGTACTGAGCCATGCAATCTAAGAATAATGCCTGTTGTAGATTTTCGACTGGCTATGTCTCCAGCATGATCTGCATCTACATAACAGTCTATGCCTCCGTGTTTCTGTGCTGACAGCATTAATCCCTTTGTTCTTGTGCCTTTCAGGTATCTTAGCACTCTTTTGACCCCAAGCCAATCATGTTCTGATGGTTTTTCGACTTTTCTACATAAAATGCCCACTGCATTGCATTTATCTGGTCTAGATACCTTTACAAGGAATTGCAGTTTCCCTATAACATGTCTGTAAAAGTCTGGCTTTTCATATGCTTTGTTGCATTCTTCTTGCTGGAATGAAACTGTCATTGGTGTACTCACAGGGTTGCATTCACTCATGCCACAAGTCTCTAGCAGACTATCTATCTTCCCTGTCTGCAATAGGGCAAAACCACCATCTGTAGTGCGTATTATTTCTGTTCCTAGATACTGTGCAACCGGCCCTAGGCGCTTTGTGTCCACATGCTGTTGTCGTCTGTGTTTGGATACAATTGGATCCCATTTTGAATCAAAATGGCAAAATGAACCTTCTAAAACTGCACTGATTTTTAACCACTGATTTCAAAACTGCACAGTTTTTTTAGTTTCTTATAATTCCTGTGCAACACAGGTGCTTGGCTGCTAGTTAATAATATAGATAATATAATAATAATATAAATCTGTGATACATCTAACATATAGAGGAGATAATGATTCAGCAATATGAACAAGATCAGATGGCAACCTGCCTTTCTCTTGACTTGGCATGCCAGCAGCACTCTAAAATATACACCTTTTTTTTGAGGAGGGATCCTCAAAAATGTGGCCAGAATAATAAAGACTGCACCATCTGTGCTGCTCTTGAAGTCATCCTACCATCCATATCAATGGATGCGGAAGCATTACAGGCTAAAAATTAGTCTTCCCGTGAGCATTGAGGACTGGATGTGCATAATGAATGCACCTGATTACCTAATGGAAGGGTGACCAGTTGGTGGCAGGAGACACAAACCACATCTACTCCACTCTGCACAGCAATTTTATCTGTCTCACAGAGGTATACTCAAAAAACTGCCATAATTTTGCTTGGAAGGACAAGACATTGTGTGGATAGTGTTTGATCTTAAGTACCAACAGAGTTAAGGTAAAGGGGGTTGCCAACCTACAAAAGCCCTGAGCTCCTGCTGGGAGGAAGGGCGGGATAATAAATAAATAAATAAATAAAGGCCTTCATTCATGCCCCAGGCAAGGGCCCAGACACTGAGCTTTCTTTTTTTAAAAAGTAAGTCTCTAGCCCTCCTAGAAAGAAAGTTATGAAACAAAACTTGCAGATACCCTTCTAAGCAATTTCTGTGAAATGAACTGGCCTGGATGCTCCAGTCTGTCAGTGTTTTTATCCAGTGAGTGAGTACAGTGGGTCAGTGGCGTACCAAGGGGAGGGCAGGGGGGCCATCCACCCCGGGTGCACACAATAAGGGGGTGCCAGCAAACAACGGAGCTGCTCCCTCAGGGCTCTGGCGGATCTTTTCAGTGGCAGGGAACGCCTCCGCAGTGGCTGGCTGGCTACGAGGAAGGGGGCCGGCGGCACAGCTCACATCCCGCACCTGCAGGGCTGCGCCAGAGGCTCCTCCATGGCACCACTCGCTAAGCGCAGCTCTGTGCTCCCTCCGTCGGCTGCCCGGCAGCAGCGCTTGCTGCCGCCCTCCTCCTCTGCCTCCTTCTCCCCTTCCCTGTCTGCCCCAAGAGAGGCAGCCCTCAGGCCCTCAGAGCAAGGCGAGTGCCGGGCTCCGTGCCGGGGCGGGGAGAGTGGGAACACGCCAGGCCCCTCCATCTGGCCAGGCAGGTGCTTTGGCGGCCAGATTCATTTGCTGCTTGCCCGCCTGTCTGCTCAGCAGCACCCCTGGCCGCCAGACAAGAGGGCCGTTGCACGCAACTCGCGTGAGTGTCCCTGCGGGTGTCTGGTTGGCCATGAGACAACAGCAGGGCAGGCTAGGTGGTGCCGCTGGCCTGATCTGGCTGCAGGGCTCTTTCACGCTCCCCGCAAGCAAGCGGGGCGACCTCCATGGCGCGGCCACCACTTGCCGCTCTGCCCTGATCACCTTTTCCTCAGCACACCCCTAGCCTCTCCTGCTCGCAGCCGCTCCTCAGAGGGCTCCTCCTGCAGCCTGCCTCTACCAGCAGATACGGTGAGGGCCTCCTGCTCGGCTTCTGTGGAGCCCCCACAGCCAGTGGCAGTCTACTTCTGTATCACATCTGGCCGGGGGGGAGGGGCTGGGGCCATTATTATTATTTGTTTCATTTCATGATTATTACTGTACTGAAAATAATTTTTTTGTGTAGGGTGGTGTTAAAAAATGATCCGCTCCGGGTGTCAAATATGCTATGTATATGCAGTGGGTACAGGATGGCAGCCTAGGCTTTGGTTGAAGATTGGCATCGGGGAAAGTAGGGTTCTTGTGCTTTTAACAGCTGTGTCTCCACAATCAGAACCAGCAGGACATAGCTGACTTCCCATGATAAACATGAGGTGTGCTGTGGGGAGGCGAGAAGCAGCAATGACTATACTATGTCTAATTTTGTATTATGCCATGCCCCCTGCGGCTGCCAAGTTGTGTTATGCCATGACTCCATGGCAGCCATTTTTTGACTGGCCCTCTCAGCACTCTCTCAAAATTCAAAATGTGTCCACTGGTCCAAAAAAATTGGTGACTCCTTCCCTATAAGAAGAGCCAAGCAGGATCAGATTAAAGGTCCATCTAGTCTAGTATTCTGCTTTCCACAGTGGTTATCCAGAAGTCCCTAGGAAGCCAACAAGTAAAGCATCAAGGCAATAGCCCTCTTCTACTGTTGTTTCCTAGCAACTGATATTCAGAGATACACTGCCTCTGAACCAGAAGATTCTGTATAGATATCAGGATGGCCATTGATAGACCTATCTTTCATAAATTGGTCTAATTCCCTTTTAAAGCCATCTAAGCTAGTAGCCATCACTACATCGTTTGGCAGTGAATTCCATAAATATATTGTGCATTGTATATGAAGCAGTCATGCATTGCACTAAATATTGGCTTGATTCCTATGACATGTGGATTGATCCTTACTATAATTTGCCAACAAGGAATATATCTGACCTCTAGTATCACAAAAAATAATTTCTAACAATCGATTTATGGTACATCTGGATCTACGGTTAGGTAGAGTGAGGTGGCCACCTCAGGCAGCAGTGTTTGGCTGCCTTAAAAGAGCGGCAAACTGTGCATTTTTCAATCTCCAGAGGCACTTCCACTTGTGAAAAGAGTCTCCAATTCATGGCTCCCCTTCCAGTGCAGTCGCTGCATCACATCCAAGCTGTTCTGCAGTATGTGCATTTGTGCTTGTGTGTATCTAACCCTTAGAGAAGCTTTTCAAAGCAGCAACAATGAGAAGGAAACATGTACAGGCTGAATTAAATGTGAATGTATTGTTGGTTGTATTTTTTGTATTTAAAGTTTTATTACAACATTATTGGATTTTCATGCTAATATTTTGTTTGCCGTCTTGGGTGGACTCGGTCCATAGAGGTGTCTTATAAATATTTAAATAAATAAGTAAAGGAGAAGGCAGGGAAGCCCCATCGCAGAAGAGGAACTCTAACTGTGGTTCTTTAGACAATGATCCAGAAATCCCAATCTGCACTCCTCCCATTTGCTTGTATTGAGAACCCTATATTTTTACCATTGGAATAGGGATTGTCAATTAGATTTTTCCACCTCACGCACCAAATGAATGCCAGTAGTCACAAAAAACACAGGAAACTGCCTCATACCAAGTTAGACAATTGCCCCATCTAGCTCAGTATTGTCTATGATACATTGGCTTTCCAGGGTCTCTGGAATTGAGCCGAAGGTTTTCTGTATACAAAGTATGTGCTCTACCATGAGGTATGGTTCTTCCCCCAAAACTCCTTTCCAAAAAACATATATCTGTAATCACTGGTAGACTGGTAGTTCATCCATGTACTTGTAGTACTTATCATGGTGATTGTTATAGTAGATGGACTAAACTTCCTGAAGAATACTGGTATGGAGATAATTTATGATAATTTTAACATTTGTTTTGATACATGGGATTGTTTCCATAGATAGAAAACCCCATAACATCTTTTTTTTAAAGTTGAAGAACATATTCCTTGATCTCGTATAAATTAATGCACTACAAACAGACCCGTTATAGCAAATGACCCAGAATATGATGGAAATGCAAGCTTGAATACCCATACCCGTTTTAAGTATTATGTTTTTATTCTAAGTACATTTTTATGGAAATAAATGTAGAACTGCAGCCAATCTATATTCTATTTGACCACTAAATGTCTATAGCTAAATAATTGTATAGTTAGTTCAAATAAAACATGAAACTCCCCTACTCCACTTCTTGTTGCCTCTTTGCCTGGTCACAATTATGCAGTAATGGTATAAACCACAACTGGTAGAATTCCTCTTCTATGAAACTCCTGTAGCAGGTATGCGGAACCTTTGGCTCTCCAGAGGTTGCTGAACTACAACTCCCATCAGCCCCCGCTAGCATGGCCAATGGTCAGGGATGATGGGAGTTGTAGTTCAGCACCCTCTGGAGGGCCAATGGTTCCCCCCACCTGTTTTATAGTTATAACAGTCTCATCAGGGTCTAGAGTTCTGGTCTGGCAACTCTCTGCCCCATTGGCTCCCTGGACCACAGTCTCCAGCCCTCCAAGCTTTATCTGCTTGCTCACTTCCTTCCTGCCAATAGTGCATAGCCCAAGCTTTCTTTTCTCCTTGGTTCCTTCTTTGTTCAATCCACATCTCCAGCGCCCATTTTTCCATCAGGTTTCTGCTTTTCAGGTCACTGCCTATTTTGCCCTATCTTTTTCTATATTTGTGCCAGCCTATTGTTTGACCATCCTCCCTAGCACTCCTCTCTTCCTTTCCCCATAGAATATAATCCTTCCTGATTTAAAGTGCTGTGAAATTTCTTCTGAGACTCCTCTGCTATGAATCCTCCTCTCATTTCTTTACTTCTTGCCTTTGTCTTCAAATGTTCTCCTTCTTTCAGGTTTTTCTCTCTCAGGCCATCTGTTGCTTACACTGAATCCTCCAATCAGCCAGCTTTCCTCTTGTCCTGTAGCCAGTGCATTTTTGGTAAGAAATGATAAAAGCACTGTGGATACTAGCACAAAATGGCTCCCATAGGCAGCAAAAAAAGAAGTGCTGATACTCAGTACTGGTGAGTACTGTCACAGAAAAAGCCCTGGCAGTAGCTTTCCAAACTCCATGGGCATCTTCCCAGTCCTCCACTTGCCCCTGTGTGAAATTGTAACCCCAGCAAAACTGACACCTTTTCCTTCTCTCACAGAAGCTAGATTGCAAACTGCTGTGTTCCCTGAGCAAATGAATATTCTGAATTATCAGTTCAGGCTTCAGTGTCAAAGGCTTCACCACCACAAATGCAATACAATATAGATTATGTGAGTGAAAGCACATTATGCAGTACTACTACTGAAGTCAAGTTAGTCCGGCCTGATGCTGCCTATATTGGAGGCCACTTGGGAACCGTATTTAAGCTGCTCAGAATTCTTTGGAGGAAAAGTAAGATGTAACAAATAAATAAAACACCCTCATATGACTACCAAAACTATGTATTATGAAACTGCTAGTTTGGAGAGCAGGTATTTCTTTTTACACAGGTCATATAGAACCAATTTGTCTTCCTAATTTTGGAGAATATTTTCCGGAAGGGAAAATGTGTTGGATATCAGGATGGGGAGCTACAGAAGAAGGAGGTGAGTATTTTAGCATTAATTAAAATTAATTAATAAAATTAATTCAAGAGGCAAATTCAATAAATATTTTTCTATAAACAGAAAAATTCCAGACTGACCAAAATGCTGAAATGGAATTGCTGATAGATGTGAATTATGGCATCGTGTAAACAGACTTCTCCTCTTCACACCTATCAAATAGGGGTGGGAGGCAGTCAAGTCTCTATGTGAGACACAATGTGTGATATCCAGCGTTAGTCATATTGTCAGAGTAGATCCATTAAAATCAATGGACTTTAGTCCTTAGATTTCAGTGGATCTATTCCGAGTATGTCTAAAGTCGGTATCACCCAATATTATTGGCCCAATTGCTTTTAGTGAGACTTTAAAAAACGTAGAGGATGGAACAAATGGTTCAACTATCTCTAAAGAGAATTAAACACAGCATTGGTTGTCTGGCATCATAGCTAATAGCCTTTTAAGAAGTTGCATCTTTGTTACCCCTCAAATTGAGAATTTAACTTATGTTTAAACAGGTGACACTTCAGAGACCATGAATTATGCTGGTGTCCCTTTGATTTCTAACAAAGTGTGCAACCACAGAGAGGTCTATGGAGGAATTGTAGCTTCATCAATGCTCTGTGCAGGTTATTTAAAAGGAGGCATAGACACGTGCCAGGTACGGACATTTCTTAAGGATGACTGTCTAACTGAGCAGTCCAATGGTGAAGGGGATAGTACCAACTCTCCAAGGTGTGAAGCACCTTAAAGGCAAAAATGGCACTTTAAATTGGGCCTAGACATGATCTGGAAGCCAGTGAAGATGACAAAGAACTGGCATAACAGGTTCATAACGCCCAGTCCCAGCTGGAAGAGAAGCTGGAGGAAGGTAGTTGCTTGCCTGTGGATACCATATGATGGACAGTTTAAAAATCTTTTGATAAATAAATCGGATATAATCAGTATGAGGCAGCCAGTGAGTGATTACAAAAAGGGGAGCCAAGAGCAATCGTTGGGTGCCATATTCTTAGGGGCCTGAGTCCGTGCACATCAGTGCCATAGATTGTGGGACTAGGGGAAGAAGATAGGTAAACTGTAGAGTTGAGGTATCATTGGCTTGGACAAAATTTAAATCCTCAGGTTCGGTCCCTGGCATCGCCAGTGAAAAGGATCAGGTAGCAGGTGATGAGAAAGACCTCTGCCTAGGACCCTGGACAGCTGCTGCCAGTCAGAACAGACAACACTGAACTTGAATTTGGCTGCTAAATAGACCAATGGTCTGACTCAAAACAAGGCAGCTTTTTTTCCTGTTCTGCTCACTAACAGAGAAAGAGAGACGGCTGTTCATTTGCATTTGCTAAGTCACATAAATAAAAACATAAGCTTGTTTAGTAAACAGTTACACTGGATTGCCCAGAGGCAACCCTCAAAACATGATGCAGTCAAGACGTACGAGACTTTCCCCATTGTTCTGACCATGGCTTTTCAAATGATGGTGTCTTAACTTGTGCTGGCTCAAATGTTATGAGCAGCTGTTCCTGTTTTTTTTCTTTTTGAGACCTGGACAAAAGTTGTGTATTCCTGTCTCTTTCAGGGAGATAGTGGGGGACCACTGGTATGCGATGATCTGAATACTTGGAAGCTGGTAGGAACAACCAGCTTTGGAGTGGGCTGTGCGGAAGAAAACAAGCCAGGGGTCTACAGTCGCATCACCTCTTTTCTGGATTGGATACATGAACAAATGGAGGTTTATTTCGCAATAGATTTTTTTTTGCCCCAGCTTTGCTACATATAGTGGGGGCAGGGGGCTCTTATGTTTCTTTCTTAATTGCTACTCCTTTCCATATATATGTGAAGGGATTGAGAGAAGGGGATTTGTACTCCATTCATGTATTGCATTCGGCTGGTTCTAGGAGCAATTGTTAAAATTCAGTGTTTATTGGGGGGGGGAGAATCCTGAGCCCTCAGTCTTAAGGGGAGGGAGAGGAGGGGATTAAGTATGGGAAACATGCAAAGATTTGTGCCAGGACACTTCAGTGCCAACCCTGAGCTGAAATGTGAGAGGAGTGATAGCCTGGCCTCACCCTAAATTTCTTCTGTTTGCCAGTAGATAAGATAGTAGAAAACTGGATAAGAGCTGCAGGGCCATGTTTAAGTGTTTCCTGCTAGGTTTTACAAAGCAGATTAAGGTTAAGCAACACTTTTTGAAGCACGAGCACAGATCACATAGATAGTAGCAGGTATCATGTAGGGCTCTTTCAGTTTCAACAGTCACATTTTGAAGGAGTGTGGAGCAGCATCTACTTGGTGGCTATGAAGCAAGGTCCAGGGCATAGCTGCTTTACATGGAATGCAATGAAGGGAGCATAAGAAAAGAAAAATATTTCCAAGTGAAAAGAAATATTTCTTTATGGTGAAAAAATAAAACCCTATCAGGATCACTGGATCAGTGCCTTATTAGTGTCTGTCAGTCACCATCTGTGAATGCAAATAAAACTTTGATTAGAAAGAACCATTTGTCCATCGCCAGCTCTCCAAATTCCTTACCTAGCTATCCATTTGCCTCATACAATTCCATTGCTTCTCTTGGCCCTATGGGTTCCTACTAGCTGCACCATTCCCACAGGTTTGCTCATGTTTTGCACCATTCTCACATGTTCTTGAGATTTTCATGGCAGCATATTCAGCTAGACCATTGAAATGAGTAGGTCTTCTCTAAGTATGACTAACACCGGATATTGTCCTATTTCTCTCTCAATCCACATATTTAAAAAGCTGCCACAACATAGTGAGAATGTGGTCAATCGTGCACAGAAGAGGTGTTAATTAACATCTGTCTTCTTTTGGTACTGTGAAAAACTCTTCCCAAAGTGCAGAATTTGAAGTCACTTCCATAGCTAATTGTTTTATTTTCTTCCTGAGAAGCAAGACTTTTGATGTCTCAAAAGGTACATGCTTGCTTTGTGTTTGTAGAGAGAAGAATGGAAGAGAGAAGACTAGCAACATTACCACATAAACTCTTTAAATGTTTTTTGGGGAGAAAAAAACCCAGCTTCCGTCCTGCACAGTTTTTACACTTGCTAACAGAAGAGCTGCTGCAACTATCTTTGCACTCATCCCTTTGAAATGCACTATTTTGTTATGAAGAATATTCATCTGTTTTGATGCCTTCTCCCAGCTTTCAGGTGTAAACATGCGTGCATGCCAAGAATCCTTCTCTCTTAACTTGGTGAACTGAGGTGGAAGAAGAAGATTCCACATTGTCTGGCCAGGGAAGATATGAAGGACAAGCTCACTGGTTTTGCTGGCTTCCAGGTGAAAGATACAAACAGGGCAGGGAGGAACCACCTATGCCTCAACTGATGGAACTGCTTCTGGTAGTAATAACCATTTGATGTTGGCTAGGTGTATTCACACTAAATGCTGGTGAATTTTCATGAGGACTTAAAAATACATACACACACGCACACTGATGTGGAAATGTGGAGAACTGAACGCAAGATGGGAAAAATGAGAAATGTAGAGAAATTAAAATTGACAGATTCACCCATCCCTACTGGGTGCTGAAAATTTCCGATTTTGGGCACCTAAGCAGTAGTTAAATATAGCTTGACTTGGGCAGTGTGTGCTAGCGACAAGAGCAGAGCCTGCACACAAAAGCACATTGCTAGCTCGTGTTCTCTCACTAAGGTTACAGACACGCTTGCAGTTATACTGGTTCCAATTCTTCTCCACCTCTTTTTTTTTTTAAATCCAGGTTCATACAACATCCATCCTGCTTCGCCCTTTCTACTCCAAAATCTGGGATTTTTGAGATTGGATGCATTGTCCCTTCAAGCCAGCTTCACATCAACTTGAAAACTGTTTGGTGTAACAACCCATTGTGATGCCGAGGTGTGTCCAGTGGAAACACTTTGCGGTGGGTGGTCCCAAAAACTCTGGTATCAGCAGTGAGGCTGAGTGTGTTCCATTAAACAATAAAGATGTGTACAGCCAGATGCAGATTTGTTTCAAACCACACCCAGACAAAACAGTCTTGTTCCTTTTTAAGCAACTAATGTGCATATAGCTTTAGTTTTGCTACATTTCCTGTATCAAATATCACAACTGCACTGTTTTTCTCTCCTACGTATGTTTAAAATACCAGGTTTATGCCACTTTCCACATACCTTTTAGCAGATTGGTTCATTCTGAAACCAGGTGGGCGGACATGAACAAGCCATTTGATTTGCTTTGAAAAGGCTTTTTCTTTTCTTTTAATGTAGCCTAAGAAAATCTGTTAATAAACACTCTGGCCCTTTTACACAGTTATTCTGAGATTTCTAAATTACATTTGGTGCCTCATAGATGTTAAGGCTGTAAATAAATATATAAGCATCTGATGAGGCTTGCTTTATAATATTGGCTGGCAAAAAGAAAAGTTAAGGCACACTGTAAATAAATAAATGTGTGTGTGTGTGTGTGTGTGTGTGTGTGTGTGAGTGAGTGAGTGAGAGAGAGAGAGAGAGAGAGAGAGAGAGAGAGAGAGAGAGAGTGCTTTATAATCTTGGATGGCAAAATACCATTTAAAAATATAGAAGTTCTGTCCTCATTTGCATCTAGCCATTCTGTTATGAATGAGCATCTTTCTTACAACTGGGCATTTTGTGCAACCCCCAAATTACTCAAAACTTACTGTTCCCGGTTCACAGAGTATGCCCAGGACGGGTACAGTCAACACAGAAAGCCTTTAGGCAATTAAGTAAATTCAACAAATTAATAAAGGTCTCTCCCAAGGCTTCAGTGCAGGCTGCAAGACATTTAAGGCTGGAATATGAAAAGTCATTCTAAAAATACCACTTTCACAGAGCACATTTTTAAAAAATAATCAAAGAATCTTTACAGAAGCCGCTTATTAGAGGAACAACAGTGGTGTGACCCAAAACATATGCATTATTATTTAACTATTGCATATAGTTAGATTGCAAAACACCTGGTGAATCATTGTCTCAACTATTTATAATTAACTATAAGAAATTAACACATTGTTCATTTATAGAAAGTAGGGTGTGTGAAGTGGTGGAGTGATCTCTCCCCCCCAGGCTGGTAATGGTATTCTTCTCTGCTTCCAGATGACCTGTTTGTTAGGCACTCATCCTGATTTGATTGCAGGGAGATTGCATCAAGCAAATATTCAACACTTTCCAGGACATTTCCTCATCACTTTCCCTTGGGGGGGAGGGAGCAGGTCTGTTGCGCAAGAGCTTGAAAACAACTTTAATGGCACAACCTGAATTTGCTGTATTATGATTAGGGATGGGTGAGAATTTTGATTAAGCTCACATTTCAAGCAGAATTTATCAGATTTGCACTTTCTGAAACAATATGAGAACTGAAACACAGCCATCCTTAAAAATATGCATTTATTAGAATTTTGGGATGCAATTCGCCAGCTAAACAATATTTATAAAAATGCATATAGTAAGGGAAAGTGTGCATAAAATGAATATATGAGTGAAAACAACATGCAAAAAGGCATGCTGTGACGAGAAATGGCTTGCAAAAATGTACTTTTGTCAAAACTGCCTACAAAAATGTGTTTATTTGGAGAAATTCACACTAAAATGATGGAGAATTTTCATGAAGATTTTTTTTAAAAATCGCAGATTGCTGCAGAAATGTAGAGAACTGAATTTAACATTAGAAAAGTGAGAAACTGAGAGAACAGAAAATGACACCTTTCCATCCCTAATTATGATTGAATCATAGCTGAAAATAGTAGTCTGGAAGTCCCCTAAGTGGGTTGTTTAAAACCTGTAACTTGACAACTTTTCTGATGGCTTAGTGGTGTCCCATGTGAGATAAGTTCTTCTGGATTCTGTCCAGGTGTTTGTCAGGTTATATTGACATTGCAGAACCCCTTTCAAGTAGTCTCAGGGCAAACTAATGTTATGCATAGAAGTGTGTGATGCAGCCCTGACTGACAGCACTTAAAAAAATAAAGTGAAAAAGCAGCTTCAGGAGGCCTCAGTTTTAAGCAGGGGAAGGGAAGAAAAGGGTGCTATTTCCCTGTTGGCCACTTTTATGCTCAAAATTGCTCCCTCCTCTTCCTCCTTCTTCCAATTACACTTCTGCAAGGCTGCCCATTAGGATTGGTAGGGCAGAAGGCAAGGAGTCCATCTGTAGGTGGCCAATGAGAGGAGAAGTCAACTAATTCTAGTTTTGTCCCCATCCTGTTCTCTGCTGAGTTTTACAAGGGCAAGGAAGTTCTACAAGAAGGTCTACAACGTGAAAGGAAGCTGACAGCCAGTGTCACCCCTGGACTGGCTGTAAGTAAGGAGCCAGGCAAGTAGAGACTGGATGAGGACAGACTGAGGTTGGTGGGGCATGGGGCAGTGCCCCATTCACCCTAATGAACCAGCCTCCACTGCTTCTGCAGTCAGAATGAATATGAAAAAAGGAGCTGGAGAGGAAGTAGTTGCTTCAGAAGAATGTCATGGTGAAATCACAGCTTCCAGACTGTTCTGTTTAATTTTTCAATGCTGGTACCTGGGATGCTTATTTTTACATTTTTCCTTCTGACAGGATTGCAGTTGCACTCCAGCAGAAGGAATCTTTGAGAATTTTGGGAAAGTATGAAGAAGGCACATATTATTGACATTCTGAAATCTGAAATTCTCTCTGGAAGGCAGTGTTAGGGAGCTCAAAAGTGTCCATTTCTGGCTAGTGTGGAAAGGAAAAAAACACTTCAGAGCCAATTTATAAAGGACTGCCAAAGGACAGAAGTTTTATTGATAAGCAATAGCAAGACACTGATGGTCATCAGGAGAGAGCATCCAAAGGAAAAGGTCTCTTTCCTTAGACCTAGTTACATATATGGTTACATATGTCACAGCAGATGTCACAGCAAAACCACAATTTATGGCCACATATGGTAAGCTGAAGCATACCTAGGGGTGGTCTTATCCATTCGTCAAGTGTACCCCTCCTACTGTCATGTACGCATATCCATACCAGTTGGAAGCAGTCTTTAAACTGCGGGAACATTTGGAAATATTTCTGTCTAACCACAACTTCTCTTTTTCCCAGCTAGCTGGCAGAGCTTGCCACTTTCCCATTCTACTGTTCATATTATTTCTGCTTTATGAGTGAGCCAAAGCAAAGCCATGTTAATTTACAGATCTTCCTGTATTAATGGGGCAATGCCAGCTGACTGATCTCCAATAAGTTCAGTTCTTTCTCACTAGTAATATCTTCTTATGTTGGACACATGCAGCAGGATTCACTTCGGAAATGGTTTAGAAGTAGGGAAGCTGCACACATGTGAATAGGGGCACCTGAAAAAGCAAGCCTCCTGTTTGAACGCCTACAAACAGAACTGGAATGGGAAAGCTTCTGTTCACTGCCTGCTGTGAGCAGAGTGAAGAGGACCCTCCAAATAGCTGCCTGTCTCTACCTCCCCTTGTCCCAAGGGTCAAGTTACTTATCTTGAGGGAAGGGAAGAAGACAAGTGGTGACTCCAGAGTCCCCGGCAGAGATTTCTTTGGCATGAAAATGATGTTATCTGCATGATTACTGCTGTGGGGCTGAAAGCCTTCTCTCTAACAGAAATTACACAAATAGAAACATTTTCATGCCAGACATTATGCCAGTCCCATCCCTGATGCAAAAACACAGTCCACCAAAGTCTCCAGAGTGACCAGTGTCACCAACTTCCTACCCCACCCCCAATCCCCAAGGTAAACAGTATCAGGTTGGAGAAGGGGAAGCAGTGGAGGTGGAGACAATGGTGGTGTGGCCTATGAGTCTTTTGTGTGTGCATGAACCAAGCTCTTGCAAAAAGCTCCACTCTTTTTTTTATTGAATGTTGGGATGTTCATGCATCCCTGTCAAGAAGCTGTATGCCAATCTTATCCCTGATTTTTGTTCTGTTCTTCATATGCTGCAAAGGTTTGCACCCCTTTCACATCGTTATCCATAGGTGTGAAGTCAAGCTTCGAGCCTTGGCATGGGGCGCTAATTGTGGGGTGGAGCGCACCCTAGGCAGCGACGGGAGGAAGGAGTTAGTATCCTCCCATCCATGGCCCAGCTCCTGCGAGATCACCCACAATCCTGGGCAGTCTCGCAAAAGCAGCCAAAGGGCGGAGCCAGGCCTCGGCCTTTAAAGGCCTCCGTCTGCTGAGAACTGGCCTCTTTCTTCGTGCGCTGGGTTTTCAACCCATCCTCCCTTGGTCTTAGGGCATCACTGAGCGGTGTTTAACCGGGTCGCTGGTTGACAGAGCCAGATAGGAATTTTTCCTCTCAATGAATCTGACCCCATTGTTGAGCAGGTTTTTTCGCTTATCCCTCAGTGGTTCGCTGTGCAATTGTTAGGCATTCATTCACCTCTGTCACAACTTTAGGCAGAAATGGCATTGGGCAGGATCAACCATAAGGGGGACTCCCCTAAGGGTTACATGATGGCCATGCCCCCAGCTCGGGAGGGGCGCTGCCTTATCCAGCTCACAACCCCTCCCACTGGTTGGTCAGCAGGACCACAGGTGCCTTGGGTCTAAAGTGGGCCAACTCCCAAGGGTAGTTCCCAACTGCTTGTTGGTTGACTCAGCGTTCCTCCAGCATGGGCTGCCAGAATGAAGTGGATCCTGGCCCTACTGCCATGCCAACCCCACTTTACTTGCTCTAATCAATAAAGTTGTGGCCCTACTTCACCCCAAAACCTGTGTCTGGCTGTGTTATTCCCCTTGCTAAAGGGGGCACAACATGCTCCTACCATACAATAGGAATCTTCCAGATGGTCAGGTTGCTAATGCAAACTAGATAAGCTGAAGCATCTGACCTGTCCATTGCTATGAAAATGCCTGCAAATCTGCTTCCTCCATTGAAATGAAAAAGGAAGATCTGGTGGGTAGAGGAGCTGAGTGTGTGAAGAGGGGTTGTTGTGTGTGCGTGCAACGGTCCTTTTAGAACATTTGGGACGAGGATGACAGTGTAGATTTCTATTTTACTATTAAAAATAAAAAGAGCCAATGTGGTACAGGGATTAGAGTGCTGAACCGGGACCTGGAAGACGAGTGTTCAAATCCCTACTCAGCTATGAAGCTCACTGGTGACCTTGGGCCAGTCACTGCCTCTCAGCCTAACCTACCTCACAGGGCTGTGGTGAGGATTTATTTATTTATTTATTTATTTATTCTTGGATTTATTAGTCGCCCATCTGGCTGGTTACCCAGCCACTCTGGGCGACATACAAAACAGAATAATACATTAGACATTAAGCATACCATAAGCATTAAAATATTAAAACATACAGTAAAAGTATCAACCCATCCCAAAAGCCTGCCTGAAGAGCCAGGCCTTTAAAGTCTGGCAGAAGCTCATCATAGAAGGATAGCATGGAGACAGGGAGAACCATGTACACAACCTTGAGCTCCTTGGAGGAAAGGTGGGATATACATGTCATAATAAATGAATACAATTTTAAAAACAAACAAGTTGATAATACCACAGCTTAAGATCTGCTAGCCAAAAGCATCTGCATTGCCACATGATTGCAAAACAGCCACAGGAAATATTTAGAAAGGGGAAAAAACACAAGCTAGACAGAGCTAAATCTCACAAGCAGCAATGTTTTTGTTTTTAAAGGCCACTGGTACAAGCAATGACATTTGTCAACTATATCACACCCTAGAAAATCTCATACAACAACAATAAAAGCAGAAGAGCAAAGTAAAACATAGCAAATGAAATAAAAAGGTCATGTATAAAAGGCATCATTCTTTAAAAAAAAAACACTTTTTTTTTCCTCGTGGAGATTTAGGCTGCAATCCAATACATGTCTACTCAGAAGTAAGCTCTGCTGGGTTCAATGGGACTTACTCCCAGCTAAGTGTGTATCGGATTGCAGCCTCAGCGTGTCTGTGTATATGATTTCATGTGTGTGTGTTCTTGCCTTTACCTCTGGGACAATGAGTGGAAGGACTGTGCTTCTTATGTTTTATGAGTTATTGTACAGTTCTTACCATTGCTTTCCAACTTTAAAGCAGGGGAAGCTAACCAAATTGGGGAAACGCATCAGAGACAGTGCAGGAAGGGGGAACCAGCAGCCGCCTCCCAGGTACTGTTGGACTTCAACTCCCATCAGCCCCAGACAACATGGCCCATATTGAAGAATGGTGGGAGTTGTGGACCAGCAACATTTGGAGAGCTGCAGGTTCCCCACCCTTGCTTTAAAGTGCGTCTTTCCCATTGGTTAAACAATTCCTCACTCATTCTCCCAGAAGCAAAGGCACAACCTTTGACACTTCAACAATCTATAGGGAGCTGAAAGCAATCTCACACATTAAATATTGTACAACTATTGTCCTGCAGTTTCAATGCGGGTACCCAGAAATGTTTAAAATAAGGCTTTTCTAATGCTGGTCTGATTGCCACCCCACACCCCAAGTTCAGGCATGGTTCTGGCACTGATAGGTTTTTTTTCTTCCCCTCAGAATGGCGGGTTCTTCCTTCTGCTGATAAATCATTGCAGTCAAAAGAGTTTCTCCTTAGGAACAATGAGCAAACAACTACTTATCTCTCTTCTAGAATGAAATCTAAGATATTTGTTTCACTGTATGCAAACCAAAGACTTTGTTTAACTTTAGGGAAGGGTCTAGGTAGCAGCTACAGTCAGATCTACTGGGAGTGCATAACTTTGACTTTGGACTGGAAACACACACCCAGAATTTCGGTTTAAGCACTGGCTTTATTACACATTGCAGACCTGTGATGAATATCCCTTGGCTTTATGGGAGAAAGGGGAGAATAAGGCAAGAAGCTAATATTTTCAAAAGCAGCCTTGTAGAGTTTGTCTAGTTGCACTCTAGTATGTCAGGTTTATTTAACTAATATTTTTAGGCTGATTTTCTGTCCAGCTGCCTTCAAAGTGGCTTTAAAATTAAAAACAAATGAATAAAAATGGTAAGTGCAAACAGCAATAAGACTACCTCCGACTAGAAACATATAATAGACAACCAGTACAAAATGGCAGGGCTTTGCATAATTTAGGAAATGGTCAGATATGCCATCTGGAAGGAGGAGGGGGATGTCTTTCTTCCCCCATTTTTTCCCTCTCTGTGGGATGATGTCATCCAGCTATGTGAATTGAGACTGCAGCTGAAGAAACTTGGAGAGGGCTCAATGGTTTGCTCTTTATAAGAAATATGAGGACGAACTTGAATTTTAATACAGGAGGGTAATTACGACTTGATACGTATAACTGAAACTTGGCGGGATGACTCCCATGACTGGAATACAGCAATTGAAGGATATAACTTGTTCAAAAAGAACAGAAGGAATAAAAAGGGAGGTGGAGTTGCGCTATATGTTAAAATATATATATCTCTGCACAGAAATACAGGAGGATGAGCTTGTAGCTCCACCGAGAATATCTGGATTAAAATTAATGGGGCAAGTAATACAAGGAATGTGGTGCTTGATGTCTACTACCGACCATTCAATCAAGGAGAAGACAAGAATGTAACTTTTGAAAACCAAATTGCCAATGTTTCAAGGAGGCATGATGTAGTAGTAATGGGGGATTTCAATTATCCCAATATCTGTTGGGAGACAAATTCTGCCAAACACTGCCCCTCCAAGAAATTTCTGACTTGTGTTGGAGATAACTTTCTCCTACAGAAAGTGGAGGAAGCAAGCAGAGGATCAGCTATCCTGGACTTGGTTCTAACCAATAGAGATGATTTGGTGGATGAAGTGGCAGATATGGGAACTCTGGGGGAAAGTGACCACGCCATACTTGAATTCTTGATTTTAACAGAAGCAAAAGGTGAGAGTAGCCATAGGTGCACCCTGGACTTCAGAAAAGCTGATTTTATTAAACTCAGAACAATTGTAAGTACGGTTCCATGGCAAATGACCCTAACGAGAAAAGGAGTCCAAGATGGGTGGGAGTTTCTAAAAAAGGAAATTCTAAAAGCGCAATGGCAAGCAATTCCAACAAGGAAAAAAGGGGGAAAACAGCAGAAGAAGCTAATGCGGCTTCACAAAAAGCTTAGAGGTGACCTGAAAACAAAAAAGGACACATACAAGAAGTGGAAAGAAGGCCAGGCCACAAAGGAAGAGTACAGGCAGGTATCACAGAATTGCCGGGATGGTGTCAGGAAGGCTAAAGCTGAGAATGAGCTGAGGTTAGCGAGGGATGCGAAAAGCAACAAAAAAGCTTTCTTCAGGTCCGTCCATAGTAAAAGACAGAGAAAAGAAATGGTGGCACAGCTACTCAGTGAGGATGACAAAATGACAACAGATGACAAAGAAAAGGCAGAAGTGCACAATTCTTACTTTGGCTCAGTCTTCTCCCAGAAAAGGGTCTATGACCCTCCTGGGAAACATGAAGTAGAAGGGCCAGGATTGGAGTTTGAGCTTGACAGACAAATGGTCAAGGAATACCTAATCACTTTGAACAAGTTCAAATTAGCAGGGCCTGATAAATTGCATCCTAGAGTATTGAAGGAACTGGCTGAAGAACTCTCAGAACCACTATTATCTTTGCAAAATCATGGAGGACTGGTGAAGTGCCAAATGACTGGAGGACAGCTAATGTTGTCCCTATCTTCAAAAAAGGCAAAAAGGAGGAACCGGGAAATACAGACCAGTCAGCCTAACATCAATCCCTGGAAAAACTCTAGAGCAGATTATAAAGCAGTCAATCTGTAAGCACCTTGAAAACAATGCAGTGGTTACTAGGAGCCAACATGGATTTTTGAAGAACAAATCCTGCCAAACTAATCTTATCTCATTTTTTGATTGGTAACCTCCCTTGTAGACTGGGAATGCTGTGGACATAATATCTCTCAACTTCAGCAAAGCTTTTGACAAAGTGCCCCATGATATTCTGATTAGCAAGATAGCTAAATGTGGGCTGGATGGAACAACTATCAGGTGGATCCACAGTTGGCTCCTGAATCGCACTCAAAGAGTGCTTATCAATGGTTCCTTCTCAAACTGGGTGGAAGTAACGAGTGGGGTACCACAGGGCTTGGTCCTGGGCCCACTGTTCTTTAACATTTTTATTGAGTTGTATGAGGAGGTACAGAGCATGCTTATCAAATTTGCAGATGATACAAAATTGGGGGGCACAGCTAATACCATGGAAGACAGAAACAAAATTCAAAGGGACCTTGATTGGCTGGAGCATTGGGCTGAAAACAACAGAATGAAATTCAACAGGGATAAATGCAAAGTTCTACACTTAGGGAAAAGAAACCAAATGCACAGTTATAAGATGGGGGATACTTGGCTCAGCAATATGACATGAGAGAAGGATTTTGGAATTGTTGTTGATCACCAGCTGAATATGAGCCAACAGTGTGATGTGGCTGCAAAAAAGGCAAATGCTATATTAGGCTGTATTAACAGAAGTATAATTTACAAATCACATGAAGTATTGGTTCCCCTCTATTCAGCACTGCTTAGGCCTCATCTTGAATACTGCGTCCAGTTCTGGTCTCCACACTTCAAGAAGGATGCAGACAAACTGGAACAGGTTCAGAGGAGGGCAACAAGGATGATCAAGGGACTGGAAACAAAGTCCTATGAGGAGAGACTGAAAGAACTGGGCATGTTTAGCCTGGAGAAGAGAAGACTGAGGGGAGATATGATAGCACTCTTCAAGTACATGAAAGGTTGTCACATAGAGGAGGGCCGGGATCTCTTCTCAATCGTTCTAGAGTGCAGGACACGAAATAATGGGCTCAAGTTGCAGGAAGTCAGATTTCGACTAGACTTCAGGAAATACTTCCTAACTGTTAGAGCCATACGTCAATGGAACCAATTACCTAGAGAGGTAGTGGGCTCTCCGACACTGGAGGCATTCAAGAGGCAGCTGGACAACCATCTGTTGGGAATGCTTTGATTTGGATTCCTGCATTGAGCAGGGGGTTGGACTTGATAGCCTTATAGGCCCCTTCCACTGTTCTATGATTCTATGATTGATTCTATGATATTTATTTATTTATTTATTTATTTTATTTAATTTATATACCGCCCTAAGCCCGGAGGCTCTCTGGGCGGTGTACAAAAAGATAAAAACCAGCACAATATATAAATACAATAAATACAATAAATCAAGAAACAAAACAAACAACAAAAGAACCAGACAACGTCCAAAATACAGAAATGCTGTTAAAATACACTTTAAAATGCCTGGGAGTATAAAAAGGTTTTCACCTGGCGCCGAAAAGATAGTAGCGTCGGCGCCAGGCGCACCTCATTGGGGAGACTGTTCCACAGTTCGGGGGCCACCACTGAAAAGGCCCTAGTTCTAGTCACCACCCTCCGAGCTTCTTGATGGGATGGTACTCGGAGGAGGGCCTTAGATGTTGAGCGCAGTGTACGGGTAGGTTCATATTGGGAGAGGCGTTCCACCAGGTATTGCGGTCCCATGCCGTGTAGGGCTTTATAGGTCAAAACCAGCACTTTGAATCTAGCCCGGAAACAAATAGGAAGCCAGTGCAGACGGGCCAGAACAGGTGTTATATGAGCGGACCTTCTGGTCCGCATCAACAATCTAGCTGCTGCATTCTGGACTAGCTGTAGTTTCCGAACAGTCTTCAAGGGCAGCCCAACGTAGAGCGCGTTGCAGTAGTCCAATCTAGAAGTTACCAGAGCATGAACAACTGAGGCGAGGTCGTCACTGTCCAGATAGGGACGTAGCTGGGCTACCAATCGAAGATGGTAAAAAGCATTCCGTGCCACCGAGGCCACCTGGGCCTCAAGAGACAAGGAAGGATCGAAAAGAACTCCCAAGCTACGAACCTGTTCCTTCAAGGGGAGTGTAACCCCATCAAGAACAGGATGAACATCCACCATCTGAGCAGAGAAGGCACTCACCAACAGCGTCTCGGTCTTGTCTGGATTGAGCTTCAGTCTGTTAGCTCCCATCCAGTCCATTATCGCGGCCAGGCAACGGTTTAGCACGTTAACAGCCTCACCTGAAGAGGATGAAAAGGAGAAATAGAGCTGCGTGTCATCAGCGTACTGATGACAACGCACCCCAAAACTCCTGATGACCGCACCCAGAGGCTTCATGTAGATGTTAAAAAGCATGGGGGACAGTACCGATCCCTGCGGGATAGTGCGGGATAGTGCTAGTGTCGTTTCTTTACCTACGCTCAGCCTATATATAAATGTAAATAAAACAATGTATCACAAAAGCTCCACAAGCCTCTGGTGACTTCATTCCAAGGAAACAGAACGTGGGTATGCACTACACCCATGGAGTTTCTCAACGCTCTGTAAATTGGGGTGCACATAACAATATCTTATTTAGATCGATCTAGAGCCCCCATAAGCCAAGGCTCTAAGGTTTACAGTGATTTAGCCCAAGTCTATAATGACAACCTTTCTTCTTAAAAATTCACTGGATCTAACTAACAGCTTGTTCCAAGGAGCTGTGAAAAAGGCAGTTGGGGGAGGGTGATGGAAGATAGAGCAAATCTTACATGTGATGGTACAAAAAGGACCAATATACTATGTGGATGACTGTCATCACACTGAGCAGCTCCATGCCTGTGCCTGTCAGGAACTTCTGATGGGAACCATTTTGACTGGGGTCTCAAAATAGAAGAATAGAAGAAAAGCCCTGCTGGATCATCTAGCCCAGCATCCTGTTCTTACAGCAGCCAACCAGGTGCCTATGGATAAGCAGGACCTGAGTGCAACACCTGTGATTTCCAGCAGCTGGTATTCAGAGACACACTGCCTCCGACATCTAAGGAGAACACCACCATCATAGCTGGTAGCCACTGATAGGCTTACCCTCCATAAATTTGTCCAGTCCTCTTTTAAAGCCACACAGGGAATGAAAAAGCACTGTGTGGAGAAGGCCTTTCTTTTGCCCATTCAGCTTTATTGGATGGTCCCCAAGTTCCACCAAGAAGTGGGAGAGTAAAACATATTTAAAGTTGCTTGCCATCCAGAAGTTCTGGGAAAAAAATACCATAATCACAGTCAGCCACCACCTCCTCCTCCTCCTCCTCCTCCTCAAGTATCTTCAAAGGATAAGATAGATGTTTTACAGATGTTTGCTGCCCTGGGCTTCTTCTGGGAGGAAGGGCAGGATATAAATTTAATATATAAATAAAGAATTAGGGAAGAAGTGGCACATTTTGTAATTAAAAATAACTGATTTTGAAACGAACAGAACCAGAAATTCACATTTCTAAGCATATTAGGCCTGGTCCACATGTATTCTCAATTGCCATGTAAGTAGTGTAGGAACGAGCTCTTGTGAGACCATACACACGTACTACATGTAACATTTGCATCAGAAACAGGGACCTAAATGCTTGCTTGGGTAAATAGTCTTGCCTATCCTGGCTCACCAATGAAAGATCTATGTGTGGTAGGGTGTGGGTGAAATTGCAATGCTCACTCTCATACCATGCTACATTTAAACAAGTAAATGCTGGAGCCTTGTGTTGACTCAGCTGAAGGGTAAACACAATGTAAAACCTCTTTGTTGCACAAGCCTTCAAGAAATTTTTTTAAAAACTGCTATCAGGAAAGACCAGCCACAGAGAATGTTGGTAAATGTGTTAATGACTTTATTTTAATCAAAAAAAAAAAAGATAAAGGGAACAGGTTGCCAAAAAGTACCACCTTAGGCAAATGTTCTATGAAACCAAGCCAACAAATGCAGCCAATATATAAAACAAAACACTCTCTTGGGTGGTTTTCATTCAGATTCTCCATCTTCCTTTCCTAGAGGGTGATCATAGAAGCTGCAATGGAAAATAAAATGTTCTGGGTTTTGACCATTTCGTTAATTGTAGGGCTCAGCAATGCCTTGCTGCGTAAGTGCACACATTTTCAGTATATCTTTATCATTTATATAATGTGCAAAATGTGCAGGGACTAAACTATGCTAACAGTGCAAACCTATGTAGGTCTACTTGGAAATAAATCTCAATGAGTTCAATGGTATTTACTCCCAGGTAAGCATTGCAGCCAAAATATCAATTCTAAAAAGATGGAGATGCTTTCTGTTATATCTTGCTAGATATTGAAGCCTTGATGGGACACCATTGACAGCTATTTAGTAATGTTTAAGAATTTTGAATTCTGAGCCCCAAATTGCATATTCTGAAATCATAAAAACTAAACTTGGTAACTGTAATAATCTGCAAATATTGGAAAGTTTGTTTTATTTTATTACTGGAATATAAAAATAGCTTGCCTACATTTACTCTTGCCTTTTTTAAAAAAATGAGTCCATGAGAAGTCACATGGGGTATTTAGGAAGTGGAAAGGTTTACTCATACAGAGAGAAGTCAGGGGCATGCAACTGAACTGGAATTAATGCTGAGACTTTCCATCTAGTTAGTGAGTAGATGTTGCGTCTTCTAACAGTAGATGTCCAGTCCAGTACTCTCTGGCTTCTAAACTTCTCTGTTCATATATTTTCAAGCTCCTTTAACAAACATACAGCCCACACTATAAAATTAGTTCCTAAAATGAAAAGGATGAAAGCTGGGATTTTGAAAACCTACCAAAACTTCAATTATAAGCCATATTATGATATTTTTCAGTAACATAAACAAATATACCTGCAGATACCTGTTACAAATAAAATCATATGATTAGTTGGATATCTGTCTGAAAACTGAAAAATCTAGTAATTTTGATTTCTTGGTATATCAGGCTTTCGATTTGATCTTGATCTTATTATTGCCCTCATAATAATCTTTAACAATCAAGACTTCCCTCATTACATTTATGTTGTTCAAAAAATAGGCCATTGTGTAATTATAAGTGATGGAGATAAGTTCTTTTTTCTAGAGGTCAGGTGCCTCTCCAAAAACTTGTGCTTTCATTCTTCAGTGGGTGGTGTGTGTGTGGCAAACAAGGAACTCGCCTCTCTGCCATTTAAAGGGATAATGCAAGGAATGTTGCAATCAGCAAGGGAAATTTGGATGCAGGCCAATGTGTTTGATGAGAAGGGGGAGCTTAGTGAAATTGTGCGTAAGATGACTAGCATTAGGGAAGTTTTCTGCATCTCTATGGCCGGGAAAGCCTCACCTGATAATTTTTGCAGATAATGCCAAGGCACTGTTGAGAATCGCAAGGTATTCCTTTGAAATCTCAAGAGGAGATATTGAATTAGTTCTGTGCTGTGGGGCTGATGAAACATATATGTTGTAATTTTCTATTTTCTTTTCTTCTTGTAGCTGTTGATAATAATGTAGAACCATCTCAGATCCCAACAGGAACCATGAAGATAGGAAACTTACCACACACAGATACAGGCACATGGAGAAACTAGCAAGACCCGGCAAGGATGTACAAAAGGGTGTTAGAGACAGCTTATGTGAGCCAGGTTGTCCATTCAAGTAATAAATGATCAAAATGCCAGGGTCACTTTTGCAATGAACTAAAGCAGGTGTAGGGAACCTTTCACCCGACAGGTGTTGCTGAACCACAACTCCCATAATCTTTGACCATTGGCTGTGCTTGCTAGGGCTGATGGGAGCTGTAGTTCAGCAATATGTGGAGGACCAAAGATTCTCCACTCCCAAACAAAAACTATCTCGCTGTTAATGTAAGTAGTGTGATGATTACAAAAAGATTAAATATCAGTAATCATTTCATTTAAAAGGCAAGGAAATACATGAATTTATGAAGGTGCTTAGTGCTTATTTAAAGTGCATCTCTGATATTCTCCCTCAAGAAAACAGTTTTGTTGATATCATGCTTTAAACAGCTTCAGGACAATGCAACGTTCCGGCAAGATCCAGAGAAAATTGTGGCTACCCAGGCATTGATGAAATTGAATGCAGCGCAAGACAATGTTGCTTTGATTCAAATATGATGGATGTTCCTTGGTGCTTCAAACCCATTTCAGTAGATGGTTAGTATCCATACCTGAAATTCATTTCTGGGCTCCAGGGTTACATAAATGTTATCTGCATGATTTCTTGCACATACAGGTGCAATATGAATGTTTGGTTGCAAGAGTTTAAAAGATTCTACAACTTTGCTCAGTCCACATTGGATGGTTTTGAGTCCTCCTTCCCTTACCTGTAGCATTGTGCACAGGCACAGGACCAGCACAACAGTTTCTTCCAAGGTACTCTGGTATTTTATTTACTATCTATGTATTTCAACAATTTATATATACCACTTAACACTGTGGTTTCTAAACGGTGTACAGTGAGGTTACCAAAGAAAGTGTACAATTAAGTTTTTTTTTCTGTTACCTTAATTATGGATAACTACAGGACAACATTCCAGGCAGAAATGAAGAGACCTTTGGTTCCCATCCCCCATAGTTAGGGATTTGTGTAAGTGAGTCAGAACTGGACAGGGCATGGGGCTAGGCTAGCCAGATACAAAAGAGGACAGGGCTCCTGGCCTTTTAATACTTGTACAGAAGAAGGAATTTCAGTAGGTGAGGCTTGCATGACAGTTACTAAAGGTGTGGGAGGTCTGCCCTCTTTTGCATCTGGCCACCCCATCTCCATCCTACCATACATTTGAGTAATGTCTAAACAAAATGTATAATGTGACATCGCCATGTTACAAATGTCCCACTCACTCACAAGCAACAGCCAGCGAAGTGGAGGACACTGCAATGACATCACACATCACATTGCAGGGTTTGGTTTACTTGATATTAGTAGGGGAAAGAGGAGGTGATAGCAGCATCCAAGTGACTTGTGCTCACCACTGCAAATTACATTTATTTTATGATTATCCATTGGGAAATGTATACAGTATGAATCATGTTTAAAGCAAGACTTTTAAAGACAATTGTTTAAGGTGAGAAATGCTTTTCTGAGGAAATGAATTGCATCGCTAATGTTATTCTTTCAATTTCTCCATCCAGAGTGTGTGTTATAAGGAAGGACTTCAGTAACGGTAGAAAGCACTTCTCTGCATGAAGAAGCGGTACACAAGGCATTCATCATGATCCAATGTTTCTTGACAATCGCAACAGCAGAGATCCTGCAGAATACTGGGGCTAGCTGAATAACTTAAACTCTGATATAGATCACCACTTCTGATTCTCTACTATTCAGCACTTTGCACCTTCTTGAAACAATAAAGCAAAGCAAAAATGTGTGGTGTGCTTAATTTATGTTTTCTTTTCTACTCTTTCTTTTCCCTGGAAAACAGCAAATTCTGTCTCAGACTTTTGATGAGAAGTAAGTGCCTCACATACTGGGGAAATGAACTATGCAGAAATATTGCTCTCAAATTTTGTAAACTGACATTTTAACTCACTTTTTATTTGGGAGATTATGATGCCTCTGTTTACTTTTCGTAAGTGTTACTAAAAGGAAAAGATGAAAAGTTATAGATGCAATTGTGAAACTTCTGAACTGGGGCACTTCTGCAAGAAAATTGTAAGGGAAAAGTCATTTTATGGTGATGTTTGCACTTTAAAGAAAGTGATGTGACTCAGCTCTAAGGGTGCTTCCATTTAGGTGTTTATTTTGGGATCAGTGTTCCTCATGTATATAAGCTGGGTTTTTTTGGCCAGTTTATATTCCCCTCCCTCCAATTTAATCTGGATTTGTCCCTTTTGGAGAAAATCTGATTTTTAAAAAAAACTATTATTGTTTGTAATAGCTTAATGACCCACCTGCAAATTAAACCCCACCTCAAAGCACCCTAAGTAGGGATAGAGGAAGAATTTGATTCAGTTGCCATTTAAAGCCGAATCTATCAAATTAACACTTTCTGAAACAATATGAGAACTGAAAAACAGCCATTCTTTGAAATTCATACTTATCTGAATTTTGAGAGGCAGATAGCCACCAAACAATGTTTACAAAAATGCATTTATTAGGGGAAGGTGTGAATAAACATGACTATATTAGTGAAAATAACATACAAAATTCATTATTTGGAGAAATTGCTTTAAAACGTGTACATTAGTCAAAAGTGCATACAAAAATGTGCATGAGAGGAGGAATTTGAACTAAAATGCTGAAGAATTTTCATGAGGATTTTTTTAAAAATTGCAAATTGCTGCAAAATATGGAGAGTTGAATTCAAGATTGGAAACTGAGAGAACCACAATGGAAGGATTTTTCCATCCTTAACCCTAAGGCAGGATAACACATCTCGTGTGTGGAATGTTTCTTCATCATTCTACTGCTCCAGCAGGAAACCCTTTCCTCAGACCAGATAAGATTAAGTAAATCGTTCAGTTGAGCTCTGTAACTTTACCACACGCTTTGGTCACATACCTCTAGGCCTGCCTGCAATGTACTTCTCCATATTGAAGGAGACACAGATGACTGGGGAAAATTTAAATCAAATGTGCTAGGGGAGCTGTTTTCCCAGAGTAGGGGAACCATTTCCCACTATGACCATGACTCTATTATGCCAGAGAGAGGATAGGCTGCTGTCTGTTTGGTAGAGCTGGCTCAGAAACTAGGTCACTCAGTGTTTACCAAAATACACAGCATGAGTAACTTTGGGTAAAAGTCCGGAGAACAGAATGTCCTTGTAATCCAGGAAGCAACAGCGATAAGATTTGAGCTTTTTTCAGAAATGGTGTTCTGTTGAGAGAGAAAATAAAATGCCAATTCCAGAGATGAGAGGGAGGGAGGCTGTGTATGAAGTGAAGTTGCTAAGGCAGCGGTGTGCTGATTGCTTCATCTTTCAAGGAGATGGGAAAGTGAGCAAGAGACAGAGTGTGTTTTACCTTTCCTTCCTTATTCCTGCTTGGTTTGAAGTGATTGTGAGTAGAATCCCTATGTAAATCTTCCCCATGCAACATGGAGAAAGTTGGGGAATGAGTGTATGTGAGTGTGTATATGAGAAGTGTACACAATGACATTGGGGCAAGGCTTATATACTTCCCCCTACTCAGTTTGGCAAACACCTGTGGGTTTGATTAGATTAGGAATGGATGGTGACTGAGCATTAACAATTTTAGGCAGTCTCAGGCCAGTGTATAGAGGGCTGAGACTCTCCCTTGTCAATTTTAATACAGGGTTTGGGGGTGAAATGCCAAATGCATTTTGTCCAACTTGTTAGATCCTTGTCAGCCAACGTTCCAGAAATTATGCAAACATTTGAGCTGAGGTGCTTATGAGGGGACACAAAATGGCTGCGGAATGCTGCTCTCTGGCAACAGTTGGTTCTACAAAAATCATAGTGATTCAGGAGTGAACAATTCAAACCACTGTTCAGGTCATTTAACATTTTAACATGTATGGACATTTGGGGTCTTTCAGAGTGTTCTTTTTCTTTCTTTTTAAAATAACATGCGAAGAGTCCTGCCCAGCCCATGTTTAGATGTTCACTCATTTGCAGAAGCATTATATGTTGGCATGTGTGCGTTGTTGTGTGAAACAGAACACATTACGTTGGAGTTAAGTTGAGCAAGAAACTTCTTCAGAGCATGTTAAGAGTCTTTATTGAAAGACATTAAGGCCAGAGGCTTAAGAGTAAATACATGTAGAGATTCTTCAGTCACCCCCCTTCTGGTACATCTCTCTCCATAGATAAACACAAAAGACAGCCTCTCAGCTCAGAGGCATAACTCAGAAGAACGACAACACATGGACTCTGTTACAACTTTCCCAGCTGTTATCTCCCGTTACCATGACAACCTGTCTGACCTTCAAGTCTGCTCTCTCAGGCCAGACATGACAGATAAGACTGCTTCTCAAAACACATGCTTGTAACTTTCCAGACCTGATGAAAACATCCTTAGGCAGTACGGCCTAATGCCAACATTATATATGATAGTGTAGTACATAGATATCTCCAGCAGTGATTGCCACCACACCAAAGAAGACTTGTGACACATATATGAAATGTTATATTTATTAAAATATAACACATAATCCATCAAATTCAAATCAGCCAATTAATGAATATCAAATACTTCGGGCAGGTGAGGCTCAACCTATCTATGAGGGTATAGACCCTCCAAACCAGGAGGCAAGTCAGTCACATCGTACTGCAACTCCCCAGTCAAGGATGTGGGAAAACTTCTCCCTCCTTGCAATTGGAGTCAGGTAGGTGATTCCAACCTCCGCATCCTGGCCCCACTGTACAGGCATTCACCATGATGCGCAAGCTGGTCCCACGTGGACACTCCCCAGATCCACACCAGACATTACACCTTGATGTTTCACCAGGGGGTGCCCTTTACCAAAATGCCTCATCCACCTCAATTTTAACCCCAATTACCTCACCTGCCCGAATTCGATGCCACAAGAGGGGATCAGCTGAAGCTTGGTCCCCTCAACCCAAAGAAAACAGAGCCCCCAAACCCAACCTATAATCCTCCAATAGTAAATCACACCCACTATCCGAGAGATGGACACCATCATCCCGAAACAAATGCGGAGAATGAAAACGGATCCTGTCATGCGGGATGTAAGCCCCACCTAATGACAAAACCAAATTCCTAACCTTCTTATTCACCCACTTTCTGGATCTATTGATTCTGTTAGGGTGCTGTGCACCCCTCCAAACATGCCTCACCAGCATATCAGACCACACTATAACCAGGTCCGGGTATGACTGGATGAGTGCATTGAAATCCCGCGTGATCTTGAGCAGCAGATCCATACTTGGCCGCTGCACCAAGTCGTTTTCACCCAAATGAACCACCAGCACATGGGGCAGGTTAGTTGATGACATAATATGACACACCAAAGGCATGAGCGCATCCCAAAGCATGCCCCTCTGAGCCTCCCAGCCAACCGTTGCTCTAGCAGAAAGCTGCAGCTGTGTCCTCGCAAGAGTAGAGAAGGCCCTCCGATGGGCCCAAAATAAAATCAAGTGGCCACACAGGACGACCCTCGCAGGCACTGGAAGGCTCAGCACACCTAAGAAAAGAAAGAACAACACATTAGAATCAATACCTGATATAAGACTTAAAAGCGGAAGAACGCCACCTTCCTATCGCCTGAATATCCTCAATGCTTATGCTTACGAGGACAGCGGCCGTAGCCGCCCCAATCCGAAAGGAATGCAGCCCATAGACTCCAGCATCGCGACCTCTGGCCAACAAGGCCTGCCGAACAACGGCCCAAAATTGAAATTGAGTCAGGGCAGAACCATCCGCATGTATAAAGAGGTAATGCTGGCCCGCTGGCCTGATAGACAAAAATAGACGCACTGCAGCAACTGGGCACAATTCAGGAACCTGGCAAACATTCAATGAAATAATACTGCCACGGCCCTTTTGATCAGTCTTAGAGACTCGAAGGGAAAGCCTAACTATGTCAGCACCTAATGTGCAATCGCCAAAGCAGAAGGCTCGGTAGGACACATCACGCTTTGAGGAAGCCAATACTTCACTAGGGCGAAAGGCACCATAGAACATCGTCAGTGTTACTGCGGCGAACAGGTGCGACTCATACGGCGATGAGCACATAGACCTAAATAATGGCAGGATCTGAAGGAGAACATCGGGCGTGATTGGCCTCCTTCGGTCAGCGGGCCTGTGGGTGGAACGCGACCAACCCTGAAGGACCTTTCTGACCCTAAAATCTACAGAATGATCCTGCAATCCTCTTGCCTTAGAAATGAAGGCCAGCGCAGACAGGTGTCCGGCGATGGTAGAAACAGAATTATTTTGCCCTTTTAAATATAACATAAACTGCAGCAAATGTGATACAGGAATAGGCCATACAGAAGGCAAAGCACTACTGGCACGAAAAGCCTGGAATGTTCCAAGAGCACGTTGATACGCTCTCTGAGTGTTGGGAGCAAGGGCAGAGGCTATGGCGGCCCCAACTTCTAATTCCCAAGGCTCCACAGGAAGGAAGGGACCGGGACTGAATCCTGAGCTGCTCCTGGTGCCAGTTCCCGGAAATGTGCCATCTGTAAGCGGGAGAGAGCATCAGCAACACAATTCTGTAATCCCGGAACGTGGCGAGCTACAAATAATATATTAAAACGCAAGCATTGCAATACAAAGGCCCGCACCAGGCGCATCACCTGAGGCGATTTTGAAGTCTGGGTATTGACCACACACACTGTGGACAAATTATCACACCAGAAACGCACAGTGCGATTTTGGAATGCCAAAGGCCAAATATAGACTGCCACCACAATTGGGAAGAATTCCAAAAAGGTCATGTTTGAAGTAAGCCCAGAAGCTAGCCACTCCGAAGGCCATCTCTCAGCGCACCACTGAGATCTAAAAATTACACCAAAACCAATGCCACCTGCAGCATCGGAATGTACTTGCAGCTCAGCTTCCAGCAATAAGTCCTCACGCCAGAAGGAGAGGCCATTGTAATTATGCAAGAAAGTAAGCCACATTTTGAAATTCTCTCTCATTCCCAACGTGACCCTAATAAGATGAAAACGAGAACGAACTCCCTTCATAGCGTCACAGAGACGACGAAGGAATGCCCTACCTGGCGAAATGACTTTAGAAGCAAAAACTAAATGACCCAGAAGCTCTTGCAACTGAGCAAGTGTGACCTTTTTCAAAGTCAAAACTGAGCGTAATCTCTGCCTCAATGTGAGCAACTTATCCTGAGGCAGACTGGAAGACTGGGACTGCGTATCCAAAAGAATCCCCAAATATGAAAGGGAAGTAGAAGGGCCCTCAGACTTTTCGGGAGCTAAAGGGACACCCAATTCCATAGTTAACTCCTCAAAAGTTCGCATCAAATGCAGACAATGAGAAGTGCCTGCAGGGCCAATGAACAAAAAATCGTCCAAATAATGAGCAGACAAGGAAGAACCAGCCCTTGTCCTTAAGGCCCACTCGAGGAATGTGCTAAAAGTCTCAAATGCAGCACAGGACACGGAGCATCCCATAGGCATTGCCCTATCTACATAATATTGGCCTTGAAAACGAAAACCTAATAAATCAACATCGCCAGGGTGCACTGGGAGCAATCGAAATGCAGACTTTATGTCACACTTCCCCATCAAAGCGCCCTTTCCAGCCTTCCTGACTACCTTAACAGCCTCATCAAAGGAAGTATATCGAATTGATGTATATAATGATGAAATACCATCATTAACAGAGGCACCTTTTGGGAAAGACAAATTATGAATAAGGCAATATTCACCTGGCTGTTTCTTGGGAACTATACCGATAGGAGAAATCCTCAAATTCGACAAGGGAGGGTAAATAAAAGGGCCAGAAATCCTATCAGCAGCTATTTCTTTATTTATTTTCTTGAGAACTACAGGAGCCAGAGCCAAAACAGAAGGCTGGTAGGCAGGGGAAGTGGGAACCCTCGGGCCTTCGAAAGGAATATGAAAACCCTCTGAAAAACCATACCAAAGGCATCTAGCCGCAGATCTATTGGGATAGCTATTCAATAATCTCGCTAGGGGAAGCAACCTAATAGGGCTACTGGCCTTGCGACGTACTGCCGCTGTTGCCAGATCCATGTTTAGGTTGTTGTTGTTCCCCTGATCCCCGGCGAGCCGGACGGGCTCTCTGGCAAGTGGAACTGGGGTGAGTGCTGTGATGCGTCCTTCCCTGGCTCTCCCTGTCAGGTTCCTACCTGCGCGTGGCTACTGCCTGTCACTAGGCACCACCAGGGACTCCACCAGTCCGGACCGCACTCTCTTATGATTTCTCTCCCCGCTCTAGCACAGATCTCAACAGATCCCCCTGCTAGGCAACCACCAGTCACGTCCTAATACTAGTATTCCCAGAGACTCTGAATACTGGTATTGTTATTCTCTTCACCGCTGCCACCATTTGTTACAGTTCCCCTTCAGCCTTGGTCATTACCTTACCCTCCCTTCTGGTCTGTGAAACCCCAGCCAAGGATCAGGCCTTTGGTAAACCAAATTAAGTATTTATTAAAGATAACAAAGCTAACAAGATTAACAAGATTTCTTCTTAAGGCACATAAGCATATGGTTTTACTCAATACTAATCCGAACTCCACCCCCCTCCTTCTTCACTCTCTCCTGGCAAACAACTCTCTCAAACCCCACCAAGCAATCCACTCTTTCTCTTCTTCCCCTCTATTCCACTCTCACTCTTCCTTTTATACATTCAGCCATTTTAAACACTCAGCCAATCATCTCGCATTCTACTGCCCATTCACTCCCCCTCTCTCACTCCACTTACCATGTATCTTCTAAAACAACAACACTTACCATATATACATTAATATAGGAACATCACATTTCCCCCCCCTTAAACAACAGCAGAGTATTATTCCTGTTCCAGGATTTATACGTCGCGTTAACAAATAAAAGTCTCTATGGGGAAAATGCCTTTCTTTGTTCCTCTGTCTGGTCACGTCACTGCAGTCCCAGCCACTTGCCTGGAAAGTCCATCGTCCAGTACATTGTCCTTGCCTTTGATGAACTGGAAGTCCACTTGATAGTCCTGTAGGGCCCAGGACCACCTCTGCAGCATAGTGTTATGGTTTTTCATAGTCTGCAACCATAACAAGGCTCGATGATCCGTAGTCACTGTGAATCTTCGTCCCCACACGTATGGGCGCAACTTGTTCAGTCCCCACACGACCGCTAGGCACTCCTTCTGGACCGACAAATAGTTTTTCTCCCTCGGCGTCAGCTTGTGACTCAGGTACGCCACTGGATGTCTGGTGCCTTCTCTCTCCTGCAGCAAGACGACTCCCAGCGCGAGATCCGACGCATCTGTAGCCACGATGAATGGTTTCTCATAGTCTGGTGCTATTAATATGGGTCCTTGGCACAAGGCTTGCTTCAGTAGATCAAAAGCCTTCTGACATTCATCCGTCCATACCACACGCTCAGAACACTTCTTCTTTGTTAATTCATGCAAGGGGGTTGCTATTTCCCCAAAATTTCTCACAAACTTCCTATAAAATCCAGCCACACCCAGAAATGCCCTTACTTGTTTTTTGGTTAAGGGGATCGGCCACGCTTGTATTGCCTCCACCTTGCTCCATAAGGGGGTGATTTTCCCACTCCCCACCTTATGTCCTAAATAGATTACTTCCTTTAGTCCAAACTGGCATTTCTTAGCTTTTATTGTGAGGCCTGCTTTTCTTAAGGCCTCCAATACTGTTGTCAGGTGTTGGACATGCTCAGGCACCGACTTGCTAAAAATGGCCACGTCATCGATATAGGCCACTGCAAAATCTGACATGCCTCGCAACACAGTATTGATTAGCCTCTGAAATGAACTTGGTGAGTTCCTTAGTCCCATGGGTAAGGTCACAAACTCATATAACCCATCTGGTGTACTGAAGGCAGTTTTGGCTCTGGATTGCTCATCTAGTTCCATTTGCCAAAATCCTTTACAGAGATCTAGTGTAGAGATAATGGTTGCTGCCCCCAATAACTCTAACATAGCGTCTACCCTAGGCATAGGATACGCATCTGGGACAGTAATTTTATTGATTAGCCGATAATCAATGCAAAACCTTGTCGTTCCATCTTTTTTCGGAACCAGGACAATACTTGAGGCCCAGGGACTGATGGATTCCCTGATCACTCCTAATTCCAGCATCTCTTCCACCTCCTTTTTGATCTCATTCAAAACTTTCCCATTCACACGGTACGGAACAGATCTGATTGGGGCATGATCTCCAGTATCAATGGAATGTATAACTATACTGGTTCGGCCAGGTTTGTTGCTAAAGAGATTCCTATAGGTTTTCAAAACTCTCAGAATCTCCTCTTTTACTTCCTCCTTCACCTCCTCTGACCATTCCACTTGATCTACTCCTCCTTTGTCTTTGCTTTCCTGTACCAAATCTGGAAGTTCAGGCCCACTTCCCTCAGGGAATAAGGTAACTTGCAACACCTTTGCATCCCTGGTATGGTAAGGCTTTAACATATTTACATGAACCACTTTGCTTTTGTTTAATTGGTCTGTGGTGATTACATATGTCACTGTGTCAAGCCTTTCTCTGATGGTATATGGTCCTTCCCAGTTAGCCTGTAATTTGTCATGTTTCCTGGGTATGAACGCCATAACCATATCTCCCACATCATACACACGTTCTCTGGCTGTTCTGTCATACCAGTAACTTTGCTTCTGCTGAGCTTGACTGAGATTCTCTTTCACCACTTCCATCATTTGTTTCACTGGTTCACATTCATCCTTTCTCTCAGCGGGCATCCACAGTCTATATAAAATCCCATTCTCACACACAACTTGATTCCTCAGTTTGTCAGTGAAAGGAATCTGTTGGGTCAGCGCTTGTTCCTTTATCTGCTTCAGACTTATATCTTTATGCAGCTCTTCCCTGAATTGATCTGCTTCTTCCCCAGAGACTACTTGATACAGTTTGTCTCCTTCAGCAGGCCTGCTAGTGGTTGCTATGGTGACCTGAGGCTGGTTAACAGATTCCACCCTGTTTGTTTCAGCCCCCCTTAATATGGCTTCTTTTTCTCTGCCAATTTGCTGTCTGGTCACTACACAGATCTTTCCTTGGGGGCCCATTACATCCCTTCCCAGTATTACTGGTTCTTGTTGCTGGGCATTAATGCCTACTTTATATTGGCCCTTTCGGCCTCTCCATTCCATTTTCACTAGGGCCACAGGCAAACTCTCTGGTTGACCCCTCACTCCTTGGATAGTCACTGTTTCCTGAGGTAATATTTCTTCAGATTTTATTAAATCTGGCCTCAGTAACGTCTGAGCGGCACCAGTGTCAAGCAATGCCCAATAAGTTGCCCCTTGTACACTCACTTCCTCTCTCAGACTTGAATCCAGGTCTGTTACTTCTGTCCAGTTTATCTGGCAAAACTGAACCTTTTTCGCTGCTTCTAAAGCCTTGGGCTCTGTTTTCACTGCCCTTGTCTGAGCAGGATTACTAATGGGGTTGGCAACCTCACATTGAAAATGTAGGTGCCCCGGTCTACCACATTTGTAGCATAATTTCTCCTCACTTTTAGGGTACACAGATCCACTCTGGGGTGTCCTGTGCCCTTCAGATTTTAATGGAGGACTCACTCGCTGTGGTACCACATCCCTTCTGCCAGCACTATATGGTCTGGGTTTAAACTCTCTTGATGTTTTCCCCACCCAGCCAGTTCTATTGGAGGTGAAGTGATCCGCCATCTCTGCGGTCTCCTGCACAGATGTAGGGGAACGGTCTTTGACCAGGAGCCTTATTTCTGGTGGTAACTGATGGTATAATTGATCCAGTATCATGAGGCTTTTCACCTCTTCCACTGGCTGAGCTTTGGCACTACTCATCCACTTTCCAAATATATCCATCAACTTTGCTCCCAGTTCCACAAAAGACCTCCCTGTCTGTATCTGGCAGTTTCTGAAAAGCTTTCTAAAATGATCAGGCCCCAGTCTGAATCTTTTAAACACTGCTTCTTTGAATTCAGCATAGGTGACGGGCCTGTCTGAGGGGAAATATTGGTATACCTCAGCCAATTCCCCTTTAATCAGGTTTGATAAATACTGCATGTATGTATCTTCAGGTAGCCCCCACAACTGAGCTGCTTTTTCAAAGGTGCTGAGGTAAATTTGAGGATCTTGACCAGGCTCATAGACAGCAAAGTCCTTTGGAGTAATTTTTACTTTTGCTCCATCTCTGTCTTTCCTTGTCTCCTCAGAGTGAAATTTCTCTCTATCAAATTTTAACTTTTCTACTTGTAATTCAGCATCCAATGCTCGTTGCTTCTCCCTCTCCTCAAACCCCAATCTCATTCTCTCAATTTCCAACTCCCTCTGTTTTTCCTTCTCTGCACCTTCCATCCTCAATCTCTCAGCTTCCATCCTCAATCTCTCAGCTTCCAACTCCCTCTGCTTGTCTTTTTCCTCAGCCTCCCATCTTAACTTCTCTCTCAAGTACTCTATATAAGCGGGATTGCTTAAATATCCTTCTGGGGTCTCTTCCCTGACAGGTTGTTTTTGCTGGCCAGTTACAAATCCTATAAGTGCTACCCTCAATTCATCTACCCCTTTACCCTCGTGAGGTAAATTGAATGTTATGCACTTCTCCACCAGCTCCTCTCTTTTCATTTTTATGTATTCAGCCATGGTGTTTGAGTTCACTCACTCTTTGCCACACACTCTTTGCCAGTCACTCTCACAAGAAATCTTGTTTTGTTATTTCTGTTTGCCACACCACTGTTCTGGATTCTCTAGTATTCGTATCTGGATTCTCTGTTGTTCGTATCCCACCGCTACCACCACATGTGATGCGTCCTTCCCTGGCTCTCCCTGTCAGGTTCCTACCTGCGCGTGGCTACTGCCTGTCACTAGGCACCACCAGGGACTCCACCAGTCCGGACCGCACTCTCTTATGATTTCTCTCCCCGCTCTAGCACAGATCTCAACAGATCCCCCTGCTAGGCAACCACCAGTCATGTCCTAATACTAGTATTCCCAGAGACTCTGAATACTGGTATTGTTATTCTCTTCACCGCTGCCACCATTTGTTACAGTTCCCCTTCAGCCTTGGTCATTACCTTACCCTCCCTTCTGGTCTGTGAAACCCCAGCCAAGGATCAGGCCTTTGGTAAACCAAATTAAGTATTTATTAAAGATAACAAAGCTAACAAGATTAACAAGATTTCTTCTTAAGGCACATAAGCATATGGTTTTACTCAATACTAATCCGAACTCCACCCCCCTCCTTCTTCACTCTCTCCTGGCAAACAACTCTCTCAAACCCCACCAAGCAATCCACTCTTTCTCTTCTTCCCCTCTATTCCACTCTCACTCTTCCTTTTATACATTCAGCCATTTTAAACACTCAGCCAATCATCTCGCATTCTACTGCCCATTCACTCCCCCTCTCTCACTCCACTTACCATGTATCTTCTAAAACAACAACACTTACCATATATACATTAATATAGGAACATCACAAGTGCCACCGCAGAGTCCACATGCATGCCTAAACCAACACGGGCGCCTGTAACAGCGTCCAGTACTGTTGAAGGTCCAACAGACCTGAGGGGGTTGAACCCGCTGCCAGCCCTGGCTGGAACAGGAGGCTGAAGTCTGCGCATGCACCAAAAGTTGCCCACTATCGGCTCTGTCTCCCAATGAGGGTCTGGCTGAAGTCACAGAACTCAGCCAAAGACCAGGATGTTCAACATCCCAGCGAAGCATGGGGTCCAAGGCCGCCCTTTGCCTAAAATTCTCATCGTACCGCAACCAAGCGGTCCCAGAGAATTCCCTAAAGGCCCTATGAATGATGTCCTGATATTTAATCAGGGACATGGCCCTGGATGGATAAACCTGAGTCACTACACCCATATACACAGTAAACGCATTAAGCTAATTAGGCCATATGAGATCAACTTTCTTTCTTATCGCTACCTCACGCTCATTTGGATCCGAACCCTCTGGGCTTTATTTCAGATTCCCGAAAAAGGAGTGTGAATATATCGATATATTCACCACGCCAGGGCAGATGTACTAGCTGAAGCCACGGACGGCTGCCAGGGCGTTACTGCTGCAGTGTGCCAAGGAAGTGCAGGCTGCTGTGGAACTAAAACACCTCCCATATAAACTAATGATTGCTGTGCTCCACCTAGCGTCTGAGGAGCTGCAGAAAACTGTTGTGTCTGCTGGACCTGTGTAGCAGAAGAATGTGATGGTACACACCACTCACCCGCATAGGCAGCTGGAGACGCAACCACTGCTGTTGTGGCTACCCCGGAAGGAACCGTAGAAGGAGCTTGAATGCCAGGTTGTAGCGGATGCAATTGTTCTTGGGGAAGACCAGCACCAGTGGAGACTGGAAATTGGGAAGAAACGGATGCCAAAGGTGCCACCGATGTGCAGACTGGTACAGCCGGAACGGTGGAATCATCTCCGGGTGCTGCCGCTTCAAGAACACCGATTCTGGCAACCAAATCAGAAAGAATGCCTGATTTAGTTGCCTTAGCCACCAAGCGGGCCGACTTCTTACCTGGAGGTGCGGTGCTAGGCCCCGCCCCTGGCTCTGAAGGACGCCTGCGCTCTCCCTCAAGGGCCTCCACCCTTGCAACCAAAGCACAAATCATCCCCATATCCTCTTTTTCATCTGAGGACAGGCACTCCTGCCGCGATGGGGGGTGCTTAGTCGCCTGCTTCACCACTCGAACCCCTCTCTTTTGTTGAGCCTTCTTCGGTGGCATGATGAATTCCAGCGAAACTTAACAATATTAACAACAACAACAAGAACAACAACAATTATCAGCAATATGCAATGCAGACAAAACGCCTTTACAAAAGTACCCAGAACTGAGTCAACAACAACCTTATGAGGCGAAGAAAGAAATCACAGACACCACCCAAGTGGCCAAATCAATTAATGCGCAAGGAACTTAAAATGGGGGTGGGGTAATTTAAAGGTTGAATCAATTCAAATATTTGTAGTAGTTATATATATATCTCTAAATTAAATTTATTTATATACAGAAACAATATCACTAAATTGTAATTAATTATTTATATAGCTTAACTAATGAAATTAAATAAAAGAGAAGAGAACTATGGATTATTTTAACTTAAATTAATTTCCTTTGTTTGTTTGTTTGTTAATTATAATTATATATATGTGTGTGTGTGTGTGTGTGTAATTAATGAAAATTACCAATCAATTACAAGTCAATCAATTTTCTTTCTTTTTATTTTTATTTCTTTTTATATTTATATTTATTATTATTATTATTATTTTATTTTATTTTTATTTTTATTATTATTTATATATATATATATATATCAATCAAATGGGTAGATGGTTAACTTAATAATTAAGTAAAACAACAGGAGCAATTCAATCCCAGCCTCACCCAAACTCACCTGCTCCCGGCTGAGTCAGGAACGCAGAACAATGCTACCGAGAGGCGGGAAATTCAAACAATGATATCGAGGCAGACAGACGCTGTGCCCTTATGGGCAGTGGACTGACTTGACAAGCCTCCTGTGCCCACCTCACAGCTGATCCGGAGGAAAGGAGGGAAAATAAAATTGACCTGGTGGCGATCTAGGCGCTGAGCAGTGCCTCAGAAGCGCCGAAAACAACACACACCGGGGCCGCAAATCAACACAGCGCCAGGAGGTCCGGCGGCATGACGTGACTATTGTGGCAGCGGACGGAGAGGAAAAGCCGCCCCGCACACGCTACCCGGCAGAGACACAAACGTAGCACAGGCTGCCGCAATCAATCGCGGCACTGGCCTGCAAGTAGTTTACGTGAGCCGAAGAGACGGCCCTACCCCTCGCTTCACAGCTCCTGCGGTAAAAACACCACACTGTATATATTATACGTTGGAGGGCAGGGAGAACGCCACCTGCCCCTGATCCCAGCTAATGCATAGGGACTGCCGATGAAGGAGGGGGGGAGGGGGTGAAAGGGGTGGGGTTGGCGTTAAAGGAACCCCCCCCACCCAATACGGCCCACCAAACAGTTAGAGAGGACTAAGGACAAAAAAAAAAAAAAGAAACCAGAAAACCAGAAAGTTGATACGATCACCAGTGACAACTCAGGAGCAAGGGTAACACAATGAGCTGAAAGATCGCGGTCACAAGTTTTTTCACAGCGTGCCGCAAGGCAAAAAAGGTCCGTTCTTAGGGAGGAGCAGGCTATATATAGCTGCTCAAACCTTTTCCCAATTGGTCAAGGTGCACCACCTGACCAATTACAAATTTTTCTCGAACTTTCCCGAGTCTTCCCAGAAGTAGGGTGGCGGCAAACTCGCCCCTTGCAAAAATGCAGGAACGTTATTCCTGCGATAACAGAGGCTAGAAAAAAATGTTGCCAAAAATAGAGATTGGTGCCAGCGCTGTTCTTGTACTGACAGTTTGTGTACTGGAGCTGTCCATATGAGTGCAGGCTACAGATTTGGCTAAGGACAGGTGAAGATTACTCATGTACAGAGAAAAATATTGTGTTGACCAGAACTTAATTTTTGAAAAATGTGTACTTGAATGAAAACAACATGCCCTGAAAGTTTTCTAACACATTGTGATCCTATTCTGCCTCTGACTGATGAAAAGGACTGAAAAGATCTGTGGGTTTATTGTATATGAGGCTTTGCTTCAGTTATCTTTGAAACCCACAGTTAAGAAAAAGCATTAACATTATGTCCAGTGCAGTCCTCTGCATATTGAGGCCATATTCACCCCATACATTTATTCTGCAGTTACTCCTCTTTAAACAGTCAAGGTTTCCCCCAAATAATCCCGGGAAGTATAATTTGTGAAGGTTGCTGAGAGTTGTTAGGAGACCCCTATTCCCCTCATAGAGCTACAGTAGTTCCCAGATTGGATTCCCAGTCGGTCTCTTTTCCCAGAGAACTCTGGAGGTTTTGCCTCTATAAGGGAAATAGGGGTCTCCTAACAACTCTCAGCCCCCTTTACAGGCTACACTTACCAGGATTCTTTGGGAGAAGCCATGACTGTTTAAAGTGGAATAATAGTGGAATAAATAAATGATGTGAATGTGGGCTTACTCACATGTGATCCCCTGAGTTCAAAGGGGCTTACTCCCAAGTAAGTGTGCATAGGATTGATTAAATTGTCTTAGATGTGTTGGTTTAAGTTTAATAGTGTATCTAAAACTCTAGAGCAAGCTGAAAATGGACAGATTAAAGATACAAAAGAAAATGGGAACATGACAATACAGTATGAGAAGTTATTTAAGTAATGTTGAGAGAGGCACTATGGTAGCTTGAGTGTTGGGTTGGAATTGGAAAGACCAAAGTTCAAATCTCCATTAAGCCATGAAGCTTAAAAGGTGATCTTCAGCCAGTCACTATCTCTGAGCTCACCCTTCCCTACAAGGTTGTTGTGAGACAAAATGAGGAAAAGCTTTTTGGAGGAAATATTTATTTATTTATTCAATTTATTAGTCGCCCATCTGGCTGGTTACCCGGCCACTCTGAGAGACGTACAAAGCAAAAACATATAAAACATCAAAACATTGAAGGGCTAAACAGTAAAAACTAAACAATAAGGTAGAGGCAACTCAATTTCAATAATAGGGCTTCTCGCCTGTATAGTCTGAAAGGTGTAACTTCAGATGGAAGCTCCTGGTGTAAGTCTTCCCACCCTGGCATAGAAACCAGTGTGGGTGATAGTCCGTTTGCAAGATCAAAAGCAGCAGCCTCTCTTGATCTTAACGTCCAGCAGCTCCATATTTGGCATGCCAGTGTGTCAGCACAGTCACTGACTGGTTGCCGCTAGCACTGTTTCCAGTGAAAGTGGGCTGTATTTACAGTTCTAATTCCATTTTTGTATTTTCTGGTTGTGTATCCCCCCCCTCTCTGGTTGAGCATGTCTAGGATATGGCAGTACATCTTGAGTCCAAGCATAACTAGAGTATATGATTGCTCTGCCTGGATATAATCTTATACACACTTACCTGGGAGTAAGTGCCATTGAACTCAATGGGACTTACTTCTCACCAGGCATGCATGGGATTGCATTTGTAAATTATATGTCTTCTGCCTTACAGGGTTCATATAACACTAATACAGCCAGGCCCAGAATAAACACCTAGTAGCTGACACTGGCCTCCCTTAATTTCTTTTAAAAATTATACTCCAGCACTGTGAAGAGAAGTGCTGGCCAGGTGGTTGCAGCTGCCATCTTCATAATCACCAGTGGTCATCCAAGCATCCACACTGGGGGTGGGGCCCAGACGCATTGGGAATAATGAAGATGGCTGCAGCTGTCTCATCTGGCACTTCTCTTCGCAGGCCCGATCTCAGGGAGTTCCAAGTAGGTGAAGCTACACTGCTTTTGGCATCATCGCCCATACCTGTTGCTATCCACCACCACCCTACATTTATCTGCCTCCTGATAAGCTTGGGAGAGCTTCAGGGTGCTGCTGGGATGGGCTTTCTGGAGGGCATCCTGCACAAGGCTTCCTCAAACCTGGTGCTGGCCCATGATAGAGCATCTTGTAGAAAGAAAGAAAAAAACTCTTACAATTATAGGAGGCAAAGTTTCAGATATTGAAGTAAAAATAATTTCCCTTTGGTTTTTAGAATATTTCATATCAAAAGCCTTTCCCCACTTTTGTTTGCTTTCTAGAAATCAAACAAAACCAATAATATTGGGAGGAAATAGGCTGCAACACTTAGGAACCTGCTTCAGCAGTTGGATGCGGGAGGGGAAGCCTCCCAACCCTGTAGAAAGCGATACACAGAAAGTCTGTCAGGAATATTATTATAAGGTATTATTTAGACAGCACCACAAACAGATGTGGCACTTTACAGAGGTCCATTAACAAAAACTGCCAAGTACCTGCCCTTAAGGAGCTTATAAATGGAGGGATGGAGGCCGAGAAGTGAGGAAGAGAGAAAAGTAATAAGGAATGAATGTGAGCAAACGTGTGTGAGCTTGGTTAAGCTTAAAAGAAATACATGATTTTTTGGGACTCAAAATAGCTTAATTGTGATTACATTGTGCCCTTCCTATTCTGTGTCATACTTCTAAAACTCAAAAAGGTAGAGACAAGATAGTAAACAAATTCATTATAGACGAGGGAAAAGAGAGACTAATCACTGTTGCAGAAGATCAAATTTACATTGTATTTCATGGTGTGGGGGAGGAGCTTTTCTGTAAAAGTAGTTGAGCACTGGCATGGGAAAGCTTCTCTCTGCTCTGTAGGACCCTTCCTTCCTCTTCCTTTTGGAGCCTTCAAGCTACCCACAATATAAAGTAAGCTCCTGCTTATAGTGTAAAGCAGTACAGCCCAGAAACCTCATCAACTATGTGTAGAGATGGGGCAGAAATTTGATTCAGTTCACATTCAAAGCAGAATCCATCATATTCAAACTTTCTGAAACAATATGAGAACCAAAATACACCCATCCTTCAAAATTTGCACTTATCCAAATTTTGCAATGCAGTTCTGCAACCAAAGAATGTTTTAAAAAATGCATTTATTTGGGGAAAATGTGCATAAAATATATTAGTGAAAATAACATACAAAAATGCATTATATTAGGATAATTGGTTGCAAAAATGTGTACATTAGTCAAAACTGTGTACAAAAATGTTTATTAAGAGAAATTCACACTAAATTCACACTAAAATGCTGAAGAATTTTCATGAGGATTTTTAAAAAAGAAAATGGCAAATTCCTGCAGAAATGTGGAGAACTGAATTTAATATTAGAAAAATGAGATACTCAGAAACCATAGCTGACAGGCCCTTCCATCTTTAGCTGTGTGACAGTACTCACAGCACTATGACAGACACAAAAATTGATTCACATTTGTAGAATAGGTCAGCTTCAGCACCTAATGAATATTTTTAAAAGAAATCACATCAGAAGTTCTTTCTAACTCTCTTTTGTTTTAAGGCCCTGTCAAGATGTGTGGAATGGCACCAAACAAAACAGTGCAATGTGGGCATCCTGGCATCTATGCTGATGAATGCTTGAGGAAAGGATGCTGCTTTGAACATTACCAGTATGCCAAAAGGTTTCCTTGGTGCTTTGAACCTTCAGCAAAACAAGGAAACTTTTCACTTTGAAGAACTGGAAGTAATTGGGCTGGTTGAAGAAGATGCTTTGCAGAATAAAGGGGCATTGCATTTCCTTTCAAATACATTATTGTTCTGCCGTTCCCATTCTTTTATGTATAATTAACATGAAGGATTGCTCATATGCCATGAATTCTATTAAATTATCCAGTGCTTAACATTTTTGGATTGTCTGACTCCCGTTCGAACTTCTCCAGTAGGAAGAACATTAGCATTAGTATTAGAAATAATAAATAATGCAGATCAACAGGAGAATCAAAAGGTACTTTCAGACAGTTGAGATATGTCCAGAATCAGCAGCAAACACATGGTTGAGATCATGTTAGGGTTTGAAAACCAAGCAGAATATGCATGTCAAACATTGTGATAATATGAAAGAACTGAGACTGTCTGCCAATTCACGCAACTACTTAACAACAACAACATTAATAATAATTTCCTACCCCTCTCAGGAGGAGTCCAGGTATTATTTAGAACATGGATCAAGTAGACAAATGTGGGGTTTGGTGTGCAATAGCTTTCCCAGACATCCTGCTTCCAACTTGATCCACAAATGATGAAAAATAGATGGAGCAAAGGAATTGTTAAAAACATAAATTGATGTCTACAAATGTAGGTCTACATACTGAACTCTGAGAATTGTGTCCATAAGATATGGTGAGCTATGAAGGTTAAGCATCATCTTCCAGCAAATTCTCATGGGAATAGATGACCAGATGAGATAATGGGAATAAATGCAGCAGACGAGACAACAGATCATACACTCATCCCCCGGTGCTGCTAATGGACAGGTGGTTGAGAGGTACAAAAGTATGCTTTTAGTGGGTTGGGTTCTGCATCTAAGAAAACTGACAATCTCTATGCAAGTCTAGTGCCAGAACTGGATTAATATCCCAATCCACATGTTCTCACATGTAGCAGTGGGCTGCACATATGCAACTGTTCATGTAGCTATCCACATGCTCATCATTTGAACACATGGTCAGTGCTGGGATGCTGTGTGTGAGGGTGGCAGATGGTGTGCTGGATTTAGAAGAGGGGATGAAGTTCAATACATTTGAAAAATACTGCTATAAATGGCCCATTTATCTGCAGTACTCTTGGTTCTCCACTTCTCCCAGCCAAAGCAGATCTCTGAAATTAACTGGCCCTTAATATTTGGAATCATAATTAAAATGAAAGGGTGAGAAAATAAGTAACCTTCTCATTTAACTTGTGATTTCTTATTCCACATACCTTTTGTATACCTGGAGCAAGGATAGAGAAGTTGTGGCCCTCAGATGTTGCTGGACTCCAGCTCTCATCATCCCTGACCATTGGCCATGTTAGCTGGGGCTGATGGGAGCCGGAGTCTGACAACATCTGAAGGATCACAACATCTGAAAGACCCCCATCCTTGAATTAGGGAGTCAGTTGCTCTGTATTTCAGTCATCCACGGTAAATTTATAATTCAAGAATTTAACTCAAAGGGTATTGGGCTTAGACTAATTAACATGGATATAAACAACAAGACACTTCCAAGGTATTTAAGCTCTAGAGCAGGGGTGGCCACTCTGTGGCTCTCCAGATGCTGCTGGACTACAGCTCCTATCATCCCTGACCATGAGCTGTGTTGGCTGAGACTGATGGGAGCTGTAGTTCAGCAGCATCTGGAGAGCCGCAGAGTGGCCACCCCTGCTCTAGAGGGTTAAATAGCCCAAATATGCTGGGAATTCACATTAAGAAATGTGACATCTATTTCATTTTGAGGCATCAGGTAGCAATAACAAAGCTCCAATGAAAGGCTGCTCCCTCCGCAGGTGCAAACCTTCCCTCCCCCCGAAAATGTTCCCGTGGCAAATAGGTTGGGAAAACAGCCTTCCATTGGCTCAAAATGTGAGATTGTTTAGAAGCCTAATTGCTGCACAGGGAGGGGGGAGTGAAGGGAGGAGACTGCAGGCTGGGTTGTTATGGCCTCAAGTTCAGAGGAGGAGGAGCCAGCTGAGTCTAGGGCTGCTGTAAGTCCAAATGGAGAATCGGAAGAGGGACCTGATTATGGTGTTTTAGAGCCAGCAGAGCTCGGGGTTGGTAGCTCAGAGTTCACAGAACTCGAGGCTGGTGTTCAAGAGCCTTGCCCCAAAACCATCACAGATGCTTTCCTCTGAGCCTGACTCATCTGAGGAACCAAGTGCTTTCCATGCTACCACATTGGCCCAATGGCACAAAGAGCAAGCTACTTGGAAGGCCAAATAAAGACGAAGAACTGCTCATCTACAGGCCAGAGGGTTGGCCCTTTAAGAGCCGCAGTCTTTACCCCAAGGGGGTAGAGATTGGGAAACGTACTGGCAGAAGAGGCTAGTAAGACCTGAATTCACCGCCAGCCTTTGTTGGAGCACATTGCCGACTTAGAGCTATGCACAGTTCTGCAACCACCAGCCTGCCTTGTCTTCTTGGATACTTAATACAATGATGGGGAGGCCCATGGCTGGCAGTTTCCCACCCCTGCTTTATACAGTTTTCACCACAAGTTGTTACTGAAAACCAGATTATGTATTATTGCTGTTCAACTTGTGTCTTTCCAAGAAATTGATGACTTCCCACACTACCTACTCTCTTGCCTCATTATACAGCCACGAGAGTGGCTGTATACTATAGCCAGTGGGGTTTTTTCACATTCCGCAATGTTAACTTGAAAATACCCCCGCATGCCATTCTGATGCTTCCCATAAGCTCATTTCAAAACAAAACCTTATAAAACTTATAGTTCTGAACTCAGAAACGCTTGTTTAACAACCCTCTCAATTTTCATGGCGATACACAAAACAGTCAGAGAGTCAGTCAGTCATAACTTTATTGCTTAGCCATAGGCCATCGCATATCAAACATCATTCATAAATATAAAACAGTAAAACCAATAGGGATAAAAGAAGGAAATTATAATGCAATACAATTACAATATTTTGGTTAAAACCTGAAATTCAATAGCAAAACTATTGCATGAGGTAACCATAGGGTTCCCATATAGACCCAAAGAAAACTACCTACTTAAAATTGACATGCCTTTTGCCAAACACCATCACCTTTCTTTTGACATAATTAATCTGTAACTTTTCTTTTATACAATAATCATGGAGCCTTGACAGTAGTCTTCTTAGGCCAATGCGAGTGATAGATAACAATATCATGTCATCCGCGTAAAGTAAGATTGAAATTTTCCTATTTCCAATTGAAGGAGGGAAAAAGACTGGGCTGGATAATTCTGAGACTATATTGTTTAAATAGAGGTTGAAAAGTATAGGGGCCAAAAGACACCCTTGTTTGACCTCCTTATTAGTGGCAATGGGGTCTGTTAGTAAGCCAGATAACCCCACCCTTACACGTGCCATGGTGTTAGTATATAGCTCTCTAATCAGAAACAGCAGCCGCCTGTCGATGTTAGTGTTAGCCAATTTAGACCACATCAGATTCCTATCTATTGAGTCAAATGCTGCTTCTAAGTCAACAAAGGCCACAAATGTTTCATAGGACCTGCAATGCTCTGTTTAGCTAGAAAATGAAGGGTCATAAAGTGGCCAATAGTACTTTGGTCTTTCCTAAAGCCTGCCTGTTCTGGGCAAATGACGTGGTTAGCGGATTCCCAGTCTTCGATTTTATGAAGAAGATATTTACTATATAACTTAGACCCTATGTTCAAAAGACTAATTGGTCTATAGTTATTTGGGTCCCGCTTATCACCATTTTTATAAATAGGGAAGACTATGCTCAGCCTCCAACCCTCCGGGAAAATTCTGGTACAGTTAATTTGGTTAAACCCCATAGCCAATATAGGGGCCCACCAGTCCGGAAAGTTTTTATAAATTTCTGGAGGCAACATGTCCTCCCCTGGAGCTTTACCCGAACTAAGGGCTGTGATAAGAGATTTAATTTGTGATGCTGTAACCGGGGGCCAATGCGGCAACGTTGTTACCTCTAATGAGGGAAGAAACTTATTATTTGCTAGCGGGGACAGATAAAGCTTGCTGAAATGGGCATGCCAGGCAGAAGATGATATTTGATCAACAGTAAAAGGTCTGGCAGATCTGATACCTTTGGCGACAAGATCCCAAAACTGACTCTCCTTTCTTTCCATCACAGCTAAACCCAGTTGCTGCCATTGAGATTTAGCATATGTTTCCTTCTTTAACTTTAGGAGTGACTTATAAGAAGATCTCAAGTATACTAATTGATCATGCGAATAATTCGCTGGGTTTCTAATGGCCAGCCATGAGTAATCATCGTCATTTTCCTTGCCATCCTACATTCTTGGTCAACCCACCTTTTGCCCAAATGCCTATTGGCCTTAAGTTGTTTTTTCTGAACCAACATTGGCCTTAGGAGGCGCAAAATAGATTGAAAGGCCTCAAGAGCATCTAAATCAGAGTTCATGACTCCTTGGCGGAGTGATTGAAAGGTGTTACTAGCAAGAAGTTGCGAAATGGAGAAGTGCAGGTCACTTGACCAACACATTCTCCGTTCCGTGACTTGGGTCTCATCAGGGATTACTACTGGTTGAGGGGGCATAGGTTGCAAGGTTCTCAAAGACAGTAAAAGTGAAAAGTGATCACTTTCCACCCTGTTGCCAACCTCAAACCTAATTATATCTAGAAGCAGGGCATTAGATGCTAGCATGTAATCTATTGTACTAGCACCCAGGTTGGTCAGGTATGTAAAAGGGCCTTTGGACACATCAACACCGGAGCCATGTAGACATTCCAAATGATGGAGGTGCAGAAGTTCTGCCAATCTCCAGCCTTGTTTATTAGGCGTTTTGTCCTGAGAAACCCTATTAATCAGAGATTGAAAGATAGGTTCATAATTTGTAGAGGCCTCGGTGCTTGACCATATGTTCCCTAGTCTGGCATTAAAATCGCCACATAACAGCAATCTAGAGTCTGGGAATTGGAGTTCCAGCTGGGACAGAATTTCAGAGAGTCGATCCCATATGCTATTATGACCCAACTTCTTAGCCAAAAGGGGAGGAAAGTATATATTAACACAAATAAGGAGTCCTGTAGGTTTACCCCAGATCTTCAAAGTCTGTACGTACTGAGAACTATTATTATCCAATAGTTGGATGTCTACTGCCAAATCCACTGCGATAAAGGTGGTGAGTCCACCACTACCACGACCTTTTGACCTATATTTTACAGCGGGATTGGGAAAAGTGCAAAAGCCGTGTAAGAGCAGTGGATTTGTTTTAACAACCCAAGTTTCTTGTAGACACAAGTTCTTAAACTTTTGGAGGTAAGCCACAAAATCTGCATCTTGCAGCTTATTTTCCCAACCCATAATATTCCAAGATAAAATAGATAGTTGTCAGGCTGGGGAGATTTTATCAATCTCTCTGGTGGCACATACACAACCATTTACTTTGGCGGGAATTTGAGCAGTGGCATCACTAGGGTTGGTGTCACCCGGTGCGGTAACTCATGGTGTCACCCCCATGGACCTCCTCCCGTATCAGACCATACAGAATCCTTAGTAATGTTTTTTGTACTAATGTTACTCATGAACAGTAATTCCCATATATCACTGAATGTAATGGCAATAGTAGTGACATAAACAACTAGCAAAATTAAAATTACACCTTTAAATTACAATATCATACGCACAGCTCAAATTCTTGCTCTTATTACTAATGGGAGTTAATTATCTTGCATATGCCCGTAGTAAATTTTCAGATACTTTCAGACCCTCAGCAATTTTCAAGTGGTCTATGTAGAAGAAAGGTTTGGGAACCCCTGGTATAAGACATCTGCTTATGTCCCTATGCTGCTCTCACCCCTCATTTAGGTGCCTGGGATGCATGCGTGTGGACATACCTCCTTACAGTTATGGAAAGTGATTCTTAATAATAAGTCTCCAGACACAAAGTTACATAGGTATTTATCAGTTGTTTAGTAGAAAATTCAGAGCTGCAGGGTCCCTTCATGATAGTTACAGCCACATACATCCTTTTTTGTTCCTGGATTAAGAATGAGATCTTTGTTAATGCATTCTCTCACAACAACAAACATCTCTAGGAGCCAATCAGCATGAAAATGAAGAGCGTTAGCAACTGAGAAGAGTCTTCTCAGTGGCTGACTCACCTCCTTTCACTCTGATTGGCTCAAATCTGCAGAAAAGGCAAGGAAGCATATTAGAAGACTCTTCTCAGTGACTAACACACTCCCTTTTCATGCTGACTGTAGGATGCTTGGAGACATAGGGACCCTACTCCCAAAAAAGCAGAGGGACCAAGATCCCCTGGGCAACTACCCTCTTGGTGCTTATGGACATGGCCGGAATATATTTTGTGATGTGCAAGTTCAACATTATTTATTAAGTGTGTTTAGGATTACACTGATGGCATTTCCAAATATGTACTTTCACACAGACTTTGGTTTTCCATAACACAATGTTTGTCCAAGCCTCCACACTGGGGGGGGGGCACTACTTGCACACCCTTCCATAAGCACATCAAAGTTGGATACACACCTGAACCAAGACCCAGACAACAGGGCACTCAAAACAAAAAGGTAATTACAGTGGCTGAGTAGATCTTGTACAGTGGTTATACTGACTGGGCAGCCATTGTCCTTCACATTTTACAAAATACTTTTTCCTATACAAAGATTAAATTTCTGTGTATGAAAAAGTAATATATGAAGTGGTCTCAACAGTGAGAAAACTAAACAAGTGAATGGTGATCCAAATGTTTTTCATTCTCACGTTATGAAGCTAGCTGCCAGATGATGTATCACCTTTGCTACGTATGCAGCGTAGACTGAAAAAACAGCACCCAAGCCACCATTCAATACGTGCACGTGTTCTTTCCAACATGAATCTACAGGTCTCAAAAAGTTATGTGTGACAAAGTCCTCAAACACTTTATAACATGCCTCAAACATGGTCTCTTGTTCTACCAGCATGCCTTCACACCATCACTTTGCCAAAACATAAGGATAGGTAAATTGCTTTTAGGGAGGTTCACAATTATGATTTCCTATTTATTTAATCTAAAAATATTTAAAATACATAAAAACAGCCAGGGGAAGATATTGGAGAAATATAAAATAAATACAAATTAAAAAAAGGGGGGGGGGAGGTGAAAAGACCTTAAATGTGCTACTCACCATCTCTCAGCCTATCCTCCCCTCAGGATGAAAACAACGGAGAACCATGACCACCCCCAGGAAGAACGGCACACTTAAAATGTAGAGGAAAAAATCATCTACAACCATAGTGTGAAATCAAATACTTATTGGGACACAGTATGAAGAAATATTTATATAAACATGACTATCAAATATGTTTATGAATTACACAATCTTTAAATATATTTATAGTGCAATCCAATGTTTGTTTACTCAGAAGCAAGTCCCAATGTATTCAATGGGTCTTACTCAAACTGGGAAGTGTGCAGAGAACTACAGCCTCAAGTGATAAGGAACTTGTTCGTTCAACTTGTTCTTTTAAGTTGAGACCATATCCAAGTCTGAGTCTGTGTTGGAATTGCTTTTTAATATGTTTTTAAGCCTTTTCTTTGTTTTTTTAAAAATGTCTTTTTAAAGCTTTTAAAAAATATTTTCAAAGATGTTTTAATATATTTTAAAGTCTGTTTTTATGATGTTTTAAAGTGCTTTTAGTACTTTTGTTTGCCACCCTGGGCTCCTACTGGGAGGAAGGGCGGGATATAAATCAAATAATAAATAAATAAACTTCATTCACCCAACCCAAAATTCAGAATCATGCCTCTTTAGGCTGTTTTCCAACTGTTTATTCTTGCTTTATGGTTATTGGATTTTAAATGGCTTTATTTCTTGTTGTGAGCTGCCTTGATTTCCAACCCTACCTCACAGGGTTGTTGGAAAGACTACACACACACACTGCAGATGTATAAATACATACAGCCCATATAATAGTTTATTGTCAAACCAGTTGGTCATTGCAGAAAAATCAGTATTAGTTTTTTAAAAATCAGTATTCGTTTCCTACAGAATAAAAACTGTAATACCTAAGTAAGCCCTGCCTACTTGCTTTAAAATAGGACTGGAGGAGAGGGGGACAGAAAGACAACACAAACACAATTCTTTTTTACATTCACTCCAAAGTCCCATTGATTTTCAGCACATTCATAACCATGTCTACTCAAAAGTAAATCCTATTGAATTCAATGGGATTTACTCTGGAGATATGGGATTAGCAATGCTTTTACCCCCACAAAAGCAAGTATTGGGAACGTTTTGAAAACACTGCCCAGGATCTGACTCCTACACACAAGAGGGGAAAAAACTGAAATATATATACTTACCCAATTTATGAGATTTTCAGATAAACGGGGGGGGGGAACCACCATTTTCTGGCCTTGCAATGAGGTTTACTAGACACTGCCACAGGTCAAACAAACACTTCACTGATTGGCTGCAATCCTGAACGGGTGGGGTTAAAGCTACGAAGTGCTATACAGTAGTTTAAAAAAAGATCTAACGGGGTGGCTGACGTTTTTATGTATATCTCGAGAACTGGACCACCTAGAAACTTAATTTTTTAAAAAAATTAAAGCTGAGAATCACCCCCCTCTGATGGTGAAACCTGGTGTGGTCTGCGCCCCCCGCACCCCCGTAGTGATGCCACTGGGGGGCAGCTGACGTTTTTATGTATATCTCGAGAACCGGACCATCTAGAAACTTAATTTTTTAAAAAATTAAAGCTGAGAGTCACCCCCCTCTGATGGTGTCACCTGGTGCAGTCCACACACCCCGCACCCCCCTAGTGATGCCCCTATTTGAGCCAAGGTTGGAAAGTGAGCGCTTTTCCCAATGTGTATTATACCTGACTCAGAGCCACACGTAGCAAAAACTGGTAAGCTCTTAACTAGTTGAGTGTTAATTAGTGAGTGTTTGCCTCTACAGGCACCTGGAAGTTAGAACTTGTTGTTTCTCTATTCAAAATGGGCCTTTCAGGCAGTCCTAACTCCTCCTCTGCAAGATATCTCATATTTTGCCAATGGTTAGAGTTTGCAAAATTCCTATTATCAGCCGGTATAGGGGCAGTGGGCGATGTCTCGGAAAATTTATTTACACAGTAACTAAATGGAACATTAAACTTTATCATGGTCTGATGGGCATGGGAAAAAACTCACACATCGCATATGGTCAACCCCTCTATGTTGCGTTTCCCTGGGCTATTAGGGAGAAGAGTAGGGAACGCTCCCACAAGCCCCCCCTGATCACCCATAGACTTACCCTGGGTAATAGGGATAGACAACTGTTGACCCAACCCCCTCCTGGCTTTGTCAGGGGTACACACAACTTTAGGCTTCGTTGATTCTGGTTCTAACGCCACTGGGACTGATACCGGGTCTGACACCACTAGGTCAGTGCCAGATGAAATTTCTTCTTTATATAGATATTTACAAGATGTGACTTAAGTTGATCCAATCTTCTTAATATTTCAATTTGGCCTTGAGATTGTAAAGAGCCGAAAGAGTCTATCAACAATCTTTCTTCCACGTCGAAGGGATCATTAAACACACCAGAGTTTTGGGATCGTTCCTGTCGGTAGAAGTCCAGATCTCCTTTATGCATACATACATTTTTATTTACTGTCATTGACCAATCATACACATACATACAAATACGATTGAGATTAAAAACATGAATTTGAAATCTCATATGCAAAATACAGCATAAAACTTATACAAAGAGAAAAAGAGACTTTTAATCCTATTTAGCTAAGAACATAGTGCCTTTACCATCTGCTTCCTTATATTGCATGCACCAGCACAGAATTTCGCTACCCTAAGGGTTGTTTCCTTCCTAAGATCTGAAAGGAGGAGTGAGACATATGATGTATCAGGACTATGGGGCAGAGTTTGTAAGATTGGGGCAATATAATAAGCACGAGTGTCCTTGTAGTATGAGCAGTAAAGAAGAACATGGGTAATTGTTTCAACCTCCCCCGATTGGCATGGACATCGGCATTGGGAGTATGGGATATACTGGTATCTCCCCTCCAGTAAGGCTGACGGGAGTGCGTTTAAGCGGGCCAGGGTAAAGGCTCTACGGAGCCTAGGGATATCCAAGGCGTAAAGGTATGTTTCAGGGGCAAAGCTGATATTAAAATTTACCAGAAACTGGTAAGTTGCCACCTGAGCTTTGTCATTTTGTAGGGCTACATCCCTTATCCTATTTTTGATCACTTCTTTAGCCTTAATGGGGCCCAACTGGGCCAAGGCTAAGCGAGAGAACCCATAGTGGTGTAGTTTTTCCTCAACTTGGCTTGCCCACCCGCGTGTCAGATTGTCTGTTAGGATCAGTGGGGTTAGTCCCAGCATGTTAGCATTTAGCTTGATCCAATAGTTGAATATATTTATCCACATTCGGGCTTCAAGGGGAATTAGCCCAACTTCCAATCTATATATGGCATTGGGGATGCCGCACGGGGCACCAAGAATAGAGCGTAAAATGTTTGATTGTACTGCCTCCAAGGGGCGAACATCTTTATAGATGCATACCTGTGAGCCATAAAGTAGTTGGGCCATCACCTTACCCTGGAATACTTTAATAGCCAAGGGGATGTGGGCAGCTCCCTACGTATGGAAAAACCTAAGTATAGCAGTAGCAGTTTTACGGGTGTTCTGTATTAGGTGGGCAGTTTGTGCTCTCCAAATGACAGTTGACTGAAAGACTACACCCAGGTACTTGTAGATCTTAACTTGTTCAATGTCGTATCCATTGATAGTCCATCTGCGGTTGGTGTACTTTTTGGAAAAGACCAAGATTTTGGTCTTTTCATAGTTTATTATAAGCTTCTCTTCTTTGCAATATGCCGTAAAAGCACGGAGTGCTCTTCGAAGTAAGCTGCCTCGGTATTCCCGTTACCGGTATGCAAGTCAACCAAGTCCAAATCGACAAGGATACCCTGCCTCGCTATCCACTCGTCTTGCATGTACTCTGATCGTGAAGGACGGTGGGGAATTAAGGCCACTGGGAGGGCCTTATTTTCGAAGTGTCTTAAAATTGCTATTCCAGCCTTAGCAAGGTCATCCTTGCTATTTAGAATTTGACCCACCACGTACCTTGAGGTGAAAGAGGCAATAGTCGAAATGGCCGCTGGTTATAGATGGAGAGCCCATCAGAGCAATGCTGGAGATGAGTAAAGTAAATTTATAATCTTTCCTGGTGAGTTTCCAATTCTAAAGACCAAGGAATAACTTTGCTTAGCCCAATACCTTGTGGGTGGCTGATAAACTACTAAATTATCTAGAAGAAGCCTCCGTAGCGAACTGATCATTTGACTGCTTGATTATTCGGGTGGAGGAGTATGGCGTTGTAAAACTCTCAAGAGTACATCAATCAGAGAGCCACAAGGTTGTGGACAGTTTTAAATGATAGCAGGGGAACTTATAAACATTTCTAATGGTGCTAACAAGAAAAGCATGGAAAGCCCTGGGAGTTTCCCCTTTGTTTGAGAGTATGCCTACAAAGAAATGCTCGAGGAGGAGGGAACAAACTCAAGCCTCACCTCCCAACTTAAAAACCTTGGAAAAGATCCAAAGAAGACAATCTAAAATTACACATTTTTACGCTCCAGTATTGAATCATGTGTTTGTTGAGGATGCCCCCCAAGATTTATACTCTTCTCATGACTGGTCTCTTACCCTCAAGGAAAACACCCATCCAGTTCCAAGGGAGTATTCATCTTTAAGTCTGGCAGCAGAAATAGCTCTAGCCGAGGGTATATGTGCAACAAAGATAACAAATTTGAAAATACCTGGTTTATATCCTGCTGATACCATTTTGCCACAGCCCATAGGGCAGCTCAACATTTCAAACATGGAGACTTCCTTAAACCAAGAAGAAGAAGCGCCTGGTGAATCACAACCAGACACACCTAAGTATGAGGTGTCTGAGGTCCCAGTTTGGTTACAACCTACAGAGTTGGCTAATCCCTCAAGTAAAGAAGTGTCCCCAATCGGGGAAAAAGAAAGAAAACCTTTGGCGGAGGAACAACATGCGGATTTAACCTGGAATGGGCTTCCAATACTGGGATGGTTGTCTATGCTTGTAACGGATATTGAACATGTAAAGGCTTTCCTGTCGGAATGCAACCATCTACTAACACTACTAGTGGAACTGCACCAAAAGGTTGCTCCACTCTCTTTAGACAAGGAATCACCCACAATTCAAAAGAATACCGTCAACTGCCCTGGGTGAGGTGATGCCCAGATCACGGGTACGCAGGAAAACCAGGAGGGGCTTTACCAACTTGAAAAAGAGTAAAAATATGAAAAATCATACGCCTGCCCACAGTAAAAAAATGAATTTTAAGAAATTATTTAATCTGGTGGACAAATCTCCTGCACAGAAAGAGGGGAAGGGAGTGAGTATACCTTCCAAGTGCCCCAAGAGGAAAATTATTACAAACCCCCAGGAGGACTCCACTACTCATTGCGTGTCTACACCCCCTCCTTCATTTTACTCTGTCTCTCACAATTATGGACTGGATTTGTACAATGCCCCCCAGGACCCTTGGTTGGACGTCTTGCTAAAGGAGAACACAAAACAAGCATTGGCGGAAAACTCGCAGGCCATTAAATGGAATTTAGTACTGAACTGCCATAACTTGGTGCTAGCAAATTATCCCAAACCTGGAGGGAAATTATCCCAAACAGAACGTAAACTACATCTCCTGGATCTTTTGAAGAGATTTTCCCTAAACAAATTTATAATAACTGATATTGAAAAGGTGGATTACTTATACTACAGTGGCACAAGAGCTCGAGCTGTTGTATCTTTCAGTCAGAGAGAATGGAGAGTTCAAAGTCTAAAAAGAGAGAAAAAAACCCCAGAGCCCTTTTGGACTTTTTTCTCTGAGAGTTCTCATAATCTGTTGAAATTCATTAAACATCAGTCATATTCACAGAGTACCTGTAATCCTAATACTGACCTTACCCCATACTCTGACCTTCATCTTCTGCAGTTTAAAAGTTAAAAAATGCCTGGCTGATTTTTAATTAATTTAATTAATTTTGGCTGGCAGCTTATGATAATGCAGGGCATGCTCAGTAAGAACCAACTGTCAGAATTCTAAAAGCCAGACTCACAGCTGCTGGGCTTGCCTAATCAGGGGGCCACACCCACACCAGGCTTTGATTTCACTTGAGACAGTCATGGCTTCCCTCAGAGAATCCTGAGAAGTGTAGTTTGTGAAGGGTGTTGAGAGGAGACTCCTGTTCCACTGAGAGAGCTCCAGCGGCCAAACTGGTTTAACAGTCAGCCACTCTGATTGAAGGTCTGTGAGCGTCTCCTAGCAACTCTCAGCACCCTTCACTAACTGCACTTTCCAGGATTCTTTGGGCGAAGCCATGACTGTCTAAAGTGAAATAAAGGCCTGGTGTGGATGTGGCCAGGGAAAGCTTTGGTTTAAATTTGGGTGGGAGGCTACTTGTGCCTGCTGTAGAATAAAAGTTGGGGGAAAGCCTGAAAAAGAAGGATACTGTTCACAATGTTTTCCTTTTGGAAAGGAAAGGGGCTTCCCCTCTGCCCAGTGCCCACCCATCTAATCTCCTCTCCTCCCCTCCCCTCCCCCTTCCTGCCCTCCTCCTCCTCCTCTCCCTGTTCTTCCCCCATGTTAGTTTCACGTATCCTAAGCATGACTGAACAGGAGTAAATCCCACTGAAAAAAAGCATGCAAATGATCAAACCTGCCCTGCCCTACTACTCCCTCCTATCCCCTCCCTCTTGCACCTTCCCTCCCCCTTCCTTAACCCCTCCCTTCCTCCCCCCATTCCAATCCCCAACTTCCTCCTCTTCCTCCTTCCCCTCCCCTCCCCTCCCCTCCCTTCTGCCCTCCCCTTCCCCCTCCTCCATGGTCAGTTTTACCTATCCTAGGACTACTGGTATAGCACAGTGAGGAGGAGAGCCTGGCTGGGAGTCTGCATGCACAGACTCCCCGGGCATTGAACTCCCAGCACAGCAGCCGTTGTTGAACCCCTTGCCCTGCATTAATGCAGGAAAGGGTGGCAGTTGACTGCCTGCTCAGAAGATGCCCACCATCACACCTATCTCCAGTCATGGCTCGGGCCGCAGTCATAACTGCAACCATAGCTCAGGTTCCTTCTTGTCCCATGGCAGGGACACATTGCATGCCGCCCACATACGAAATGCCTCTTCATAAGACAGCCATGCCAGTCCCGAGAACTCGACACAAGCCCTGTATATTATGTCCAAGTACTTCAAGAGAGACAGTCCCCTTTGAGGTTGCCTCTCCATCAGCACTCCAGCGTATGTGCAATTGGCATGACAATTGGCATGACAATTGTCTTGGCTTATAAAACAAGTCCAAAATAGTTTATTATTATTATTATTATTATTATTATTACTACTACTACTATTGTATAAGCCACCAATGCAGAGCTAACGCCTGCAAGGTCTAAACCCTGCAGCCTTTTCCCCTGATTAAATTTAATTACTGATACTACTGCCACCCAACAGGAGTAATGTGATCTAGTTTAACTGGCTGCAAAAACCAGCTGTGAGCATTCATGCACAATATTATAAGCAATGTGTGTGATCTTGCTTAACTGACTGCAGTTTACTGGTTGCAGAAACAACTGTGAGCATTCCACAATATTATAAGCAATGTGTGTGATAAGCAATGTGGGTGTGATCTTGCTTAACTGGCTGCAGAAAAAGGCCTTGAGTATTCAAAGCCTAGCAGCCCTCTTGCTTAACTGGCTGTAAAAAACAGCCTTGAAAAACCAAAGCTTCCAAGTGTGATTACTTTAACTGGCTATAGCAATAGCCTTAGAGGCGGCGCGCCTCCCTATCCCTCCAACCGTGGGGGGGGGCAGCCACGTTCTGCTCTGTAAGCCTTTTCTAAAAGGCCAGTCCCAGCTGCCACCGCTTCTCCAACCCCGCACTGCTTCGGCTGCTATCGCTACCCCCTCTGGGGAATAATAGGCCTAAACGGCCACTGAAAGCGGCCGGAGCTGCCAAAAACCAGCGCCTAATGGCACAGAAGCCAACAACACAGCCCATGCTGCAGCAGATCAGCACCTCAAAATGACGCTGATCCTGTTGATCACGCGGCCATCCTAAATGGCCACTGCTGCTCTTCTCTTCGCTCTGCCTGTCTCTCACCGTTGACGTCGCGCAGCAAAAGAGGAAGGTAGGAGGGGCGGCTGGACTTAAATAGTCCTATAGTCTCCGCCCCTCACGCTGCACATCGCGCTCACGTCACAGGTCCTCATTCAGTCCATTTGGGCCCCTTAAAATCAGAACTGGAGAACACTTAAGTAACATCAAATGCAAAAGGAGAACTGCGCCTCTAGTAAACCATTTTTTAGACCATGACTATACCCACAAGGATTTTGTATTTTGGGGTTTAGAAAGAACATGAGGACCCAATTCCAATATACTCATGAGAAAAGAAATAGAAAGGATCCTCAAACTGAATACCCTTTCCCCAAATGGACTGAATGAGGACCTGGATTTTCTTCCCTTATTGTAAAGATACGCACTTTACACAAGATCCCTAGACTGCAATTACAGCATGCATTTTATCCCAGCTGAAAGTACTTTGCGACCTATTTTACCCCAACACTTACAATGGACACACCAGATTTGCCCTGACGAATGTGTTGCTGATTCTCAACAGTCATGTGGAAAGAATCTGATCCATTACAGCTTTGATTTAAGAAAAAATATAGACAGTCATGTGAGTAAGAAATAATATGTACTCCCACCCCATTGTTTTTTAAAACAAAACTGTATGATGATAGTTTGCAAAAAATGTAAAGACACTCCTGTATATATTTGTTTCTTACAGCCCCTGATGAAGGCTATACAACATTAGCCGAAACGCGTTGGGCTTTTTTGCAGATCTTTTTTATCTTTGAAATTGGAATAAAAATTTGTGAATTTACATATATAATTTTACTCAAGCTTTCTTGTCATCCTGGGGTGCCCCCCGTTTTTTACCTATTTGCCTTATTGGATGACATCCACCTTTTCCTCCATCAAGAAAATGTTATACGATGACTCGGCCGAATGCAAAGTTTGGTGTTTCTAGGGACAGGGAGAGGATTTGCTGCTTTCCTCAGTTAAACATTCCATACAAATTAATATTTTTTTCTGTGAACGTTTGGCTGAAAACAAAACAAGCAGCATAACTAAAACCGCTTTACTAATTAAACTAATTTTAAATCAGGTTACAGGGACCAGCTGGGATTCAGCTATGTGGCAGCTTAACTGTTTCCATGAAAAGAAGACTAGGGAGATGGAATGGGGGGCAGGGTTATATAATGCCAGTGCAGCAGCCAGTTGGGACTTCAAAACCATCATACTGGGTTAAAGGAGGCTTAAAGGAGAGGGTTGGGGGACTTTTCAGTCTCCAAGTCCCCTTTCAGGAAGAGAGCATGATTCAATTAAAACTGGGAGGTGTCAGGAGTGGGGCTTCTGGATTTCATGAATAGGTCCAACCAACCTCCTTCTCCATAATTTGAACCAGTTTTTCATCAGTAATGGTTTGTGTGCTCTCTATATTAAACCAAATTGTAGGGCTGTGCACTGAATTCGGCCAAATTGGGCATATGCAGAGGTTTTTTGTGCCTCAGCTGAGTTGGGCAGAGATATCCATGGATTGCTATGGGTCATATTGGATGACCCAGAATGATCTGGGGCTGTCAGGGGACAGGGCATCAGGCAGCAAGGAGAATCAGCCATCTGATAGGAAAACCCATGAAAAGGCCAAGAATGAGAATGTAGGCCCAATGCTGCGGCTTTCTTCCCTGCCTGAGTACTGCCCTATGGGATGAATGTCTCTGTTCCACAGCTGTTGAGCTGAGGGAGCAATCCTGCAAGGTGCGGGTGCTGCATTGCGTTGAAGGAAAACCACTTGCAAAGCAGCATCACCACAGGAACACTTCCTCTGCTCATCAGGTGTTGAGAGGAGGGAGCGATTTGATACTGCAGGGTGTGATGCTCACTCCCAAGCAGCTTCCAAAACAGCACATCACTTATGGTCATGAAAAGAGATGCAACTCACCCTTCCCAGTCGTGTGTTTAATTAGGGGTTTTAACCCTAATTAAATACTAGTCTGCCCTCAAACTTATTCTGGAGTGGCTTTGAGGTGGGGTGGGTGGTCCCCAGCTTGAGCTAGGGTGGGCTGGCCTGATGGCCACCCCCAGATCAGAGCCACAGGGCAGATGGAGGCAGAGAACCTCAGATGGAGGCAGAGGACCCCAGAGGGTTGGGGACTGAATGTGGCCCTCCAGGCCCCCCCCTCCCTCTGAGCCACACATCTCATTGGTCCCATTTCACACCCTTGAGTGCTTTTGCCCAGCTGGAATGTGTCTTTGAACTGTGATAATGCCTCTTGTCTTGATGGTGGATGGGGAGACACGTGGAGGGGAAAATATAGAACCCTCTGACTTCTGTGTGGTTGAAATGTAGCCTACAAAGATAAGGGTCATATCCATTGCTCCACCCACTTTCCCCTCTGGCCCTGCCCACCCATGGAATCTGATCCGTGGAAGGATGTTCATGAAAGAATGCTGCCCTTGGGCAGAAAAAGATTCTCCTCCCCTGAAATAGCACACCAGCCTTGTGTATCCTTCTGAAGGTAACTGAAGTGCCACCAGGCAAATGCTGAAGACACTTTTATAGCCAGCAAGTCTGAAGAATAACTTGTACAGGGGAAATGTACAGGCTGTAGATGCATGCAGCTAAAACTTACAAAACTTTGTCCGTGCAAGATCCCCTTCAACTGTTGCAAAAAGAGCTGTACGCCATCAACTGAAAGATGCATGTGGCTAGCAGCACTTCTTCACCAATGTCCAAAGCCTCTGACTTCCCATACGTTGCCACATGTTGGTTATGAATATCATTACCACACTGCTACAATGAATAGACGACTGGAAAAAAGAAGATACACTGAGCTTTCTCAGTATGCCTAAAAAAAAGTTCTGAGAAGAACATTCTCCCTAAATAGCCCATTTTCTAACCAAAATGCACAAGGAAGGTGATGAAAGGAACGTACTGAAGATAATCAATATTGTAAGGTGTTAATAATTCTATGCTGCTATTGTTTCCATATAAAGAATCAAAGCCTATTTCAGATTAAATTGTTTGTTGGTGGTAGGGAAGGAAAGATCTGTCAATTTCAGTCCTTTCAGTTTCTCATTTTTCCAATTTTAAATTCGGTTCTCCACATTTTTGCAGCAATTTACATTTTTGAAAAAGAAAATCCTCATAAAAATTCTCCAGCATTTTAGTGTGATTTTCTCCTAATAAACACATTTTTGTAGGAGTTTTAACTCATGTACACATTTTTGCAAGCAAGTTTTTGTCATATAATGCCATTTTTGTATGTTGTTTTCACTCATATTTTTGTCATGGCCCCGTCAGAGGACTCATCAGACGAGGAGTAACAGCAGCAGACCCAGAAGCAGCAGACCCAGAAGGAGAAATGGAGGAAACTCCTGAGAACCCAGCTCCTTCTCCCCCTCAGCTGCAGAGCACCCCAGACACAGTTGAAGCCCTTCAGCCAGACGCAGCCAGTGAACAGGATACTCCCCCCTCACCTGCAGAACATAAACAACAGAAGGTCAGGCAGAAGAGGGGCAGGCCTGTCCACTTAAGGCCAAAACGCTGATGGCTCACATCTGCTGACAAACCTGCTCCTTAAAAGACAAACCTTGGCTTCAGCTTGTTGCTGACTACAATGTCAGGCGTGACCACTGTGTGTCTTCCTATCCCCTGAACCTTGACTTGGACTGATCCCTCAGCAAACTAGACCCAGACCTTCACTGACATCTCTTCTGGATTTCTGGCTTGGCACGTAAGCTTTGAACGGCCTCTGCCCTTATCTTGCTTCCTCCTTGGTAGCCTGGCAGATTTATAGCCAAGCTGCCGGCTGAGGACTTACGGCCTGGCAATTACCAAGGAATCTCCAGCCCTGCCTGCACCCCCACCGACACTGCTGTCTCAGTGAAGAGCTGACAATTTTCACTTTCCTCTGACATATGCATTTTTGTAAACGTTGGTTGGTTGGTGAATGGCACTGAAAAATTTGAATATATTTTGAATATATATATTTTGAAGGATGGCTGTGTTTCGATTCTCATATTGTTTTGGAAAGTGCATATTTGATAGATTTGGCTTGAAATGTGAACTTAATCAAATTTCACGCCCATTCCTAGTTGGACAAGCTAGAACTGTAATTACATACACAGTTCAATATTCCATTGACTTCAGTCCTACAGCCCTAAGGGGTGTGTACACACATAAAAAGTGACAACTCATAGATAACAGCAATAATTGGCTAGAGCAATGGTCTCTACTGTGATACAAACCACATATATTTTCCACGATGTTGCCATCTAAGGAACAAAGATCTTAATTTTTCATTAAAAATATTTTACAGCAGTGTTCTCAAACTGTGGGCAGAGGGCCACCAGTGGGCTTCAGGCCACTGTCAGGTGGGCCTCAGTGCTGCAGACCATCTCATGGCTGCATCTACACCTTTTGGATGGATTGATCCTGGCAACTCCCCACATGCACAGCACATATGCATATGTGGGAACAAGTTGGTGAGAGAGTGAGATGTTAGCACACAAAGTTAGAGGGAAGAAAGACTGACTTACTGACTGACTGATGACAGAGTGGCTGGGTGAATCTGACAGAAGGAAGACAAAGAATGGGAAGGAAGGAGGTGAAAGGGATAGACAGACTGAGGGAGAGGGAAAAGAGAAGCACCTGGGCTGCTGCTCAGGCTTTTGGCCCGTCTGCTTCAACCCCCCCTCATCCCGCCACATCCCACTCTTCCTTCCATCCTTCCTACCCCGTCTCCTGCTGAGCCAGGAAGCCATTCCTCCATTTTCTATGTCAGGTGTGGGGAACCTTTGGTCCTTGAGATATTAGTGAACTACAAGTCCCATCAGCCCTAGCAAGCATGGTCAATGGCCAGGAATTCATCTAGCAACATCTGGAGGGTCCAGAGGTTCCCTACACCCGTTCTAAGGGAAAGTGCCAGGAAATTGAGGGAATTTACAAAGTGAGACAAAAGTTGATATATTTAAAAGTAATAATAGTGAAATGGGAAAAGAGACGAAGGGGGTAAAAGAGAAAAATATAGGAGAAAAAAGTGAATATAAAAGAAGCAGGGAGGAGGGATGAAAGAAACTGACTTTTTTCAGAGACAGAGAGAGAGAGAGAGGGCTGGTTCACATGGAAGCTAAACTTCGGATTAAAGACGCAGCTTTTTCCACAGTGATCAATTTGGAAGGTTCAGACACTTCCTACCTTCCAATCCGCTGTTTTGCATTCACACTAGTTCACAGTCATCTGGAAAGGCTTAGTATCACTGTTTCCTTGTGGCCCCGCCCCCAAATTTACATGTTTACTCCCTCCGGAGTATCCATATTGCTAATTGAGAAGAAGAGGGGTTTTTTTTACTATCGCACACTGAAGCTGGAGAGCATGGAGGGTGCAAGTGACACAAAAAACTATTTTCTGTCAGTTTCATTTCCTCCCAACATATTTATCGTAAATCCCCCCTTTTATATTAAGTATGTAGGAAATGAAATTTTTATAGTGGGAGATTGTGTGTGTGTGTGTGTGTGTGTGTGCGCCTGCGCCTTCTGTCACTTTGCTGGTAATTGGCAGATAAAACTATCTTGCTTTGCAAGAATTGCAAGATCGCCTGCATGTGAGCGGAGCAGAGGGGAACCCTTAAGGAATGGTCCAGGACTAGGGAAAATTGTGGTTTTGGGGAGATGTGGAGGTGGCTCAGGCTACCCTGGAGCTGCTCCTTTCCCCCCTCTGCTGGGGTGGTATGCAGCAAACTAGAAGGGAAAAGCAGCACCTCGTGGTCTGAAGAAATGATTGCACAGTATGCAGGATTATTTTTGAAGGGACACTTGCTCCATGTGGAGCCAGAACTTGCCTTTCTCTTTTGCCAGGTAAGGTCAATGATTTTCCCTCTCCTCCTCCTGTTCTGCCCACTCTCTTTCCCCTCCTCTGGGAAAAGAACGGGTGATGGGGGGAGAGATATCAGCATGTGTTATGCATGTGTGCACGCTTGTGTGCAGCTGCCAAAGTTGTTAGCCTGGGTCATAAAAATGATTTCAGCAGAACTCGTTATGCACTCTGGGCTGCCCGTTTCTATTGCTCCAGGGCACAGCCACCGCTGCTGCCACACACTTCGCAGCCCAACATTCCCTTTCTTCCTGCAGATCAGTGGCGCTGCTTCGCTTTTGCAAAGCACAAGGGAGTTTGAATGGAAAGAGTTTGAACCGTGCCAAAGTTTAAAAGAAAAAAGAAAGAAAGAACAGACCTGAAGGAAGGCATTTTACTGGGGGAGAAAGGGGTGAAAGAAAGGAGGGCTGCAGGAGTTCAGGAGCAGTCAGTCCTAAGTGCCTTGTTAAGCTGCCGGAAACAAAATGGAATTCATGGAGAGTTTAGTGGGCAGAGAAAGGGGAATATCTGAAAGTGACAATCCACCCCCCAAAAAGCACCTACATGGGAGGAGGGCAACTAAGTGGAGATGGTTTCTCTTTCACTTTTTGCATTTTCAGTGGATTGATTTAATACGGATTTAAATGGGAAAGCAGCAACATACCTTGGCCTTGCCTGCAACCTCATGTAAACCCTGTGAATTAAACGGAGATGCAAGTAGCACCAATCTCACAGTAAATCACCATGTGAACGAGCCCAGAAAGAGAGAGAGAAGAGAAAGAAAGAGGGGGTACAACTAAAGTGTGAAACGAGTTGGGGAGAAGAAATGACAAGAGATAAGTAAAAATGCTTTGAGAGCCACAGGGGTGAGGGTGTGAGGATATAAAATAAAAAGCTTCTCCACTAGATCTTCTGGATCAGTAAATTCTCCAGAGCTTGGAAAAGTTACTTTTTTGAACTACAACTCCCATCAGCCCCAGCCAGCATGGCCACTGGCTGGGGCTGATGGGAGTTGTAGTTCAAAAAAGTAACTTTTCCAAGCTCTGATTCTGCCTGAAATGGAGAGGGTGTTGTGGTATCTCCAGAGCCAATGGCTATCCCGTCTAGAGCCGAAAGAATGAGGCTGAAGTGTGGGTGCAAGTAAATCTCATTTTATTAGAGTAATGGATACATCAAAAGCATTGCGCTTCATAGGAAACCCTGCGTTAACTCACTAGAATCCCTAACTATACTCTAGACATGCTCTGCAGCGTGTGAAGGAAGTTGACTCAACGACTCCCCACTTTAAGCGGCAAGCTTATAAAGGGAATGATTTCAAACGTAATCTCTGACTCCTACGTAATTCCTGTATTTGCCCTGTTCGTTTCTCGCGGCGGCGGGAGCACGGGGACAGAGGGCGTGCTTCCAACGGCTCATCGGAAGACACCTGCTCCTGAGCAACAGGCTCAAGATCAGGGGGCTGTGCCACACTGGAATCCTCCTGGGAACTGCTTGGCAAGGGAGGAGCTGGCACTGTCTCTGGAGCTTCCCCCAACAAGTCTTCTGCATCAGCTGGGGGCGGCGCTCTCTCTTCCTCTGAGAGTGCAGTAACCGTGGGAATTGGCTGGTGGACAGGCTGACCCCCACCCGCAAGGTCCTGTCCAGACTCAACAATTCCCAACTCTGCTTCCTCTGGCGGCAGAGGTGCCTGAAACTCATGCCTCCCCCTTCCCTGTCCATTCTGGTTTAGCTGAGGCTCAACAATGGCTGTACTTAATTTGAGGAAAGCTGAATTATGGAACTCCTTTATATGAATAAAAAATAATGTCAGTAATCACCAGTTGATAGGTATGAGGGAATGAATGGATTTAGTTTACATTTAAAGGTGATTATATCAAATCTGCACTTTCCAAAACAATATAAGAACTGAAACACAGTCATCGTTCAAAAATTTGCACATCTAAATTTTGCAATGCAGTTGTCCAGCCAAACAATGTTTACAAAAATGCATATATTGGGGGAAAGTGTGCATAAGAATGAATGTATTATTGAGAATAGCATACAAAAAAGCTTTATATTAAGGGAAATTGCTTGCAAAAATGTGTGCATGACTCAAAACTGCATACAAAATGTGTTTATTAGAAGAAATTTGCACTAAATGCTGATTAATTTTCATGAGGATTCAAAAATCACAAATTGCTACAGAAATGTAGAGAACTGAATTTAAGATTGGAAAAATGAGAAACTCAGAGAACTGAAATTGATAGATCCTTCCATTCCTATTAGCTGATAATACCATTGGCAGGCTATGTATCTGGTTTGTATATTGTCACTGGCTTATGGCCTTGCACTGCCCTTTTGTGACTATGGACATCAGTAATTCTTAGACCTCTCAAGTGTGCCCTGGGAGCAGAAAGTATGAGACTCCCTTTTTACATCATTAGAAAACATAAAATATAAAATTGTTTTAGATTAATGTTTTGTGTGAGGTTATTCTGCTTTCATCATTGGTATGTTTTTTTCCGGCTTTACCATTGACCTGTTTTTATATTATTATTATTATTATTATTATTATTATTATTATTATTATTATTATTATTATTGCCCTCACTTCACCATTAGGACTCAGGGCAGGTTACAGAAATTTAAAATATAGTATTAAAAACCATTAAAACCCACTGCATTCACTGGAGTACTGAAAACATACATCTCAGGTGCCAAAGACCAGGGTAAAGAGGTGCATTTTTAGCATTGAAGCATATGACTGGGAGAGAGAGAAGAAAATATGTGTGTAAAAAGAACATAGTTACAGGCTGATCTTTCCATAGCTCTGATTAAGAATACTTCTGAAATTCTCCATATCTGAATTTCTCTCTGGAATTTCAAGGACCAAACTTCCTGGTTGCATTTCTGAAGTGGTATTAAGAGTTCTCCATTGTTCCAATTTTTTTTTTAATTTTCAAATTTTGTGCAGGCCACTGTGTATGAACAGCTTCACACAGGTTTCAGTTCCTTCTGTCTATTCATGCTTCCCTGCCCTGCTTACATTTACCAATGCAATGCAGAAAGCATTCTGAATCTGACTGAGCACATTACATCAATGTTCTTTTTGGGTGATGTATTGCTGATACACATGTGTATTTGTTGCACGGATGAAACACTACAAAAAAGATTTCATGATCATGCACACTATTGTATCAAGTTTCTATTTCTACTGTGTTATTAATGTGCAGGAGACACATTGGGCATCTGTAAAAAAACAGGGTGCAAAAAGAATTCAAATGCAATTATGTGCTTTTTCGTCGTGTTTAATTAATGTACATGTGTGCATCATTAAAAATGTAAATAAACTGATGGAATGCAAACCTGCAGCAAACCAATTTTAGAATTTCTCTAATTAAATTGGGATTCAGGAAGAATGGAACATGCACTGGCGTGAACATTTAGATCTGGATGATGCAAATTCCTCTTTACATTTGGCTAAGAAGTAATGAAATGGGATGAGTAGGAAGGAGTTGAGCTTCCTTCCTCAACATAACCAAATACCGATACTGTTGGATTTAGGAATTGAAAACAAACATTAGTATGTAAATCTATAGCTTTTAGCAACTTGACACCCTACCCTATTGCCTTAAGATAAATCAACAAAAGATAAAACTTGAATGTTTAAGGGTTAGATGTGCTTTGTTGGAGGGCAAGATGGCGATCTAAGCTACAGCAGCTGTACTCTCACGCTCCTTCAACCTTCTAATTTATATGTGAGTTTAGCTTTCAAACTTTTAATTTTTAACTGATATCCATTTTAAACCAGAGACTTTTAACCTACATCACTCATAATCTACAGAGATAACCTTGATACAAGAATTTTAATTGACTAGAGGCTTTATCTTATGCCGACTCCGGGAACTACTATAAACAAAAACCAACAAGCTAAAGATAAAAAGAATTATTATATCAACATTCCTTCACCCACTCTTAATGGACTTATAATTGAGGGCAAATGTGCCGGGGGAAAACAAGAAAGCAACAAAGCAATTAAGACTGAAAAAGTTTATCTGGTAGCTACTCACTGACAACAGCCAGATTTTATAATAATAATAATAATAAATAATAATAATAATAAAATTTTATTTCTAGGCCGCCTGTCTGGCTGAATTAACGGCCACTCTAGGCGGCGTACATAGACTAAAATATAACATAGAGTAAAATATAACATATAATACTAAACAAAACCCCAGTAGTCTATAGACATCCCGAGCAGCAGGTTCACGCACACATTTTAAAGGAACAATGATAACAAACTTCCCCTTTGAACTAATACCAATATCTTTAGCAATTTCCACTTGGAAGCTGTAATAAGCCCAGTTTGATCACTATTCCCGTTAAAGATCAGATTACGGTTTAAAGAACTGGAAGTAAACAATGGTTCTTACCAGAACAGCCTATAAAAACTTAGGTATTTCACCTAATGAAGAGCTCTCATCAGTACGTACAAACAATGCAATGAATCCCAAACAAACGCAACTAAAAATAACACAATTCTACAATACAAAAGAAACATCAAAACAAGAAATAGAATTCAACTCTAATGCTCCAGTAGAGACAGACAATAAAATAAATGACTGGACATTAAGTAATATAGACCTTTTTACAGGTAAAGCCCCTGAAAATGGAATATTAAATCTTGCGCAAGAGCTTCAAGCAATAGAAGCCTTAAAGAATTCCTTACATTTAGAAGAAGTCAACCTGAAACCGAATTCATTAAATGAGATCTCATACAGTTCCATGCCTCCATTAGAATCCTCCTTAAATGAAACTTCAGCTGAGCCGACAAATTTAAAGGTACACCATCCACTAAACCTCTTTGAGGAAGCTAGGCCCGAGCCAAATCCACTGGACGAAGCCCTATATACCTACAACCCACATGCCTCTATAATGCAACAAGATGATCTTCTTAGTCTTATTTTAAGGGATAGCTCCCCTAACTTTGGAAATGCCGATACTTCACAGACTTCATCGTGCAAGGACTTAATTACAAACAAAGCATGGACCTCTGCAGTAACGCAATCTTTAACTCAAATCTCAAATTTCGTTGCCGAATCTATTTCATTACTTACCACATTAACAAATTGTATAATGAAACAAGAAAACAACAAAAGTGAGAATAATGGAAACCCTGATTTTGTATCCCAATCAACGCAAACTATGCCCATGGAGGTCAAATACTACATTAAGAAATGCTCCAAAACTAAACAACATCATCAAGATCATCGCATGAAATGTAGCAAAAGAAAACCTCAAACCAAATCCAAATCACAAATGAATTTTCGAAAGCTTTTTAAACTAATAGACCCTCCATGTCAACAATCTGAGATAAAAAAGAAAGGGAAAAAACGAAAAAGAGAAAAAGTAAGAAATCCAAAGCTATCGAGCATTCAACCCAACTAACTACAAGAACAAAGCCCTCTGTATCAACTGACCCTACACCCAAATTAGAGCCATCTGAAGATAAAACCCAACAACCACTAAGGTCCACTTCCCAAAAGAACTTACAAAAAAATCACGAAATAGAAAAGGGTAAAAATGTAATATATCCAAAAATGAATCTAGTCTTAAATAAAAATAAATTGGCGTTTATAAACTTTCCAAAACCCAAGGGTATGCTGAATTTAAACGAACGCAAGCATCATTTCTGCAGACTAATAAAAAGATTTCTCCATATTAATCTTACATCTGATGAAATTGAAGATATTAACTACTTATTCTACAACTACGTAAACTCCAGAGCAATAATTTTGTTCTCTGAACCCAATACATCAAATTTAATATATCGAAAAAGATCACAACTTTCAAAGCATACAATATGGATCACGAGAGTATTCGAAAACCATGCTTCTCCTTCACGACTTTACGCAGAAGTTGATTCCTCCCTGTCTCTGCAATCTCTCTATAAGAATCATCTAGATCTGGTGCAAAAATTACCTGAACATTTGGCAAATGAGAGACTATCATCACAAACAGAATATCCAGACAATCAAACAGAGACTGATACAAATCAGGTAATAAATTTAATAAAGAACCATCATTACTTACCTGAAGAATTGCTCCTCATGGATTCATACGGCGAACTTGACTGGAAGTCACAACTTGAGATTCTTGGCAGACTGAAAAAATTAATCACAACCCTGGAAAATAAAAGAAATCCTGGTAGTCAACATCCTTTATTAAAGCCTCCGGTAGAGTCAAACTCTCAAACTAACTTAATACTACCAGAACAAGAAATAAATAATCGACATGAAATTCATTTATCAACACCAGCTAAGACATCTACACTGACTCATGTAACCTTGCAAACGAATCATTTAACATCTTCTGATATTTGACTCAATAATAGTCCATTAATGAACAAATTAAAGATAGTATCCTGGAACATCGTGGGGTGGAAAACCAAGATAAACGATGAATACATAAGAAATTTCTTGTGCAAGCATGATTTTATTTTATTACAAGAAACCTGGGCGGTGGAAGAAATCAGTCTAGAAGGCTATACACCTTATTTTAGCGCCGCATCTACAAATGATAAGGGTGGACGCCCAAGTGGAGGTCTTACCATTTATATCGCAACTTCACTCAGAGTCAAGTTCATAAGGCAACACATCCTAAATAAATTGGCGTTAGCCATCGTTTTAAGATTCCCAAATTTTTCTCTAATAATGGTCAACGTTTATCTCCCTCCATCCAGAGACCAAAAAAATGACTAAAAACCAATTGGAGTTATTAGAACTCGAATTAATAAATATGACCTCAATTTATCCAGAAATGCTGATGACTATAGCTGGCGATTTTAACGCCAGGATCGGATCTTCTGATCTGTCTCTTTATACTAAATATCATCAGCCATCTCCAACATTCGAAAGTGAACAAAACATCCCACCTAGAAAATCAAAGGATGAATGAATAACTTATGCTGGCTTTTGCCTAATGACCTTGACTACTAAACTTAACCTTGTTTTATTAAATGGTCGTTCAAACGGTGATACAGAAGGTGAACTTACCTATTTTTCTGTTAGAGTCTCCTCCACCATAGATCTAGTTTTTGTTTCTGAAGAATTATTCCATTTAGTTGAAAATTATCAAATTATAAACCGCCCTGAGAGTGATCACTCCCCAATATCTTTTCTACTAAATTATAACGATAATTCTATACATTTAAAACAAAACACATTTCCAGACGGAAAAGTGGACATTCGTGCTGAGAAGATTAGATGGCGGCCCAAGATAGAAAAAGCTATAACAAACAGTTTAAATTCCCCCGAATTACAGGCTATAAGGGTTCTTCTTTTATCCCCCTTCTCCTTGTCTGAACCACTCCTGGATTTCCAAAATTTGATGGGAATTATACAAACAATTATTCAACAAAATCGAAATGCTACAACTAATGGGGTTGCCCATAAATCCAAACCATGGTTCGACAAGGAATGTAGAGATTCACATAATGATTTGGTCGACCTATATCATAGGTATAAAAATAGTAGATCCCTGACTCTCTTGCAAACATATTGTGAAGCAAAAAAGAAATATAAAACCCTGATAAAGAAGAAAAAAGAAATAGAAACAGCAGAAATATGGCAACGAATATTAATGGCTGTCAAATTGAAAAATTCTAATGTTTTTTGGAGCTTAATTGCCCATCAGTGGCCAAAATCTAGTCTTAAAATAAATTGTGTAATTCCATCTACAGATTGGGAGAGTTACTTTTTAAATTTCTACCAAGCAAATGACGATATGCCAGCTCTGAACCAACATCCTCTAAATGAGGCACCTTCTTGGCCTCCAGTAGCTGAAGATGAAATCTTAAAGCTTATAGCGCAATTAAGACCAAATAAAGCTCCCGGCCCTGATAACATTCCCTCTGAGGTTTTCAAAACAAACGCAAAATGGTGGGCTCCTATTCTGGCAGCCTTCTTTTCATACATTGACCATTCAATGAAGATACCTAAGGACTGGGGTGCTGCAATAGTCATCCCAATCTATAAGAAAGGTCCACAATCCAATCCGGCCAATTATAGGCCAATAAACCTCCTTAACATTATAAGTAAATTATATACAGCCCACCTCTACTCTAAGTTGGCCACATGGATGGATCAAAATGATATATTAGCCCCCGAACAGGCAGGTTTTCATCCTAATCGATCAGTATTAGATCAAGCTTTGATTTTACACCATTTAGTACAAAAATATGCGAACAGGCCAGATGGAGCTTTATACACTGCATTCATTGATTTAAAGAATGCTTTTGATTCAGTGGACAGAGCCAGATTGTGGGTAAAACTAACTAAGTTAAAGATAGACAAGAGATTACTCTGACTGATCCAAGAACTCCATCACAACACCTCTCTTCAAGTAAGAACTAGCAACAAGGGCTACCTCACAAACCCAATCCCAACATTTAAAGGTCTTAAACAGGGCTGCCTTTTGGCACCCCTATTGTTTAACATCTACATTAATGATGTAGTATATAAAATAGCTTCCATATCTTCTCACTCGCCGATCTTAGCAAAGACCCCGAGAAACATCCTTCTTTATGCCGATGATATGGTTCTTATTTCTAAGACCCCAATAGGCTTAAAACGACTAATGTCACAACTATCTGCATATTGCTCGTCGGAGAAGCTGAATATAAATTATCAAAAGACAAAAATAATGACCTTCACTAAAAAAAGATCTATGCACCGTTGGGTAATTAATGGCAACGCCATTGAACAAGTTAATTCCTTTAAATATCTAGGAATAACCTTTCAATCATCAGGCAGCTTTCAGCTTCATAAAAAACTTGCGATGATTAATGCAAAGAAAACATCGAAAGCATTAACAACCTTCTTTTATACCAAAGGAGGACAATCTATCAAACCTGCATTGAAAATTTTCAATGCAAAAATTATTCCGCAGCTTACTTTTGGGTACCAAGTGGACTCCAATGACAATCTATCTGAACTAGAAACAGTTCAGAATAATTTCCTGAGAACAATTATGGCGGTCCCAAAATGTGTTCCCAACTGTTGGGTGTACAAACCATCGCAACTAGAGTATGGTGGTCCAGAATCAATATGTGGTTAAAACTAATGTTTGAACCGACAGGCCTAGCTCCCCATATTCTAAAGGACAATTGTGAATCGACCTGGGCAAACAACATACTAAACAGAGTAAAAAAGCTTGGCTTCTCTATTCAAGCAATTAACGAATTAGGTTTACTGGCCGCTCAATCTAATATTAGACAGCGCCTAAGTGATATTGACGTCCAATAGCAGTTAATGCTAATTAAAAAACAAAGATGTAATTTAAGCTTTTTAAAACCAATGTCGTATATATCGGACCTCACAATTCCAAAATATCGGAAAGCGTTTACTAGAATGCGTCATAATGTCCTACCCTCATCGCTGCTAGACGGAAGATATAATAATATACCCTATCAAGAGTGTCTCTGCCCATGTGGATCTGGAGAAATTGAGACGAATGCACACGTTCTGTTGCGTTGTCCATTTTATCACTCCCAAAGATCATGTATAATTCTCCCTCTTATAGACTCTAAATCGCCCAGATCAGAAGCCCACTGGCTAAATTTTCTATTAGACGATCACTCACGTGAATGAACTTTGGTGGTGGCCAAGTATTCCTTTTTTTTTTTTTCAATTAATTTTTATTCCAATTTTCAAAACCAAAACAATACAAAAAGAAAACAACACAAATCAATAACTAGTACAATACAAAAAGAAATATATATATATATATATATATATAAAAGAAAGAATATTGACTTCCGATTTGTCATAGTTCAGCTATAAATCTATAATATATAACAAACCTATCTCTTAATAGATTATAAAATCACCTTCCTCCAACGGTTATCTTAGTTGGTTTCAAATCTCATTAACATCATATCATTTTAATCTTCCACAAAAAGTCAAAGAGAAGTTTCCAATCCTTGAGATATATGTCAATCAATTTTTTTTTCTAAATAAACATGCCAATTAATCCAACTCATCAAATCTACTAAGTCCAGTAATTTTAAATCGCTCTTCTGTCATTATCCATATTGGGTCCATCTTCCCTCTTCCATCTTTACGCACCCAAAAATCTTGCTGTCATAGTCATATAATAAAAGTCTGATAGGAATTTCCTCCATCACAGATATTTTCTTGCCATCAAATCCAAACGTATCACTGAAGTATTGTTGCAAAGCCGCATCTCTGTTCCTCTTTTCCACATGATACACTAGTACATCTCTTGAAGGTTTTTCCATTGACACAAAACAGGGATTAATTCTGTTAACTTTCTCCATTTCAAGTTCCATCAAATCCTTCCAGTCCAATAATTTTTTTGAACCGATAATATCTTTATCTCCAATCTCTTCAATTCCTTCAGGGACAGCGCTGAATTCCAAACTGTAATATTTGTCTCCAGGATCCATCACAGCCAAGAAATCCAAATCTTTTTTCATGTCCATAATTAAGCCAATCTCCATAGTTTGAACCTTGCCTTTAATTTCTCTTTCATCCTTTTTTTGTTTTCCAGATCTATCTTTATTCTCCTTTCTCATAGAATCCTGAGTTTCTTTCAGCTCCTGTCTCATTTCGTGAAATTCAATTCTCCACGCTTGTCTATTATTTCTCAGTTCTTGTTTTATTGAGTTAATCCCATTCATTATTTTCTGAAACATGTCTAGAGATAAAGTCCCTTCTTGTACATCCATGATCTTCTTAATTGTCATTCTTAAAGCCAAAGGAACAAAACTCCTTCAATTTTCAATGTCCCAAACAAAGAGCAGCTTATTTCTTTAACCAGTTACAAAGGAGTTAATCTTTCCAACAAACTAACGTCACATGCTAGACAGCCCTTATCTCTTATCTGCTGGGAAGTGTAAGAACGGCTTTAGTTCACAGCGTCGAAATAGCTAGTAGCAGAGAGAATGAGCAGATTCGTCAAAAAAAAAGTAGATCAGGAAAAATAGTCCCAGCCATAGATCAAAAAGATTTCTTATCTCTTCCAATCAGAAATCTCTCGTCCGTTGTAAACTTTAAAATGCTATTTTCCATGTCAGCTTTTTGCAATAATAAAAAAAAAGATAAGCTATTTATATTTTCTTCCCCCTTAGTTCCGTGAATAAAAAAAGGAAAGTCTTACCTCACCTAGGTTATCTCAATTGCTGTTACTTTGACAAATCTCTTTAGCTGTATAGATAAGAAAATGATGAATGTAGACAGGAGGATGTTTGCCTGTTAATCCGTATAAAAAAAAGGGTCACTTATCCAGCTGAGCTAGCATAAAAATCCTCGCTCTGTCTGAGCTGCTGGAAGACAGACAATTCTGACGAATTCCAGACTCCAACAATCAAAACAAAGCTATGTGGGAAATCTCACGTTTCTTCTTTAACCGGAAGAAATTATTCCCAGTCAGAAAAGAGCCTTCTGACTGAATTTAAACTGGATAAGTTTCATCCAAGACGGAGCTCGTCTCAGAGGCTGCACAGGCGTCGGGATCCTCCTGGGAAGTCCAGTGGCCAAGTATTCCTTAGCTGTAATAAATCAAAGAAAAATTATTCAAAACAAATCTGAGTAGTAACAAATTTTACATGATTTTAAAAGAATCTCAATTCCGTCTGCTTCTTGTATTATAAAGAACAAAAACTCTGTACGAAGAAACTTACCATACATAAGATTAGCCATTTTTATTTTAATCCTTTTAATACTTATTGTTGTTAAATGAAATTTGTATATCCATTTATATTGTATCTTGTCAATTTAAATATATTGTGCTACGAATTGGTCTTGTGACCGCAATAAAGGAATGATGATGATGATGAATGTTTAAGAAGTGTTCTCCAAAGTCATAATTTAAAAAAAGGTTTAAAATTCTGAAAGTCAAAGTTATATATATATATATATATTCTGGCATTTTTCAAAATGTTAAACTTATAATTTTATAATTTATATTTTTTATATATTGTATATTGTATAATGTGTTTGCACTATGTTATTGTTTTGGCCGCTTAGAATTCTTTGGAACTGAAGCGGGATATAAACTTTTTAAATAAAATAAATAAATAAATAAATTCTAGCTCTTTTTTTTTAAGGTGAGCTCTCTCTGGAAGCCTGAATAGTGTGGTGAATGAATATAAATAGTCCTAAGGAAATGCCCTGATCTCAAAGTTTTCATACGGATTTTGATTTAGGGTTGAATATTGATATTTTTGTACTGGTCTGAACCTGATGCAGAAATACAAACTGTGGCTAAAAAGCAATATTTCTTTGTTTCTATTTTGCTTCCTAAAATGTCTGCCATATGAAGCTGCTGAGATATTTGGAATGCTGACTAATGTCCCAGCTGAGGTAATCACCAGTAGCAACACTGTTTATCACTTCATTTTGTACTTATCACCCAGATATCGCCACCCTATATGTCACCAAAAAGAAATGAAAAGACCTTAGATACATTCTCTAATCAAATTAAGAGAGATACTTGAGGTGGAGCTTGTCTGGAAATCTGTTATCTGGATGCTGAACACAAACATTAATTATAGTATAAAATGGGGCTCATATTGGCTGTGAAGTACTTTTCTTCATTTTAAGCCCTGCTTTCCAAGGGTTGGAAGCTACCATGGAGCAGAAGGGGGTTTGGCTACTCTCACTCATTTTAATTTCAGGACTTGGTGTGCTGGCTGAAGACAAAAAAGCTCCAGGTAAGTACCTTAACTCAAGAGCTGCTCAGCTGGTCCTTTTCTGTAGTACTGAATGAAAGACAAAAGTTGCCTATTCAACTCGCAACTGCTGAGACTTAGAATCATAAGGATGAACTTGCCCCTGTTGTTGATAAATTTGATAGCCAACTTCTTATCAATGTTAACAGAAGCAGAACAACATCCTTTCGTCAAAGATTTAAAAATGTGCACATCTAACTAGGTAATAGCTATAAAATATGAAAAGATTCCCTCCCCCCAATAATGAACGGATGTGTTACATTCTGTTGAGCTGCATCATCCCATAGATAAGCTTTAATTAGTTGCAGTGTTAGTAGCAGAAACCTTTACAGTTGAAGCTAAAGCAGGATGCTGGGTGGAGTGGAACCAGCTATGCCCCAGTGCTCGAATTATAGGGGGAAAGGTAGGCGGCCATTAATGAAATCTACAAGCCCCCATCCCCCGGCTCCCCCCAGTGCTGTAGCATTCTAAAAACAGTAGCTAAGGGCAGGGATGTTGTTAGGGGGTGGCCCAGGGGGCCTGAGCCTTAAGTCTTTTGCACTGGGCCCAGATCTCCTGCCCTTTCCTCTTCTAAATTTTTTTTTTAAAAAAAACTTCACTTTCAGCACCGCTGGGAATGCAGCAAAAGCACAGTGCCAGTGAGACTCCACTCACCATCATAGTTTTCTCAGAGATCTAAAATTGCATCTATACATATAAGTTAGAATAGGCAAGTGTGTGCTGTGGGCCTTTGCCCCTAGCAATACCCCTCCTAAGGGAACATCACAAAAGGTACAGGAGCTCCACCCCCTCTGCCCACCCTATAATACAGACTAGGGTGTTGACACAAAGGGACCAGCTGCCCTCTTTCTTATGCTAATGGTGAGATGCTAGCACTAGGTTCTGTGAGTTGCTGCTGCCTCAGCAGAGAACTTCTTAAGATCAACCCATTAAAAAGGAACAGTTTTAGGCTCTTACTTAGCTGCTGCTGCAAGCCTGAGAGGTTCCCAAAACTATTATTTATTTATTAGATTTATATCCTGCCCTTCCTCCCAGTAGGAGCCCAGGGCAGCAAACTAAATCACTAAAAACACTTTAAACATAAAAAAGACTTTAAAATATATTAAAAGCACATCATCTTTACAAACATATTAAAACAAAACATCTTTACAAACATAGAGAAAGCTTTTAAAACTTTTTTTTAAAAAAAGCTTTAAAAACATATTAAAAAGCAATTCATGTGATTCAGAAATTGATAGAATGTATGCAAGACTGGAAAAGGCTTGCCTACATAGTATTTTAAGAGCATTTTGCCCATGAAGTAGCCAACTGCATTGACATAGCTGATTGCACTTCACAATTGATAGCGGTAGCAACTTTAAAAATGGGATTGTGCCTGACAAGCAGCAGGATGGTCTTTTTCCACTTGCCAATAAAATAGCATAAAATAGGCTGCTATAGCTTATAGCTTTGGGGAAAAACCCAAAACAAACTGTTCTGTGTATTTACAGGATAATTAGAGTTGCCTGCTCTAATATTTGTAGAATCAGAGTGCCAATGTTACTTCGGCAAGAAACTAAGAGTGTGTCTCCTATGTCTCCACACATTTTAAGCATTTACAGAAGCAAACAATGGTCAAAGGCTGATGAACTAGTAAGGTCATGTAAAGTGTGAAGCAGTTCTAAGATTACTGGAAATACATATTCTCTGATTTCAACAGGCTGAACTCTTGGCATCACTGTATCAGAGGAAATTTAAACAAAGGATTCCTATTTTATTGAGCAGCAAATTCATAAGTCCTGTTCAGGCCTGAACTCCTGTGGACTAAATGTGGGGAGTCTTGTTCCAATGTCTCCATGAACACCAGCTCAACTCTAGATCTTCCTGCTCAGCCTAGCACACACCGGGGTGGGGCCTTCATGTAGCATGCCCCTCTCCCCTTTTAGCCCTGATGTGTTCAAGGCTGAACATATGAAGATGACTGTATTTAGGCAAATATCTGAGCATAGGGCAAGTGCCATTGAAATCTCAATGAGAACTGTCAGAGTCTACCACATATTAGTAAAGATCTAACCATGATTCTGTGTTTTCAACAGCGGAATGCCGATGTCATGTAGATCCCAAAACAAGATTGAATTGTGGACCTCCTGGAATCACTCCCCAGCAATGCAGAGATGCAGGTTGCTGCTTCAGTTCAGAAGTCTATGGAGTGCCCTGGTGCTTTGCTCCAACTCCCCCAAAATGTAATGTATCTCTGTGAAACATATCTGGTTTCTCCAGACCTTAAAACAATATGCAGATGAGAGGAATGGATAAGCTCTGCAATCAGTAATTCATTTAAAACTGCCTTACAGGGAGGTATAGTAACTGTCCAAGGAAGTGTGCTAGATCACTGTTTCTCAGGCACTGGGCTCCTGCCTGGTGTCAAGCCTTGAAATTCTTCAGATCAGAGCCTAGGAGAAAGAAAATGTTCTGTCTGTCTGTCTATCTATCTAATCATAAACAAAAATGGTAAATAAATGCAAATTATATAAACAGTATATATCAAATAGCCTATTCACATAGCCACTCAAGGATAGGCTGGTTGTTATATAAGCATAAACAGATGGTGGGTTATATCTTAAGTCTAAGGATTTCAGTGGATTTGTTCTAAGTATGTCTGAGTCAGATACAATCCAGTACTGCTTCAGGCAATACAGGGACTATTTTTTTTCCATCCTGTTATGTTTTGCTTGAAATGTGGGTTTATTAGGAGCTAAGCTCATCCCCAAGAGATGGATTGATTCCATAAAGGAAGCCACAGACCTGAACTTACAAGATCTGAACAGGGTGGTTCATGACAGATGCTCTTGGAGGTCACTGATTCATAGGGTCGCCATAAGTCGTAGTCGACTTGGAGGCACATAACAACAACAAAGCTCATCCCAGTTTGTGCATAAACCAATTCAGCGATGTAAGATAAAACTGATGACAGTTCATACAGAGCTGAGGAAAAATATCTGAAAGGGTGATTTTCCAAGGCTCCAGGAACATTTGGATGCCACATGCAGAGTACTGATGCTGTGACTGCACTGGCACATCCAAGACATCCAAACTGCAAACATGAACCCACTTTGCCAAGCCCGTACTAAAAAAGCTGTCTGAACAGATCTTAGATTCCAACAGAAATAATACAAGTACATCATTCGGGTTAGGATTTTGTTTTGGTATATATCTGAATAAACATTTTTGGGTCCTGGTATAGAAGTCGGAATCGACCTGAAGGCAGTACATTTACATTTTATAGAACTGCATTTGAGTTACTGGCCTTAGTGCTCTGCTAGGCTGAGATTATTGTTATTTGTTTACAATATTTATATACTGCTTTTCAGGCAAACCTCACAAAGTAGTTTACACAGAAATATGAAAACAATAAGAATATATTAAAATTATATAACAAAACATCAGAGACAAGCAGCAAGTGGGGGGATCTTTCTGAAAACTAGATCTCTACCCTGTCCTCCCCTCAGAGCAAGATGGTCCTTAGGTAGCCCTGTGGCAGCATTTGGGAGGGAAATGATAGCTCCGCTGGAACACCAGGAGCTTGATGATGGATAGCGCTCTCTCTCCCCCTCTCCCCCCTCCCTTACTCCCCCCCCCAGGCAAGATGGCTCTTGACTGGCCCTGTGGCAGATGTGGGAGAAATTCATTTTATGCACACCTTTTCCCAATATATGCATTTTTGTAAATATTGTTGGGCTGGTGAACTACATCTGAAAATTCAAATATGTGTGAATTTTGAAGGATGGTCATGTTTCAGTTCTCATATTGTTTCAGAATGTGTGGATTTGATAAATTTCGCTTGAAATGCGAACTTAATCAAAATTCTCACCCATCCCTAGTGTGGCATCAGCTAAACAAAGATTAATACTGTGACTAGGATCCACTAATGTTAAGGCAATTTTATTCAAAACAGATAAAAAGGTATGTCCCACAGAAGTGAAAACCAGGAAAAACTGCGGATACCCAGGAATCTCTGCCGCTGCCTGTGAGAAGCGAGGATGCTGTTTTGAATCTCATCCCCCTGCTGTTCCATGGTGTTTCTTTCATGTCCTGGTAGCAGAAGGTAAAAAGCAAACATGTTTCATCCCTTTGCATAAATGTAGCAACGTGTTGTATTGGGGCGATAGCTACTGCTTGCCTTTTAAAGTGAACTGTGTACATTCTGCTTCTACTTTTTTTGACTGACTCAGTTTAGGAGGTGAATAAGTTGCAAGAATTTATTATGTGACATAAAGGCTTGTTTTACTGATTCCCAACTTCTTTGTGCTAGCTGATACGCCAAATCCTGAATGGGGGGGGGCTTTTTGCTAGTTTTAGCTCTTCCTTCTGTAGACTCTTTCTCAAAAGATACATTTCAGATCACTCTGGAAGCATAAAGCATGGGGTACACTCTCCTACCTGCTATCACTCTGCCTCTGCTAAAGGCAGAGTGACGTGTTCTGTCAGTAACACACTCTATAGTAATGCTTCTATTAGGGACTTTGCCTTATTCCTCCCCAGTCTTTGATAACAAATGTCCAGTCAAGCCTCAATCCCTGTGTGTATCTCTGTCTCTAAAACATTGCAGGCCTGGGTTGATCCCCTGGAATCTGTTACAGTTACTCTCTAAGGGTAAACTCAGCTACCACCATTTGATATTGTTTCCACCTTTGTTTATGTTTTACCAACACTTGTATTCTTTGTGCTAACTGGCCAAGAACCAGGTGCACTTTAAACCCCAAACAGATTTTATTTGACAAAAGATATAAATAAAACACAAATACTTTTACTTCAGTTTTTCAAGTGTGTAGTTACAGATTGTTGTTCTTCAGTTCATATTACTCATTAAATTCCTTTATTACTACAAATAAACCTGCCTCACTACTCACTACTAAATACCCATCCTGCCTTAGCCCTCTTAAAAACTCTTCCCTATCTCTTCAAATTTCAAACTAGGTCAGCTGTAATTTCTCCCATATAAATGTTCAGCCCTCACACACTCAGCCAATCACAAACCAGCCTACACTAACATTTTACCTCACTCATTCCCTCCTCTCATCACTCACCACTTACCTTATTCATTCTAATATTCTAACTCGCCATATATAACACAATAGAACCCATACAACATTTTAACACACAAGTGTGGAATATCACATGCACCCCCATCCCTCTAGTTATCTGACTGTTCAGGAACTATGGAGAAGAAAATGCAAAGGCAATTCATAGTTGACAGCTGATTTTGCTAACAAATGAGCCATTGTTTGATTCCATTAAAAATAAAGGATATGATTCTGGATACAGCTGCATTTTCCCAAGCTGTTAACTCCAGTTTATACCATTAGAGCCATAACTCAAGTGTTGCAGGAAGTGGGAGGGACAGTCAAAAGTATATAGCATACCGCTGAAATCACTGTGCTGATGATGACAATCATAGCAGCAATCATGCTATTCAAATAGCTTAGCTGAGCATTGGTATGCACCTAACATACAACCCTTCTGTAAGCATTATGAAGTCCACACAGGCCAGGTATACACGGAAAGAAATCTGATGTAAAACCATCCTAGTACAACTCAGACACATACCCCATTTACTTCTTACCCCCATTCAATTCCAATGATGTGAGGAGGAGAGCAGGGATCCCAACTGACCACACCCCATGTGTTTGGGATGAACAAACTTAGACATGCTAACAGGGACATATTTTTTCCATCACAAATGATCTGATGGAGGTGCGTAAGTGAGGGAAAAATTATCCCCTTGTTGTTAAAGTTTTTCTTTTTCCTCTCCTTTTCAGAGTGCTAAAATGAAGCTTCAAAGATGAACACTTTCACAAGGAGGATCTCAGTCAACTGAACCACTTAAGCAAGAAAACATCACATCTCACACATTGTGCTCTAATAATTTTGATTTCCAGTCACTTTGTTTTGCAATCACATCCCTACAATTAATCACAAATTGTGGGTCCTCCCTGCCAGTATTTTAGTGCTTGCCAACTGTTCAAAGCAATAAAAGGATTATAGGAAACTCTAATATTAATGATGTAGGACCCTCTTCTTTTCTGTATACCCCACATTTGCCTTTTGTGTTTATGTCCATGCTTCAGCCTGTAGATGATAATTTAGCTATTTCTAGCATTGAATACTAGGTGACTGGAACAAGATATATAGCTTTCATTTACAAGAAAATTACTTGAGCCTGGATCTATCTGTTATATGGGTGTGAAGAACCCATGAGGAAAAATACAAGTGGCCAAATACATTGAAACTTTATTTTATTGATGATAATAGAAGACCTAGTACATTAATGGGAAGTCTATTACAATACTTTGTCAGGCACAAAATGTACAACAAAGAGTTTTGTGGCACTTTAAAGAATAATATATTTATCCACAAAAGCTTATACTACAATAAATGTGTTAATTTTCCTTAGGTGTCAAAGTCTATTAGTTGTTTTCCCGGTGACAGACTAACATGACTACCCTACTAGAAGTGTTCTATCATAGATCACAATATCTCTGCTTCATACAGACTCTTCTATCTTAATATGACCCCATCTAGATTATTTGGCATACTGGATTCTTCAGAGTGACACACACACACACACCTATAATCGGGTGTTAGAACAAATTAAACTAGAAAATCACTAGAAGCTAAAATGATGAAACTGAGGTTATCATACTTTGGACACATAATGAGAAGACATGATTCACTAGAAAAGACAATAACACTGGGAAAAACAGAAGGGAGTAGAAAAAGAGGAAGGCCAAACAAGACATGGATTGATTCTATAAAGGAAGCCACAGACCTGAACTTATAAGATCTGAACAGGGTGGTTTATAACAGATGCTATTGGAGGCTGCTGATTCATAGGGTCGCCGTAAGTCAAAATTGACTTGAAGGCACATAACAACAACACGATCAATGAAACCAAGTCATTGCCTGAAAAGCAGTGTGAACAGTAACACAGTGACAGAAATAAGTGTTCAGTGATATATCAAAGTGGATGGATGAATTATAGAATGACAAGGACCATACTGAGAGGTTTACTAGTTATGTCTGTGGCCTCCTTTTTGTACTCATTATTTTAAGCGGAGTGGGTAGGATTTTGTGTATGTGCGTATGAGCACTTCAGATTTTGTTACTTCTATTTTTATTACATGAGTTGGTAGGAGACACTTCGGTGTGCAAAGCAACAAATATAACAAATAACTAAATAATTCTATTCTAAAGGAATGTATGAATTCAATTACTGAGCCCTTGAACATCTGTTACTTGTAGCCAGTGAGATCCATTAGAGAAAAATTAGACTTAAAAGGTGCCAGATCTGAAATACAAACCTTTTCCCCAAACCACCCAAAACCTTCTCAAGTAGGAATTTAAATACTGATGTTGCCTTTTAAAAGTAGCACATAATATGTGTGTGTGGATAGCTGGGCCAATGTATCTGCTAAAACTGTGTTTCTCCTTGCATGAGGAAGTTGCAGGCAAAGAAAGTGGTTGTCAGTTAGCATGTCCTAAGGCTCAGTCGGTTGTTGCTCAAGGATGGAAAAATGCAATACATGGAAGAAGCAGCTTCTTGTGACCACAGAACGGTTGGATTTTTTGACATAAGCATGAAAAAAGGCATAAGGATTCAACTGAAAGGTTGCCACAGTAGTCAAATTGCACACATTGTTTCCCCAATCTAACATCCAATTCTTGCCTTTTGCATGAGAAAGTTATTTTGTTGGTCCAGTTAGTGATAGCTGTTGCACCATTTGGGGATCTGGAACAGGAAGAAGGAGAGCTTCTTGAACCATATAATTAGGCTCACCTTTCTTAGTTTTAATAGTTTGCTATCCCTCATTGAATTGCTCAGCAACTGATTCAAGTTGGGTAAGTCAAATGGCTCTTGGCGGGGTGTGGGGTGAGGATTTGGTTTGGTTTTCATTTTAATGCAAATCAACCTATGGCATAATCCTCCAAACAATATGCACATTGAAATGCAGCTATCCTTAGACATTCACACTTCAACAATTTTGTGATGCAATTCTCCAACAAAAAAGGAATACAAAATATGCATATTAGGGCTATTGAATGCATATATTGATGAATGCATTATTTTAGGTAACATTGCCTGCAAAAATGTGTGTTAGGCAAACTTGCATACAAAAATCCATATGTTAGGGAGAAATGCATACAAAAATGCTGCTGAAATTTCATGAGGACTTTAAAAAAATCAAACTGATGTAGAAAGATGGCATGCTGAATTTGAGATTGCAAAAATGTGAAATTGAGAGAAACTGAAATTGACAGATTCATCAATCTGAAAGGGTAAGGGTGTGTGTGTGTGTGTGTGTGTGTGTGTGTGTGTGTGTGTGTGTGTGAGAGAGAGAGAGAGAGAGAGAGAGAGAGAGAGAGAGAGAGAGAGAGAGAATGTTGCTGAAGCCTTTTGATTTCCATGGGCTAGGTTTGGGTTGATTTGTGGCTGGTGGAAAGAATCTGGTAGAACTAGGTTTCCCAAAACCTGAGGTGTCTCAAGGAGCTTTGGAAATATACTGTAATTGCTATGATATGTGTGCAGAGAAGATGCAGCCACTGAAATGTCTGTACTTGTTTCAGATGCATTTTTATCTTAAAGTTTATTTCATTATCTTCATTTAAGATACTTTTATCTTGGATTTCTACATGTCTCCTGCTCTTTATTTGTGTAATTGCTGTTGCTCAACTTAATTAATATTTGGCTGTATCTCCATGTTTCATTTCTGCCGCTCTGATGCAGTGGGATGTAGAAAGGTTGGGAGCATGATTAATTAATTGCCTTGCTGGGTTAAACCAAAGTTTAGTATTACTGCACATATAATATCCTAATCTCCTAATCATGAGTGGGAGGTTGGGGATACCCCATCAGCTCATGTACTCCTCCTCCTCAGTTTTCCCTACTCTTGTGTGAACTTTCCCCTACAAATCAGGGAGTCCTTGGTTTGAATCTTGTCACTCCCGTGGACTCACTTAGGCAACCCATTCTCTCAACCTCAGTCCCCATATCACCAACATGGGAAATAATAATACTGACTTAACCTACAGGACTGTTGCAATTATTACATCTAGATAATGCATGAAGTGCTTTGAACACTTGAAAGTGCTATGCAAGTGTTAAGTATTGAGTAGTATCTATTCTGAACTGATAATGCTAACTATGGCTAGCTTCAAACCAGAACATGCCATTATAGTTAGAAGTGAGTTTGCAAACTCTGATCTGAGCTAGCCATAGTTAGAGTTAATATAAATGAAAATGCAGTTTTATACTTTGATTTACTCCAAACAGAAAGGGGAAGAAAATTCATTTTAAGGTTGACTTATTATTTTCCTTTTCCTTTCTTCACATCAGTCATAATTTTACAAACCCCTTACACATCCTCCACATTATAATCTCCCCTGCCCAACCGTCTAATCCAAAAGCCCTGATTTCTTAAGACTTTCTTCACTGGAAAGGAAACAAATTGAACTGCTACAAAGTCACACCTGGAATTCTTGAACAGGTCTGAAGATTTGGTGAAGATTACAATCAGAAATGAACTTCCGATGGTTCTGGTTCCTGGCCATTGTCCTGGTTTTAGCATTTGCCAGTTTGGCAGATGGCAGAGGTGGCAGAGGTGGCGGCAGAGGTGGCAGAGGTGGCAGAGGTGGCAGAGGCAAGAAAGGTAAACCATGGTTTAACATTGTTTTCAAACTTTAAAAAATGCTCTTTAATAGATCTTAATAGTCTATTCTACAGCAGTGCTATAAACCTAATTCTGTTGTTCCTAAATTCAGAGGGGAAAAAGGCATAAAGTAATAAAAGTAATAACAGAACTGAATTTCATATTCTATACTGTGCTGGAAAAAAGCAGGGTAAGCACACAATACCTTGTGCTTCCCAGAACTGGGAAAGGGCCTGTTGACTCAGTGTTTGGCCCAAAAGCCAATCTAGTTACTAACCACTGGTTTTGAACGTCACTAAAGATGTGACCAAAAAGCAGATTTCATGTACTGTGGTGGTGGTTGATCCTGAGGGGATCCATTCCATTATCTTCTTCCAGTTGTTCAGAGTCCTTTATTTGCAATGTTTATGGAATGTTTCAAAACAGTTGAAGGTTTCTGAAGACCTACAGTTCAGAATCACAAGGCTCTCCTAGAGATGCTTCTTTACCTTTACTTACATATTTCAATTTTTTAAATGGATCACATTAGTATAGAAACATATTTCCAAGCCAGGGTGGCAACATACATATCCCTACAAAAACATTGTGAGGTAAGTTAGGCTGAGAGAGTAAGTGGCCTAAGGTGCAATCCACAACACAATCCAATGCATGCTGTCTCAAAAGTACATTCTGTTGACTTCAGTGGATCTTACTCAGCAAGTTCACTTACCTGCCACAGTACAATGGGTGACAAGGAGCATGGCTGATAAACCAAAACACTCTAAAAAGATTTCAGGAAGATTCAGGGCAGGCTTTGCCTTGTAGCAGGATGAAACAACCTGCTTCAGGTGGTACCACACAATGGGCAGATAGCTGAAGGCATTAATTGGTTTCTGAATAGTATAGCAAGACTTTTTTTAACTGAATGTAAGGAGCATAAGAAACAAATAGAATACATCGAAGAATATTTGTTTTCATTATCAAATTCCAGAGCCGCTCCTCTAGTATTAACAGTTGAACAAGATCAACAGAGGAGCATACTTTTTATAAATCACAGTTATGAAGTCAAATTTTAATGCACTGGTAAAGGCAAAGAACTTTGCAGGTCATTTGCAGTAGTATAAGTTGCATACCCACCAAAAGGTGTTGAAAGGTTCTGGGTCTTCAGATCCTTTTGAGACTTTAAAATTGTGGTTATTTTCTCAATTGCCTCCAGATTCCAGACTTCATTATATCACAAAGCCAACTGTAAGTCATATAATGCAGGGGTTCCCAAACAGTTTCCCTCATGGACCACTTGAAAGTTACTGAGGGTCTTGACAGACCACTTAAATGAGTTTTCTGCCGATTTAGCCATTGCAATGCACTGTGCTAGAAGCTGCATGATTTTTAATTGTATTGTTATTGCTTCTTTTATTTCTCATATTGTATTTTATAGTATTACAACTTGCATTACACAGAATTCAAATTGTAATGCAATAAAAGAAAGAATCAATAAAAATACAATTAGAAATCAATGTGAGTATTTAATGTGGCCATGCCACAGACCACCTGAAAGAAGCTCGGAGACCACTGGTGGTCCATGGATCGCAGTTTGGGAATGGTGTAATGTCTTCCATTTATGAACAATGGGAATTTGAGCAACTGCCTAACAGCCACATTAATAATTCCTTTTAGTGAATATTTACTGTCTGATCATCCAGCAATAACTGCAGAGTCATTTGACGTTTTAAAAAGTGTTGTGCCTGACTGGGGGGGGGGTGAGACAAGAGGTAATGGGCTGGCAAGAGTCATGACCATGCGTGCACCACTTGTGAGTGTCCAAACCAAACAAAGTCTACCTACCATACATGGTGATCCACTAGAGGCTTGGGGAAAGTCCTGCTTCTGTTATATTGTTGAGGTTGTGGAGCACTTGGCAGGCCAGAATACAATGGCTGGTGAACTCCATTCAGATTGATGGGTTTCAACTTTCTTTAACTTCTCCATGCATCATCAAGCATTTTGGAATGCAGTGCCATCTTACACCCTAACTGCGCTCATCTCCATGTTTGTGATGGGGGGGCTGGGGCTGGGGTTGGGGTTAAATTCTAATAGTAAAAGTAAATGAATCTACAATACTAACTGCAATGTGCTCTACATGAGGCTGCCTTTGAAGACGGGTCGGAAGCTGCAGTTTGTGCAAAATGCAGCAGCCAGATTGGTAACAGGGACCAGATGGTATGAACATATAAAACTGATTCTCGCCCACTTGCATTGGCTGCCTGTATGTTTCCAAGCTCGATTGAAGGTGCTGATTTTAACCTATAAAGCCTTACATGGCTTAGGACCACAATACCTGATGGAACACCTCTCCCGACATGAACCCACCCATACGCTACGCTCAACATCGAAGGCCCTCCTCCGGGTGCCTCCTCCGGGTGCCTCCTCCGAGGGAAGCTGGGAGTCTGACAACAAGGGAGAGGGCCTTCTCAGTTGTGGCCCCCAAATTATGAAATGATTTGTTTGATGAGGTGTGCCTGGCGCCAACACTGTTATCTTTTTGGCGCCAGGTCAAGACTTTCCTCCTCTCCCAGGCATTTTGGCATGTGTTTTTAAATGGCTTTTTTAAAAAATGTGTTTTTAAATTTATATATTTGTTTTTAATGTTTTTAATTGTTGTCAACCACCCATAGAGCTTTGGCTATGGGGTGGTATACAAATGCGATAAATAAATAAATAAATAACAATAAAGAGGTCTAAATTAACAATGAGGCATTGGGGAAGAAAGTTCAGAAGGAAAAACCAGCCTTTGTATTTTCTGCCGATTTCTTTGCTTGCCTCCGTGAATCCTTTTAGTGATGTGATCAACAATGATAGTTTTTGGCATCACCATTTTTTTTTAAAAAAAATCATGTGATCACTAGAGACATGGCAGGAGGAGGTTTTCAGAGCATATATGAAGAGACTCATTTGGTTTGGGGAGTTTCTTTGTGTCTCATTAGACCAGTTGAGGGATCACACAGCACCTTTTTCCTAAGGTCTGAGGACATACAGTTTCCTGGAGTCTTCCTGGTATTTTCCCCATACCTTTGCAGTGTCCTGAACTTAGGCAACAAATAATGAAGCTAATAGAAGTGCAGTGCTTTCCGTTTGTGTGTGATTGACTTCGCTCTTTTAAGGTAAAGGTTCTCATTGAACATACTTTTGCACACGTACCCACAAAGCAGCTGCCAGCAAACAGATTATTGTTTTACATTCAGATTTTAGGAGGACATTGGTGATCTGACTGCATCCTATTTGTCTTTCATAGCTAATATTAATATAAACATAAATTAAACTATATTCATGAGCTCTGAAATCTGCATTTTTCTCCTTTGAAAAGGTTCATGTAATGTAATTCCAAGCAGGAGACAGGATTGTGGATATCGTGGGATAGCTAGAAGCACATGTCTGCGTAAAGGGTGCTGTTTCAGCAGCGCAATCCCTAATGCCAAATGGTGTTACTATCGTGAGTAGTACATTTGTGTAAAATATTATATTTTTATCAGTCTGCAACATCAGACTTTTACTTCTTTCCATTTAGTAACTGAGAACGATAACAACTGTGTGTTAATAATGTAGAGCTCAGTTAATAATGTAGAGCTTTCTCAGAAGACATTTTTCTGAGCCCGAATCCCTTTTCTCACCCCCTCCTTACAAAAAGACCACTTTGCAGAATTTTCTTAGAATCTCTCTCTCTCTCTCTCTCTCTCTCCTCCCCCCCTGCTACAATGCCCCAGAATGATACAAGGTCTGTGGCATTGTGGAGGATGCAAAATGGTGGTCAGGCTACCAACACAGTTGCTTGCTGGGGGGGAAATCTTAGGAAACAAGAAAGCAGGAGCGCTATTGCCACTGCTGCAATCCTGAGAAACTGTAGGAGAATTTCTCCTCTCCCCGGAGAAATCCAGTGAAATGGTTTCCTCAAATTGTTTGCCCACAAGACATCATTTGTGCCCTGCCCTAGAATAATGATATCAGTTGTTCATTAATTAGAGCCATTATGTGACTAAATTGTTTCTATATTATAATTGGCAGCTTTCCTAGACCAAGCAAGGCCCAAAGAAGCCTCATTTGGAATTGGGCTGGGGGAAGCAAACAGTGCCAGAAGCCATTTATTTCTGTTCCCAGTTCTGTTAGTCCTTGCTTGATTTTTAGGTATCTGCTACCAGACCTAGCACTATTAGATCAATGGAAGTATTATCTGGCCATGAGCAGAAACCTTCTGCTCCCTCAGGGTTTAAGGAAGGCTCCACTCACCACCACTGCCAGCTAGGATGGTCCTGGGAATTGACAGGCCCACTAGTCTGGCAGATGCAATTGGAGAGTCTCTGGATGAGCAACAGAGGACAGCACAAGAGTTGTACATGCAATTCCTGTTTCTGGGAATGTGCCTGACCATGAACAGATAGTCAATGCTGTCAGCTTTGAGAGCTCCAGTTATCTACTTGGGGAAGGAATGTAGGGACTGAATCTAGGCTCCTCTACTTCCCATTCCAAAATATGATTGGCACCCAGCCTAGGTAAGAGGGGCCCTACTGCTGGACCACAGTACCCCACTCTACTCTTCTTCCTTGCAGTCTGTTCCCCTGTCTTCTCCAAGCATGTAAGTGAGAATGAGGAGGAGAAGCCTCTGCTTGCCTTGCTCTTTCCTTCTACTAAGCACTTATGTGGATTGGCCCCAAAGGGGAGGTAAAGTGAATAGGCAGGGGTGGCAGTGGCAAGGAGGCAGCTGCACTAGCAAAGGATACAGAGGTGGCTGTCCACCAAGGACATTTCAACAAAGGGTTCCTCAAAATCTGAAGCCAACAGTGACTGGCTCTTTCAAAGGTGACAGCACCCAACATATGTTTGGTGGATGCACATAAGAATCTTTGCCAAGAAAACATTGGTATGAACTTTCCACTTTCTCCATGTGCATATCTGTATGTGGACGTGTTCAAATCCTACTAGTGTAGGTTCAGTCACAAAAACAGGTGTAGGGCTTATTTTGCAGATAAGAGGATCAGAATGTTTGTATGAACAACAGCTGTGGAAATATTTCTACTTCAAGCACATGAATGAACACTACAGCTACCATTTCCTTAAACCTCTAATCTCATCACATCACATCTGAACTCCAGCTACACTCAGTCCAATTCCAGCTCCCCCCTCCCCACAAAAAAGAACCTGGCTACTCCCACTATAAGGTTCATCACAGTGGCAACTTAAATCATGCCCCAAGGTGTGAACATAAAAATGGGTATCTATTTATTCCACAAGTAAGATGCAAAAAGTTTGCTAATTTTTAGAATTTATATGAGGGTTTATTTTAATGGCATGAACTTAAATGGAAAAATGCAAAAAAGTGGTGGGAAAAGAAGGCTGTAGGTATCCAACATTGCAGCTCTACTGGTGCAACAGGCTTTTATGCATACAACATAATTTCCTCTTCCTCTCCTGTCCCCTCAAGCTCTCCACATGCCTTCAAAGTTAGCTCCAGAGGGTTGGGGATCTTCAGGAGCAGATTTTTGGAGTGCAGAGGGGAAGGACAGAAAAGAGAAACCTGTTATATGAACAGAACTCCACTCACACGGAATTGGATACAACACACAGAGGGAGAAAGGGCAGAGAGATAACAAGGAAAGGGAATGGAGAACAAAGAATCAACAGATGCAGTGACACAGAAAATAAACAGAGTTGGACTAAGTCATGACTAACTTAAATCCGCTGATTTCAATGGATCTATAATCCTTAGCAGAGCTTGGAAAAGTTATTTTTTTGAACTACAACTCCCATCAGCACCAGCCAGCATGGCCACTGGATTGGGCTGATGGGAGTTGTAGTTCAAAAAAGTAACTTTTCCAAGCTCTGATCCTTAGTGAGCAACCCAGATAGGAAGCCATGCAGATTAGAGTAAGGATAACTCCAATTTGTACATAACCAATGAAAGTCCTCCCATCTCCTTTTCAGGTTCCAGATAGTTTACTGTAAACCTCCCAGAGAGCTTTGGCTATGGGGGGGTGTATATAAATACAATAAATAAATAAATAGTTTAGACAGGAAATCTTACCTTGTAAAGCAGCTTTCTCTTCCTTTATTTTCAGGTGCTTGAAATGAAATGAAGACAGGAACCAGGAACCTCTGTCAATGGAATCCTTTAAAGAGAAAACATAAAATATTAGCAGACCAGTTGCCTCCCTATCCCTGATTTCCTACTTCTTTCCTTGCCAGCGATGTCAGTCCATATCTGTATGCATTGTACACAGAATCTCCAATTTTCAGCATTTAAAATACTTTCACAACACAATCTTCTCCGAGAAAAGATATGAATTTACCAAATAGTCTCAGCTTCATAGCTACATTTTTTGTTAATGTTTGCTATTATTCTTTAGAATATAGATATGCGCTTCATTTCCTCCATCTGCATTATCTTTATGAAACTACTCTGTGCATTCAAGATATTAAAGAACAGCTAAAATGATGTATTTGACTTTTTAATGCTTGCAACACTTTTTTTCTGCTTTAAGGTCTCATCACACTGCCATGGAAAGTGAAACAACTGTATTTTCTGAATAGGCTAGATATTTAGCAATATAGTTTAGAACAGGAGCACACTCCAGAGCCTGATATTTTTGGCCACACTCATAGTATCATAGATTAGGTGGCCTATAATCCTTCTAGGTATAGCTCCCCAGCCAACAGGCCTGAGAATGATTCTGTATTTTTAAGAGAAGAGAAAATTCAGCCAAGTGCAGGTTTTCTTGCAACACTGTAATGGGAAAAACCTCAAGGTAAAATTCTCCATTCCCTCTGCACAACTTTTGAAGATACAGATATCCCCCTTAGGTCTTTTTCTAGAATATTTTTGTAATTCTGAAAACCTGTGAGCATGCTAATAACTCCCTCATGTTTCCCAGTGGCCCTGTATTCGCAACGATTTGTTTGCCCTCACCACCTGAGTTTAGTATTAGAGGGACTGAGAATTCTATAAAGCATATCTTACTCATATACTGTGAGCACCCCCTTGTGGGAAAAAGAAATAAACTTTAAGTGATCACACCATTAATTCCTGCTCCAGAAAACTAAACCAATTCACGGAGGGCTGATTTCTATATTACTGCAGAAGCAGGGAAATCAGAACTGCAGGCTGCTATATTTTTGCCGTCTCTGCTTCTACTACATGTGCAAATGGGAACATGTACATCTCATCTGTTAACTTGCACCCTCTTAATGAGAGGCAACACAGACAAGTGTTTGGCCACCACTTTATGATGAACTGTGATATCCAGCAAAGCAGTGTCTTCTATGCCTTCAATATGCTTTTCTAAATATCTGCCTCAGAAGGATAGAGCCCACCACAGATCCAAAGGCTCCATACTCCATATCTCCTTTTCTTAGAACTGCCATAGGTCCTACTTTACAGGAAACAATCCTCTAATTGCAGGAGTCCTCTGTTTGAAGGGCTGGTCAGTCTATGTCCGGTTGAAAGATGAAGAACCTTAAAAAGAGAGAGTAAGTTGTGCATCAACAGTTATCACCTAGACAGCAGACTGAGCAGGCACACAGGTTACCTGGTCACAGTCCTCCCCACTATAGTGAGATGTCTATTTATTATACAGCCACAAGAGTGGTCTACAAAATCTCAAGACAGCTTTGCAGAGATTGGGAGACTACAGACTCAGAGCACAACATGACAAATGTGAATTTTTTAAACCTAGCATTACATACTGTGGTCACACTATTGATGCGCAAGGCCTACACAAGTGTGCAGACAAAATCCGAGCAGTCATAAATGCTCCAAGGCCAAAAGACGTGTCCCAGCTACAATCCTTAGGATTCATTAATTATTATAACAGATTCCTGCCAAACTTAGCTTCTGTGCTATACCCCTTGAATACCTTGTTGCAAGTGGAGAGAATATTATTATTGTTATTATTAGAATATGGCCGTGGATGAAACAGTGTGAACAAGCTTTCAAGGAAGTGAAGAAAATGATGACATCTGATACTGTGCTCATGCACCATAACCCACACCTACCAGTGAAACTGGCTTGTGATGCTTTGCCATATGGCATTGCTGCAGTTATATATCACATGTCATGGAAGATGGCAGTGAATGTCCAATAGCTTTTGCATCACATTCACTCACAGCTGCAGAGAGAAATGATGCACAGATAGACAGGGGAGCACTGAGTTTGGTTTTGGGGGGTGAAACATTTCAGTCAGTACGTACATGGGAGAGAGTTTACCCACATCACTGACCACCAGCCGCTACTGTCCATCTTCAATCCACAAAAAGGGATTCCGCCGATAGCAGCTGCCTGAATACAGCGATGGGCATTGTTTCTGAGAGGGCACCAATACAGAATAGAATGTAAGAGGACGCACAGCAGATGGATTGTCTCGTTTACCTCTAGAGCAGCCTTTCCCAACCAGTGTGCCTCCAGATGTTGTTGGACCACAACTCCCATCTTTCCTGACCATTGGCAATGCCAGTGGGAAAGGCTGCTCTAGAGGATGAAAAATCTGAGGAATACGCACCAGATGGAGATTCTTTTGACATGTTTTCTCTCACAGAGATTGAGGGTCTTCCCATCACAGCAGAGACAATACAAAGAGAAACTAGGAGACACCCTACACTGTCACAAATCTACACAGCAACAACAAACCATTTGTAGCATTGTTCTTGGGTCGTACTTTGTGTTCAAGATTGGATCTTCTTAAGCCCAATCAGGACAAACAACTGAAACAAGTTGAGCAATCTTCTCATGAAGAAGCAAGAAACTTCTCAATAGGACAACCTGTTCTAGCGAGGGACTACAAAGGAGAACAGAAGTGGGTATCTGGGGCAATCAAAGAAAGGACTGGACCACTCTCTTATACTATAGAGATTGCTCCCAACAACATTTGGAGATGACACATTGACCAGTTGAGGAAATCAGGGGTACAGAACGAAGAGGTAGCACCAGACATGACTGGAGTTCCAACTGCAATTTCTGAGTCACCACCATCAGCACCTGCCCTCGAAGAAGACATTCCTTCAGTGGTTGCTCCACAGTCACCAGTACCACCAGACACATCAAGCGTTTCTGCCTGTGATGACAGGCACTATCCCACTCAAATAAGAAAGCCACCACAGCTCCTGAATTTGTAGAGACATTATGGGTTTATATCCAGCAGGGAGGAGTGTAGTGTACTGGGTCAGTGTTATTATGACTGTGATTGTTTGAGTATGCCTTAATCTATTGTTCTGCCAGTGATTATTTAGGACTGCTTGGAAAACACATTCAGGTATGCCCCCTGTGGGGTTTTCTTCCTGTTCTCCTGTTCTTGTTCTGGAATATTCAGTAAAGAAAATGCTGACAGCAGAAAACTCTTTGACTCCTGTGTCTTTTTTGGCTAAAGGGCAGCAGGAGGACTTAACACTACCTGCTCTCAGGGCATGACTGGTGAACAAAGTAGTCTACTTTTGACCTCGTTGGAGAGTCTCAAATACTTAATCTTAAATTAAGGAGGATACCTACAACACAGCTAAAGACACATTGCTCTTGCTTATCTATGGAAACTGACTTCAGAAAGACTTATCAGTAGATTAGCACATTTGTGCCATGCTGAGTGATACAGTGCTATTAATCACAGGAACCATCCTCATCAGCTACACCTTTGGTCAATGCATTACTCAGAGTTCAAATGCTATTTTTATTTATAGTAGTGAAAATAAGAGAGACCTAGATTTTTTTTGTACACAGGCATGACTCTAACAGATAAGGCTGTAATAATGGAGCTAATATAAATATTGAATTGGCAAATTAAGTTAACGTTTGCATTTGCAATTAACAGAAGGGGAATATGTAACTCTCTATGTGCATTGATAAAAGAGAGCAGCAGCAACTCACTGAGACCTAAAGGCTAATGCTCACGTAATTTGATAGCAGGTTGTGGTAAAATCAATATCTTCACATCGTCTTACTGGGCATTTACTACTAGTAGAAAACTGTTTATGTGAAAATACACATTTGCCCTACATTGGTTCTGCAACAGAGACCAATCAGTTGGATTTGCTGGTAGCTGCTTTACTGTATTTGAGCAACATGCACAATGGGCACATTGATAATAGGTGTTATAATTAATTTTGGAACAGCTGTTAAGACAGCATGTAGTAGCTAGATCTGTATTATACATCACCAGCATCTTAACAAAATATGTTTGGATTTTTGGTCACAATGGATGTGGATCCAGTATGACTCCTCTCTTACACATTTAACTCAACAGTACATCTCAGTCCCCTGTTCTGGCTTCGGAAAGCTCTACTTCCTCTTCTTGACTTGTGGATATTTGTTTTTTTTTTTTTTTCAATTAATTTTTATTCCAATTTTCAAAACCAAAACAATACAAAAAGAAAACAACACAAATCAATAACTAGTACAATACAAAAAGAAATATATATATATATATATATATATATATATATATATAAAAGAAAGAATATTGACTTCCGATTTGTCATAGTTCAGCTATAAATCTATAATATATAACAAACCTATCTCTTAATAGATTATAAAATCACCTTCCTCCAACGGTTATCTTAGTTGGTTTCAAATCTCATTAACATCATATCATTTTAATCTTCCACAAAAAGTCAAAGAGAAGTTTCCAATCCTTGAGATATATGTCAATCAATTTTTTTTTCTAAATAAACATGCCAATTAATCCAACTCATCAAATCTACTAAGTCCAGTAATTTTAAATCGCTCTTCTGTCATTATCCATATTGGGTCCATCTTCCATCTTCCATCTTCCATCTTTACGCACCCAAAAATCTTGCTGTCATAGTCATATAATAAAAGTCTGATAGGAATTTCCTCCATCACAGATATTTTCTTGCCATCAAATCCAAACGTATCACTGAAGTATTGTTGCAAAGCCGCATCTCTGTTCCTGTTTTCCACATGATACACTAGTACATCTCTTGAAGGTTTTTCCATTGACACAAAACAGGGATTAATTCTGTTAACTTTCTCCATTTCAAGTTCCATCAAATCCTTCCAGTCCAATAATTTTTTTGAACCGATAATATCTTTATCTCCAATCTCTTCAATTCCTTCAGGGACAGCGCTGAATTCCAAACTGTAATATTTGTCTCCAGGATCCATCACAGCCAGGAAATCCAAATCTTTTTTCATGTCCATAATTAAGCCAATCTCCATAGTTTGAACCTTGCCTTTAATTTCTCTTTCATCCTTTTTTTGTTTTCCAGATCTATCTTTATTCTCCTTTCTCATAGAATCCTGAGTTTCTTTCAGCTCCTGTCTCATTTCGTGAAATTCAATTCTCCACGCTTGTCTATTATTTCTCAGTTCTTGTTTTATTGAGTTAATCCCATTCATTATTTTCTGAAACATGTCTAGAGATAAAGTCCCTTCTTGTACATCCATGATCTTCTTAATTGTCATTCTTAAAGCCAAAGGAACAAAACTCCTTCAATTTTCAATGTCCCAAACAAAGAGCAGCTTATTTCTTTAACCAGTTACAAAGGAGTTAATCTTTCCAACAAACTAACGTCACACGCTAGACAGCCCTTATCTCTTATCTGCCCGTAAGTGTAAGAACGGCTTTAGTTCACAGCGTCAAAATAGCTAGTAGCAGAGAGAATGAGCAGATTCGTCAAAAAAAAAAGTAGATCAGAAAAAATAGTCCCAGCCGTAAATCAAAAAGATTTCTTATCTCATCCAATCAGAAATCTCTCATCCGTTGTAATCTTTAAAATGCTATTTTCCATGTCAGCTTTTTGCAATAATAAAAAAAAAGATAAGCTATTTATATTTTCTTCCCCCTTAGTTCCGTAAATAAAAAAAGGAAAGTCTTACCTCACCTAGGTTATCTCAATTGCTGTTACTTTGACAAATCTCTTTAGCTGTATAGATAAGAAAATGATGAATGTAGACAGGAGGATGTTTGCCTGTTAATCCGTATAAAAAAAAGGGTCACTTATCCAGCTGAGCTAGCATAAAAATCCTCGCTCTGTCTGAGCTGCTGGAAGACAGACAATTCTGACGAATTCCAGACTCCAACAATCAAAACAAAGCTATGTGGGAAATCTCACGTTTCTTCTTTAACCGGAAGAAATTATTCCCAGTCAGAAAAGAGCCTTCTGACTGAATTTAAACTGGATAAGTTTCATCCAAGACGGAGCTCGTCTCAGAGGCTGCACAGGCGTAGGGATCCTCCTGGGAAGTCCGACTTGTGGATATTTGTATAACCAAACTCTTGGTATGCATCTATATTTTTATCACGATTCAATAGCTGATCTGTTCCACTGACACAGCATTCACACTCTTCATCTTGAGAGTTCCTCCTCTCTTTGTCTTTGTGCAATAGTTCTGCCATTGCTTTACGAGTCACTGAAACACTAGCTCTGAATTCCTCAGGCTGGTCTGCACAAAGCTAAAAGGTAAGATATAGCCCTTCTGTGCTCCTTCCCTCTCTTTGTTAAATCCTATCCTAATTCCTAGGTGACACTGGTATCGACTCATCTGCAGCTTCTGATCTAACAGCTTTACTCTTCAAACAAAGCTGGAATGATGAAGGAAGGAAGGACTAGTCTTGCCTCCCCCCTTTTTAAAAAGGACTACATGTGTGAATATGAGAATAAATGTTCATCCTGATCCATTATATTAAAAAAAAAAACACAAATGTTTAAAACTGAATGAACACATATAAAACTGACACTAACTGATCAATTAATCCCTAACTGCAAGTAGTTGCTGTTTGATGACATCCCCAAGACTGTATTTTTCCCCACCTAGGACAAACCTGGACTTGTCTTGCCTTTTGCTCTGCATGGAGGTATCAGTCACTACTTTAGGATGAGCTTTTTCTTCTGGTTCTTTGTTGTGCTAACCCATATGTGAGGGCCTTTGTGAGAACAGCCATCCTTTCCGTCTACTTGGCCTATTTTTCTGCCTTCTGCATTACTTAGCAGCATCCTCCGGCTAGTTCGAAGCCAAGTTTTCCTATAAGCAAAGCATGTTGTTAAATGGGCTACAGTCAGGAGTTAGCAGGAGTGTGCTTTCTGATTCTCACCCTGGACCTTCTGCCAAAGGGGCAGAGAGAAACTGAGGTGGCAATCCAGTACACACTTACCTGGCTGCAATCCAATACATGTCTACTCAGAAGTAAACTCCATTGGGTCAAGTGTGTATTGGATTGCAGTCTAAGTTTCTAACTCAGAAACAACTGCTTTTTGCTGACTTTGGTAACAAAGGAAGCTATAAATTATCCATTTATATCCCCTAGTGCAAATACGGGTGGAAAGAAGGAGTGTGGCACCATGGTCATCTATAGACAGTCGTATGTTCACACACTTCTTTGACCTGACACAATTTGGCACAACCTGTTTCCTTCCCATTCAAGTGATGAGTATGATGGTCAATTGACAAGCTGCACTGACATAATGTGGATTAATTTAAGGGCGGCTAGGGATGATTCATGAGGAAAGAATTTAAGGCTGACTTTTCTTTGCCATAGAATCCTCCCACTAAGATTAGCAGTCAAATAATCATTTCTGCTGCTTGATAAATGTATCTGGGTTATATATACAATTTTTAAATCAATCGAAACAGGTGGAGTCATGATGACATAAACGTATGCCTCCCAAGATTAAAATTATCTGAAAAATGTTGAACAAACAGACTGGTATAAAAATTATTTTCTGCAAATCTTTTGCCTAGACCTTACATTGTTTGTTTTGCGGAGACGTGACACTTCGGGACAGAGGACTGCAAGCTGCCATGGCGCCAAAGAGCTTTTTGCTATTGGCTCTTGTCCTGATTCTAGGACTCAACAGCCTGGCTAATGGATTTATTCTCCGGCTAAGTGAGTGGAACTGTTTAATTTTTCTTGGGAAATAGTAAATCAACTAGTTAAAACATTAAATAAGAGCTACCCACTTCATGCTTTATAAAATAGCCCTTTTACCGCATGTACACTAGTGTTACACTAACGTTTGTTGTGAAAGGAAGATGCAAGTCTCTTTGAAGATGTAAGACTCCAAAGTCTCCTGGCTCCATGATTCTGAACTCCAGTTGCTGAGGAGCACGAATGGGAGAGGGCTATTGCTCTCATGTCCTGCTTGTGGGCTTCTCTGTGGCTACGTACTGTGAAAAAATGGGATGGGGAACTTGATGGACTTGTGTTCTGAACCAGCAGGGTTATGTTCAAATATTCAGGGGACATCTGCCAGAGAGCCACAGCCAGTTGAGCTGGCTGTGACCCAGTGCATGCTGTTCCTCACATCCCTAACTGTCTGGGGATGCACTTTGATATTTTATGGCTCCCCTCTGAGATTGTGCACATGATAACCTGGATAGAGACACTTGAGTAGTACTGAGTAGCTGTTTGGCAGAGAGGGAACAACAAGGAAAAGGACTACGTTCAGCCACCTCCCCTGCTCTCAGTCCAAAACAATGTACAGACTCTAACTACACTAAGTAGGGCTATACAGTCACAGTCCAGGCTGGTAGATGAGACAGGTAAACTGAGTACAGCAGCTGTTTGTGTGAACAGTGGCCTTTCTTGGTGGTGATAGTTGTGGTAGAAATGATTATGTATATGGAGGGGGGATTCAGTTGAAATGATTATGTATATGGAGGGGGGATTCACACTTGCTGAAACAATATGAGAACCAAAACACAGCCATCCTTTGAAATTTGCACTTCTCTGAATTTTGCAGTGCAGCTCTCCAGCCAAGTAATACATACCAAAATGCATATACTGGGGTAAAGTGTGGGGGAAAAAGCATATATTACTGAAAATAACATACAAAATGCACTATATTAGAGGAAATTGTGTTGCAACAATCTGTATATTAAGCAAAAATTGCATGCAAATATTATGAAAAATGCACAGTAAAATGCAGTTTTTCATAACTTTTTACAAAAAAATGCCAGCTGATGTGGAAATATGGAGAACTGAACTTTAAGAATGGAAAAATGAGAAACTGAATGAAACTGAAATTAGTAGATTCATCCATCCCTTGTTGTGTAAAATGCAGAATATAGCAGTTTTATTAATTCACCAATGAATTGTATATAAAATAGTACCATTTGTTTCAGCAAGTAAAGCTGTGGATGTTGACATGGAAAATCAAGCTCTACATTGTTGTCATTGTATCCTATGCTGAACAAAAGCAAAGAATGAAAGAGACAGTGGACCAGGTTGTTTGCTAGCAGAACTTTCTGATGGTAGACTATTGAGGTCGGAAGAATCTTACAGTTATCCAATTGAAAAAAAAATGAAAGTTCCTTCTACGCACCAGAAGATGAAGGAAAACTGATTAAAAGGTTGGATTACTAGATGAGATTATAGGCTTGCTGCTATATGAATTTTCTCAAGATAGATTTCCCCCCCAGTATTGTTCTCCTTTTGAGATAGGGGAGAGCCAGTGTGGTGTAGTGGTTAGAGTGTTGGACTATGACCTGGGAGACCAGAGTTCGAATCCCCACACAGCCATGAAGCTCACTGGGTGACCTTGGGCCAGTCACTGCCTCTCAGCCTCAGAGAAAGGCAATGGTAAACCACCTCTGAATACCGCTTACCATGAAAACCCTATTCGTAGGGTTGCCATAAGTTGGAATTGACTTGAAGGCAGTCCATTTTCATTTTGAGATAGGTATCATACTAGAATAGAGAAATGCCCACTAAGTAGAGAAAATATGTACAGAGCAGAGCTTGGAAAAGTTACATTTTTGAACTACAGCTCCCATCAGCCCCAGCCAGCATGGCCACTGGATTGGGCTGATGGGAGTTGTAGTTCAAAAAAGTAACTTTTCCAAGCTCTGGTACAGAGTAGCTGGGTTGGTTGTTGTTCACATTGATTCTGACCCTCAGTTTCCTGATCTGTTAAGCTTGATGGTCTTTACTGTTTTCCTTTATCTGAGGTTGCTTGCTAGGAATGCAAATAGGTCTGAGATGAGGAGGGAGACTGGTGTATGGCTGGTGATGTTAAAATGGCACTAATGGCTCTTTAAAGCAGGTAAAAGAAGTGATATTTACATAAGAAATTCGTAGGAGGAAGGGCAGTTTAGGGGGGATTCTTTCCCAGATGAAATATTATAGATTTCCTGAACATAAATCTAGTCCTTATCCTTCCCTGTCAGCTTCTTTTGATTCATCTCCTGGCCATTCAGTCAAAATGGTTTAAGAGAAGAAGGAAAGCAGGCTCACATTATCATAGAAAAATAAATAAAGTGGTCCTTCTAATCTCATAGATCTGATTCAGTGTATCTTCATGAAAGAAAACAGATGTGCTAGAAACACATGGCAGCTGATTCGAGATGCTTTGTTCATGTAAATGTCCCCAAAGACCTAGCATTCTATAGTACAGCAGCAGGGGTAGCTGATGTGGTACCTTCCAGAAGTTGTTGGATTAACATTTCCATCATTCCTGTCCACTGGCTCTGCTACCTGGGGCTGATGGGAGCTGGAGTCCAACATCATAAAATTAATTGATTTATAATGTATTGCGATTTAAAACCCCTGCTATAGAACTTTTTCCTGAGGACACAATTTATTGCTGCCAGTTTCTAGAGGCTATGAGATAATGTCAGAGACAGTGAAAAATCAATGTTGCTGTGTTTGAGTATGCAGCATTCCAGTATCTGAACTGGGACTCACAATTTTCCAAATCAGATTGCAGCATGACAAATTCATTTGAATGTTGTCTTTAACAGGCCCACAACAATGCGTAGTGCAACCCAAAGCCAGAGTGAACTGTGGCTACCCATACATCAGTGCTCAGACATGCCACAGCAGAGGATGCTGTTTCGACTCAAGTATTGCTGGGGTCATCTGGTGCTTCTTTCCTAGAGATGTGCCAGGTATGTATGTATTTATTTAAGCTACCTTTGAGGACAAAACAGTTTTGATAACATATACATGCACAGCAATAATACAAAATACAAACATCCAATACCTCCCTTCCCCAAGCCCCACCATTTGGAATGTCTTCTATGTTAAATTGTACCTTTGTAGTCCCTTTAGTACCAATCCCTATATATATGTGTATATATGTGTGCATATATAGATAGATAGATTGTATTTTATGTATTTTAATTGTATTTTATGTATTTTAATTTATTTTAATGTTTTTGTGATTTTACTGCTTACAATTTTATTATGTACATGTCTTATTTTATTTTTGTAAGCTGCCCAGAGTGCCCTATTATAGGGTAGAAGGGCGGGACAGAAATATTTTAAATAAATATATAGAGGAAGAACTTAGATTCAGATTGTCTTTAAAGCCAAATCTATCAAATCCACACTTTCTAAAATAGTATGAGAACCAAGACACAGCCATCCTTCAAAATTCATACTTACCTGGATTTTGCAAGGCAGTTCTTCAACCAAATCATGCTTACAAAAATTCATATATTAGTGGGAAATGTGCATAAAAATGAATATATTTATGAAAATAGCAAAGAAAATGCATTGTATTGGGGGAAATAGCTTGGAAAATGTGTGCATTAGTCAAAACTGCATACAGAAATTTGTTTATTAGGAGAAATTCACAATAAAATGTTGAAGAATTTTCATTTTTTTAAAAAAAATAAAATGCTGCAGAGAAGTGGAGAACTGAGCTTCAGACAGGAAAACTGAGAAACTGAAAGAACTAGAATTGACAGATATTTCCATCCCTACCCACCATTAAACAACAATATAACTCAGTGGCAACAAAAATAATAGTAAGAATAATACTAAAATAACTATATCATGTAGTCATATTTTCATATTGTCATATTTTCTCACCAGCGTTGACTACACTAGTATCAGTTACTCTTCCCATGTACAGACCAGTTGGACAGAAAAAAATCTCTCATAGCAGGGGAAGCCAATATGGCATTTTCTGGATATTGTTGGACTACAACTCCCACCATCCCTGATCACTGGCCATGCTGAGTGGGGATGATGGGAGCTGGAGTCCAACAACCTCTGCAGGGCACCACATTGGATACTATACCCTGTGTTGTAGGCTTGAGAGATTTCTGACGTTCATGAATGCATACACACATTGAGAATATGAACGAGGATGAGACAGGGCACACAACAGACATCTCTCTTTATTCCTTATTTAATTTTCACCAAATTTCTAGTGACATACTGGAGCAGCAGGCCTTCAGGAGAAGAAATGCAAGTTGAAACAAAAGAAACAAAATACAAAAAGAAAGGAAGAAGACAATGCTCTAAAAAGAATTATTCAGATCTCATTCCATGTGTATCTACAGGATGAAACTAGATTAGACAATAATTTTCAGGTTGGTTCATGTGTTACTTTATGTCACTTTTCACTCACAGGACTTGTCAATACACTTCAGCAACCTGGCATGTGAGTCAGTGGCTCATGGATTTCAGCCGTGCAGCAACTTCCAAGATCTCTGAGGTACAGACAACCCTAGAATAAATTGTGAACTGGCAGTTTAGTTATTCATCCCCTGGGCTTACAGAAGGATTTTTGCAAAAGCCTAAGCACTTTTGTTCCATTCTGAAATTCTGTTTGTATCATCCTGTTTTACTATTATTATGCTTCTATCTTTGGTTTTATAGTGCTGTTTTAGTGGTTTTTATGCTGTATTTTGAATACCACTTAGAGACAGGGTTCGAATCCCCACATGGCCATGAAGCTCACTGGGTGACCTTGGGCCAGTCACTGCCTCTCAGCCTCATGAAAACCCTATTCATAGGGTCGCCATAAGTCAGGATTGACGTAAGGGCAGTACATTTACATTTTTAAGTGGCTTAGGTAGGCTTTTAAATAAATAAATAATCAGAGCAAGCACCTTCCAATATTTAATTTTCAGGAACGTGTGTATGCAGGGGTTTTTTTTCCAGCCAGTGTCAAGCACACAGACAGTTAACCACATCTACTACAGTAGGCTAGAGTGCGAGAAGCCAATGTGATGCTTTCCAGATATTGTTGGACTTCCAACAGCCCCAGCCAACATAACCAATGGTCAGGAATTATGGGAGTTTAGTCCGAGAACAACTGGAGAGCAGCATTTTGGTTATTCCTGGACTAGAATGTGTCATCCTTAAGGTGGGGTCTTTGTTTATTATCAGCTGTAAACACCATGTTGCATGCCCTTAAAGATACAATTTAGAATTAGTTGCAAATTCTGCAACGAAGGGAGCAGTTATTTCATATGGAACTCTCACCAACAATGGGATGTACTCAGGATATCAACACTGAGAAGAGATCCTGGCCCTTCTGTGTGTGACAACCTTTCAAGTACTTGAATACAGCACTCTTCAAAGATTTGTAAGGTTCTCACACAGAGGAGGACCAGGTTTTCATGATGATCATCCCAGAGAGCAGGACATAAAATAATGGGCTCACCTTACAGGAGGCCAGATTTCGACTGAACATCAGGAAAAACTACCCAATTGTTAGAGAGGTAAGACAATGGAACCAATTGCCCAGGGAAATGGTGGACTCTCCAACACTGGAGGCATTCAAGAGGCAGTGGGACAGCCACCTATCAGGTACTCTGCATTGAGCAGAGGGTTGGACTTGATGGTGTTATAAGCTCCTTCCAGCTCTACTTCTTTATGATTCCGTGATTAAGAGTGGTGTGCTAATAATATTTGAAGTGCCCACACAATGAAACAAATGGATTTTCCAATTGCAGGTCAGTCCTGTACAGTTTTCTTCGGAAGCAAGTTCCACTGAGCCTAATAGGGCCAAGTGTGTGTTAGGGTCTTAAAGTATTCAAAGTATATCACTAATATGTTTTTTTAAATCTTATTTTGTTTTTAGAATGTGTCCTCTAAAATAAAAATGAACCACGGATCTGCCTCTCTACTATGATGATCTTCAGGAAGAAATGTAGAGCTAATCCTTAAATTGTACACTTACACATGCTCTCCTGTGGATACAAGTGAACTCTGTTTTCAGTTATGTGTGTTCTTCAACACTCTGCTGTACCCTAAAAAATAAAAGCATACAGATTTTTTTGTGTGTTTCTGCAGTCTCTACCCACGAGCATAGTGGTGTGAGTGTGGAGTAGCATGTGCATGTGAGAGAGAAAGAGGGGAAGGGGGACACTCATGACTTTTAATAGAAAGATAAAAGCAACAGATTGTATCAAATTATATCAATTGTTAATTATGTAGTTATCCTGTTGATATCATTTCCACATATCTTTTCCCTCTAATCTCATTTTTTTAAATGCCCAACCCAAAGCACGTGTTTAATTATATACCTTTAACTCAGGTAACACTTCATGCATCTGAGGAAGTGGACTGTCGTCCGGGAAAGCTTATGCCATAATAGATTTGTTAGTCTTTAAGATGTCACAATATTTTGCTGCAACAGACATACTGCATTTAAAGATAAAGTGTTCACTGGAAATCAACCTAATTATTCTGTAATTTTAATTGTATGCAGCCCTAAGGAGGAAAGCCTGTTAGGTTGCCAGCCTATAAAACTTTCCTGGTGTGAACCCCACTGAGTGTTTTTGCCTGGCTAGAATGTGTCCTTGAACTTTGATCATTATTCTTGATGGTCTGTATGAAGGGTAGACGGGTGTATGTGTAGAAAGTAGCCTACTGTAAAAAGGTAAAATCCAAATTTGTTGCTTTACCCATTTTTGCCTCTCGTCCCATCCACCACTGGCATGTGTTGCCCAAATGGGAATATGGCCCATCATCTGAAGTAGGGAAGAAGGATTCAGTTCACACATAGCGCTGCGCCTATTAAATTCACTTTTTTCTGAAACAAGATGAGAACTGCAACACAGCCACCCTTTGAAATTTGCACTTATCCGAATTCTGCAATGCAGTTCTCCAACCACGCAATGTTTTTAAAAAGGCATATATTAGGGGAAAGTGTGCTTAAAATGAATATATTAGTGAAAACTACCATACAAAAATGCATTATATTAGAAGAAATTCCTTGCAAAAATGTGTACATTAGTCAAAACTGCATGCAAAAATGTGTTTATCAGGAGAAAGTTTCACTAGAATACTGAAGAATTTATTTATTTATTTATTTGTTTGTTTGTTTGTTTGTTTATTTATTTATTTATTTATTTATTAGATTTTTATCCCGCCCGACTAGCAGAGCTCTCTGGGCGGTGTACAACAAAGTGCAAATATATACAAAAATTCCATAGTAAAATACAACAACAATGTAAAAGAATAAAAAAACTAAAAACAATTACAACACATGTTAAAACTAAATTAAATTAGATTAAAATGCCTTAGAAAAGAGGAAGGTTTTGACTTGGCGCCGGAAAGACAGTAACGTCGGTGCCAAGCACACCTCATCAGGGAGACTGTTCCAAAGTTCGGGGGCCACCACTGAGAAGGCCCTAGTTCTAGTTATCACCCTCCAAGCTTCTCTATGAGTCGGAACTCGGAGGAGGGCCTTCGATGTAGAACGTAGTGTATGGGCAGGTTCATATCGGGAGAGGCGTTCCAGCAGGTATTGTGGTCCCATGCCGTATAAGGCTTTATAGGTTAAAACCAGCACTTTGAATCTGGCCCGGAAGCATATTGGAAGCCAGTGCAAGCGGGCCAGAACAGGTGTTATGTGTTCGGACCGCTTGGTCCACGTTATCAGTCTGGCCACCGCGTTTTGCACAAGCTGTAGCTTCCGAACTGTCTTCAGAGGCAGCCCTACGTAGAGCGCATTGCAGTAATCCAATCGCAAGGTTACCAGAGCATGTACCACTGATGTGAGGTCCTCCCTGCTCAGGTAGGGACGTAGTTGGGCTACCAACCGAAGTTGGTAGAACGCATTCCGTGCCGAGGCTACTTGAGCCTCAAGTGACAGGGAAGGATCTAAAAAGACTCCCAGACTATGAACCCACTCCTTTAGGGGGAGTGTAACCCCGTCCAGGACAGGGTGTATATCCGCCACCTGATCAGAGAAACCACGCACCCACAGCATCTCAGTCTTGTCTGGATTGAGCCTCAGTTTGTTAGCTCTCATCCAGTCCATTATTGCAGCTAGGCAACGGTTCAGCACATTGACAGCCTCACCTGAAGAAGATGAAAAGAAGTAGAGTTGCGTGTCATCAGCGTACTGATGACAACGCACTCCAAAACTACTGATGATCGCACCCAGCGGCTTCATGTAGATGTTGAAAAGCATGGGAGACAGAACTGACCCCTGTGGGACTCCACATTGGAGAACCCACGGTGTTGAGCAGTGTTCCCCAAGCACTACCTTCTGGAGACGACCCGCCAAGTAGGAGCGGAATCACTGCCAAGCAGTACCACCAACTCCCAACTCCGCGAGCCTCTCCAGAAGGATACCATGGTCGATGGTATCAAAAGCCGCTAGAATACTGAAGAATTTTAATGAGGGTTTTTTGTTTTACAAATTGCTGCAGAAATGTGGAGATTGAATTTAAGTTTGCAGAAATGGGAAACAGAGAGAACTGAAATTGACAGATCCTTCCATCCCTAGTGTGAAGATTCCCCACCCCTAATCTAAACTGATCTCTTGCAGAAAGCTTCACCCCTTCCACAACAAGAACAAAAGAAGAGCCTTGTTGGATGAGATGAAAGACCCATCTAGTCCAGCAACCAGTTCCCACAGTAGCTAAACAGGTGCCTATGAGAACCCTGGAAGCAGGGCAGGACCACAATAGTAATTGCCCTTGTGCTTCCCAACAACTGGTTTTCAGAGGCACATCCCCTCCAATACTGGAGATAGCACATGACCATCATGGGTAGTAGTAGCCATTTATAGCCTTATGGACTGTCTGCAAGTCGATTCCAACTTACGGCGACCCTCTGAATAGGGTTTTCATGGTAAGCGGTATTCAGAGGTGGTTTCATCATTGCCTTCCTCTGAGGCTGAGAGGCAGTGACTGGCCCAAGGTCACCCAGTCAGCTTCATGGCTGTGTGTGGATTTGAACCCTGATCTCCCAGGTTGTAGTACAACACTCTAACGAATAGGCCAAGGGCTGTTTGTGGCCCCTGAACCATGGGTTCCCAAACTATGTACAAGATCTAGGAAGTATTACAGAAGAAATTAATATGACATCTTGTAAAGAACGGTTTAACAGATGTGCGTACACAAATAGAAACCATGGTGTTCTAACTTCTTTCACACTGCAGAATTACAGAATCATGGAGGCAGAAGACATGGAACAAAGATAGTTAAACAAAAATAAATTGAACAAGGATTTTTTCTGGCATCATTCCGTTAATGAAATCTCACAGAGCCCTCTAGTGTGTGGTCATAAACTACATTTTAAGAATAACGATCAATATAAAGAGGAGTAACACAAAAACTACCTGCTGGATCAGGCCAATGGCCCATCTAGTCCAGCATCCTGTTCTTACACTGGCCAACCAGATGCCCATGGGAAGCCCACAAGCAGGACCTGAGTGCAACTGCACCCTCCCCACTTTCCCAGCAGCTGGTGTTCAGAACTCCTCCTATAGTGGAGGTAGAACATAGCCATCATGGTTAGTCGTCACTGATAACCTTATCCTCCATTAATCCATTTAATCCTCTTTTAAAAGCTGTCCAAGTTGGTGACCACCACTACCTCTTCTGAAATTGAATTCCATAGTTGGAAGAAATGTGAAGAAACTCTTTTGTTTGTCTGTCCTGAATTTTCATCCAGCTTTATTGGATGTCCCTGAGTTCTAGTGTTATGAGGGAGACATTTTTTTCTCCATTCACTTTCTCCATACCATGCACAATTTTATACACCTCTATCAAAGAGTTCCTCATTTGCCATTTCCCCTATTGCCGCTAGTCATAGAAAATGGGTAAGGGTGCTTTGCTTACTTGGTCCAGTTATGTTAGTGAAAGCCTTGGAACTACATAGGATTCTCCACAGAACAAGGTTTCTGTGAATTAGCATGAGTAGCTAATTCATTTTAATTAGAAAAAAGGGGAGCTAAAGGAGAAAGGATATAGAGCATGTAAAAGGGGGGGAGCAGAGAGAGAGAGAAAAGAGAAAGGTAGACATATACAGCCTACAACAAAAAGTGGGTCCTGTGTCTACAAGTGGAAGGCAGCAATTTACATTCTGATTGTCAGTGCTGATTCCATTCTGCGGTAGTTTAGTTTCTGTCAAATACTACATTATTCATCTCACAGTCTGCTGTTTAATGTAATTATGTAATTACATAAGCTACATGTAAGTTTAAAATTTAACATAATGATGTAATTATTTCCACACCATTCATTTCAGTGCAAAGGAAACACAATTTAATTTGGGGGGATTGGAAAGGGCATCATCAAGTATCGCTTGCAGACTGAAAAAATTCACTGGGCATGAATCGAATAAATGAACCACAGAAATTTCCACTTGCTTTCATCAAAATTCTGACATCCCTACCTGTGTAAAGAGTGGTCCCTGGACTGAAAAGCTGAAGAATGGTTGAATCTGGCCATTAAAGAGGGACTAAGATACCAAACTGAAAATAGCAATACTTTATTTTATTCTTACATTAGAAGTGTTCTCCATCTTCAGAAAACAAGAGCTCTAATTTGGAAAATAATGCACATACAAAGATCCTATAGGAATTATCTATACAGAAATATACAAAGCCTTTTACTGTGAGTGTATTTGAAGTATACAGTTAGAACGACAACATCCTAAATCTTTTCATTAGGTACATGAATCAGATACATGTTTGGTTATACAAAATATAAACAAGCCACCTGGGGGAGGGGGAAAAAGAAGACAATGTTTACACATATCTACAACAGTGCAAATGTATCACAGCGTGCAAGCAGCAGTAGTCTCTGAAACAGCAGAACCAACAGGAATCCAAAGTAATGCAGAGTGCATTACACATCCAAGAGAAAAGAGCTAGTTGACATACAGCAGCCTTCACCAATCTGGTACCCTCCAGATGTTTTGGATTACAACTCCCATCAGCCCCAGCCAGCATGAGACTGGAGCTGATGGGAGTTGTAGTCCAAAACATCCGGAGGGCACCTGGTTGACAAAGGCTGACATGCAGTATATGCATACTTCAGCACGCTGAGTTTTTGACAGATTACTTGCATTGACTCTTGCATTTTATTTTATTTTTTAAAAAAACCACACACACACATTAAGTATATTAAATAAGTAAAGAAGGTTTAAGGGCAACAGCTCATCACATCTGAGAGCCGGTATTGTACAAATAGTTTCAAATTAGTAAAGCAACCCCAAACCGTCAGCAATACTGTCACACTGTAACTCATATGCAGTTTTTTTAAAAAGAAAGATGTCTCATCTTTTAAAAAATTAATAATAATTCAGCGTTTCTTTTATAGCTACAAGGACAAATTTTGCGGGGCTGTTTTTAGAATAATTTAGTAGTTTCATCAAAACCTGAGGAAGCTCAATAGGTTATTTAGCACTGGCAGGTTCCTAAAAAGAGACAGATCACATGGAGGATATAAGAGGAAAAATAATCCTAGAAAATAGAGTCCAAGCATATTTCTAACTATGCCTGCTCAGAAGTAAGTCTTAATGAATTCAATGTGGCTTACTTCTGGGTAAGTGGGATTAGGATTTCAACCTTAATCATGTTTTCATGTCTAAAGTCATGTTTTAACAGATGGTTCACATCTTTCAGGAAACGTTATAATTAGCAAGTGTTTCCAATGCCAAAGGACAATTGTGTTCACTACTGTAACACCAGAGGAATTATTTCCAGCAATGGACGCAGAAGATAACTGCTGCCTGAATATGTAAATGATTGAAAACAACAGACTGCAAGTGCAATTCTTTCACAAACAGTTCTCCCCCATTTCTTCTGAATTTCTCAGGTCTTACTGTTGTAATGAGAAGCACCAATACAAGCAAGAGTTGTTCCAGCCCACTAGATACCAAGCTGGGAATTTTTTTTTTCAGTGCATGAATTCACAGGCTGAATAATCAGGTATACAATTTGTCAAAACAAAAAGGAAATATAATAATGCTAAGCCACCAGTCAAGCCAATATGATTGACCATATTCTTGGGCTCTATAAAGCAGTGTTGATATTATGGCTGGCAATGGGTTTAAATTAGAATAGAGACTGATCATGTTCTATGTACATATAGTTTAAAGGTATAATAAAATTTGGCATTTCTCTAATTATGGGACACAGCCTCCATAAAAGCAGCTAGTAGGTCATATCAATCCCTAAAGCAAGTGAACATAAAACAAAGTACCCACCAACATTGTGATCAATGGAAAGTTACAATGTATAATGGAGACAGGATGGTACGGTGTCATATTTGCTATATTAAAGTAACATACTTCATGCAATTTATTTCTGAACTGACTTATTTCCTTACTAATAAAAGTATCGTTTTTCCAAACTGCATCTGGGTTCATGGCACAATTTTTTTTTAAAATGAGAAATTATTCCATGAAGTGGGTGGGAATAAAAGTATTAAAAATAAATATGATATAAATGTAACATGAAATTCCAAAAACTAAAAATACAGAATGATCCTGTTGGCAGTTAGTGTAGGCTACAGTGGAAAGCATCATGAAGCTAGTTCTTTTTGGCCAATCAAGAACAGTTCTATTTGACCCTAAATAAATCCATGCCATCTCATTCATCATTTGCAAAGGTGGAAGGCTCCTTGTGGCTGTATTCTACAATTATATGAGAGCCATGGCTATGGGCAGGTCGATAGCACCTAATTTTTTGCATGGTTGAGTTAACATGGCTTTTTGAGAAGAATAAAGGCCCCAATTTGCTATCATCTGCTTTTGGAAGAGAGAAAAAACCATGTACACATTTAAAATATGTCATATCAACAGACACCAAAAGGTTATGACTGAACTCTCTTCCCACACTCTTGTTCATGGTTGTTAGGTATAATAGCTGCAGGGCAAAGAAATAATTATGGTGAGCCACTGTATCCAGACCCTGGTCTATACACCTTGCTTCTGCAGAGGAAAACACACAAAGGCATTGTTGGAACCAAATGACTAAAATATACACAACTGCTTTGGAAAGAGGAATAAATATACATAGAAATCCCATTTTTGCGTAACTAAGTTATGCAGCTGACCACACAGTGGAGAACCCACAGGGAAATAAAGCACTTATTTATGCTTACTTTTCTTTTAATTTTTTTAAAATGCTCCTTTACATTCCTGATATTGTGCATCACCTTGCATATGGCATTCTAGTGAAGACTTGAAAAAAGAAATTTCTATTTAAATTAAAAAAACCCAACCTTTTCTCTCTCTTTGAAAACATCCTTTAGAAGGAATGATTGGAAGAATTTATAGAAAAATGTGATGCATAAATGGTTTAAAAGAGTTACCAGTGAACATACAAATTACACACAAACATACTCTAAAATGGAATAAAACAATGCTATGCTGCATTTTCCAGCTGCCATCCCTGAATATCTGTTACATCTTGAAATAAGAATCTAAAAAAAGATAGACCTTAACAGAAAGTCATTACATTCTACCTTTACAATAAAGCCTGTTGCAACTATGGGCTCCTGAAACTGCTACACCCCTCATACATAATCACATCAACCTTATTATTTGCTCCTTCAATGGTGGATGTTTTGATTCAACAAAAATATAGAAGCCTCAAGTGAAATGTCGGGGAAGTCAGTGTCAAGTCATTGGGGTAAATTTAGAAACAGATAAGGAAGGACCATCAAGGAATTTGCAGAGAGGGAGTGGGTGGATGGGAAAGTAGGAGAGAAAGAAGAGATACATTTTCTCGCTTTTTGCCCTTCCTCCTTTCTATAGATTTCACACCCAAGCAAGAAGGGGGAAGCAGCGGAAGCCAGTGCTGCCTTCCAAAGTTCTCAATATGCAGCAAAGGCCATTCCATAACCGTTAAGTCAGCTGAAATGCTCATTGGATGAGGAAGGAAGCTGCTGTTTGCTTCTCCTCCCTCCCACTATGAGCACAGAAGAAAATTCTAACTCCTTATCTGTCAAGTCCTCAGCTGGATTAGGGGAAATTATCAGAGTTGTTTTGAAACCCCCCCAATCTGCCTGATTTTTTCAAAAAAACCCTGCCTGATGTCACATTTTATGTCCACAAATGCTTAAATGGTGAGAAACAGGTGGTGTTGCATTAAATTAATGGCAAATTGGGCATAATAAAGTTAAGAGGTTATTGGCTCATGAATTTATTTACACAGCAGGCATAGGGAACTTCTTGCCCTCCAGATATTGCTGGACTACAACTCCCATCATCCCTGACTATTGGCCATGCTGGCTGAAGCTGATGGCAGTTGGGAGTCCAACGACATCTGGAGGGCCACAGGTTCTACACCCCTGATTTACAGGGATGTTACAGTATGAACAAAAATATTATTCTGGATTGTTATCATAATTTTGTAGGAGATACTTAGAACAGAGCTCCACCAATGGTCTCAAAGGGATGATAAGTATGTCAAGTTGGACTGTATATTAGGAATTCTAGCACAGAAAAAAATGATGGATCTGGCAGAAAACCCTTTATCATACAGGAGACTATGCTACTGAAGTAACAAGTAGTGCTCAGATGATTGCCAAACACAGATCTATACACACAATTGACTGTGTAGGTCAGGGGCAGCCAATGTGGTCCTAACTCGGATGTTGTTGGACTATAACCACCATTATTTCTGACTTTTGGCTATGCTGGCTGAGGTTGATGGGAGTTCCACAAAGTCTGGAGGGCACCACATTGGCTATCCCTGATTCTAAGCTGAGCTGACACATTCCCAAAGCTGTTCAAGGATGATGAAAGTGTTAACTAATTTTGTTTTGTATCTGTTAATACCACCCAACTGCACACTCTCCATTCATTCTGATACAATTTGGATGGGATCCCATTAAAATGAATTGAGGAAACATAGGAGCTATGCCTGCTGAGCTGTGCCCCATATCTTTCTTTCTTTATTATTTATTTAGTATATTTGTATGCCGCTTTTCATCACCAGATGACCTCAAAGCAGCTTCCAAGCAAGAACAAAACAATATAATAAAAACAAGGTGCTTGACTGGCAAAATATGAATAGTTCACAGACAAGAATTTTGCTTTAAATAAATAAATAAACTTGTATGTTTTTCATTTTGTCACATTCAACTGCTCTAGGTAAATTTATCCTTTCGCCTCTTCATGGCAATATACAGAATATGTGATCCATGTTTATTATGAGTCATATCTGGTTCAATGACAACTGGGATATCCCTGCCACTGAGAAGAGATACATTGCCTGAATCAAGGGTAGAATTGACATGAAGGAGGACATTCTAACATCAGTTTGGAACATAAAAACTTGAGGAATTGTCTATATTTTCACTTTATCTTCTACCAACATCCTGTTGTGCACCCATTCTGTTTTTCACCAGACCAACTGTGTGTGTGTGAGAGAGAGTGAGTGAGAGAGCTTTTCACACACACACCTCAGTTCCAATCTAACATAATTTTTGCATTTGAAATCATCACTGTCTTATACTAAAAGCTATGATAGCTTCCTGATAAAGAAGAACAAAACCCAACACAATATATTTAATATCCTGCAGAATAGAAGGTTTCCTTGCAGCAGGTTTTCATAGCTCCATCAATAATCTGATGCTGGAAACTGAAGCTTCTTAAAATTAGGAAAAAATCAGCATGACATCACAGCGATATTGGGAGTAACATGCACAATGATCAGCTCATTGTATTATCATTTAATGACCAGTAGTTGAAAGAATTGTGCTTTAATATAATTTTTGTAGATTTTTTTCTAAATCACTCGTTAACCTGATTTACAAGAATGGACTGAGGGCATCCAACTCAACTGGATAAGAAGTCTAGTTATTTGAACACTACCCAGACTAAATTAACACAAGGAATACACTGTTACATCACTATTACTTTTGGATAAATGAGGCCTTAAGGGTTCCTGGATGCCTGCTTGCACTATGGGTCCCTAGTTAGTAGTGCAGATTTAAGTTTTGCCATACATAAAAAGGAAACAACTAATTATCTCTAGCAGTGTAAAATAGCTCATAAAACAATCCAAATTGTATTAAAATATGCTATTTGTCACTCTAGAATCCTGTGCCTTTCCTTCAGTCTTACAACTTGGGGAAAAAAACCCACCCTGAAATTATGGATTTATTCTAGGAGTTTTGGATTAACAAACATCTCTTTGGGGTGCTTAAAATAGCCTGCCAAACAATGACTTTTTTGGTTCACACACACAAACGTGAATCTCAGCATCTACCATACTGTGATCCAATTTCTTTGAGTTAGCCATTTTATCTATTTTCTGAATGAGCTCCTGAAACAAATCCACTTCTGGCCTGAAAACAGACTTATTTGATTCACTAGTAAAGTCATTATAATGTCATTAATTCAACGTCCCAATCTGAGTGCATTGGCTGAACCAGAGCTTGGAAAAGTTACTTTTTTGAACTACAACTCCCATGAGCCCAATCCAGTGGCCATGCTGGCTGGGGCTGGTGGGAGTTGTAGTTCAAAAAAGTAACTTTTCCAAGCTCTGGGCTGAACTGACATGACTTTTAGATCTCTTTCAGGTCTAGGGTGCTTTACTTATTTCCTACAATGTTAGTTTTCCACATGGTCTCAGTTAAACTATTGGGTAAACCCATCATTATATGACAGCCAGTGTGGTATAGTGGTTAGAGTGTTGGACTACGACCTGGGAGACCAGGGTTCGAATCCTCACACAACCATGAAGCTCACTGGGTGACCTTGGGTCAGTCACTGCCTCTCAACCTCAGAGGAAGGCAATGGTAAACCTCCTCTGAATACCACTTACCATGAAAACCCTAGGTTCACCATAAGTTGAAATCGACTTGAAGGCAGTACATATTTTATCATTATAAAGCCAACTGGGAAAGCAAAGGGTAAACAGGGAAAACAAACTGTAGATAGATGACATGAACTGGTAAATCATGTTTAGACCAGGAATAGACAACAACATGTGCTCTCCAGACCTGTGGAGTTCCAACTCCCATCAGCCCCAGCCGATATGGCCAATGGTCAGAGGTATGGAAAATCGAATCCAACATTTGTGCCTATTTAGACCAGTTGGTTACAATTCAACACAGAATGGGGGCCTAAGCCCTTGATTTCAATGGGATTAGGACAGTAGAGGATAGCATGAGTCACTGCTGTTTACCAGAAGGGAGAAGGGGAGGGGCAAGGCAGCGGGGAGGTCCTCATGACGCAAACACACTTAAAGAGCCAATGTGGCACTTCTGTTGGTGCATCTGCACCGCACTAACCTCCCTGCTGCTACTCCCTTCACCCTCCCAGTAAACAGCAGCTACTCAGCTGTTGGGAGGTCAGGTGAGTACTGCCACCCCACCCCACTCCCTGCTACTGGGTTAGGGCCACCTAACCACTGCACTTGGTCACAGTGGCAATATGTATCAAAATGTTTTGAGAGAATGTATGCTGGAAGTGATGAAAAACAGAACTGATTCGTTTTGTTATGCACACGTGTTAGGCAGGCTGAACTTGCAAAAACTACATGTGCACCAGAGAAACACTTTACTATTCCATTAGCATTCATAACATTGAACCACTTGCAGTTCTTACTTCTGCCAAATTTTAGAACATTCAAATAGGCTTTGAGTTCTGATTCTGTTTTGCTTAGACTGCATTAGATTACCAGCATTGGAATGCTCAGCATCTGCATTCATGGGAGGTAGTTAAATGTGGACAAGAATATTTCAAATACCACAAGAAAACTGGATTGAAAAAATATCATGAAAGTAGAAAGCTAAAGGGAAGTCTCTGTGGGGAGCTTATAGATGCACCTTTTGCACTCTAGAACTTTTACAGCATTCATAGAATTTAACATTTTATTCTAATATTATAATTTTGGAATATGAGACCAGCTCATGAGAATAAAGCTTCAGAACTCTGTTATGTAAAGAAGAACACCAAATATTCAATTACTTATGTCCTTAAAGAAAAACCTCAGTATCCATTCATTTTATATAGAGACAAAGTTTCTTAACATTTGAAGAATTTGCAGACATCTGCTTTCCTGGGGATTTCTGATGGGAAAAAGACTTGCCAAAATTCAGAAAACTTGAAGTGATGAAGTCAGGATGCAAAAGGAAGAGACGATTGTACATCCTACATTTTCACAGCACATAGAGGAAAGATGCCCAGCCACTTTTTACCTTGTTGCCGTGGCTACAGCTAACTTACAAGAAAACACAGCTTCCATATGAAAAGAATCCTGCAATCCGTAGCAACATTTTCCAGATTTGAAACAAGATTCCCTTCTAGTTTGTCTTCCTAGATAAAGCTAGAAATCATAACAGAAATATGACCCAACCCAACCAGTTTCATTACTGTTAAGTATGCATCCACTAATCCAATGTGGCATGATTTTCTATGGGCTAAATCACAATATCATTTGCAACTGGGCACTGGGAGACTTGTCTGCCACAATCAGACAATAACAACAGTCTACAACTGCATATTGTTCATTGCATTTTCTTTCTCTCTACCTCTCAGCTTGAATTTTGTATCTGAGGACAAAATAGGCAATGAGGCGTAAGGAGATGAAGAAAATTCCAAGCACAATAAAGTCCAAATAAAGTTTAGCATTTTCTACATCCAGCTCTTTGAGGATATCCTCTGATTTTTTAAAATGGCAAGTATCATCTTTGTCGCAGTGGAGATCTTCTCGATCCAAACCATAGATGGAAAGAATTACTCCCTCAAATCCATATCTAGAGAGAAAAATAGTTTGCAAAGTTAAGGTCAAAGCAGAACTAAGTATATAGAGTACAAAACTAATAATAATGCAAGTAACTGAATTAATTTTTGCTTAATGGGTTGGGCCTTTTTTCATTACATTTACATCCATTAAGACCCATACACAGTACCAAAGCCAAGCTATAAAAATGATAAATACCAGGAGCTTTAATATCTATTTGTGGCTGAAGTGTTGCACAGTAGGAATAAGGTGCTGGATCTGGATGCAGTTTTGAGCCTTTGCTCATGTCGTGAAATTCACTTGAATGAATTGTAAGCTCTTACTAGCCTACTTCATGGAGCTCTTAAGAAGGTAACATGGAAAACTAACATACTCTAGAAAACAAACTCAACAGGTTCAGTAAAAGCCACCCAAGAAAAGAAAAACCTAAATAAATATTACTGCATACCACAATTAAGTGACAGTAATCTCAGTAGCAGGCCTAGGTTCCCATGTACAAACTCAAATAAATCATGTGGATGTATACGAACCCACTGAATGTGTGTCACCACAACATTGATTTTGTTTTGTTAGCAGTTGAAGACACAGCTCTTTGCCTATTTGCTGATGCTTTTTGTGATTTTACTGACCTGCAATTTGTAGATCTTGTTTTATTGCATTTTGTTTTACAGTGTGTTGGTTAATATTGTTCGTTTAATTTTGTTGTTTGTGTATTTCCTCCCTGCTTTAAATAATATATCTATATCAACATAGACATATTCCAGTTGTTAGTGACAATCGCCTTCTGGGAAGCCAATGAGGGGTCTGAATTCAGGTAAAAATGCAAGCATCTATGAAGCGGGGCCATTATGATCAGTCATGTCGGTAGCACTTCCACAACAACTAAATGAGACAGAAGGCTAAAACTTCCATTTCGTACATCGAGTATAACCTAAAGACGTGCCACCTAGCTGTGGTCACACAGGACCATGCTGGGGTGTGTGTGATGGGAACACAGGACTCTTTGGCTGAAGCCCTATATGCTATCAAGTTGATAGCATATAGATTTACATAGCATATAGATATGATCGCATATAGATATACATTTCGACTTAGGCAAATGTGGTCTCTGTAAAGTCAAACGACACAATATTTCCTTCCATCCATCCTTTTTACGAGTACATTCTTATTTCAAAAGTGCTAACACTCTGAAGAACAGGAACCAAGAGGATGCATTATAAATTGTGAAATCTTATTACAATTAGACTTGAAGGGCCAATAGACATCCTTCAGATTTACCTGACATACGAGATGTAGGACATCCACTGGAGATATGCTGGAATGGTATCAAAGCTGACAAAAAATCCTGAGAAGAGCAGAACGGGAATGGCTGTAACCGGACCTATAAACGTTGCCACCTTAAAAAAAGAAAAGAAAAAGACAGATAGAAAACAAAAGATTAAAAACAAAAGCAAAATGCAGGCCAGACTTCTGCTAAAACCGGCTAGACTGCCTGCATCATGCTTAAGCTTGGCAAGTAAACTTAAGCTACAATTGCCAAAAGGAACAGAGTGTGTAATACAGCTTACGCCAAGCTGGCAATGTTTTGAAACAGATTATTTGGATCCATACCAATCGGGTTTCAGGACTGGTCACGGAACTGAAACAGCCTTGGTCGCTCTGGTAGATGATTTGAGGAGGGCATTAGATAGGGGAGAATCCACCTTTCTTGTCCTCCTCGATCTCTCAGCGGCTTTTGATACTGTCGACCACAGTATCCTTCTGCTTCACCTGGAGGGATTGGGAATTGTGCACTGTATTACAGTGGTTCCATTCCTTTCTCTCCGACAGGTACCAACAGGTAGCGTTGGGGGAGGAGGTATCAGACCCTTGGCCTCTCAATTGTGGTGTGCCACAGGGCTCTATCCTCTCTCCCATGCTATTTAACATCTATATGAAGCCGCTGGGGGCAATCATCAGGAGATTTGGGCTGCAGTGTCATCAATATGCGGATGACACTCAGCTCTATCTCTCGTTTAAATCTTCACCAGAGTTGGCTGTGGAGACCTTGTCCAAGTGCCTGGAATCTGTGAGTGGATGGATGGGAAGGAACAAGCTGAAGTTGAACCCTGATAAGACCGAGGTACTACTTGTGGGGGACAAGAGAAGGTTGGGCAACATTGACCTGAAGTTCAACGGGGTGAGTCTACCCCTAAAGGACCAGGTCCGCAGCCTTGGGGTTGTGCTTGATTCCAGGCTGTCCATGGAGGCTCAGATTTCGGCAGTGAGCCGGGCAGCCTGGTACCAACTACACCTCATACGAAGGCTGCAACCCTACCTTCCTGTTCACCAGCTCCCACTAGTGGTACACGCCCTGGTCACCTCTCGTTTGGACTACTGTAATGCGCTCTACGTGGGGTTACCCTTGAAAACGGTCCGGAAATTACAACTGATACAAAATGCGGCGGCTCGACTACTTACGAATAGTCGCCGCCGAGATCACATCACACCAGTGTTGTTCGACCTACACTGGCTACCAGTTGTTTTCCGAGCCCAATTCAAGGTGTTGGTATTGACCTTTAAATCCCTACACGGTTTTGGCCCAGTTTATCTCACGGAGCGCCTTCAACGCCACCAATTATGCCGCCTGACAAGATCGGCCACACAGGGCCTTCTCTCAATCCCGCCAACAAAAACAGCCAGATTGGTGGGTACTAGAGAGAGGGCATTCTCAGTGGCGGCCCCCACTCTTTGGAACTCCCTCCCACAAGATCTCTGGCACGCCTCTTCCCTAAATGTGTTTCGGAAAGCCTTAAAGACCTGGCTCTTTCAGCAGGCCTTTGGGGTATCCGGGGAGGGTTAATTGTTATAATTGTAATGCCTCCTGCCCAGTTTTAATATTGTTGCTGCAGATGTATTGTTTTTATATTGTATTATTGTATTTTATCAATTGTATTTTAACAATTTTGTAAGTCGCCTAGAGTGGCCATCGGCCAGATAGGCGACGAAGAAATTAAATTTATTATTATTATTATTATTATTATTATTATTGGACTACATCTCCCATCAGCCCCACTAGCATGGGGCTGATGGGAGTTGTAGTCAAAAAATATCTGGAGGGCACCAGATATAATATTGTAATATCACAAAGAAACCAAGAGCCAAGACCTGGAGTGAAGTGGATGCTGCCCCAATCAGAAGCCCCAGTGACTGAGCCACAAGTGACGTCATTGTCCCCAGCGCTGCAAACAGGACAAATCGGAGCGCATTGGAGGGTTGTGCTGTCATCCAGTATACAATGCTGCAGTACACTACAGGAAACATAATCTGCAAAGAGACAAACACATTTCAGGGAATATGATGTCATTTGTGTCAAAAGAGAATAAAGACGTTATATAATCTACATAGCTTTGTATCAGCTCTTTCTGATATAGCTGTTGGCTGGTATCCTTCCTTCTTACATTCAGTGATGCAACACATTGGAAGAGGGATATACTGTTTTCTACATCTCCTCATGTGTGTCATACCTTGCCTACTGGTTTAGAAACTGAACCTCTGTGCACCAGCATCTTTCTGATGCGTATTAGACATTTTTTGAAATTAACTTTCTTCCTTTTCCAAAATACATTACATGGACCTCTAGGGAGTTGCAGAATCTCTGTGTATGCTCTATGACACACACCCCTCCTGGACTGCTCCAAGGGTGTTCCTGTCGGCAGAAACCAGGTCACCTACTGTCACAGGTAGGTGTATTTGTTCCCTCTGCAATGTTGCCCTAACATGGAACCATTTTTTCATATAAGAGTGAAAGGCAGCCATTAATTTATATGGGAGAAACAACAGAGTGCATTCAGGGTTAGGGTTAGGGCCCTGTTCATATCTGGACTCTTGCTTATACTTTCAATCCTGCCACAGCTTCCTAGCTATATGAAATTGACAGCAAAGTTCTTCATAGCAGTGGGGCTATACTATAATTAAGGGTTTGGGGGATGAAGGACAAGTTTATTCCCTCTTAACTGTGTCCCAGCCACAGCCGGTCTCTTTGGTCCCACAAAATTCATGAGAGGCACCAGAAACTGGGCCACCTACACAGTTCCACCCCCTCATCTGCATATCTCAGTCCTAAGTTCCATTTCTTGATGCAATTCTAACAATGGAATCCAACAATAGAATGGCTTTCAGGAGTGTAATAAAGAAAGTAAGTTGGCATCTGATTATTATAGATACAGATAATACAGATCTGCCTTACCCTACTTGGTGCCTTCCAGAGGTTTTGGACAACTACTCCCATCAGCCCAAGCAAGCACCGCCAATGGTCGGGGATGATGGGAGTTGTAATCCAATGACTTCTGGAGGGCACCAGGTTAAGTAAGTCTGACACAGAGGGATCCATGCCAGTGCATATTTTCTCACTATTTTAACACACATCAGAAAAATGCATTTCAGAAGTGCCATTATCTATGTTGTTGTCCTACAAAATTACAGTGTGCAATGCAGAATGACATTTACCTGAAAAGGGACATCAGCCATAGTTTTAGCCAAGTAGTAGGCCTTCAGACTGTACCAGTAATTTAGGTGCTCTCTAAGAAATACCCCCATCTCCAGAGGAACTATGTTGAACAATAAAAAATAAACAAACAAACTGATTGCAATTGTAGATTATAACATTACTATTCAAATATGACCTCTGGGTGTTAGGGGAGGTGTTTATGCTTGTACTCAGCAAACTGGAGCAGGTAAGAAGAAGAGCTCCCCAGTTCCCATTCATGTAGCAGAAATAGGTTTAATCTAGATTAGGTTCAGGTGCATCTAAGAAACACTGTTCCATACAGAGTCTGCAAAGATAAGATGGCTGGACTTTCCTGGGTCAGTTCGCTCTGCTTATTTAAGGCCACAATGTTCTGTTTCACACAAATTCATCGCTAGTTTTTCTGTAATGGGATGGGGGGTTATTAGTGGAATCACAGCATGCAGGAAGAGCAACTTTATCCCTTCCCTCTCCAGCTTGTTCTGCTGTGATCAGAACAAAACATTGCCCCTCCCTCATATGTGGCTACCAAGTTCGCCAGTGGGAACTTTTTTCTAATTCTCACAGCAATGGTTTGTGTGTGTGTGTGTGTGTGTCAGAGAGAGAGATGGGGGGTTGGGGGCATTTTCATCCTGTAATTAATTAAAATAAAGAGAAATCTTCTGCAATTAAAAAAAAATGGAGACACAGCTACATGCTGCATATTAAGTGTATGATGCAGCTTGGCCCTTGGTTACTAGACATGGATGGTCCCACTTGGCCTATACCTAAGCTGTTGTTCAAATTTGAATCCAAACCCAGAAAGGCTGCTGATCTGTCTGGGAATGAATAGGCCTTTCTGTATCCTCTATTGAAGGTTTGCATCTTGTAAGGGCTAGATATCTCTATGTAGATCGGGGGGGGGGAAGGAATCTGTTTGGGCTGGTGGGCCAGATCCAATTGTGGTGTTCATTTTTCAGTCACTGGACATCATGTGATATTAAGTCAATCTGGCCCTGGCCAAATCGCCTTTGGCACTAAATTTAAATGGCTCTGAAGGCAAGCCATGCTTGAAATGAACCATCAGGAGCACACTTTAAGACTCCTGCTTGCTCCTTTGCAGTCACACCTTTACCTGTTCCTCACCTAACCACATATGATATCAGGTGAGTGACAGCTGCCTAATTTGGCCCATAGGTCAGAGGTTCCTCATCCATGACCTAGATGCACTCCGGACCTCTGCTGTTCCAGCCTTTCCATATCTGCTGCTGCTTCTTCCACATAGGATTTGTTTTGCTGGGGGATATTCTGGTCATCCCTGTATCCCTTCTATAGGAAAATCAGGATCCTATATATCTACCAACTAATCTACCTACGTATATATTCATATATCTATATCTATCAATCTGTGTATGATCCCCAACAACAGGTGCGTGGGATTCTGTTATATGAACCAATAATCCTTCAGATAGCCTATCAAGTTACTAGCAGCAGGCACTGAAAACACAGAATCAGAAAAGGCAGATAGGTGGTTTACTTCTGAGTCACACCTACTGGTGGGACCTGCATAAAGACAATATTCTATTCTAGGATTTAAAAAAACCATGACATTAATGACCATTAATTAATATCAAATACATATTCTAAGGATGGAAGCCAAGTCAGCTGAAGTCACTGGAAGAATTCTCATAGATTTTAACAAACACACACCCCTGCGAGTTAGCATGTCCCAGAAATGTTTGCGTCCTCTAAAATGTCTCCTTTGTAGATTATAGAAGAGTATCACCATGACTCACATGTAAGGACTGTTGGCATGAGGGCAGCAAACATAAGAAACAACATGGAAAAGAAGAGGAAGCCGGAGTTGCTCAGGACTTTTTTAGCTTCATTTCCTATGCCTAAATACAGCAATCCTATGAGGAGTCCAATGCCAATGTGTGATGTGATCCGTAGATGTGTCAGGACCTGGCAGGAAGGCAAATGTGTATTTGTGTTAAGAACATTTTGACCTAGCAAGTACTACAACTTATCTGTATTTGCACTGTGTTTATTTATAAAAGTATTTCTATGTTGCGGCATCATGAAATTTCAGAGCGGTTTACAATGTTAAAACATAAAACTCCATTTAAAAATAAAAAAACAGATAATCATTAAGGCGAGTGGCTAATCAAAATAAAAATTAAACAGTTGCAAAGGCCTGTCAGCATAAAAACATCTTCAAGAGACCGACTGAAAGTCAGAAGCAAGGATGCCTGCAAAATCTCTGCTGGAAGAGGGTTCCAGAGCATGGGACTGGTGACACCAAATGGCTGATTTCTAGTTGAGGCCAGTTGCGCCTCTATGACATAGGGGACAGCTGACAGTGCTCCTTTGTGATCAGACTGGGATATAAAGACTCAGGCAGTCATTAAGGTATCCTGGACCCAAGTTGTTCAGGGCTTAGTATTATCAACACAAGAACCTTGAACCTGGCCCAGCAGCATATGGGCAACCAGTGCAGATGTTTAAGCCGAGGAGTCACATGCTGTCAGCCATTTGTCCCCATCAGCTGGAGCTTCCAGACCAGACAAAGGGCAGCCCCACATAGAGCAAATTACAGTAATCAATTCCTGAGGTTATCAGTGCATGGACTATAGTAGCGAAGTTGTCTAGATATGGCCATAGCTGGTGTACCAGACAAAGCTGGTAAAAGGCACTCTTAGCCAAAAAGGTCACTTGGGCCTCTAAAGGCAAAGATGTATCCATCAGTACCTGCAAGCTGCATACCTGCTCTTTTAGAGGGTGCACTATCGCCTGGAACAGCCAACTGGCCTATCTTCCAAACATGGGAATTACCTACCCACAAAGACTTTATCTTCCCAACTCAAATTCACTTTTATTGGCCCTCATCCAGTCCAGCACTGCATTAAGGCACCAGTTCATGGCTTGCACAGCCTCTCCCAATTCAGATGTTCTGGAGAAACATCTCCAGAATGCCACCATGATCCAAAATTCCTAATGACTGCTCCCATCAGCTACATATAGATGTTAAATAACTTTGGTACAAAATGGTGCCCTGCAGAACCCCATAGCACAAGTGTCAAGGGTTGAAGAGCACTCCTCCATTGTTACTCTCTGGACTTGACCACGCAGGTAGGAATGGAACCACTGCAGTACAGTGCCTCCGATACCCATCTGTTCAGTCAATCCAGGAGAATACCATGGTCAACAGTATCAAAAGCTTCTGAAAAATCAAACAAGAATAACAAGGTTGTTCTCCCCCTGCTTTTCTTCCGATACAGTTGCACTTGCAGTTGCTCTGCCACCACCCTCTCTACCACCTTACCCTCAAAAGGGGTACTGACAATTAGACAGTACTTATTACACACTGTTGTATAACAAACTCTCTCTCTGTATTCCACATCAGCATTCTTCAAGCTGGTGCCCTCCATATGTAGTTTTGGAATACAACTCCCATTAGCCTTAGTCTTCTGTAGTTGCCGTTCAAAACATGTGGAGGGTACCAGCTTGGTGAAGTCTGCTCTATATAAAACATTTTTTGAATGAGATGCTAAGAATTGAATATTTGTGATGTTTATACAGCTTCCTAGATTTGCTGCGACCAATTAAATGGACCACTGGAAAAATACAAGTCTTCCTCCTCTGCAATCTCCGGTGTGACTGACAATAATAAGCCAGCCACAATGTTATTTTTTTAGTTGCATCACTGTGTTAAAGGCAGGCATCCATGCCAGATCAATTGTACATACAGCGACAAAGAAGATATGGGTGGCAACCATCCTCACAAATGATCTTGAAGGTCATTTTCAAGATCACACATCATTGCATGGTTCAGGTTAGCCATTAGACTAAGTCTGGTAAAAGTGTCACAGCTCTGAAAAAAATGAACTCATCTGGATATACAGCAGGGCTGGATTAAGCTGAGGAGGGCCCCTAGGCTGATTGGTGTTTGGGGCCCCCTATCCCCATGCTTCATCTACCTTTCCATTGTTTTTTGTGGCATGCGCAGGTTTGTCATCAATCAAGATGGCGGCTGAGGTTTCCCTAAGGAGCTGAAGCCTCTGCCGCCATCTTTGTTGATGGCAGCAATGCGCATGTGTAGCACACATGCGTGCCATCAGCCAAGATGGCAGCAGAGGCTTCAGCCCCTTAAGGAAACCTTGCCCGCCATCTTTATTGATGGCAAATCTGCACGCTGCAAATAAACAACGGAAAGGTAGGTAAAGCTGGGGGATAGCGGCCCACGGATGCTTCTGTGGATTGCAGAAGGAGAGCGGAGAGCCCCCTGTAGCTCCAGAGGCCCTTGGGCCAGTGCCTCATGGGCCCCCAAGAGCTCCAGGCCCCTAGGCTTCAGCCTACTAAGCCTAATGGATAATCCGGCCCTGATATACAGTACAGCAAACTGATGGTAAGGAACTATGCTACCAGACATATCTTATTAGTAGAAGTCTGTCTTTGACAGGTGAAGTGCTATGAGGACTTGAGTGACAAACACACCAGAAACCATGGCCAAAACATGTTTTTGAAATGATGTATCATTTTAACCATCCCACACAACTATTTCACTTTTTGTTAGCCAACTCTGTCACTTTATGTACAATACATAAGGTGCATTAATCTGGCATGGGTGCATGCTTTTAACATGTCAATACCAGTGCAATACAATATAAGTAAAATAACAATGTGGCTGGCCTGCTGTTGGGGGGGGGGGTACAGCTGTGTTTTCTTATTTATAGTCATCACTTTGTAGGTATCAATGCAATTTCAACATTCCATGCATCAAACAACAGGAAGTAGGGTTTTTTAAGCATTAAAAGCAGCCTTACCGAATCTCTCATTATGGTGAGAAATGTTCTTTTAAATAGAATACAGAACTGAGTAAGGCAGCTGGCTGAGAAACTATGACAGCCTTCCGTGGATGAGGAATCCTGAAGAAATTGATAAACAAAAGAATGAAGTTAAATGTAGTGCTTGGGGCAGCCATTATAGTTTTGGAGAAAATAACCTAAGAAGAACCCTGCTGGATCAAATGAAGAGTTCATTTCGTCTTGCATCCTGTTTCCAGTAGTACTCAGTCATATGCTTCTAGCAGGAGTTAAAGGCTCTTTGCCCTTTGGCCCCTCCCAGCAAACCATATTTAGAGATACGCTGCCTCTGAACTTGAAGGTTCCATTTAGCTAGCATCACCACTGATGGATTTGTCACCCATGAATGTGTCTAATCCCTTTAAAGCCATCAAACTGAGTGCCCATCGCAAATCTTGCTGGAGTGAACCCCAGAAATTAATGATGGGTTGTGCTAAGAAGTGCTTTCTGTCTGGAACCTCAGTTTACCTTCAGTCTCGGATGAGAAGGATGAATGTTAAGCACTAGCAAAGCATTCCTGAATAAAATGCTTCACATGAACTCAACATTTTAAATTTCACTTTTAAAACTCAGTTCAGATAGATTTTTTTTAAAAAAATAGCTCAAATGAGACTTGTTGATTCATTATAATATACAAATGCCAAATATCAGCTTGCCAAACTGAAAACTCTTAGACTTTGTTAGAATATTGGGGGAGGGGGAATAGGAGAATATAAATTTGAATGTTTTCAAACAAATTCAGCTTAGGAGAATTTGCAAAAGAAGTTTGCTTATACGTCTTGCCTGTATTCTGTATAAAACATTAACAATGAAGAGTTCCATGTGGGCTTCTGGTCTGTATAACCTGTTTATTTCAGTGGCACCAATAGTCATGCAGAACTGTCATGATTTCTGGTTGATGTCAGTGGCATTGCCCCTAAAGAAGCTGTTTGGAGGGTGACAGCGGGCTTGATCACCTTTCTTCAACCACTTTCTCATTTCAGTAACAATTTTTATCTGAATTACCTCTTCAGATGGTCTGTGCCACAGGAAGGGGTTAAGTTCACTTTCTCCCCCAGAGTCTCTCTTGAAATCTGCATCACACATTCCCTCGCGGACTGCCCTTACTAGACGACTATTCTGGTCTCCATACTCACCAGAGGCAACCTCCATCACTAAACAGAACAGAAGAGAATTATTTAATCCATCTTCATGTGAACTGTTCACGGAAGAGGCAGATGCATGAAATTTTCTTCTCACCTGGGAGGTATATTCATAAGTGGGTTGAGAAATAAACAGTGGGCCCAGAAGTGCAAAAGGAAGCAGTAACTATCTCCACACACCATGTATTTGAAGAAATGGGCTCTAGACAACAAATCCTTATGCTACAGTACTCATGATTATTTCAGATTATGCTCTACCCTACTGGAACTTTGTGGATGGTAAATTATGTTCCTTGTGTGCCTTTACTAGTTATGTAGCAGATTTTGTTTTGCAAATTCAGCTTCTCTAAATCATTGCGTATGCCTAACTTTTAACGTCTAAGAATGTATTAATGAAGCCTTGCCTACCACTAGAGGGTGTAAGTTAACAAGAAAGAGGCATCATTTTATAACCAACATATATAAAAAGAAATTTCAGTTTCAATCTAAAGAGCTTGCGGGGGGGGGGGGGGAGCAAACAAGCACTACTGAGAAGAGAAACACCTCCAGTTTGCTCACCAAAATCTGCCGGATTGTGGTACGTTGGGCAATTTAAACCCAAATCTCTCAAGTAGGGGACTAGGTTTAGCACTTTCCCACGGTAAATGCACTGCCCTTGGCTCAAGACATAGAGCTGAAAGAAAGAAAAAACAACAGGAATACTCAAGACTGCCTGCAGAATTACGCATGTGCATGTAACTCTATTCAATAAACTGCTATCTAATTAGGGGGGAAAGTAGCAAGATTGCTTGTCAAGGTTTGCAATCAGGACATTGCAACACGGTTAAATCTGCAGAATGATGGTTTGCTTATCAGGAAGCAATGTGACGTCTCAGGAGTAAGTGGTTCCAGGACTAAGGCCTTAACTTCTGGAAAACACTTGAACTGTTTTTATCTACTAAACTCTCTCTTTAAACACATCATAGCATAAAACAGGCTGAACGTGAAACTATCAAAAGATAGGTAAGTGGGTGGCTAAGTAGCAAAGCATTTCTGTGATTCTCACTCTTCACTTGCTTTTGACTTAGGCTGCAATCCAGTACACACTTACCTGGGAGTAAGTCCCACTGAACCCAATGAAGGTTACTTCTGAGTAGACACATATTGGATTGCAGCCATAGTGACTCACTGTATATCAGGCATTCTTAAGGCTCTGGATTAAAGTAAATTTAAATCAGTCCTAAACACTAGCATACTATATGTCCTGCTAACCACATTTTTCTATAACAAATACCTCGAACCCTGTTCATATCTGGACTCTTGCTTATACTTTCAATCCTGCCACAGCTTCCTAGCTATATGAAATTGACAGCAAAGTTCTTCATAGCTAAAAGGCCTGCGAGCTGTATGTTTGACTTGACTTTGCTAGCTGAGGCTTTTAAAAGCTGTGTGGTCCAACTCTCTCATATTCCATGCCGGTACAATAAAATACGTTGAGGAATTTTTATCTGAAACTACCTGAACATCAAAATGGTTTTAATGTAGAAGGCTTACACTGGACTGATTCAGATGTATAAAATGTTTTCCATGAAAAGTGTCCTATATGTCCCCAAAACACATTTGCTTATTTTAAACTTATTTTTATGATATACGGAATGTGTTGCTTTTTTCCCCTCCCTTCATTTTTTTTAAAGAAAAAGGAGCTTCAGGAGTGCCCAGTTTAGGATGGGGGTGCCTAACACATCCCTCATGCCCTGTGCTGCTTTTCCCTCTGTGGCATTCCAAAATATGTATTTATTACAACGAGAAAACTGACTGGAGTTGCTGATTTAAAGTGGAGAAGCAGCAAGCAAGAGGTGGGTTGATCCTTCTCCCAGGGTTCTGCTCTAAGCCGCCCCTCCAGCCAAAGGAGTTCAGTTACACTGGGATTTATTTGCACACATCAGCAGATAGTGTTTAATTAGGCTCTCAAGAGAACATATGGCCCAGCCCCAGCTGCAGCCTCTTGGAAGCAATTTTTATTATTGTGAAGACTGAAAGATGTGCTGCCATGATATGAAATTCACTTTCAGGAACTCTGCATGAATGTATCCCTGGGAAATCATCAAGATCCATCCTTCAGAAACAACTCTTCCTATCAGAACCAGTCTGTTGACTACTCTAGGACATGCAAGGTTTCCATAAAAAAGGGGATTTTGATATGCAGACATTTTCAAACAAGCAGTTCCCCAAAGCGTCTTCTGAGGTAGCAACCACAACACATGGCTAGTGGATCATAAGATGTGCAACCTGCTCTAGCTTAAGATGAACAGTAGGGCTCTGTCCCTCAAGTACACTGTCTGCAGAGTTAAACTGGCTTTTAAGTCCAGTTCAGTACAGAAGAGCTGTACATCAGTGGTAGAGCACCTTCTGGGCATACAGAAGATCCCAGGTTCAAATCCCAACATCTCCAGGTAAGACTGGGAATGTTCCTTCTCTGAAACCCTGGAGAGTCACTACCAGTTGGCAGAGACAACAGTGAGCTTGATGGGCAAACTGAGCTTCCTTTTTTTCTATGATTGAGACTACTCCTAATATCTAGGCTTTCTTTTCTTTGAAGATTTAAAGAACTCCAAAGCCCTATGCAAGTATTCAGTGTTGCATGATGGATGAGGGGGGATCTCTTAATTTCAGTTCTCTCAGTTTCTCATTTTTTCCAATCATAAATTCAATTCTCCACATTTCTGCAGCAATCTCAGCTTAAAAAAATCTCATGAAAATTCTTCAGCATGTTAGTGCGAATTTATCCTACTAAACACATTTCTGTATGCAATTTTGACTAATGTACACATTTTTGCAAGGAATTTCTTCTAATATAATGCATTTTTGTATGGTATTTTTCACTCATATATTCATTTCAAGCTCACTTTCCCCTAATATATGCCTTTTAAAAAACATTGCGTGGTTGGCGAACTACATTGCAAAATTCGGATAAGTGAAAATTTCGAAGGGTGGCTGTGTTGCAGCTCTCATCTTGTTTCAGAAAGTGTGCATGTGATAGATCTGGCTTTAAATGCGAAATGAATTGCATTTTTCCTCCATCCCTCACAGCTTGAGATTTGGAGCACATGAGGGGAAAGCAGGGATGTACTTACTAGCCTTGCCTTCCCCTTTGCATCCCCATTGCTTGGCTCTACCACTCTTCATGCATTCAGGAGTTAAAGTCAGCAGCGGGGAGCTTGCTGTACTTGTGTGGATTCCCTGTGTGATTTAGAAGAACCTTGGTCATGCAGGGTTCTAAATGATACGATCCACACAAATACAGGAGGCTCCCCACTGTAGACCTCCTCTGATGCAAGGGTGTCAGGGCTGGACATATAATGGAAGGGATGGAGCAAGCAAGCACATCCTCATAATCAGAGCTTGGAAAAGTTACTTTTTTGAACTACAACTCCCATCAGCCCAATCCAGTTGCCGTGCTGGCTGGGGCTGATGGGAGTTGTAGTTCAAAAAAGTAACTTTTCCAAGCTCTGCTCATAATCCCCCTCATCACATCTAAGGCTGCATATATTTAAAGCACATGGCTTCCTCCCCAAAATCCTGGTAACTGCAATTTGTCAAGGGTGCTGGGAATTGTAGCTACACCTCCAAGGATCCTTTAATGGAAGAAATGTGCTTTAAATATATAGTGTGTACTCAGCCTTACTGAAAATGTTGTAATGTTATACGACCTATTCCTGTAAAGCTTTCTGAAAAATATCTTTCCATCCTCATTTCTTCATTCGTTATCTCCCAAAGAAAGGGATGCCTGCCAATTTGCAGAGAGGAAAGAAATTCAGAGAAGCTTAAAACACACTGAGCATTTTAGAACAGGAAGCTTATGTAGGAAGGAAGAGAGAGAGAAAGAGAGACTCTTGACTATAAAGTGTGACATAAGCTAAGCATTTTATGTGTAAATTACAATGATTCAATTTCAAATTAAGTATTATGGTTTAGGAAAGATGATGCAACTGCAAGTGCAATATTTATACATCCTTGTATGGCAAAAAGAAATCAAAGTAAGCACCTGATCAAACAGCTCAAAGAGTTTCGCACTGGGCTGATGTATAGTGCAGATGATCGATCGACCACCCTGCACTAAAGCCTTCATCAGGGATACAACTTGAAAGCAGGATGCACTGTCCAAACCACTAAGAAAAAAAACAGTTTGTCAGGCTTGTTTTTTTTTTTAAACACTCATGTTCATAATAGGCCCTTACATCTAAATGAATGGGAGCTCTGTAATCCTACTGGGGCAAGAGACATTTCCAGTGAGCTGTGCCCACCACCACCATTGGCTCTCTCTGATTTTTCACATTTTAGTCTGTCATTTACAAGGCTGCTCTTAACATGCTCCATTATGCTAGAAGGATTTATATTCTCTGAAGCACCTTTCTCTCCTCCTTTTAGCTCTTTTACACCTTATAACTGTAACCAATAATATATATTCTATTTTTTGTAAGGATAGAGTACCTTATGTGTCTCAGTACATTTATGGTTGTTTGTTATTATTATTATTAGATTTATATCCTGCCCTTCCTCCCAGCAGGAGCCCACTCTAGGTTCCAGTTCCATAAACTCAGGACAAATGCTGCTCTCTGGACCAGGGCATTTGAGAGCAATGGCATCTATATTAGAACACTCATGCAAATTTTCCTCACTGTACGAAAATTTTGAGTGTGGTGATGAAAGAAAGATCTCAGAGTATCAAGCAATATATGTGACATACTTGAGGTGGAGGTGCCACTGGCTACTGCTGCCATAAATCAACACCAGGTAAAGGATTATATTATATTATTATATTATTGCATGAAGGGGCAAGCCACATACAAATAGGGCTGTGCCTCCCGCCTTTCCCCTGATGACACATATTGCTCTTGACTGGTCTTGACAAAGGCAGGGGGTGCCTTTGTGCATAATCTTGCAAATTGGCATTGTTTTTTGTTTTTATTTTGCAGTTCCCGCCATTTGTCCACAGTTATTTACCTTCACTGGGCTTCCCCTAGGACCCTCAAGAATATTTTGGCAATTTAAAATCTATTTAAGTCTTTTGGGGGTTTCCACACATCCCCTCCCCTGGAGCATCACATTCTTGGCTCTGCATTGCAACGTGGGTGTGCTATTAATAGCATTGCTTGGAAGTTGCCTTTGATGTATCAGCAGCTGAAGATTAAGAATACTTCTTGAGTGCTGCTGAAGGCATCACAGCGGGAGAAACAATGGAGCCAACTATCAGCAGTCAGCATAACTGGAACTGATGAAGTCAGCATCACATGTTGCAAGGTACTGGTGAGCAAATGAAATGCATTTGGGGGTGTTTTGGTAGAGCAAGTATAAGTGGAATTAAATAACTAAAACATAGAACAAAATAAAAACAGAGAGTTTTGGGGGGAATCAATGAAGGAAGGGACCTCACCTTTGGGTGAAAAGGGAAGAATAAGAATGAATGATAACCAGTTGGAAATAAAATAAAGGTAGAATAAATAAATGAAGGGAAGGAACTGACTTTGGATGAAATATGAAATAATAAGGAATAATAATCTGCTATATGTATTCAGGATGATATTCAATGCTAGTCCCACTCAAAGTATTATTTATTTATTGCATTTGTATACCGCCCCATAGCCGAAGCTCTCTGGCCAGTTTACAACAATTAAAAACATTAAAAACAAATATACAAATTTAAAAACACATTTTTAAAAAGCAATTTAAAAACACATGCTAAAATGCCTGGGAGAAGAGGAAAGTCTTGACCTGGCGCCGAAAAGATAACAGTGTTGGTGCCAGGTGCACCTTGTCAGAGAGATCATTCCATGATTTGGGGGCCACCACTGATAAGGCCCTCTCCCTTGTTGCCAGACTCCCAGCTTCCCTCCGAGTAGGCACCTGGAGGAGAGCCTTGGATGTTGACTGCAGTGTACGGGTGGGTTCGTGTCGGGAGAGGCGTTCCATCACGTATTGTGGTCCTAAGCCGTGTAAGGCTTTATAGGTTAAACCAGCACCTTGAATCGAGGTCGGAAACATACAGGCAGCCAATGCAAGAGGGCCAGAATTGGTTTTATATGTTCGAATCGTCTGGTCCCTGTTACCAATCTAGCCGCTGCATTTTGCACAAGCTGCAGTATACCCATTACAGTTAATAGACATGACTAACTTAGGTTCATTAACTTAAGGTCTACTCTGAGTAGGACTAAGTTGAACCACAACCCTTAGTATTTAATTTGGTTTGGAAACTGCAGCTGGTGCAAAATGCAGCAGTGCAACTACTCACTAGGGCAAGATATCAGCAACACATTATCCTGCTGCTGAATGAATTGCACTGGCTGCCCATTAGCTACCAGGCCATGTTCAAGGTTCTGGTTTTGGTGTACAAAGCCCTATGCAGCTTGGGACCAGGATACCTGAAAGACTGTCTTATCCCTTATATACTCAGTCAATCACTGCGCTCTGCAGGTGAGAGCCTCCTACACATACCATCTTATCAGAAGGTCTGTTCTGCACAACATAGGAAATGGACCTTTAGTGTAGTGGCATCTACTCTTTGGAATTCCCTCCCCTTAAATATTAGACAGGCGCCATCTCTTATCTTTTCAGTGCCTACAGAAGACCTTCCTCTTTCAACAAGCCTTTTAAGTAGAGACCTTATCCCAGTTTGCATCTATGTTGGATTTCCTTTTGAAGATGTTTTTCAGGATTTTTTTTTATAAAAAAGATGTTTTAAAAATGTTTTATTTAAAAAATGTTTTAAAGATGTTTTTAGTGTTTTGTTCTTTGTCTGCTGTCCTGCACTCCTTCTGGAAGGAAAGGTGGGATAGAAATTTAATAAATAATAATAATTTCAAAAGGTATTCATTTTTTCTGCCTCAGCTGCACCTATGATGCCATGTGGCCCTGGAAGGGAGGGCCATGGTTCAACACAGCCCTACAGTGCATGTAAGAATAACAATATCTTCATTTGGGAACACAAATTACCTGGTAGGTTCATCAAAAAACATAACTGGCGGGTTGTTCACCAGCTCCAAAGCAATAGCAAGACGCTTTCTTTGTCCCCCTGACAGACTTCCAGTTCTAGTATTGGCACATGACAGCAACCCCAGAGCTGTCAAGATCTCTTTTACCTGGAATGAGGAACAACACAGTATTCCAAACAGTTTCTGCAGGCACTGTTCATATTCAACTCTGTACAACAGGGGTGGAGAGCCTCCAGCTTGCGAGCCAAATTAGGCCCACCAGGCCTTCCAAGAAGGCTGTTTTCCAAAAACCATACTTACCTGTCCCACACATGATATGGAGGCATTCAAGAGGCAGCTGGACAGCCATCTGTCAGGAATGCTTTGATTTGGACTCCTGCACAGAGCAGGGGGTTGGACTTGATGGCCTTATAGGCCCCTTCCAACTCTATTATTCTATGATTCTGTGATATCATATGTGATGGCAAATGTGGGGCAGGTAGAGACATGGATGGATTGGCTGCACATAGAGCAGATCCCTGCAGAAAGCAGGTTTGATCCCCCCACATCCATTCGCTGATGTGTGGAGAGTTCAGTCCTGCACTCATCTGTCAAAGATGGCCCACAGAATGAGGGGGAGGAGATAAAGATTTGGCTCGCTGAGTCAGAAAGGTTCCTTATTTTTGCTGTACAACATAAATGTTAGGCCCCAAGATTGGGGACTTTACCATATTCTGGGGTGATTTTACCCACCTTGGAGAGGAAGAATACTTTCTGTCTAGGAAGCAGAACACAGATAAATAGCTCCTATTTTAAAGCCGGGATGGGAAGCCTCAGGCCTTGGGGCAAAATGTTTTCCCCACTAGTCTTATCCAGATTCTGCCATGCCTCTCCCCCACCATGACCATGCCTCTCTCCCTCAGGCCACACTCCTCACTGACCTTGCTCTGTGCCCTCCTCTAATGATTTTACCTGGCCACAATGTCTCTTTGAGACAATACCTTTTGCTTGCCTGGTAGAGGATCAAGAGTGGTATGTGTTTGGCCACACCGACCACCAGTGTGTAGCTCTTGGAAGTTTGCCCATAAGGGAATGAGGCCTTTGGGCTGAAAGACGTCCTCCACCCATTCTCAAGAGTTAACTTTTTGATAAAATTGACTTTGTTTTTCACTGCACTTTTTCCTCATTATCCTCTTTCCCCAGGTTGACTTAGGGTACAATCCAATATGCATTTACGCCAGGCTGAGGGTAGTTGGATGTGGCAGATCTTCAGCTGAGTCCTGGCTCAGCTGGGCTACATTAGTATAAGTCCTTCAGCCTGCCTCAGCCTAGAGCTGTGTAAGTGAAGCCCAAAGAGGGGCATTCCAGGATCGTGTTGGGGGAAGGGCTGAGGTGAGGGGACTTAGGCCACATCCAACTCGCGTTCAGAGCACTCCTATATGTCCCAATCCAGGAAAAAGTTATGCCAGGAAAAAGGTCAGTTTAAGAAAATAAATATAATAGAAGTCAATGGAGAGGGCTGACTCCCTAGTAGGGTTATTTTGGAGAACGGGCTTTTACTTTCTGGTCTGTGCACACTCCTGGCTGAGCCAGCATTCAGCCAACTGAGAGGCTCCTGAAAGGCAATTGGATGCGACAGAACTTTACACTGGCTTCTTTGTGCTAGTACCACTTATGCCAGCTTCCTTCAAGTTGGGATTGCTTTGCCCTTCTTAAATGAGATGGGGGAGAATCACTTAAGGTGGCAATTCTATCCTGAACTTCCTTTCCTAACTTCCTTTGGGGTGCACTGTTAAACTCCAATTTTATCAAAAAGGTCCCCTTGAAATCACTCTTTTTAAAAAAAAAAAGAGACCTTTTATCAATCCAATGCTTTTAACTCATTATTTATTATTGTGCTGATACACTTTCTGCAGCAATGAATGGCTTTTTAATCACATACATCAAATAAACATTTACGTCATCTATTGAAGATCAAAAGTTAAGTTGCAAATCTAGTCTAAGATTACAACATCCAATTGTTAAATGAAGCATCCCTATAATTGACTGAACATTTCTGTGAGTACTTTAAGCATATTTTTCTTTCCTCTTTTATTCTTGTATTTAGTAACCTTAACCTATCAACTGCTGATTCCATAAATAATATGTACACAAGCATCTGGAAGTCCTTTTAAATAAGCATGTCTTTAATCTGGCAAAAACAAAATGTACAAAAATCCTATTCTTATCTTCTAAATGCATTTATTTCTCATATATTGAGTGCAGTACCAATATTTCCTCCTTTCTTGTACCGATTTTTAGCTTGATCTTACATTTTTATTCCATCTGTGTCATATCTATTTCATGAATACATACCATTTCCCTCCTGCCTTCATCTTTTTCTTGAAGTTTCAGATGAGCAGATACCTGAAATATTAGGATGACTATGATCAGTTAGGAACATTCATCTCTGAGGACACAGTTATGCTCTGAAGCTACACTATCATCAGATTTCCTCTAAAATGGAATTTGAAACATATGTGGAGGGTCTTCAAAATAGGAGTCATCTCAGAAATTTGTAGTACAAATTTGTACTATTACATTACATTTTCAAAACTTTTTTTAAAAAAAACCAACAAAGCAATAACACACTACAAAAATACCCCTTACTAATCCCTGGCTCCTAAACGCCCAATGTATCTGATTGGCATGCTCAGAAGAGGCAAGTGGCACAGCCCGCCCTTACTTGAGTATTATTGAAGATCAGTTTGATGAGAAAGGAGAACAAATTATATACACCTCCCATCAACCATGTTCATCCTTTCAGATTGTGATTGGGCCAGCTTCACTCGCTATGTAAAGATAAGGTGCTTACTCATGTAAACTTCTAACATGAACCCATCATATTTAAATGTGGGGTGAAATTCATATTTTTACTCAGTAGGAGATCTCTGCAATTTCCCTGTCTTTCTGAGAACCAGGAAGATTCAGAGTTCTGATCTTTCTCTTTTTTGAGTCAATGAATAACTTTCATAACACACAATGACCAAATAATGCACAAGTATCTGGACATAAGAACGTAAGAAGAGTCTGCTGGATCCTGCATCCAGCATCCTGTTCTCACATAGATGCCTATGGGAAGCCCGTAAGAAGGACCTGAGTGCAATAGCACTCTCCCCACTTGCTAATTCCCAGCAACTGGTATTTAGAGGCATACACATAGTCTTTATGCACAACAGACAGGGACCTGCATAAACAGCCTACATGCATACAGTTTGTATGCCTGTATGGACAATACAGCTCAATTATGGTGAACTGCAGAATGAACAGGATGTTAGAACTCTGCAGCACCATCATAAAGCTATCACTGATAAGAGCTACAGTCCTCGGAAATCACAGGCCAAACAGAAATTCCAGAAGCATGACAGAAGGAAACAACATTTCAGGGGCAGCGTCCCCGAGAAAGAACAATCAACATGCTGATAATGTCAATGTTCCCTGCAGTTATGATGCCCATCAGCCTGTCATGATGCCAATCAGCCTGCAGAGAACCTTGGAAAGTACAAAGTGAACACAGGAAGAGGCTGAGATGACCAACTGCTCAATACCAGGGGCAGAAAAAGTATAAGAACACCAGAGGGACAGAGTCAGAGGGACAAGACATCTGCACCCCAGGAGAAGTGGAAGCTTCCACTGTGCCCAGCTCCACCCGTCCATCACTTTTCCTGCTAGGCTGACCACCTTGCTGCCACAACACCTATCCTTGGTAAATATTCCTGAACAGCGTGGGGGTGGGAGGGAGAGGATGTATGAGGGCTCTCCAAGTTTGATTTCTGAATTGTGTCCAATAAATGTGGCATTTTGCCTTGCCCCCATATAAGACTCTTGCTCAGTTATTTCAGGCTGGGCATAGATCAGCTATAGTCCCAACATTAGAACTTGCCACAAATCCAGCAAATGGTTCATTTGGACAGTTGTAATTAAAAAACCACTCTGAATCTTTAGAACTTAAAGGTATGTTTGCATATTGTTCAAATAAATGAGCTAGGAAAACCATATTTCCCAAAGTATAATGATAAATTTAATAAATAGAAAATGAGCAGTTTTGGTTTGACCCTGTTTCCCATAATAGGCCACGCAATTCCAAAGCAGTTGACCCTGTAACCCAAGGCTCTGCAGGTCTCCACAAAAGTGCCAGGATGATTTCACAGAAGCCTGGAGGACAGATATTTTTAGACGTGTCAGTTCAAATCAGCCTCCCTGGCGTCAGGCCAAAAGATGGTGGGCTTTGCAAGCACTTGTTCATGGAGCACGCAGTCTTGTTTATAGGCAAGTGAAAGAAGAGGCAAAGAAGCTATATTTTGGTCATTTCCCAAGATAGACATGTTAGGCTGGCCACCTAGACAACCCATCCCTATTAAATATTCATGGAGGGAGAGGGAGGGAGGGAGGGAGAGAGAGGGGGGGAGGGGCACAGGGAAGGATGAACATGGACCAGACTTGGACATAATTTAAAATAAAATCTCAGAAAGGTAAGCCTTAGTTAGAAGCATCAGGCTGTTATTTTGTTATTTCAAAGCCTTGCCACTGACACAACAGGCCCTTCTATACATGAAGCCCACACTTCCTACACACATTGGAGTAACAGATTCATGTTCTTTCGCTTCATACATTAGAGTTTTATGTCCTGTATGCAAGTGAGTGGCCCACAGATTTGCAGAGCCTAGGGAGGAAAGTAATGGATGAATTACCCCTTAAACAATAAAGACTTAGGAACTGAAACTCTTTTAAAAAAGGAAATAGAAATGTCTAATTATTGTTGTTCACAAATCCGCTACTGAATCTTCTCCATAAACTGAGATTGGCGGTGGGGGGGCGGCTTCTCACTGTCCTGCCAGAGTGGGGAGGGGATGGCTCGCTGTGTGGTCACAAGGGATAGGGCCTCCTCTGTAGTGGTGCCCAGACTATAGTCCTCTAGTCACTGTAGCGGTCATCCTGCAGGTGCAGACAGCCACTACATTACTGGGCTTCTGGTGCCAGGATATGACACATTTGTTTACCCAGGCTTTTGGACAATCCAATTAAATTCCTCCGAAGTCCTAGGCTTTTTTGTTTGTTTTGTTTTGTTTTATGAAAGGCAGCTATTTTATTGTTTTACTGTTTGTGAGGTTTTTGGAGACATTTTGATTGGGGTCTTTCATTCCAGGTTTTAAAATTTTAATTGTGCTTCATTAATTGTTTATTTAATGATTGTAAACCACCCTGGTTAGTTTTGTTCTAGGTTTCATCATTCTATCTGTGCTTTATTTATTGCTTATTTTATGTTTGTAAACCACTCTGGAATTTATTTAGATGAAGGGTAGTTTAGAAGTTCTATAAGAAAACAAATGGAACACTGTTCCCCTTTGATTATACAGCCATGAGAGTGGCTGTATACTAGTCAGCATGGATTTTTCGCATTCCGCAATGTTAAATTGAAAATACTCCCCATGCCATTCTGATGCTTCCCATAAGTTCATTTCAAAACAAAACCTTACAAAACTTATAGTCCTGAACTCAGAAATGCTTACTTAACAACCCTCTACATTTTCATGGTGATACACAAAACAGTCAGAGAGAATCGAGAGTTCAAAGTGTAAAAAGAGAGAGAAAAAACCAGACCCCTTTTGGACTTTTTTCTGTCAGAGTTCTCATAATCTGTTGAAATTAATTAAAAATCAGACATGTTCACAGAGTACTTGTAATCCTATTACTGACCTTGCCCCATACTCTGACCCATACTCATCTTCTGCAGTTTAAAAGTTAAAAGAAATGCCTGGCTGATTTTTAATTAATTTAAGAAATTTAGCATTGAACTCAATGATAATGTCAGGCATGCTCACTAAGAACCAACTGTCAGTGTTCTAAAAGCCACTCACAGCTGCTGGGCTTGCCTAATCAGGGGGCCACACCCACACCAGACCTTTATTTCACTTTAGACAGTCATGGCTTCCCCCAAGGAATTCTGGGAAGTGTAGTTTGTGAAGGGTGCTGAGAGATGACTTCCATTCACCTGACAGAGCTCCAGTGGCCAGACTGGTTTAACAGTCAGCCACTCTGAAAGCTCTGTGAGTGGAACAGGGCATCTCCTAGCAACTCTCAGCACCCTTCACTAACTACACTTCCCAGGATTCTTTGGGAGAAGCCATGACTGCCTAAAGTGAAATAACAGTCTGGTGTGGATGTGGCCTGGGACAGCTTTGGTTTAAGTATGGGTGGGAGGCTACATGTGCCTGCTGTAGAATAAAAAGGTGGGAGAAACGCTGAAAAAGAATGATACTGTTCACAATGTTTTCCTTTTGGAAAGCAAAGAGGCTTCCCCTCTGCCCAATGACCATCCACCCAATCTCCTCTCCTCCCCACCCTCCTCCTTCCCCTGCCTTTCCCCCAGGTCAGTTTCACCTATCCTAAGCATGATTGCACGGAAGTAAATCCCATTGGACTCAATAAGCATGCAAGTGATCAGACCTGCCTTTCCCCTCCTTCCCCTCTCTTCTCTCTCCCTCCCTCCTCCCTCCTTCCTCTCCTCCCCCCTTCTTCCTCCTCCCCTGCCCACTCCAGGCTTCCCTCCCCATGGTCAGTTTTATCTATCCTAAGCATGATTGCATGGGAGTAAATCTCACTGAACTCAATAAACATGCAAATGAACAAACCTATCCTCCCCCTGCTGCCTGCTGCCCTCCCCATCCTGTGGTCAGTTTTACCTATCCTAAGCAAATTGCCGGGGAGTAAATCCCACTGAACTCAATAAGCATGTAAATGATGAATTCATTCTCAGCAAACTTGCACATGATCCCATTTCTTACCTCCCGGACTAAAAAGCAGGGAAATTCACTAATAGTAAAAAAAAACCTTGCGGTTTAAGAATGTACCTATAGCCAACAGATATTTTTATCCAATTTTTAAAAGCTGGGAAATTAGGCAGCTATAGTGAATGCACCAGGGGAGCAGGAGACCTGACCTCCTTTCCGAGATATTGTACAGCCCTACACATTTGTAAAAATGCAAACACAATTTGGGTTGGTCTTTCAGTCCAATCCATTTCCTGTGCACCAAGAATAGAATAGAATACTTTATTGCAAGCTTAGCCATAGGCCATGTGCAACCAAACATACATATACATACATATATACACAAAACCTATAGTTGGTTTAGACAGCTAAACAAATGTAAAAATAAGGAAGGTCTTTTCAAGATATGATTCGTTTCACAAAGGCATCTTCAGTTTTTGTGCAGCCAATGCAAAATTGGCGACTGCGCGGGTCACTGAATCGAAATTATCCATTAAAAGGTTGATTACCTTCTCACTATCTGAACTATGTACTAAAATATCTAAAAACCGAGATAAAAATTTCCTCCTGGGATCGTCGTAGAGTGGACAATGGAGTAAGTAGTGCACGATCTCCTCAACTGCATCGCAGCCGTAGATACAGAGACGCTGAGTCACTGGTATGCCATGATAACGGCCATCAAGATAGGCTGTGGGCATTACTTGGTACCGTAATGCAGTAAAAGCTTTTCTGATTGGTGCTCTATCAAGTACTTCTAGGTACTTTGCTGCCATATGATTCAGTTTAATATATGGGAACCAGGTTGAGAACAGGGCCAACACTATGGACGCACGGTCCTGAGCAGCATCATAATCATAAACCCAGTTGGTAAGTGCTGCTTTGCTTAGTTCCAATAATTTAGCTGGGGAAAGATCATATTTGGAGAATAGTGACTGGCATTCCATGGCCCACCCTTCCCGCAGCATTTGATCATACCAACATTTCTTAACCAAGGTTGAATCTTCGCTGTTCAAGATTCGGATCCAATATCGTAAGTAAGTTAGATCAATTCTTGCCGTGACTGAGGGTAATCCCAGCTCAGCTCTAAGATGTGCTGACGGAGTCCCCGGGGGAAGACCTAGCACCAACCTCATAAAAGCGTTCTGAATTGACTCCAATTTAGTTCCTGCTGCCAATCCCCATAATTCTGCACCATATAAAATTTTGGGGACAAATTTAGTTGTTAAAATTTTTATCATTGGCGTAACAAGTTGACCCCCTTTGGTAAAGAAAAACCTTTTTGCTAAGCCTAGGACGCATGTTCCAGCTAAGGTCACTGCTTTTAGCTGAGGGGTCCAGGATAGGTTGTTAGACAAAAAAAATACCCAGGTATTTAAAAGAAGATACCTGGTCAATAGGGATCCCATTTAGTGACCAATTATTCTTTACTTTCCTGGCTTTACCACATACCATAATTTTGGTTTTAGTATGATTGATCTTAAGTTTCTGCGACTGACAATACTCCTCCAATTTGTGGAGCAAGCGTTTGAGTCCAATTTTTGTTAGAGAGCATAGAACTACATCATCTGCATATAGCAGAATAGAAATTTTTACCGCGCCAATAGAAGGAGGAAAAAAAGGAGATGATAATGTATCGACTAAATCATTTATAAAAAAAATAAAAAGAAAGGGAGCCAATAAGCACCCTTGCTTGACTCCTTTGTACACTGGGATTTTAGCAGACAGGGTACCTTTATTTCCTAGGCGGACTTGGATGGCATTAGTTTGATATAAAGCTCTAATCAACCAGAGCAATCTTCGATCTATGTTTGTCAAAGCCAATTTTTGCCACAGCAGCTCTCGGTCAACAGAGTCAAAAGCCGCTGAAAAATCTACAAAGGCCATATATAAGGATGAGAAGACTTTGGATTTAGTTTTCCTTATTAAATGATGTAGTATAAATGCCTGGTCGATTGTGCATTTTTTGGGTCTGAACCCAGCTTGTTCATCATGTATTATTGACTCTATCTCATCCCACTCCTTTAATTTGTTCAGCAACAAACGACTATACAGCTTCAACGATACGTTTAACAAACTTATGGGTCGATAGTTTGCTGGCTTAGTAGGGTCTCCCGATTTAAATATCGGGACCACTATGCTGGTTAACCAGCCTTGTGGAATCACTCCAGTATTGTTTATGTAAGTAAAAAGAGTGGCAAGAAGAGGCGCCCACCAAGATGTATTTTGAATAAAAAAGTCAGGAGGGAGCAAATCCTCTCCGGGGGCTTTTCCTGCTCTCAGGGAGGACACTAACCCCTCAATATCTTCGATAGTAACCGGAGGCCAAGATGGAAGATCAACCGGCTTCTCAGAAGTACAGGCCGAATTTGACAGGAAATATCCAAAAATCGAACTAAAATAAGCTTCCCACTCCTCCTCCATTATGGGGAGGGAGGCTATATAGTTTGCTGGTTTTGGGTTCCCCTGTAACATTTTCCAGAATTCTATCTCATTCCCCTTCTGGGCAGCTTTTGCCAGCGCCCTCCAATTTTCCTGGTAAAAAGATTGTTTCTTATTCTTGAGAAGAGATTTATAACCTCTTCTTTTCATGATTAGCTGATGAAAAATGACCGGATGGTTATTAGATCTAAATAATTTAATTTGCTTAGTCAATTGTTTCTTAGCCATCCTACACTCTTTATCATACCAGGTCTTGGGATAGGGGGAGACTGATGCCATAGTAAGATCTTCAATTCGTGGACTGAGTTTTGCAATTATGAGCTCATATAGTTTTAAGCTATATTGTGGGTCATTTCCTGTGGAGCTTGGAAGAATTTGGTAATGTGCCTCTGAGCATATGGTGAGTGGTGGCAACACCTGCAGTCAGCCCAAATAACAGAAATAAGACATGTGCTGTGCTGATCTTGTTTTAGCAGGGAGGAAGCAACAATATTAAAACAGTTGATATCGTTCAGATAGTCACATTAAATATGCTTGATTTACTTTGCAATTTTAATGAAGTATCCTATGGTAAATCATTCTCTTTTACTTCTGTTTCTGTGAATATGTGAAGTACAGCAACACTTTACAACGCTAAAAAAACTCCAGAAACAATTGTGGAATAATGGCACTGACTGTTCTACAGAATAGTTTCCAATGGACATGATAAGCGTGTCAGTTTGCACAAGATCAAACAGCGGGAGGTGAAATGTATTCTAGCAAAATTCTAGGTGTTCTCTATGTTTTTAATTGACCATGCCCACCTTTCCTTAAGTGGAGTAGTTTAAGCATAGCAGGCTGAAAACATGCATCTTGGGCAGGCCAAGTTTGTTTTTTTCCAACAACTAGAGTCATTGATTAAGTAGCAACATATTGTAATCAGTCTGATTTTACATCAAACTGCAGTTTCAGATTCAACTGTTAATGTGCCCAAAATAGAAACAGAGCATAACCTCCAGTTTGAAACACAAAAGGCTGTCTTCACCATCATATGACATTGACCAACAAAAAGGCTTTGAAATTAATAAAAATAAATTTGACACAGATTTCTAGGATGAATAAATTGAGAAATAATTTTCTAGGTTAGATTCTCTGTAGAAACAGTAGTAACACAGAAAAGAAGCAAAGTAAGAAGAACACCAACAAACATACAAAAATGTAATTCTCCATCTCTGGAGATGGCAGGTGTTGCCACAACTCACCATATGCTCAGAGGCACATATTACCATATTCTTCCACGCTGCACAGGAAGTGGGTTGGACTGTGAAATACCAACCCAAATTGTGTTCGCACTTTGACAAATTTGTAGGGCAGTACAATATCTCAGAGAGGAGTTCAGGTCTCCTCCTCTGCTGGTGCATTCACTATAGCTTCCCAATTTCCTTGCTTTTTAAAGTTTGATAGAAATATCTGTTGGCTATAGGTACATTCTTAAACCACAAGGGTTTTTGCCTATTAGTGAATATTTAAGGCAAGTCTCCAGTGCAAGACTACTTTACACTTTTTACAGCAATTGTGCTTGTAATACGGGGTATGTTTGTGTAAGCATATAGGATTGTCTTATAAAGGATGAAGCAGTCTTGAGGCCACAGTCACGGTGAAGTTGAGGTTGTATATATTGGAATTACCATCATGGCTTCTTGGACAGTAAGATGTGGGAGAAGCATGTCATCTTGCATTATGTAACAGGACACTTTGCGGAAAGAACGCAGATCACGGGGTTGTCCATTGATGAGAATCTCTCCCTTCATCCCAGTCTCTCTGAAATTGGTCAAGAAAAGAAAAACAGGATGAAAGTTTCTGTTCCAAGTTTTAGGGCAGACGAAACTAAGGGCTGGCTTGCACACTACATTTTTTGCAGATATGTAAGTAAACCCGTTTCTTCATATGTAAGCAAACATGATGCGTAAAATGATCTCACTCAACTCATCTGACTTACCAACAGTCCCACGGCTGTTTTGGAAATCATGAGATTGTAGAAAAGTACTTTATTCACAAAATTGCAATGAGCAAACAGCCCTCGGAACAGGTGGCATCATATTTACTGTTACATTTCTGGAGTTCTCTCAGTCATGCAGCATCACAAGTGAAAATATTTCTTTTATCAAAACGTTTGTCTTTAATGTAGAATTTTAATTAGGGAATTCAAATCTGCAGCAGCAGGTTTGTGCAACAGTGTTGCTGATACATAATTAAGAATGTGGAAAAAAAACCCACACAAAACTTTCATCAATATAGAGCAAAATTACTTGCTTAAGAATGACAACCAAACTTAGGCCAAATCCATGTTTATGAGGGAGTAAACATGACAAGGAGGTGCAGCCAGGCTTCGCTCTCTAAATAACTTGTTTACTACATGTGCTTACAAGCACATATCTGTCATCTCACGCATTACATGTTTATTTGTACGCTTAAAATTAGGTATACGTATCTATAAGCTATAATGTGTAAATTAGCTTTTGCCATCACTGACCTGTATCCTGCCAGGATGTTCATGAGTGTTGACTTCCCAGCTCCAGAAGGACCCATAATAGCCACAAGCTCTCCATTGCTGAACTTTCCTGAAATTCCTTTCAACAAGGTCTTGAAACCTGTAAAAGAAGGTTGTGCAATTGTTCAGAAGTTCACTCCATGTCGTTATAGCCATTCTAGCAGATTAGAATCTGAAGAACGTCCAACCCCCCGAAATACCAACTGCATTCTGAAAAGTCTTAATTGTAAATTATTTGTCAGGATATAGCCTCAAATATATTTTACAAGCTGCATTTAGCTGCCAGTGTGAAAGAAGGTTTACAATGAAAGTAGTCAAAGATTTCCACCTCCAAAGAAGAATGATGCATGCTGGGCAATAACACATAATAATTCTTCTGACAACTTCACTAGCATGGTAGAAATGGCTTAACTGCAGAAAACAAAAAATAGAATTTTGGATCCAGGCATTACTGTATTTCACAGGACAGCACAATTGGTCCAGCCACAGTAAGCAACTTATACACTGTTGCTTTCCCACAGTATACAGCATAAACAAAACAGCAGTGTTTATTTAAAGGGGGGGGGTACATGATGAATTATAGAACTGGATTTTGTTAATTAGCATTTCAGGCTACTGAGCCCCTAAAACACAATGACATGCATTATTCTTTCTAGAAACAGGTGAAAGGTCATACTGCTTATAAAAGTCAACCAAGTAGAGGCAGGTTATCTGTGAAATACCAGCCCTGTGCACTTCATAATCCCTTATCAAGGATTCAAAATATTAGAGACGCAAATAATTAGGGTCTTTCTGTTGCAGAACACTGAGAGTTGCTAGGAGAGGCCCTGTTCCCCTCACAGAACTACCATTCCCAGAAGAGGGACTGACAGTTAAACCACTCTGGGCACTGGATCTCTGTCAGGGGAATAGGAGTCTCCTAACAACTCTCAGCACCCTACACAAACTACACTTCCCAGGATCCTTAGGGGGAAGCCATGACTGTCTAAAGTGAAATAAAGGTCTGGTGTGGTGTGGCCACCTGATTAGCCAAGCCAAACAACAATGAGTTCTTACTTTTAGAACACTGACAATTGTTTCTTACTGAGCATGCCCGATGTTATAATAGTGTTCAATGTTAAATTTCTTAAATTAATTAAAAATCAGCCATGCATTTTTTCACTTTTATACTGTAGAAGATGAAGGTCAGAATATGGGGGAAGGTCAGTAATAGCATTACAGGTACTCTGTGGACATGGCTGATTTTTAATTAATTTCAACAAATTAGGAGACCACTGACAGAAAAAAGTCCAACAGGGATCTGGATTCTTCTTTCTTGTTTTACACTTTGAACTCTCGATTCTCTTTGACTGTTGCATGTATCGCCATGAAAATGTAGAGGGTTGTTAAGTAAGCATTTCTGAGTTCAGGACTATACGTTTTGTAAGGATTTGTTTTAAAATGAGCTTATGGGAAGCAGCAGAATGGCATGGGGAGTATTTTCAAGTTAACACTGCGGAATGTGAAAAATCCACACTGGCTATAGTATACAGCCACTCTCACGGCTGTACAATAAAGGGCTGTATTGCAATGAGCAAAGCAAACAAAGCGTTTTTGTCTACTATTTCTGCCGCCATCGCCATCTATGCAGTGGTGTTCTGTATAGCGAATGCTCTGTTGTTGTCTTGCTGGTCTCCCACCTATCTGATGGAGATAGAATCCCTTGATCAATACAGGCTGTGCACACACATCTTTCTGCTGGGCATCCCTAAACTGAGCAGGGAGGAACCCTGAAATCTTCCTGCTTACTGCTGTGCGATCAGGTCTCGAGGAGAGGAACCACTTCACATGATAAGCTGAATAGTGTGAGCCTTGTGCTAGCCAGTTGGTAAACTGCTTGATTTCAGTCCTCATGCTAGAAAACACAATTTATTAATCTCTTACTGACCTATTTTCACAACACACACTTTATATTGCACTCAACTATTAGTCTATTAAATCAACTCCATTACTTAAAGAAAAGCAAAGTTCTTTCTTAATTTGAGACCTTAATACATGGAAATAAACTGCTATGTTTTTCCCTACTTCAACATTCATTGACCTCGGGAGTGGCTCAGGACTTCATGGCCTCCATGACAACCATGGGTCTGTCCCAAGTAGTATCTGGCCCCACTCATGTTGCTGGCCACACCCTGGACCTTGTTTTCTGTGTGGAGGGGATGATGGTGATCTTGGTGCGGAGGAACTTTCTGTAGTTCCTTTGTCATGGACAGATCACTACCTGGTGGGGTTTAGACTCACTGGGACTCAGAACCTCTGCAGGGGTGGGGGACCCATTAGGATGGTCCGCCCCAGGAGGCTGATGGATCCGGATGGTTTCCTGATGGCTCTTGGGGATTTTCCTGCCACCTCGGCAGACGATTCTGTCGAAGCTCTGGTTAACCTCTGGAATGGGGAAATGGCCAGGGCGGTGGACACGATCGCTCCTGAGCGTCCCCTCTCACGAAGTGGAGCCAAACCAGCCCCTTGGTTTACCAAGGAGCTGGCAGCGATGAAACGAATGAGACGGAGACTAGAGCGACGTTGGCAGAAGATTTCTTTTGAAATGAAAGAAAGTATATACATTCTAATCATCATCATTCCAAGTCTGTGTCCCATTACACTCTGACCTTATTTATTTTTACATTTATATCCCACCTTTCTTCCAAGGAACTCAAGGTGGTGTACATGGATCTTCCCTCCCCGTTTTATCCTTACAACAGTGCTGTGAGGTAGGTTCAGCTGAGAGATAGTGACTGGTCCAATGTCACCCAGTGAGCTTCATAACAGAACTGAAGCCTGGTCTCCCAAGTCCTAGTCCAATACTCTAGTCACTACATTACACTGGCTCTTTTGGAAAAAAATACTTGTAGCTGTTCTGTTTAATTTTAATATTCGACTTATTAGTCGCTTATCTGGCTGAATTGTCAGCCACTCTAAGCGATGTACAAAGCAGAACATGTAAACATCAAAACATTAAGAGACTAACAACCCAAGGCAGCTTACACACAAAAAAATACAAATACAAAATACAAATAAAAACAATACAATTTACAAAAAAAAAAAAAATCAAACTAACGAAGTCTTAACATCTCTAAAAAACCAGGAATACATACAAGTAAATAAAGCATACTGATGGTGAGGTCATTTTAAATGCTTTTTTCTTTAAGTTACTCATATTGTTTTCTTTTTTCCATGGTCACGAGTAATTTGTAGTGGAAAAGCAGCAGATCAATTATTAAAGTAAACAAACACATAAATTATCAATACCACTAAATAGCCTCCAGAGTGTGTTTCGAAAAGAATTTCATACATACAAATATACATACATACTAGGATTGTCAGATCAGAAGCATCTCATACCCTGAGATTTCAGGGACGAGCCCTGATAATGTCACAGGCCAGGCCCTAGTGATGTCATTAAGCATGATACATTAACCATCAACCACAGCTCCTTGGAGCATACCACTCAAACAATAACATTTCTCCGATTGGAAATTAAGATAGACATCTAAATGAGGGTGTTCCCAGGTCCCGCTAAAGTGACAGAATAACTCCCTCTCACCTGCTTAGGGAGATTGGGTAGGGAACATTTAATCTAGCCTACTTGCTTCTGGCAAGAAGGGTTAAAGTGCCCTCAGGCCAGGCCAGTCACCAGAAGGCCAATGTTGGAGGAAGGGAGCCCAGTGTTGTGGAGATGTTAGATAAGCAATCAGGAGTAAAGATGGATGCACGTGAAAGCTGCCATTCTAAACACACTTACTAAGGGACTAAGCCCCATAGAACTCAACAGGACTTACGTCTGAGTTGATATGCTTAGGATCGTGCTATTTTTAAGGCTTGACGAGGGATCCTCTGCAAATATATCCATATCAAAGCAAGGTTGGCAACCCCATGCCTGGAATGCCCTGCCCCTACCTTTTAACGTGGCTGCTCCAAACTTCTTTAGATTTGATCCTTAACTGCAGACAGAGGCTTGAGAAATGAATAAGAGTTAAGAAGATTCTCTACCCTTTCCTGCTACCCTACGGGCTGCTATAAACCCACTTTGACAGGCAACCCAATTCCAGTGAGTAATAATTGACAGAGAGAAAACACACATGGTTTGCTCTATCTTCACAGGCAGTAGATTGGAAACAGCAGCAATTGAAGCCATACTTCCCAGTATGTTAATTCTTTTTTACCACTACTGGGCAAGAAACAAACTATCATGCAACCAACAAGGTGCATCATCAGTGGGTTCAAGGGGGTTGAGCTGAGCACACGGAATCACTGTTGTTGCTTCTATGGATGTAAGGGAGTGAATCAGAGGTAAATTAAATGCAAATAGAAAAAGAAATGCCAAATCATACCAACCACAACAAGATTCCTATGAGTAAGGCAGAACCCACAACCAGTCAGAGTATCTAACAAAAAAAATGGCAGCCAGTCAGCCAAGGTCCCAGAAATCCCCATGCAGCACAATGTGACCCGGGGGCTGCAGTTAGTGCAGAACACTATGGCACGATTGCTGACATGGGTGAGACCTGTCAACACATAATATCTCTGGTCTGAAATCTGTACTGGTTGTCGATTTGCTGCCAGAAGTTCAAGGTGTGTTTTCCATGTTACAGGTGCCATATAGTACTTGTTCTGCTCTTGTAAGAAATCAATGCTTTAGTGTGGCAGCACTTGCACTTTGGAACTCCCTGCCTATTGACATTAGGCAGGTGCCTTCATTGTACTGTTTTTGGTACCTGCTAAAAACATATTTTTGTTTAGGCAAGCCTACCCCGGCATGTAGAAACTATTATGCTTTTTATCTGTTTTTAACTCATTGTTGGTTTTGAATGGTTTTTTGAATATTAATATTTTAAATAGCTGTTTTAAACTGTTTTTGCCAATAATTTTATGGTTTTAATTCCTTCTGCAAACTGCTTTGAGGTGTTTTTTTTTTTTTACAATAAACTGGTATATAAGTGTTGTAAGTAAAATACATAAATAAATTTCAGAGTCACTGTGGCCCTTGGGTCTCTTTCCTCTGTTAGGAACAAAGGAATCTGCCTTGTACTGACTCAGGCCATGTGGTACCATCTAGCTGAATACTGATGATATGGCCTAGCATTGGCCCTCCAGGCTTCCATACAAACAGCTTTTTCCAGAGATTAAATTTTGGGTCTTTGCATGCAAGGCATGTGCCCTACCACTAAGCTAAAGCCCTTCCCCTGTTTAAACAGGTATCTTTTAAAGTTGTGCTTTTCAATTCACTAATGAATGCAGAGCATACCTAGGGGCAGATCCACACCATTCATTTAAAGCACATTCAACACACATTTGAAGCACATGAATCCCACCACAGAATCATGGGAACTGCAGTTTGTTAAGGGTGGTGGGAACTATAACTGTGAGGGGTAACCTTCACTTCCCAGGATTCTTTGGGTGAAGTCATGTGCTTTAAATGCGGGTTGGGTAGGCTTTAAATGTATTATGTGGACCTGCATTACTTCATAAACACTGCCTGAGCATAAATCATTTCAATTAATTTTTGAAATGGAAATCAGCTACAGAGTTTACTGGGCAACCATGGGCTATTCACCATCTCAGTCTAATCTGCCCCTCAGGGTGAAAACAACAGTGGGAGCCCATGACCCCCCCCAAGGAAGAAGGGCACACTGAAAATGTAGAAGAAATAATCATTTGTAAATAATAATTTGCGACCATGGTGTAAAATCAGATGCGTATCAAGACATAGTATGAAGAAATATTTATATAAGCATGAATGTCAAATATGTTTATTACTTATACAAACTGTAAATATATTTATAGTGCAATCCTATGCATGTTTACTCAGAAGCAAGTCCCAATGTATTCAATGGGGCTTACTCAAACAGGGAAGCGTGTATAGGACTGCAACCTCAAATCATAAGGAAGTTTACTCACCCAACCAAAATTCAAGATCATGCCTATTTAAGCTGTTTTGCAAGTGTTTTATACTTGTTTTATGGTTATTGGATTTTAAATGGATTTATTTCTTGTTGTGAGCTACCTCAGTTTCCAACTCTACCTCACAGGGTTGTTGGAAAGATTCCATATACACACACACTGGAGATGTAACCCCCCCCCATATAATAGGTTACTGTCAAAACCAGTTGGTCATTGCAGAACATTTTTTTCCAAAAAAATCAGTATTAGTTTCCTACCAAATAAAAGCAGTGACACCTAAGTAAGCACTGATTAATTACTTTTTAAAAAAGGAGATTGGAAGGGCAGAGAAAGATTTACAACAAAATCCTTTGCTATGTTCACTAAAAGTCCCATTGATTTACAGCACAATCCTGACCATGTCTACTCAAAAGTAAGTCCAACTGAATTCAGTGGGGTTTACTCCCAGGTATTTAGGATTAGCATTGCAACTCTACTCCCAGAAAAGTGAGTATAGGATTAAAGCTCCATATTGGGAAGGTTTTCAAAATAGGACAAATAAAGACAAATAAACTGCCCTCTTCAACAGCCCAGGAATATTTAAACTTGTTTGTCTCCTCATAATTAAAAAGGAGTAACACATTGATCCTCCGTGGCGCAGAGTGGTAAGCGGCGGTAACACAGCCGAAAGCTCTGCTCACGGCCGGAGTTTGATTCCAACGGAAGGAGGAAGTCGAATCTCCGGTAAAAGGGGTCAAGGTCCACTCAGCCTTCCATCCATCCATGGTCGGTAAAATGAGTACCCGGCATATGCTGGGGGGTAAAGAAAGGCCGGGGAAGGAACTGGCAATCCCACCCCATATATATGGTCTGCCTAGTAAATGTCGCAAGACGTCACCCTAAGAGTTGGGAACGACTCGCACTACAAGTGCGGGGACACCTTTACCTTTAACATATTGTAATGGCATTATAAGCTGCAGCATGTACATTTCTTCAAATTTGTTAAAAATTATTTGAAAGATAAAATCTATAATATGCTATTTTTTGCAGTAATTTTTAAAAAATCTGCATGCACACTTTTATTAAAATCTTAACTGAATTTGTTTACTGTGCATGCCTACCAAGATCCTGCTGTAATGTTCCGTTCTAGACTTCCTGCTATATTACTGTAGACAGAAAAACAATCTTTCTGCTGCTGAAAGTTATAGATTCACTCAGACTTTTGATGTGCACACAAGCAGGAAAAGGAAACTTCTTTTCAGGATTTGCAATGAGTTCTAGCTAGGGTTGCCAGGTTCAGGGCTTGAGACTGATCCTGTATCTTTAGGAGAAGAGAAAGTCAGCCAAATGCAGGTGTTCTTGTAACCCTGTAATGGGAAAAACCATAAGGTGGAATTCTCCCTTCCCCCTTCACAACTTTTAAAGATACAGAAGACCTCATGGAGGCTGGGCTTGGCAACCAAGAGGTCTTCTGTATCTTTAAAAGTTGTCCAGGGGGAAGGGAGAATTCCACCTTGTGGTTTTTCCCGTTACAGGGTTGCAAGAACACCTGCACTTGGCTGACTTTCTCTTCTCCTAACGATACAGGATCAGTCTCAGGCCCTGAACCTGGCAACCCTAGTTCTAGCTATTGCCTGGAGGTCACCAAATCTCTCATCAATCACAACTCTGACTTCACTTATTGGCTAAAAACCTGAAAGGTCGGGGATTAAAGCAGCCGACTTCTAACAGAAGTTGGGGGGCCCTGAGATTTTGGTGTATGTCTCTTGAACCAGACCACCTAGGAACTTATTTTTTAAAAAATAAAAGCTAAAAGTCCAGAGATTTGAGTGACTCACCTGGAGACCCAGAGAAGACCTCCAAACACCGGAGACCTGGTAACCCTAATGCATACATAGCTGATTTCTCTTGGGCTTCTAAAAGGTCTTGCAAATACTGCATATAGTTTTGGGGGGAGGGCAGAAATTCTGCCCATCCCTTCATTAGCAATGAAAAGTCTTGTAGGAGATATAGTAAATGGTTTTCTTTAGGGGCTTGGGGTGTTAATGGTTACTTCTTTGTTTTTAAAGATTTTTTTATTATGTTCATAATGTTGAAAAGTTGTTTTTGCTTATTATATTTGTTATGTCACTGTTTTATTATTTTTTGTTATTAGGAAATTGTTTTTGCAATTGTTTTGAGATGTATTTTTGTTCACCTTGCTGTAAGCCGCCTTGAGCACAATTTTATGTGGAAAGGCGGCATACAAATAAAAAGATGAAATGATGATGAAATGATGATGAAATGAAATAATAATCCTGCCTGTCATTTACACTAGACCAGTGGTTCTCAAACTTTTTCCCCCATGGACCACTTGTTGAGGGTCTTGGAGGGGCACTTAAGGCTTTTCTGACTGTTGTAACAATTGTACTCTGCTATGCTAGATGCTGCATGATTTGTAGTTGTATTTTTATTATTTGTTATATATTGTATTTTATTGTAGTACAATTTGAATTCTATATGTAATACAATAACATACAAGAAACAAAAGAAGAAATAAAATTCAGACAAGCCACAGACCACTGGTGTTCTGTGGATCACAGTTTGGCAGCCCTTGCACTAGACCAAATGAATGAATGAATAAATTAAATTAATGCCTTTATTCTATTAAAAACAGAAAGTAAATTCATTTTTGTGGAGACTCGGGTTTAATTTGTGTCTTTGTTTTGATTTATATATAATACCTCATCACTGTGGGAGGTCTACGAATAATAATGATGATTTCTAATTACAATAATTAGATTGGGCTACATAACAACAAACTTTCAGCAGATGAATGAAGGAAGTCTGCACAAAAAAAGACAAAAAAGTTACAAACTAAGTAAATTTCTAGTGAAACGGCTGTTTCTTCCACATATGTTTATTGTTTTTTAAAAAGCACCAAGCAACCCAAAACAGTCTAAATGTTTTCCAATTAACAAGTGAATTTGAGTTTTTATTCCTCGAGTGCCCATCTCATATTTTGGAATACGTAATATTAAACTATTTAAGATTTAACATCAGAATTGAGATTTATAACAGCAACATCTCCCAGGCTGTTTGCAGAGTCAGGAAAACATCCTCTCTTCCTTTTGTCCTTTTTGATAAATATTAGCAATATTCTCAATGAATACATAATGAATGTGCAAGGAATGAGCGAGAGAGAAACACTAATCCCTATCCTTAGCCATCTGAACATAAGAACATTGGTCTGATCCAGCAGGATTCTTCCTAAGGCCTATCTAGTCCAGCATCCTATTCCCACAGTAGTGGTACTTACCTTTAAAGCCCTAAATGGGTTGGGACTCAAATACCCAAAGGAGTGTCTTTCCCCATATTAATCTGCTTGTGCATTAAGAACTTCTGCCAAAGCCCTTGTTTAGGTGCTTTTGTCAGAGCAACAGTATGTTACAAAATAAAAGAGCTTTCTCTACGACAGCACTATAATGTTATAATATAATGTAGTGCAGATTTCTCCTAATATACACATTTTATATGCAATTTCCCCTAATGCATTTTATAGATGAATTTATATATACCCTTTACTCTAGTATATTCATTTTGGTATTCATTACTTGGCTGGAGAACTGAATTGCAAAATTTGGAGAAGTGTGAATATAGAGGATAACTGAGTTTTGGTTCACATATTGTTCTGGAATTATGAATTAGGTAGTTCTTTCAATGTGAATTACATTTCTCTCCCAAACCTAGCTGGAAGGCAGTACAACCCAAAGAGATCCTGCACTGGTGTAAACAAAACAAACAAAAGCAAAGTGGAATGTTTTTGACCAATTCACCATTTGTGAGCTAGGAGGCCAAAAGATGCCTTTCTGTCCTCTACAATATTTATTAGTGAAACTTATGAAAAGCCCTTAACTTCTTAGTTTCAAAGTGAAAACCTAGGCAAACATTTTGTATGTGAAACAATCCTGTTTCAAGACACCAACATGGAGTCCAAACTGTAAAATAAGAGTGTGCCTTATGGAAAAGTTTCCCTATAAAGTGTAGGAAGTAAATACAGTTACCAAAGCAATAAACCATTAATGTAAATAATGTGACCGAACATCTTTTACAAATGAGTCTATTTACCTCCAAGAGATGGAGAGTTAAGAGTGATATTACAAGCACTGATCCCTTAACTAAGACTTTTGCATTACAGTTCAAGGCACTCACTATATGAACCATTGTCACTCTAAGAGTAGGCATCAGTAAGGTCAGAAAGTATGGCATGAACTTAAAAAATGCGGTTAAAATGCTTAACTCTCCTCGAATTTAGAGTCCAGGAACTCTAACACTCATATAATTTTATTGTTCTTTCAGAGCCATGGATTAAATTTCAGCTAGGCATTAGATCTGACAGACTGCATTGTGTTGTTAAACAGAACAAAGTATTGACAAAGTAAGGTTTATAGCTCTTTCTAAAGCTGTACATGCTGTGCTTTCTTCCGTAGTTTGTTCATTGTACAAATTTAATCTGGAAAATGCTTTTCTTCAGAGAAACTAATGAGAAGTGACAGCCCACTAGGCAGCTAGACCCCTAACACTACAGCATTTGTGGCTGAAGGTTTAGCAGATGGTGTGACCTTATCCTTCCTGCCTAGCTACATTCATCACTGTCATACTATTATTTTGTACACGGTTTAGGTTATATATCCTTAGGAAGCGTGAAGTTCTTTAATCTTCTCTTAACAATAATCTTGCTAAAATTATCAAAATAATCAACAAATTAGTAAGAGCACAGGCTGAGCAGAGCCCCCAAAATAAAAAGAAAAGCCTTCATAATTTTGGGTTAACAGCAGCCATAACTTTATTGATAATATTCCTTAAGGGATCTGTAGCTAAATGGTACCATTGACCTTTTTGACTACTCCCACCTACCCCAGCACAGGATTATTATTATTAACATTTATTACCCATTCACACAAAGGTCCCAGGGCAGGTTACAACAATTTTGAAATACAGCATTAAAAATAAATAAAAACAACCTAAAAACAATCTCCCCTCCCCTAAGTCTTCCCACAGTCAAGCCACTCTGACTTCACTATTTGATAAGAAATGAAAAGAAACAACAGGAAATCTGAATCTTCCAAAGGTCACCAACATGACCTCTACCCAGGGGTCAGATTCAGACAACATTACAAACCCTGGTTTGGAGGATTGGGAATGAGCAAAGGTGAACCTTGGCTCACACACTCCCTCCTCTCCTTCCCCTACATGTGAAGGGAGAAGATTAGAAACTTCTGATTCTAGTTAGTAGTAAACCATAGTTTGTCATTGTGAACAAATACTGCAAACAATGGTTTGCTCAAACTAAAGTCTGCTTGTATACTTGGATCAAAATATGGATTGGGGTCTTGGTTATGAGTAACTGTGGTGGACAAAATCCCTCAATCACTCCCTTTACCAGAGTGAGTAAAGTGTGAACTGGTAGATCCCACAAATACTTGTTTGTCAGAACTCCCTTTGAGGATCTGGGTGTGATAACCAACATAAAGATGAGCCTAGATTCAAGAAACCATGGGATCTCTCAGTTCAGATGTTCCCTGCTATGCACGGTGCGGAGAAGTAGTGTGTGGATCTCTCTCCCTCTCCCTCTCTCACACACACAGAGCCTTGTGAAATTCACAAGTGTCCACTTCAGATGTTGCAGTGGAAGTGGGAAATTGAAAGTGCACAATGCATTCCTTTGTAAAGAGCAAAAAGAACCTGACACTACCAGTTCTTTCCTTCCTATAGGCTACTACCAAGAGGCATGTGCTAGTTTCTTTAATTCCAGCATTACAGAAGAAAACCAGCTAGTTAGTAGTCTTAGACTGGTATGGTTGGAGAAGGAAGCTTGATATGGAAAGAAGGCAATCACACTGAAATTCTTCTCAAAATTGTTATAGAGGAAGACAATATTCTTACTTCAAAAATAAGATAAACCAAACCATCCTCTTACTCAGATATACTATTTCATTAAACTCATACTTAAACGACTGTGAAAATTAAGCTTTAAATAAGACAGCTTTATCAGGACCTGGTTTTGAAAGCAGGGACTTTTCCTGGGACTGCGTAAGAAAAAAACATAAAGCTAGATACAAGTGGGTACAGCCACACACCTACATCCCAGAGCAGACAGAGAGATACTTGTAAATGGGTTAATGAACGATAATAACCCTGCTCCCACCAGGCTTCATGCAAGTGATTCGGTAATGTATTCCATGGGGCAATCCTCATGTCTATAGGTTTGATGAATTAAGAGTCAGAATGTGTTTTGCTCAAAAACAATCATTTGTGCATTGGTTTGTCTTCAAATAAGGGGAAATGCGATGAGATCATTTTTACAAGATTCACGGTTTTAATATTTTCTGTGAATTTAATGGAGCAGCTTCTTTTCAAGTAATTGAAGCCTTATACAAACATTTGGTAGGTTATTGTTTTTAATAGAAGCCTTTCCTGCACAATCTCTGTGATGCCTGGAGATAAGAAACACACATGTGGTCATGAGGGTGACTCACAAATACTCATGAGTGATGGAGTAAGAGATGTCTATGCCAATCATACTGCTACCCATTGCAACATTTTATGCTTTTGAAAGTATGATTATTTTGAAATCCCATTTTCAGAGCAACGTACAAAGGATAACACACACGAAATTTTATAAAGTATTTTTTTTAAAAATTATAAAAAAAACAATTATAAAACAGGCTGACAGCCGTTGGGCCTAGCCTGCCAGCAGAATAGACTTCCGTAAATGCAATGAGACTTTCCATTCTACTTCTACCCCCTGAACCCTCCTGTGCGCCCCCAGACTCTGCTCTGGAGGAAGCTGCCAGAGCAGATTTGGGAGGGTGGGGCTGTAGAGGGGAGGAGAAGAATGGAACTCCAATTGCACATGTAGAAATCCACTCTCACAATAATGGATGTCACACAATCTTAAAACACGACTTCCTAGTAACACAGCTAAAGCACCTAGAGTAGGGATGGGGGGGAATTCAATTCATTCAATTTACATTTAAAGGTGATGTTACTTAATTTGTAGCTTCTGAAACAATATGCAAACTGAAACACAGTCACCGTTTGAAATGTACACTTTTCTGATTTTTGCAGGGCAGTTTTTAAGGTGCTGGATTATGACCTGGGAGACCAGGGTTTGAATGCCACACAGCCATGAAGCTCACTGGGTGACCTTGGGCCAGTCACTGCCTCTCAGCCTCAGAAGAAGGCAATGGTAAACCCCCTCTGAATTCTGCTTACCATGAAAACCCTATTCATAGGGTCACTATAAGTTGGAATCGACCTGAAGGCAGTCCGTTTCTTTTTTTTTTCCAGCCATGTAGTGTGTATAAACATACATATGCTAGGGTAAAGTGTCCATATAAATGCATATATTCAAGAAAATAATATAGAAAATGGCATTATATTAGGGAAAAGGGCGTTGCAAAAAAGTATATATTAAGCAAAATTCCATACAAAATGCACATAAGGAGAAATTCACACTAAAATGCTGAAGAAATTTCATTGATACTTTTTTTAAAAAAAGCAAGCTGATGTGAAAATTTGGTGGTCCAAACTTAAGACTAGAACAATGAGAAACTAAAAGAAACTTATATTGAAATATTTGCCCATCCCTAGCCTGGAGACACTGGACACTCCTAGAGGCCTGTGGAACTGGCAAGTTTGTACCATTTTCCTAATATTTAATGTAAGACTAGCATCTGTGTTCCTGAATACTAAAAAATAAATCCTCCAATGAATGTGGAAACAAGCTATGGATCTCTTCCAGCTTTTTTGTTTATGCCGAGAACATTTACAACTGCGTTTTTAGCTTTCCCCTGGACCATTTGCATTAAGGTAGTCTCAGAAATGAAAATATTTTCACTGTCAACACACTAAACACAGAATCTGTTAAAACATCCCTGAACTAGTCTAATTAGTTGTCATAATTTCTTCTGAAACGTATAGAAGCATTAAACAGAAACCCACTGCACAGTGAGCACATTAGTGCAAGCAGAAAGAAAGTGAATTACATTAAGTGGATTTTAGAAGGTTGATTCTTACTGTTCCTGCAGTTTGGAAACTGAAAAATGGGCAACCATTATAAATGGGAACTGGACTAGCATCTGATTTCAAAGAATCCTAGCCAACCTACGTTCAGTATTTTGGATTAAAAATAAAATAATATGAAGAAAATCTTGGATCTTGCAATTAAACATAGTTTTTGGTAATACAATATACATCACACTCAGAGAACAAATATGCTCTGTTTACAGTCTATAAAATACAGATGAATTCTATTACTTATTTCTGTTGTATTTTATTATTTATTAGATGTATATCCCACCCTTCCTCCCAGAAGGAGCCCAGAGTAGCAAACAAAAGCACCAGAAACACTTAAAAACATCATAAAAACAGACTTTAAAATATTTTAAAACAAAATATCCTTAAGAACGTATTAAAACAAAACATATTTAAAAACATCTTTTTTTAAAAAAGCTTTTAAAACATATTAAAAACAATTCCAACACAGATGCAGACTGGGATAAGGTCTCTACTTAAAAGGCTTGTTGAAAGAGGAAAGATCTTCAGTAGGCGCTGAAAAGATAACAGTTATGGTACCTGTCTAATATTTTAGGGGAGGGAATTCCAGAATACCAGTGCCACAGCACTAAAGGTCCGCTTCCTATGTTGTGCAAAATGGACCTTCTGATAAGATGGTATCTGCAGGAGTGCAGCGATCGACTGCGTATATAAGGGGTAAGGCAGCCTTTCAGGTAAGCACTAAGTTTAACTTGTGCATTTCAAAATTTTGTATTTGTGGCATTGTGTTTCACTTTAACTTTACGTCACCTAGAGGCATATTTTAGGAATGTAGAAAGCTGCCTTACACTGCGCCAGACCATTGACTCTTCTAGGTCACTGTTGTCTACGCTGACAAGCAGCAATTCTCCAGAGTTTCAGACAGGGGTCATTCGAACCCTACCTGGAGATGACAGAGGATGAACTTGAGACTTTCTGCATGCAAAGCAGATGCTCTATGACTCAGCTATGGCGCTTCAACATATTATATAGGTGACACATAAATAACAGCAACACTCAAACAGGCTCCCTGCATGATTTAGAACCTTGATCTTCCAAGTTTAATCACAGAGAGCCTACTTCAGTAGGGCAGGTTTCCAGCCACAGACATTCAGCCCCCAACACATGAGGGTCTGTAGGAACAATGACAGAGACATGGAGGCAGGGCTAAGGGGCTCATCCCAACACTTCCACTCATTTTATAGGAATGGGGCAGGAAAGACAACACGTGAATACAGCTGCTTCGCAACTCAACTGTCAGAATAGAGCTATTAGGAGTACAAAAGAGCACAGTGGCATTTTCCTGAACGTTTTAACTTGAATAGAAGGACAACCTTAACCCATTGCAATTAATGGGCTACAGAAATGCAGGGGGAAGTTGTCACACCCCATGTTTCAGACATGTTATCATATTCCAGGATTGCAAGCCTATCATTGGTATCACACATTTCTGCTGAAATACCTCCCTGGTGGATATCTGGGGAGGGGGGGGAGTTTTGCTAGCAGTAGGAACTGTTGCAGAACAAACAGACCAGGAGAATAGAATGTTTACACGCCATATTTAAAAGGTTGGGTACATGTTTTACTACCATAGTGACCTAGAGCTCCATCATATTGTCATTCTTTCCACTCAGTCAGTTCCCCCCCAACAAGTTATACAATTATTTGTAATGTTATGGATAATCTGTGCCATTTAACTTTCAATTTCACTTAAAATATGCATTTTGGAAATTCTGTTAAAACTATGAAAATCCTATTCTATCTGAACAGATACAGTAGGGCCCCGCTTTACGGCGTTCCGCTTTACGGAGCTTCGTTCATGCAGAAGTTTTCAATTAGGGAAAGGCCTCACTGTTACAGCACTTGTTCCGCTAATATGGTGGGTTTTTTCCATCGCGTGCCATTTTGATGTCATTTTCACCCGACACAGCCCATTATAGTCTATGGGGCCCCGCTTTTTGGCAATTTCCACTTTATGGCGGGGGCCTGGTCCCTAACCCGCCATATTAGCAGGGCCCTACTGTATAAGCAAAGAGTTCTCCCAAAGTATGCATCTTTCAATTTAAGCTGGTTGAGAACAAATCACATCACTACACAAAACTCTTTATTATTTTGTGAATGGCTGGCACTCTTATAACATGATCTGTTGAATTTTTGCCTATACTTGTTGCTAATTAGCTTCTGAAGTGCCTGTCAAGTTACAATTAATAATTTGTTCAAGACAAATTGTAACAAAGAAGATAAACTGTGTTGTTTCCCCCTAATTCTCACTCTTTTCAGAGAGTGATTTTAGCTTCTTCTTTATACTCTCCATCCTTATTTCTTTTTTAGTAATGACATGGGCTAAGAAAGAATTGAATAATTTCTAGGAAACAGATGTACTTCCAGACTTCTAGTACAAAACACTCACACATATATAGGTGAAGCACTGGATTAAAAAATAGAAATCTCTGCAACAAAAAGCATATAATCGCAGTATTCATACGTTTTCCACTCAGACACAAGTCTGCTATTGAAGTTGTACTTCACTAGGTATGTCTAAATCCAGATCAGGCTAGCTTAGGTTAAATCTGAGAGAAGACTCATTTCTGGTTTACCTCCAGATCAGCCCGTCCTGACAGATTATGTTACTTGACTCTCATTTGTAAAGCAGTTTCCTGGTTTGCATGATGGAGTCTACAGTTAATTACACTGAATGATAGCAATGTTGTGCATTTATACAAGTTCACAGAGACAGAAAACACTAATGAATTTTCTTTGGAGAAGTAGGGCAGACTTGAGGGGAGTTTTATACAACTCTGCAGGCTCTTTTGGAGTTGTATCAAGCATATGAAGCACAGGTAACAGCTGCTGGATGTTCCCATAAAGGCACTGTTTCAGTCCCATTTGTACTTTGAGTGGAGCACTTAAATCCAATGTTCATCAACCATCAGTCTGTGAACTGATTCAGCCTTCGGATTTGCTTCATGCTTGTGGGAGAAGTTCTGCTTTTCTTCTTCAGGTGGCAAACAGAACTCCAGTCTCCCATCTGTAAGAAGTATCACCCATCTTAACTGTTGCAACATGGAAGGGAGTCACTCTGCTACCAATTAATATGTAGCTAGGTAAGGAACCTCCACCGCATGGGCCTAATTAGGTCTGCCAGGCCTCCCAATTTGAGTTTGCAGGCCATTTAGCCTGGGCCACACCCACCTGTCATTCTCACGATGACAGGTGCGGGCCACATAAGATCATGGCTGCAAGGGAACAATCAAGAACCATAGAGTGAGCTCCTAATTAAGCGTTCCTTTGCAAACATGGCTTCCATTCAGCACTGTTTACATTTGGCGCTGAAAGCAAACTGCATTGCACCAAGGCGTTTAGACCCTTGGATGATAAGGGAGTCAAAGGTGTACTGAAGAACGATAAGGAGACTGCAGAGAAGCTAAATGAATTCTTTGCATCTGT